>NW_028245833.1:0-707359 GCF_964263255.1 Lissotriton vulgaris | reverse complement strand
AGTCTGACTCTGGCAATTTTATTGTTGCTGTCTGCGTACCTGTCCGTGCACTAAGCACGCTGAGGGCAAGTTGGATTTTATATATATATATATATATATATATATATATATATATATATATATATATATATATATATTACCTACTGGCGGTCGCCAATAGGTATATATAGTTAGGATTTTTTCTCTATGGGACTTTTGAAAATTCTATGTCTAATAACTTTGGCGTTTGTGGACGGAATCGGCTGAAATTTTCAGGAAAATGACACATTTTGTTTCTGAGCAGCCCCTGAAAATTTGGGGGGGTTTCGTCAAGGGGGGGCCGAGAAAAAAGGGGGGTCCCAAAACGCATTTTTAACATTGAGTTTTCCATAGGGCGTTTGGCCTCACTTTTAGCTCGAACGGCTGAATGGATTTGCACGAAACTTGGCAAAATTGTAGGGACTGTTAGCCCGATGTGCCTTTGCTGGGTCTCAATATATGTGCTCCAGTGGATTTTGAGAAATTAACGTTTTAAAAAACAGATATATCTGTGACAGCGTCCCGGATAGCGCTCCGGTTCGCGAACTTTTCGCTTAACGGAACTTTGCGAAGCGAAGCTGATTGGCTCTCCGGTGTCTGTCAACATTCTAAACAGTCCGGAGCGGCCGCCATCTTGTCTCTCGGTAGGATCGAGAGACAAGAAGAGGAGAAAAAAACGAAGGGGGAATTTAATGAAAGGGGGCAAGGTAGACCCTTCTTGACCCCCTAGGAATGATGTTGGGGTTATTAAAGGGTCCCGTGGGGCAAATAAAAAAATATTGTTTTTTTGCGGTAGAAGCGCTTTCCGGTTCGCGAACCGGGTAGTGAACCGGGACGCGAAACGGGAATTCGCCATTTTGTGTTTCGTTTTAATTAAATTACAAGATGGAGGAAAAACAATGTGAGAAATGGGTATAAGGGGGTACGGGAGACATATCCTGACCCCCTATGTTTTCTGAGGGTGGCTGAGGATGCTCATATATGTTGATACTTGTCTTCCAGCGGCTGCGCGTGAGCGTTTTTTTGGGGGGGTTTTTGCTGCGTGACGTCTGTTAACGTTCAATTCGAAGGAAATCAGGAAGTGTTGACCGCCATTTTGACACTGCGAGTAAATATATTGTTAAAAATAATTGTTATAAATTAATCCGTATTGATAAACATTGTCTGCGCCATCTTGCTTTTTTTCCAATGGCACACTTTTGTCGTGCACGGCAGCCATTTTAGATGCCTTGACCAGACCCACTCTCTGCACGCCGCCGATCGTGACGTCTGTTAACGTTCGATTCGAAGGAAATCAGAAATGTTGACCGCCATTTTGACACTGCGAGTAAATATATTGTTAAAAATAATTGTTATAAATTAATTCGTATTGATAAACATTGTCTGCGCCATCTTGCTTTTTTTCCAATGCCACACTTTTGTTGTGCACGGCAGCCATTTTAGATGCCTTGACCAGACCCACTCTCTGCACGCCGCCGATCCTCAGCATGGCTCCCCACCCTCGCAAGCATCTCCCCCACGCACTGGTCACCCCCGCTCTCTGTCTTATGCATGGGCCATAAACCTCCCCCCATCTGCGCTGCTCTTCCCTGAGAATCACACCCTGTGCCCGCCCGACACCTCCCTTTCACCCTATTCACTACCGCACCCTCTGACATTCCTCTTCCTTTGTGTCTGATTGTCCAGGCCGGTCCCAGGCTATCACCTAGCCCTGCGGATGTAGTTTATGGCCTCAACTGTAAATAATCACCCCTCTTCAAAGGAGTTACAGTAGATCAAGGCCCCCACCCGATGAGATCCGTCACACCACAAGCGTTCCTACTATCTGATAACGATCCTGTATTGTGATTGGGGAGGGGATTCTCACTGTGAGGGTGTGTGGGACCGAGCCTGAAGCGGAAGATTCCAGGGATGCCTTTTTGTACATCAAAGTCTTCACAATTATGTGTCACATTAAAAATATATAGCACTCCAACAAAGTAGTAGGATTATAACACTTTAATAACTTATAAATATATACAACGCACCAAAAACAGTAAACACGTTAAAAAAAAAAAATTTTCAACAGAAGCAACAATGGTCAGTAGCGGTCTGTTGTGCGAACAGTCCGAAGGCAGCACAACGTGCTGAGTTCTGGACGGCACCCATGTGATGTCCTTTACTTGCCGCACTGGTTTTGGCATCCTACAATGCTGCTCCGAAAAACGGCGTGGGGCGCCCCGGGGGGGGGGGGGGGGGAGGCGGCGTGAACGGGCCTCCCCAGGTGGAGGCTCGTCTGCTGTAGTGGGGCGCCCCTTTAGCGTTTCACTTGCCATTCAGCGGTTTTCCGACCGCTTTTGCTGCACTGTGCCTCGTCAGTAGCGGTCTGTTGTGCGAATAGTCCGAAGGCAGCACAACGCGCTGAGATCTGGACGGCACCCAGGTGATGTCCTTTACTTGCCGCACTGGTTTTGGCATCCTACAATGCTGCTCTGAAAAACGGCGTGGGGCGCCCCGGGGGGGGGGGGGGCGGCGTGAACGGGCCTCCCCAGGTGGAGGCTCGTCTGCTGTAGTGGGGCGCCCCTTTAGCGTTTCACTTGCCATTCAGCGGTTTTCCGCCCGCTTTTGCTGCACTGTGCCTCAGCCGCCATTCAGCTGTTTACCGCCCGCTCTTGCGGCTACAGCGTCTCGCTCACCATCTAGTTGAATTGCGCCCACTCTTGCGGTGCAGCGATAGGCGGCTGCCACAGGACTCTTAAAATGGCGGCCGGCTCTTCGGATTTGGGCCTGGTCCACTAAAATGGCCCTGGGACACCTTGGAACTCGGACGCTTGTCTGCTAGGGCTTGGGCCCCATTCTCGAAAGCGTCCCCTCAGCCTTGAAGATTCTACAAAAGTCTTGGGGGCCCCCGACTCCCGCAGGCTTCCGGTGGGGAGCGGCTGCCATGATTGCTTGCGGAATGGCCACGACGGAGCTACGAGATGGTGGTGCTCTCATGCTGATGCCAGCTTCAGTCTGAAACATCCAGAAACACTGTAGACTATCAATTCGATGAGTTCCGGTGGAGCCCCAACGTGACCCGGTAGGGAAGAACTTGCCCTCACCTTTTTTGAGTGATGGTTCTTGTTGCCTGTCCCCTCTGTTGTCATCTAACGGAACCTTTTTGGATTGCCGAAGAGAAAAAAAAAGGTGGGGCTTTCATTGTTTGGGAAAAAAAAATGTTTTAATCCAATGAAAAGTGTTATTTTTAGGTCATATGATCAAGCATTTCATCATTAGGAAACCAAAAGTAAAATGAACCAATGAAAAGTTTTATAAACAAGTCACATGACCTGTTATGCGGCTTTGGGCTATAAAAAGCCTACAAAATCCGTTGGCCTGTGAGGCGGCGTCAGTAGCGGACCGATGTGCGAATAGGCCGAAGGCAGCACAACGCGCCGAGATCCGGATGGCACCGAGGTGGTGTCCAGCAAGTTGGCGCACTGGTGTGGCCATCCTACAATGCTGCGCTGAAAGACGGCGTGTCCAGCTGAGTTGCGGTTACTCTTGCTGCTACAGTACGCCGAAGGCAGCACAACGCGCCGAGATCCGGATGGCACCGAGGTGGTGTCCAGCAAGTTTCACTGGTGTGGCCATCCTACAATGCTGCGCCGAAAGACGGCGTGGGGTGCCCGGGGGGGGGAGAGGCGGCGTAAACGGACCTCTTCCGCCTCCCCAGGTAAAGGCACCTCATCTGCAGTGGGGCGCCTCTTAGCGTTTCACTTGCCTTCCAGCTGAGTTTCTCCCGCTCTTGCGGTACAGTGACTCGAACGCGCCGAGATCCGGATGGCACCGAGGTGGTGTCCAGCAAGTTTCACTGGTGTGGCCATCCTACAATGCTGCGCCGACAGACGGCGTGGGGTGCCCGGGGGGGGGGGGGGAGGGGAGGCAGCACAAACGGGCCTCTCCCTCCTCCCCAGGTGGAGGTACCTCATCTGCAGTGGGGCGCCTCTTAGCGTTTCACTCGCCTTTCAGCTGAGTTCCGCCCGCTTTTGCGGTACAGTGACTCACCCGCTATCTAGCTGAATTGCGGCTACTCTTGTGGTGCAGCGATAGCCGGCTGCAACAGTACTCTCAAAATGGTGGCCAGCTCTTTGGATTTGGGCCTGGACCACTAAAATGGCTCTGGGACACCTTGGAACTCAGACGCTTGCCTGCTAGGGCATGGGCCCCATTCACAAAAGCGTCCCCTCTTTTGACTGATTGTTCTTGATGCCTATTTCTTCTGTTGTCATTTAACGGAACCTTTTTGGACTGCCGAAAAGGGTTCTGGTCCGACCGCTGGTTGGTGGAGACATTTTGACTATATCCTGGACCTGTCCGGCCTCGCCCAAAATGGCGCCGGTATAAATGGGACTCGTAACTCCTTGTTGTGTACTGGTTGCCCAACCTTGATATCACGAGATACGTATGCAGTTTTGAAGCACATGGCGGGCGGGACGAGAATTGATTGAACATTTGGACATCCCTATTGCTATTAAGTTCTGATGTGTTATTGATTACTGTACTATTGAAAGTTCAAATTAACGTCACCTATGGTACTTGCCCGCAAATGTATATCTAGATAATTTTATTGTAACTGGCCCTGTCGTACTTTAATTATAAAATGTACGTCCACCGATTCCGCAAATGTTAGACACCTTAGTTCTTGCAACCTAATGGGTCGCCCTTTACGTTCTTCTACAGTGTAAATGTTCCCTCATCATATACGATTCCAATTTGCTCCGTGGCCGGCCCACGTGGTTATAGGCCCGTATTTGTATACTGATATTTTCACAATAAAGGTTTTTAAAACAAAACATGGTAGTAGTACCTACATTGGTAAAGTTTTGAATAATAGCCACTGTTTTCGAATCAGTAAAAGGCAAGTGAAATAAAGCAGTCCAATTACATGACGGTTAAAAGGTATAATACGCAGGAACGCAGTAAAGATAAATGGTCAAGGGCTGTTGTGTTTTCTACTCCTGCAACATAAAGTGATCGATAAGAATCTGATATTCATGCCTATCAGCGACTAAGACAGCAGGCCGAGCCTCTTTTGCTCAACGGCTCCCTCATGGGACGAAGAAACGCCCTTTTTCTCGAAAAAGGAATATTTTACTTGTAGGACAGTTGTAAATTTCCAGGGAAAATACATTAGCCTGGAACATTGTTAGTGATAAACTGTAAATGCATCTGGGTGCTTTGCTTTACAAGTCAGAGTGAGAAAAAAAAGGTGGGGCTTTCATCATTTGGGAAAAAAAAATGTTCGAAAGCAATGAAAAGCGTTATTTTTAGGTCATATGACCAAGCCTTTCATCATTAGAATAACAAAAGTAAAATGAACCAATTAAAAGTTTTATTAACAAGTCACATGACCTGTTATGCTTACGTTACGCGCTGCGCGCCGCGCTCTTGATCGTTTCCGGGAAGCTGGGCCTTGCGCACCGGAGCACTTCCGGGTGCGCTAACGCGGCGCGTCATATGACGCATTACGCGACAACGCAGGTCCAGAATATAGTCAAAATGTCTCCACCAACCAGCGGTCGGAACACAACCCCTTTCAGCAGTCCAAAAAGTTCTGTTAAATGACCAGAGAAGGGACAGGCAACAAGAACCATCAGTCAAAGAGGGGAGGGCAAGTTCTTCTCTACCGGGTCACGTTGGGGCTCCACCGCAACTGATCGAATTAGTAGTCTACAGTGTTTCTGGATGTTTCAGACTGAAGCTGGCGTCAACATGAGAGCACCACCATCTCGTGGCTACGTTGTGGCCATTCCGCTAGCAATCGTGGCAGTCGATCCCCACCGGAAGTCTACGGGAGTCGGGGGTTACGGTGACTGTTGTAGAATCTTCAAGGCTGAGGGGACTCTTTTGGGAATGGGGCCCATGCCCTAGCAGTCAAGCGTCCGAGTTTCACGGTTGCCCAGAGCCATCTTTGCAGGCCAGGCCCAAGTCTGTGGAGCCGACCGCCATTTCGTGAGCTCCGTAGCAGCCGCCTGTCACTGTACCGCAAGATTGGGTGCAATTCCGTTGGATGGCGAGTGAGACGTTGTAATAGCAAGAGCAGGCGCAATTCAGCTGGCCGAGCGAGGCACTGTGTCGCAAGAGCGGGCGCAAGTCAGCTGGTCGAGTGAAGCGCTGGGGTGTAGCTGAGAAACCTCCACCTGGGGAGGTGGGGGAGGCTCGTTCACGCCGCCTCTCCCTTCTACTGCACCCTACGCCGTCTCCTGGCGCAGGTATATGTGATGGTCGGACCAGGGCACCGCAGGACGTGTCTTCAGGTCAAACGGATTGTGGGACAAGGTGTGGAGCAGGCGCAATTATCTCGGGGGCCTCCGTGGTTCAGGGAGGCACCGCATCACATTGTTTTCCAATGCAGTCAGGTCCACAAACAGCCCCCATTTACTTTGAGAATAGTGAAGCTGTAGCAGGTGCAAATAAGCTTCAGACAGTGTTACAAGCGTTGCTCGGAACCCTTAACTATGGCACCCAACATCCAGGACTTATGCCATTTGTGCAAGGCAGTGACATCGAAGCATCTCAGGGACTAAGCAACATACCATATCCAGAGTCCTTCCCACAACCTCTGCCTTCCTTCTTACCTAGTTATTGTTCTTTCACTCCCACTCCAGGCTTTTAGTCTGTGGATGGAAAACCATGAACCTACACTAACCCATGAAAATCTTACTATTGATGGTTTATTTTGAGCCCAAAATACAAAGGCTTGTTTGGATCGATATTGCAGCAGACTGCCATGTAAATAGTTATTTAATAAAATGTTTTAGCCTGTTACTTTGCTGGTGTGTTGTATATATTTATAATATTTGCATAGGGTTTGTCGTTATTTTGGGTGGGGTGGGCGGCGGAGCCGAGCTGTCTTGCAGCCATCATGGTGTCGAGCTCAGTTCCTCTCACTAGTTTCGTATTTGTCATGAGGGGTTGTTCATAATGTTTCTATTTTAGCGAGGTCAAAAAGAGATCCCATTAGTGGCCTACTGATTTTGCTTGATTCCTTTTGTTTTTTTAACGATTTTTCACTATCTGCAAAGACTAAACAGAGTATTGCGACTCTGTGCTTGTTTGTAAATAGAGAATGAACCAAAGAGAACCAATTCCAAAACAATAAATGCTAGGATAACAATCAATCAAATGGAGAGGGAAGCAGGCATGACGGATTACAACGGGGGCAAAGGCCTGTGTTACCTACCCTTCACTATCTGCAAAGAGAGAATACTCCTAAAAGAAAAGAGGAGTGGGGGAAGGGGGGGGGGCAGCGTTCAAAGCACATCAGCGTGCATAAATACGAAAATGTTTTTACCTACCACGTACTGGACATTTTACAGCTTTTGATATTTGCTATTAAAAAACCATTGAAATTCACTGAAAAAACCATAGGTTATAGACCATATATAGTTAGGAATTAGCATTTACAAAACCTTGAAAATTCACTGAAAAAACCATAGGCTATAGACCATATATAGTTAGGGATTAGCATTTACAAAACCTTAATTTACTCGCACAAAACCATTGAAATTTGCATATATAGTTAGTTGCACTAACTATATATCGCGCACCCGCAATCCACTGCTGATGATGTCACATATTACATCATTCATGACATGGTCAGTGACATCACTGATGACATCTCAAATTACATCACTGATGACATCACTGATGACATCTCATTTGACATTACTGATCACATCACTGATGATATCATTCATGTGATAATACGATGAACCTCTTCCGACTCTAATATAACCTTAGATACAACCAGTGTAAACAGACACTTACAGACTGTCACTTATCCATGGAGTTACTCACACACCTAGTCAGTCATGCAAAGAATCAATCACACCTCCATTTTCTCAACTATACAGTTATACACACCTTACGTATTCAAACATATACTAACACATATTTACTCTCTTATACAATCCCTGATACAAGTTCACAATGATCCATACAGCCACTCACACATTCACTGGCTCTTATGCACAGTTATTTATATATGTCAACTCTCACATGTACTGTGTTTTACATATGTACTTACTTTGACATGTAGCACTGAGAAATCCATTCACTCACCAATGCACTCATGCAGACAGTCAACCACCCATACAGCTGTTTCCACATGCACTTTTGAACCCATACATCTAGTGAATCAACTGCTCATACATCTATGCACAGAGTCACACACCTCCCAGCCACCCACACACACACTCAGTCTCCCATACAAATACTTGGGCAACCAATCAATAACCCATATAGTTACTCATATAGCTACTGATCAACACATGCAGCAGTTTATAGAACAACAGACATAATGATGCACAAATTAAGACAGTTTAGTCACTAACCCATGCACTCAGTGAGACACATGTAATCACTCTCTCATACAGTCAGTCAGGCACCTACTAAATCCTTCATCCAGACACTTATACATCCACTCATTCTTCAATATGTAAGACATATTTTAATTTTACAGAAACATACAGTCACTGGATGTTGTCATCAGTGATGTCATCAGTGATGTCACTGACCATGTCATGAATGATGTAATATGTGACATCATCAGCAGTGGATTGTGGGTGCGCGATATATAGTTAGTGCAACTAACTATATATGCGAATTTCAATGGTTTTGTGCGAGTAAATTAAGGTTTTGTAAATGCTAATCCCTAACTATATATGGTCTATAACCTATGGTTTTTTCAGTGAATTTTCAAGGTTTTGTAAATGCTAATTCCTAACTATATATGGTCTATAACCTATGGTTTTTTCAGTGAATATATATATATATATATATATATATATATATATATATATATATATATAGTGGGTATGGCTGTTTGACAAAGACCGTGCTGTCGAAACTCGTCAAGTCAATAAATACTTTCCTGCATATAAATACATATATGCATATATATATATGTGTGTATATATATATATACATATATATGAATGTATATAATACATATATATATTTACTTTGTTAGTTTGATCATTAATTATGTAAATTATTACAGTCAATTTCATGAATATTTGGTTGTTTTGAAAAATAAAGTGTAAAACATATTTTTTATTATTTTTGTTAATTAACTCCTTCCATGCTCATGACGAGCTGAGCTCGTCATGAACCACGGAGCTCCGGTGCTCATGACAAGCTCAGCTCGTCATGAGCCGTGGAACGCTCGCATGCGGGGATAATTCCGTTGCTGTGCTGAGCGTTCCACGGGAACGGGTGTGGTCAGGACAAGCTGAGCTCGTCATGAGCACAGGAGCGCCGTGCCTCATGACGAGCTCAGCTCGTCATGAGCATGCGTGCGCCGTGCGTGCCCCCTTCCCCCCCAGCACAGCGGGAAAATAACCCCTGCAGCGAAGGGGTTAATATTGTTAATTACAGGGTGTTTGTGTTTATTATGTTTAAAAATCTTAAGAATTATTATTATTAGTTTTGTATTACGATAATGTTACAAAAGTTAAACAACTGATAATATTGACAAGATGTTGCATTATTTGCATGGTATATCTCTAAACATGTACACACTTTTCTAGGTACTCCTTTGATTCTTGACAAAGTGCCTGAGACAATGGCAATGTGCCGCTGTGTAGGTTATCATGGAGAAACAGTGTTTACATTACACAAGATAGATTTTAACACGTATAAGGTAAAACAGAACCACTTGTTTTTGGTATGTTTTTTTGCGTTTGAATCGATGTAGGATTGGAAGCCTGTATATATATTTTTTTATTTTTTTTATTCATTTTAAAATGTATCTTTCAATTATTAATTTGAGAAATTGTTTATTGATTGCACAATGTATGTATTTAAATATCTATTATGGAGTTTATATAAGTTTATTTGGTTACAATTTTCATTTATTTCTATTAAATACAGTAAAAATGTTTACTGTTCAGTAGTTATTCATCATTGAATGATAATTTCTGTTTTGCACTTTTTTATTGATATTTGTTTATTATTTTATTAACGTTTATGTTGTGAATTTAACATGTATCTTTCATTATTATTAATTTATATTTTTCAATTATGTAAGAAGTTTCGTTTGGTATGATGTTAGTAGTAGCAATTTGTAAATATTTTAATTTTTTATTGATTTATATTTAGCTAGTTAGGTTTTATGTTATTTTATTTTTGCTGTTGCTTAGGAATAGTACATCTGAATTTTCTAAAGTCCTAGTTTTTTCTACTCCTGTTCGTTTATTTAATTGAAATTAACTATAAAAACAACACATCTCATTCAATACTACTCTACAGATGATTACATTTGAATTAAATTCAAGTCTAGTCAAAAATAACTTTATTTCGGTTCAAAGAACCATAAAAGTTTTATAATAAAATGTTACAGTTTGTAAAACAATCACAATCAATGAGTTAAAAAAACAATTCATAAAATTCTAGCAGTATAAAGTTAATTACGTAAAATAGTCACTTTGTGCAGCATGATATTATGCCAGTCATTATCAGCATCTATTATTCATAATGCTTCCTAATAGCCATGGAAATTTTTATGTAGTTGGCTACTGCAGTACAGATATCTGGGGTAGCCATTGTATGCCAAAGGGTAAAGCCATCAATATATGTACAGGGTCGAATTTTCCTTAATAATGGGGTTAAACATTTGCTTCTCGACATTTTATATAAAGTGCAGAATAGAACAAAGTGCATAGTGTTTTGGATTGCAGAATTATCACAGGGACAGGGCGTAAGCTTATCAGATCACCCTCTTTGACGTGGAAATGCCAGTAAAAAATGCACGGGTCATAAGCGAAATCTAGTTAAGTAAAATCTAGTCTGCAGGTTAGAAGAAAATAATATTGCAATGGGACCAGGGCAACTGAGATGTGCCCATCTCATCATGCTGTGAATTGCGCACAATGGCCCTGGTATGGTACACCCCTTTAATGATATCTTAGGCATTTAGCGGGATACTATCAGGGTTTTCATAAAAATGCCCCAGTCATATCTTGTGATATCTATCCCCCAGAAAGCGGAGCCAGGATATCTATGCGGTCCTCTATAAACTCTAATCCCAATTCCTTGCGGCAGAAAATTGTGGGGGCACTGTTTGGGATCATCAACAATCTTTTGTTGAATTTATTTTCAAATACTTGAAGCTGATGGCTTTTATGATGTCCCCACACTCCTGCCCCATAGGTTGCAATAGAGAGGGGTCTAGCTCTATAGAGAGTGATTCATTCCCTCGCTGGCTTGTGTCCCAGTTTACAATCAAAGCGAAATATCTCGTCCACAGCCCTACTTGTGTAATGGGCTCTATCGGTTAAAAGTGGTTCCCAATTCATCTGATTGTTAAATAAATTACCCAGATATGTGAAATGCTCTACCTTATCTATTCTCTTGCCTTGTACAACAAAGTCTTTCGTTTTTTTAGACTTGGGGGCTACAAAACATGATATACGATTCAGTAAAATTTACTTTTAAATCAAGGGAAGACATAAAATCCGTAAAAGCATCAAGGGATTTCTGCAGGCTATTAGATGTCATTGCCATTAAGACTGTATCATCTGCATATGATAATAAAGGAACACATTTATTGCCAATTTTGGGGAAATCAAGCTCCCTACCTAGTAAAAAAGCCTCCAGGCCCTTTGAATATATTAAAAACAGGAAGGGTGCTAGGATACACACGTGCCGGACTCCCTTTGTTGACACAATCAAATTGTTTTTTTCCCCTTGGATGCTCTATTTTTTTTGGCGACTGTGGTATTAGAGTGTGACCTACGAAGGAGGGATACCAGCGCTTCTTCTACGCCCATGCTTTCCATCATAGCAAACAATTTATCCTGATTGATGGTGTCAAAGGCACTAAATAAGTCCATGAAGACCAGCTGGATAGAGCCCTTCCTGGTCTTCATGTACTTGTTAACAATTTAGCAAATATTGAGACATTACTCTGTCGAGCCCAGCCCCCTCCTGAAACCATATTGTGTTTTGGATATGACCACTGTGGTATATTCCCAATCCTATAATTGGGCGAGGAGGACCCTGCCCAGTATCTTAACTGTGGCGTCAATAGGTGAAATTGGCCTATAACATACCGAGCCACTTCTATTGCCCTTTTTACAAACAGGGACCACTAATGCCTCTCTCTAAGACACGGGAACAGGGCCAAGAATAACTTCTTTGAAAACATTTGTCAACAGTGGTGCCCACAGATTAGGATTTCTTTTGAATAAGTCAAGGGACACCCCATCTGGGCCTGGGGCTTTCAGGCAGATCCGCCTTGCTACTACGATGGATGAGCTGAGTTGGGTGGCTGTATTTAGGTCAACCAGCAGATCCCTTGGATTCTCCCCTATCCTCTTGAACTATAGGTTAAAAACACCAGTGAAGTGGGCTTTCCAGCCATCCCCCAGGATCAGGGAGTCCATTTGTCTCGCTTCTTCGGTGAATAGAGGGTGGTTAATAACTCCCCAAATTTTTAGGTGTCTTTCTGGGATCTTGCTCTTTCCAGCTCTTCCCATGTCATTCTCCTCAATTCCGCCGTTCTATTTTCGATAACAATTTTATAATTATGCCTTGCGGCTTTAATTAGGTCTCTGTCATGGGGTGTATCGCGAAGGGCCCATTTTCTTTCCTTATGAGCCCTAGAGCAATCAGAGTTAAACCACCGGGTCTCTAAGGGTTCCCTTTATCGGAAGTTTCTGGACAGCCTTATGGCTATGTCTGAGCAAAGTGACTCGAACCTCCAGACAAGGTCATCTGGGGAAGAATCTAACTGCAAGCAGCCGACTATTGAATGGCATTTTCCTTTAATAGTATCTTCCTCAAATTTGGGAGGGTATATCTGACCCCAATTTCTTCTAACTCCTTTATTCATGTGATAATGGATTGGGCATTCATCTCCCTCTCCCGCCTGAATCTCTAAATTAAGGGAGACAGTAAGAGGATTATGATCACTGGTACAATTAGGCTCCGCCATGAAGTCGCGAACAAGGGTAGTGAAATTCCTGGATATTAGCATAAAATCACTAGAGCTAGTCCTGCCACCACCAGAGTAGGTAGGACACTGCAATGGAGAGTCACAGGCGCAATTATTTATGAAACCTAAGTCATTACCTACAAGGATAGAATTTAAGGCTTCACCCTGGGGCGCATGGGTGAAATAAGTCTGGGGCTGGCCCTTAGTGTCTTCCAGGCCACACACATTGGAAACTGTGTTTACAGATTGTACAATTTAAGTCCCCGGCCCAGAGAATGCTTAAAGGCTGCCACTTCCCAGTAACTTGGGTAATTTCTGTTTGGAGGGACTCTATAACATGACAGTTGTTTTTATCAAAAATGTTGTATTACCAATTCACCAGTAATACTTTGACCTTGGCCACGTTCGAGATCATGATTAGATGATACCAGGGTGATAAACATATACAGTTGGATATTACGGACCCATATTTTACCTATATAAACATCTCTATCCCTCCCTTGGCCCTTCCTGCAGGGGATAGGTTTGCAGGAACACCGAAGGATTGATACCCATCTATGAAAATGTCATATCTGGACCACGTTTGCTGTAGACAGATAATGTTGAAGCCTCTTATGTACCCTAGCCAGTCCTCGTTCTTAAATTTAGAGCGGATTCCTGGGATATTCAATGACATAATTTTGAAGGGTGGGGTGGAATTTCCCTGGTTTTCTGTCTCCCAGGTTATGTTAACAGGTATGTGAAGTGTATCAGGAGCTGAGTGCACAAGCCCTTCAGCTACGGGTACTACGTCACATGTGGCTGTCCCTGGGTTGTTGCGCAGCTGTATCAATCCTTCTACCTCAGCTGCCTGGCTAGAGCGATCTTGTAGTCAATCAATATCAGTTAGACCTGAAAGAATTTCAAAGCGGTTCGGGTGGGTGAACAGCAGTGGCTGCATGTAATAGTGGGTTTTCGTACCTATGCGGGGTAACCTTTGACTAAAGCTGTTTCCCCTGTAAGGTGGATAGAAAAAACCTAACCGAAAGGCCCTTATAGGGTCATTCTTTCCAAGTACTTTCTTGAGTCGCATCAAAAGAGAACGCACACACCTAGGGTCCCTGAAGTTGAGAACCACACAATCCCCCTCCATAGATTTTACTGTATGGCCCAACTAGCTCACCCGCCTGGCCATAATGATGTTATCAAACAAGTTAGTCTGGGCGATGCTTTTCTATGACACCAGAGATAAGACTTTAGCAGTTTTATTGACGGCCAGGAGGGAGAGGGGGGACTCCCGTTAGTATCAGTCTATAGGGGGCGCAGTCTGATGGTAAATTAAGTATGTCTTTTGCCCCCTCTCCACTTGAGACTGGATTTGTTGAGTCAAGACTCTGGTTTGCTTGCTGGCGACTGCCCCCATTCAGCAGATCATGCCCAAGACAATTGGTAACCCCTTGTCCCACTTTTTGATTTTTCCAAGGGGGTACTGTTTCTTAGGGGATCCAGTCAGGTAGATTTACGGGGAAACCACGCGAAGGGCCTCATTCGTGGTTGGAATTTGGGGATTGATCCTATAGTAGGTTGCAGCCTCTGTGTTGCTGGGGTGTGTGACCTCATCCCTCCGTATGGTGTGTGTTATTGTCTTATGTAAATCCCGTATCAGAACCCTTTAGTGTGCTAAGTAGACCTTCAAACGAGGCAATATTCATACAGAAAGGCAGACATTTAAAGTTTGTTGTAACTACTAAAGAACTAAAGACATTTTCCTTCCAAATATATATATGCCAACCAGAAACCCAATTTCTAACACTTTGCAATTGTGTCAGGCTAGAGCAGAAAACAAAACATGAATCACATCCAGAATCTTGCCTCAGCTTAATCAACACCCAGGATGAAAACTAATCCAATCTCTTTTTAATCTATACATATTCTCCAATAGGGATTCGGCCAAATTTAAACTTCATGTAAAACATAATTATAGACAATAATGTGTTTGCTTGAAGATAAAATTGCATTACACCGCACCTTACATGAAAACAAATGCTGATCTGAAAGCAGCATTGTATATCTCTCTGAAAGTTTTTTGTCTGCAATACTTTATTTAATAGTACTCTCAGAGTGATATTGTTTCTGTGAGATAGCACTTCATCACAGTTAAGGTCCATCTGCTTTAAGCAATGAAAACAGGTTTTCTTAAGCGTGTAAATCTTATTCATATCTTGAAAGAATTATTTCTATAAAACATTTATTTTTAAAGTTTAGCACCAGTAAACATATTGTATGATCTGACAATAAGCCAGCAAAATGATCTCCATTAATTCTAGTTCAATATGTATAATTTTCATCAAACTAGAATTACTAAGACCAAAGTAATCTTTCCAAAGCTGGTATTCAATGAGGGGTACTTTATTAAGAGATGTTAATGTCCTTGCTTTGATTGCATATAAAGCTAAAGGGGGTTAGTTCTTTAAATATACCTTTAAAAATGCCCACAAATCTATTCTACCCTAAGCATTAAAAAATTGCGATAAACCAAAACTATAGGACTTTGTTCAAGATATCCTAACTCTATCAAGAGAAGCCCAAAAGAGATAATTTGCTGTGTAGATATATTTTTTTACCATCTCCGGACTTTTCCCATTATGATAGCAGGTCCGAAGAGATTCAAGACCTGTGCACCCTTTAGCATTATTTAAATTTTCCTTACATTAACATAAAGGTTGTAGGTTACAGTGAATGAGGCCAAGATATCAGTTTGGATATGTAACCCTATCAAACCAACCTTAAAACAAGATCATCCGCATACGTCAGAGTTGATATTTCTTTCATCCGTAATTTTGGCAGATGAGTGATGACTTCTTTAATTAGTGTATGAAAATCTGCTAAAAAAAGGAAAATAACAATTGGCTTAATAAACAACCTTGCTTTAATGCATTGTTAGCCTTAATTTTATCAGAATACTTATTTCTTGCACCCAATAGTTCTTTAATCAATTATCAGAATGCAAATAAATCAATGGACGCAACAACTCAATCGGGACACCAAACTTTAAGAGTTTGTGCCTTATGGTAGGTAGTTCTATCGCCAGAGTCAAATATACTACTAAAATCTACATTTTTTTAAGTTTTAAAAGTAACGTTTATTAAGTAGGAAAAAGGGAAATAACAAAACAGCAGGTTCGCAATATAATATAATAACAATGTACTGCAATCATTTGAATAATAATAAGATAGAACAGGAAAATATTTGCAATTATATGTAGAAAGCAGGATACGAGGGGAGGGAAAAAGAAAAAAGAAAGGGCAAAAATAAAAGCACTTCTGATGTAATTAAATTAGCATAATTGTAAACAGTAGTAGATTTACAAAAATCAAAGAGTACATATTATCAGGGAAACAAAAAAGCAGAACATATTACTATTAGGATGGAAGCTGTAATAAGAAGATTTACTATCTCTTCTTTAGTAAACTCTATTTGTGTTAAACTAGAGAAGGAGGAAACTAATTTCATATAAGATGGACTTAAATCAGTTTGAACGTACAACCTGTCAAAATAGACACACCAATCACTGTTTCTTTTGGGATGGAATTTTTCATGCAATCCTTCAAATATCAACATTAATGTGTATTTATTTACATGCGTCATCATGGGTTGTAATAGGAACCAAAACCGGGCTACTTTATTGTTGTTAAGTAATTTCTTATGAGTATTAGTCAGTTTATTAACCCTACATGGCTTAATATTATTTATTTGTTTAACTAAGAGAGTATGAGTTTTTGAATGGAGGAATAAAGCTCTTAGTGTGCTAAGTAGACCTTCCAAGGAGGCAATATTCATACAGAAAGGCAGACATTTATAGTTTGTTGTAACTACCGAAGAGCTAAAGACATTTTCCTTCCAAATATATATATGATTACTGCAATATCTAAAAACTAGGGGGGGGGCTAGTTCAACTGAATTGCAACACTCAATGGGCCAGATGTACGGCAGCTTTTAGGAGTCACAAATGGAAAATCGGGCCGTTTGAGACCGCTAAAAAAGGCTGTAGCATTTACAAACCCTATTTTGCGAGCCAGCAACCTATTATCGACTCACAAAATAGGGTTTGCGAGTCGCTATTAGCAAGGGGCATGCCAAGGGTGCCCCTTCCTAACAGGGAGTTGCAACGGGGTGTATGATTGTTTTGCAACCGCAAATGCGGTTGCAAAACAATCACAGTTTCCATCTACTTCAAGTAGGTAGTACGCCAGTAGCAAACGAGAAGAGGTCCCAAGGGGACCCCTTCCCCTTTTGGAATGAATGTGAAAGTATTTTTTAAGAGCAGACAGTTGTCCCTTGGACCATTACCCGCTCTATAAGATTAAACAAAACTTTTATTTTCTTTTAAACACACCTGTTTTCCATTAGAGAAAACGGGTGGCATTTGAAAAAAAAGTTGATGTATTTGAAAAGCAGACACAGACATGGTGGTCTGCTGTTCCCAGCAGGCCAAAATTCCTGTGATCGTAGCCCATTGCCAGTGGGTCTCAAATTTCGACTTGCCTCACGAATATTGATTAGGCTGGTCATTTGCGGCCCCATTGGGAATCGCTAAATGTGTCTGAGACACATTAGTACATTCCGTTTTGCGAGTCACAAAATTCACAATTTGCGACCCGCAAAACTGAATGGTCGTACATCTGGCCCAATATCCTTTAAAATATTTGTAATATAAAGTTGCAAATGACCGCTCATGGAACTAGGCTTAATTTCAAATTTTTGATTAGTTTAGCAACTATATATTGATTAATAATGTAATCTATTAATGAAGACTGTGTACCTCTTTGCCAAGTATAGGAGTCAAATCTCACATCATCTAATTTTCCAAAGAATAATGCCAAATATAGCCTCAGCAACCAGGCCAAAAAGTGTGCTGTTTGATTATCACATTTCCTATTAGGAAGTACAGAAGAGGTAAAGCCACAAAATAATTCTAATTCTACAAAGACACCTTTCATAAATGCAGCTGATGTTACTCTCAAAAAGATTGAAAATATGTTAAGCGGTCTTAATAAGACCTTTTGCAGATTAGATAATGCTAAAAGGATAACACAACGTTAGAAGTGGGATAAAAAAACACTACATGTTAAAAATTCACACAAAATATCATTTGGTTGTGTGCATGAACAATAAATGGCCATTGTATACTGTAAAATAGCACTAGCTGTGTAATTTTCCATTTGAATGATATCTGGTCGACCTTTTATAGACAGAGTTGGTGGGCAACAAAAACGAAGTAGTTATCTAAATCAAAATCATTGATTAATCGCGTTTCATTTAGATAAATTAGCAAGGCATTGTCAAAATGAATGCTAAAATTCTTTAAAAGTTAGAAGACCTTGCAGTCAAGCAATGTTCCAGCTGCATAACTCCATGTTGTACTAGGAAGAATAAGCATTTGTAAGTGCACTTCAAAGCCAAAACTAACAGCCTGATTAGCATTTGGTGAAAGGCCTCTCCTCTGCCAGGGTGACAGAGTAAATTACTCCATCGCCCTGATGGAGATGCTGCCCAACAAACTATGAAATGTCTGCTGGCCAGTGGACATTCCAAGCATTGGCAGGAACCGCCGTCACGGTGGTTCCTGACAATGCATTCTAACTTTGCCGGATTCCTCTGTCAAACGAAGTCAGATGTTAAAGTTAAATTTTTTTTATTTTCCAAAAGAAAACCACAAAACGGGATTCCCTTTTTTGAAAACAAAAAAACAATGCCTTCCTCCCAAGGTATTTCCTGGTGATGACGGGCATTGAAAAATAGAATCTAAATTAGTTGGGTGGACATACGGCCAAACCTCTAACGGCCCATAGGCTCGGAGGAGTGTGACCACAGTGGAGACAGAGTAATCTCCCCCATTGTTGAACTATGGTTCACCCTAATTTATATTGGGCAGGAAGACCATAGTCTTGGTGAGGAGGGAACTCAATTTCTGTTGTGAATGAGTTCTTTCTCCACGAAGATATAAATCAAGACCTAAGTCTTGTCCTCCTTTACTAAATCATTGTATGCATTCCTAGCAAATCTCTATCTCTGACTAGTCTGTGGCTATTTTGTCTAATGACTGTGTAATTTGCAGCAAACAATTTAAAGTCCAAGACAGTGTTGTATTGTGGGCCTGAGAGAATTTAGGCACTTTTAAGGTGACTTCTTTACTAACGCTGAAGAAACATCTATGCCCATTTTATAAAAGGATCAGCTGGGCTGCAATAAAAGGGAGGAAATTGACTCAGAATAAAAATGAACAGTAGTACCTGAAATTCCTACCCAGCTTTTATGTATGACTTCAACTCAACAAAGTTAATATTCTTAGCAGAAATAAGCCTAAAATGAGAAATATTAAAGAATATATTCTCAGTAGCATGACGATTCAAAAACAAAATGCTCATTTGTTACAAAAAAGGTATAGGTAACATTAAAAAGTGATTAAAAACAGAAAAAGACATAGCATCATTAAAATATGCATTTGAAGGCGGAAATTATTTTTTGCTCGACTCAGAATTAGTTCTAGAAAGGAATATATTAGCATTTGGATTAGGATTCATATTTTCCTCCCTTGAGAAGATGACAGGTTTTCGGGAGGATACTGAACTCAGCCATCCCCACTCATATTACCTATAAATGAGGGCACATTATTCTCTCTTGTAACCTAATCTATCAATATTCCTTCCCCCGCAGGGGGTTTAAGTGCCCGGTTAACCTCTTGATTAGGGCATTTCAAGTTAGATAATACAGCTGGATGAGGGGAATTCTTAAAGCTAATCGTTATTGAGGCTTTCTTATTCTACGCAGTTTAGCAAATGTGTTCATATTTTGTTTTTTAGAACCATCTACCACATAGATAATACTTTTTGTTTCCCCATTTTATTTAGAAATATATTTTCAAGTGTCAACCTTAGATGTTGGGTCTAATTTCCCAAATCACACCTTATCATCTCAATAAGGTGTGATTTATTCACAGTGTAGCCGATAACACAGGACTTTCCATATTAGCAGTAAGTTGGTTAATATCAATTTCCAGTGGGCTTTCTTTATCATTTTTGCTATTGTCTGGAATCTCAACAATCAATGAATTATTAGTGAGAGTTGGAACTCTTGGCCTACAAGAGAAAAACTAGTCCTCTGTTGCCTGTTTATTAGATGACATTAACATTGAGTAGGTCTCAGGGGTGGAATGTCATTAAGATTACAATGAATTTGTGTCTGAGAGTTAGTGATTTGTTTTAATGTAAGAGTTGACAAAGAATGTTATTTAAAAAAAATATTTTTATTACACTGTTGCTCAGTAAATAAAAAGCATGAATACATATTACATCCATTGAAATAACTGTAACTGCTCCAGAGGCTCGATGAACATTGCCCTATCCCCCCCCGGGCTTTGCACCTCAAGTGCCTTTCCTACATTTGCTCAATTATCCCATACTTTCTCCCACTTCCTTAGGCAGTCCCTACTCTGATAAACCACCTGCTCAGTTATTTTGCACCAATCCATATCCCTCCACCCTATCCTCAACCTTCAGCAATCCCTCTTCTCCCCAAGCTTGTGCTATATTTCACTTGGCAATCCTAGATGACAACTTAAGCCATATCTTCTGGTGTTTAGACCACTCCTCCTCTCCGGATATACACAAAATATACTGCCTAGCCGACAGTGACACCTCCTGTCCTGTTACGCTCATCTTGATCTGCGCCACCCTACCCCTTAAAAGCTGCATTTCTGCGCACTCCCAAAGGATATGATACAAGAATCCCGCTTCTCTGCAACTCCTTATGTAGAGGGTGCGGTAACCCCACCCCATACGACAGAGTATTGTCCTACAATAATACAGCCTAGGAGTTAAGTGCAACAGAACCGGCCTGAACCGGGGAAGTATCGCCAGCTCTCTTGGGATTTTCATTGCCTCAGCCCGAAAATCATCCTCAAGGGGGGGGGGGGGGGGGGGGGGGCAAATTCGCCTCCCACAGTTCCCTTAGCTTCACCAACGGATCAAGAGAATTGTTCATAAGATTTGTATAGGTCAAGGAAACTGCCTTTTCCTGCATCGGGTCAAGTAACAGCCGATCTTCCAGTGTTGCTGCAACAAGCAATGCTTCCCCTTCTCTTTTGTGGCATCTTAGAGCATTGCTGAGCTGTAAATATTTAAAGTGTTCATTTTCTGCCATCTCATACTCTGCTGCAGAGTCTCAAATGTCATATAGGCTTGTCCCCTCCATTCATCCCCCAGTCGCTCAGTTCCAATCAACTTCCATTTGGAGAAACCCTGACACTTCCAGACCTCCCATGTGGTATTGCTATCCCACAGGAGGGTCATATTGGTCAACTTGTTCTCCCATCCCAGGAATTTGGTGGCCTTCCTCCAGACTTGCACTGTCGTCTGTGTGTGAAGCATCAACACGTCCTCCCCCCCACCGTACGGTGGAGCAATGAGGCTCTTCCACGCATACCCATAAATTGTCTATAGACCCTATAGGTGAGGCCTGTTATGTTTGAAAACACAGTTGTTGATCACCACCAATTAGATGCCCAATAGTATTAACGTATGCCAGCCCTCCTTCATAGACTCCTCTCTGTAGTTTGCTGAGCATGATCCTGTAGAAGCCCTCATCCCACAGAAACTGTTGCAATAAATTATCTACTTTTAAAAAGAAATCACGCTGGATTTTATACGTGAAATTCTGCAAAACATACAGTAATCGTAGTAGGGTCATGACAAAGAAAGTTCTTGAACCATTAGCTTCTTAGGAGTCAATTTTAGCAAGAAGGATAGCACAGAATGAATTGAGGACATAATTCTAAATATAGGGGAATCAATCATTTGTGGATGTGGCACATTCTCTCCAGACTGTAACAATGATTCTGTACATTGCAGTTTCAATGCCCACTGTATCACAGTTATTCTGAGATAAGTGAGTACTCGAATGAGAATTCAGTTAGTTGTTGATTGGTGGAAATAATAAAATCTCTTTCTAATCACTGATATAATTTTTAAAATGGCAAACCCCCCACTATGCAATTATTATTCGAATACAGATTTGTGGCACAAATCATTCCATAGCTCAACTTCCACAAAGATGTTTACTAGCTGGAGATAACTTCTTCAAATCATGGACTGTTACATTTCTCCCCCTAAATCAAATGGAGTGCAATTGTCTCTTTTATCTTTGGATTTCCACTCTTACGTGATGAACCATAATCAGAGATAATTTTGTTCTGGGGGGTTGAGATAACCCTTAGTGCAATATCTTAAAAGGTGCTTGAATCACATCCAGGGACTCTGTAGAGGGGCTTTGATAAGTGATTGTCCGCTGACAGAGCTCTTTGTATATAGTGTTATTGTTACTGAGTTATGCCAATGCTTTCTTTGAGACCTTTAATCACACCCGAGTATAATCCTCAGTGCAGTGTGTGAGGTGATGATAGACTGGTCAGACCAACAAACCAGGTGATCCTCTCCCATCTATAATTAATTGTGAGACTTGCCTCCTAAATTAAGAAGAAAGATATCAATTTAATGAGACTTATCAAACTGTTGTGTCACTGCAGCAGTAGAGACCCGCCCGAGCAACTAACACGCACTGCACTGAGGCTGCCTTCTCAGGAAGTGCAGTGCCTTCATCCAAGCCACCTGCCACAATCTCCTCAAAACCTCTCCTTCGCTCAATGGCACCCTTGGCGCACTCCTCTGGCAGCTCCCCACCCAGAGAAACTAGGGACACCGAGAACGTTGGGAGGACAGAGAGAGATAGGGGCTGGAGGAAGCAGCGATTAAGGCATTGAAAGCAGCAGCTTCTAGACAGGGCGGCTCTCCATTAGGACAGAGGAGCGTCGCCCCGCTGCTTTCTTGCAGTGCGAGAAGCAGAAACATAAAATGATATTTTAAATGCCATTGTATGTTTCTGCTGATCGCACTGCGAGAAAGCAGAAGGCAGGGTATGCCTGGTTGGTTTATGCCTGGTTGGGGCGGGCGGGTCTGGGAGGAGTGGCTTGCACCACTCTGAGTACCCTGACTGTTTGGCTCTATGCAGCCTACATAGAGAAAATGGCCTCCCTACAGGTGCCCAGCTGGCCTCCCTACAGGTTCCCATCTGGGCCATGTCCGCACCAATCACAACTGCCATTTTAGCATTGTGATTGGCTTATGGGAGGGGAGGGAGGATGCCTGTTCCTGTTCAAGAAACCACCAAACGCGGGACCCGGCCCAGGAGAGGTGGCTCGGGACCCGGTCAGGTAAATTTTTTATGTTTTTTTCTTTTTCAGGTACATTTTTTATGTGTTTTTTTCTTTTAACCCCCCCCCCACCCCCGTGCGAACCTCTGCGCGACCCCCCACCCATGATTATTGCGGGCCGTGACTGCTTCTAGATGAAATTCCTAGCTACAATAAGGCACACAACAATTGCTTGCAGGGAGCGTACCTTGGTCAGGAAGATTAGGGGATGTTAGCTTCAGTTTTTCTGACTATCAGGCTGCCATATAAGGTTTAACTACTTTACAGGACAAGCAAAGTACACGAGAGGGGCCTAAGGGACAGTGGAAAGGGAGAGGAATGTGAATTGGCTGGAGTACTAAGAGAGAAAACAAAATATTTTGTAAAATACCCAATATTTTTGAGGACTTTCAAATAGAGACGGAGAGTGTGTGTGTGTTTTTTCTGTGTGTAAGTAAAAATTACTATTGAAATCCGACTGGCATCTCACAATACCCGACTAAAAGCCCTTGTAACCAACAATTTATCAGAAAATGCATTTATTACCCCCCCACCCGAAGCTACGCCCCTTATGCGTGCATTAAAAACCGTTAGAAGACATCATGTGGCATATTAAGACTCTAAGGAAACTTTGTCTGTTTTGGCAGCTAATGTGTGCGATGGAGCAAGGGTGCTTTCCAGTGCCTAATGATTAATGCCCCGGTTACTTACCGGTAATCTTCATTACTCCGAGTATAGTCTTCCTCGCCACATGATTTACATAGTGAGCTTTAGCTCCACAACAGAACCCTCCAAAGCAAAAAGAAACCACCTCCCACCCCTCCCAACATGGCCGACCAGTCCCACCTGACCTCTATAAGAGGCGGGCCGGCCCAACCAATCAGCCTGATCTACCAAGCAAACAATGAAGCCGATAGCCAGACAGGGAGGGGGGGAGGGAACTCATGTGGCGAGGAAGACTATACTCGGAGTAATGAAGATTACCGGTAAGTAACCAGGGCATTACCTCCTCGTTAGTCTTCCTCGCCACATGATTTACATAGTGAGCAAATACCCAAGCCAACAAGGCTTCATTGACCACCATAACAACAACACCACACGGTGATGCAGAGAAACCAACACAATGTTGATGTAAACAACTGAAAAGAAAACAGGGACCACAGGAAACCTGAAATCAAGACCTCCAGGAAAAGGAGGCCAACCAGGAGTCGCAGCTCCAGCACTCAGAACGGCCCCAGCGAAGTCCCCCCGGGACTGCTAGAGACCCACGAACCAGGCGGGTGATGACCACGCCGAAGTCAGACCAATACTCCACAGAGGAGACACCCACTAAGGGGGCCCAGGGAACAGAGCCACACCTCGCAGACCGACCCTGGGCCCCCGCCGGATCCACCGAACCCAGCGAAGCGTAGGGAAGGATGCCAGCCTGTGTAAGCCCGCGAACCAAGGAGGAACGAGGGCTAGCGGCCCGAACGAAACGGGCCCAAAAGGCATAACACAGGTCATCCCACCGGGAAAGGAAAAACGTGCGGCTAAGAGAAGCCAAAACAGCACGCCGAACAACCAGCCCGGACAAGGGAGGAACCACGTTGGTCGGAAAAAGCGGTAAAGATACCACCTGAGTCTGAGGCCCCAGGGAAGGGACCCCGGGAAGGACACGGGGGACATGCCGGAGGAGCAACCCCGTCCGGCAAAACCCGCAAGAAGGGCGGGGAGCGGAGGAACGACCCCCGCACGCCCCTCCGCCCAGCAGACACCATCGCCACCAGGGAAAACCACCTGAAAGGCGAGGAACCGCAGAGCCACCGAGGGCCGGGGCCCAAAAGGGCGGACCCCGAAGAGCTCGTAGAACGAGAGAGGGATCATGCCAATGTATTGCGATGTACATAGCGCACGTATCACCCATAGGCCTCCAGGCGCGTGCCTCGGGAACCCGACCTGGAATTCCCCTGTGAGATAACCCCAGCAGGATACAAGGCGAGAGTCAGGCCTCCCGCCGCAAGGGGCCCTAGTGGAGATTAAGCATTTGCCCAGAGTTGCAGAGTGAACACGTGCGACGAGTAGGCACCGGCATGAGAATTCTCGAGTCCATGGAAGTACGTAAGCCTAAGACCCACCGAGGCGGGGAATTGAACCCTGGTCCAGGACCAATCTCAGCTACCGGGACTGCCGCCTCCAACCCCTGAGCTACACATCTCCACGAACATGGAACGCTCCACGAATCTTGTGTGTCCTCCTTGCGCAGGAGCCGCGCCAATCTATTCTGTATCCTTCCAAATATGTATACGTGCTGCCGAAGCGAGCACTGGAATGCCTGCGGGAACCCAGCAGCAAAGCCACAACCCCCGAGCCAGCAGCGTCCTCCGCTCCAGAACCAGGCCTGCACAAGGAGGCAGGCCAGCCGACAAGAGCCGGCTCAACACCGACGCCGAGAGCGGGGGACCCAACCCTGTACGGGAAGATCCGGGATCGGCCAGGAGGCTCGAATCGCCAGCACGGCCAAAGGAGAGGGAACCCGGGGTGGTGGACCCCGCCGGGAACCAAAAACAGGAACGCACCACGACTTGCGTGGCAACCACGCGCGGGTGCCAGGCACCACACCACTGCAACGTTCCAAAACAAGGCCATGCGCCGCCGAGCCGAGCGCCCATGAGCACCCCGGCCCTGCCCAAGCGCCTCCTGCCGAGGAACCGCGATCTCAGAGGGCACGGGGGAGATGCGTCCAGCAGACCGAAAGGCCATGCGAAAGACAGGTAACAAGGACCCGGAAGGAGGAGTAGAACCCGGGCCGGAGGGCTGAGCCCCCCTCCGTGAACAGAGACCTCGGAGGCAGACCGAGCCGAGGCCCTAGGCGTCGAAACACCACCGGGGCAGGGCGAGACCATGCAACGAAGGCCAGACCCGACTCCGTCGGACCCCGGGTGAAGACAGCCCGAAGGGCCAGGACCGGTGACACCCCCACCAGGGCGCCCAACCCGACCAAGACCCGGGGACCCAAGCACCGGCAAATGGAATGCCACACGAAAACGTGCAGGGGCCAAGCCGGTCACCTCAACCAAGTCTAGTAAAAGTGCTGCCGAAGCGAGCACAGCCAAAAAGACGGCCGGCCAGGAAGACATCCAGCAACCCCCGAAGCACGAGGTGCTGAGCGGCCGCGGGAGAACCCAACGACCTCCAAAGGACCCGGCGCCAAAGGACGCCCCCCCCCTGAAAGAACCAGAGGGAAGCACCGGGACCAGGCACACGCCCCCCCGAAGGAGGACAAGCCCGAGACGAGGACCGAAGGGACCACCGGACCTAGGCCAGGAAGCCGACGGATGAGAGACACCGCCAGATGTGAAGCCTCATTCCCATGGGGGGGGGACAAAAACGAGGGCGTGAGGAAGCACACGGCCAGACAGGGAACCCCAAGACCCACACCCGGCGAATAAGATCCACCAGGCGGGCCAGGAGCACAGCTCCCCCCCCCGTTCGGGCCCGAAGGTAAGCCCAATGGAAGCACCCGCAACCGAGAGCGGGGACCCCCACACGCAGGCCGGCCCCACAGGCCAATCCATGGTCCCAGAAAACCTACAGGAGAGACAATGGAAGGAGCGGGGGCCCCAACCCGTCGAGACGGTGGGTACAAAACGGCAATCCAGAGATTGCAAAGCGCTCAGCTACCCGAAGGCCTACCTGCACTGGGCGCCTTCGGGAAGATTCAGCAAGCTATTGCTCAGAGTCCAATGGTGCCGGGCTAACCTGCCACCGGTGCCGGGGATTGAATTACTATCCCCGCGGAAATTCCGCAAGACCGGACAGCAAGCCCGAAGAGCCCAAGAACCGGGACAGCCGTGTCCCAGGACGGTACGCAGCGGAGGCAACCGCCCCCCCTCCCCCCCAGGGGACCCCCAGGAGCGAGAGGGCCGAAAAGACAGTCCCTAAGGGTGAGACAGGGAGTGGCCGAACCAGCACGAGACCGGTTATCGCCGACACTCGGGCCCGGACCCGCCGCAGGACCCCACCCATGCAAGGGCGGGACGTCCTCACCTGAACTGCGCAGGGGCCAAGCCGGACCATACAGGAGCGCAACATGATGCGAAATTCGCGCACCACCCCCCCGCAAGGGCACAAGGCGTACGCACGAAAGCCGTTGTCTCATAACAAAACACATGGACTAGTAAGGTGCCCCTTCACCCCTACGGGAATCTTGGTGCTGAATAATAGCGGTCAGCCAACGACATGGCAATAATCTCACCGACCACAGAAGGCTGAAAGGCCGAGTGGGCCCGCCGGTATTTGAACCTGCGACCACGAGGTCAACACCAGCCCCTGCAGTAGACGCAGCAACCCATCGAGTCACTAGCCCCGGTAGTCCCCACCCGGCCAACTCCCTGAGGCCCAAGGAGGAGTCCGTGGGGCCGACGCGGAGAGAAAGACAAAACCAGCCATGCCCAGAGGCAATAACAGATCCCCGGGATATCGAGTCCAAGCCCCGCCGAGGCGGGGAATCGAACCCCGGGCCAGACCTCTGCACCCGGGTCTGATTCGCTTCTTCACAGCCGCAGAACGGGACAACACGAGTGGAACACTCGCGACCGGCGCAACCCGACGGCCCAGGGCGAGTCCCCCCGGGAGCCAGAATATGGGACACGGACAAAAGGGACCTGACCCCATGCAGCACCGCGCCCCCTCAGGGCGCGCCAGAAAAGCACAGTCACTCCGTGAATGAGACAACCACACAGGCCCTATGGCTGCCTGCCGAAGGAAGAAAACACTTCCCCCTCAACTCGAGTGGTATGTCACCGTAAGAAAAGATCCCCGTGGGATACCTCTACAGCATAGGCAGGATACGAACCCTGGCCTGTGCGGCTGTCAGCACCAAAGGTCCAAGATTCACCTGCGAGCGATGCACCTCACAGGAATTGGTGCTCCAGACTCAGTACGCCGCGTCCCAACCGCTGCGGTATTCTCAAGGAACGCTTCTGCCGGAGAAATCCAAGACCGAAGAAGGACAACCTCGGTCGTACCAGGCGGCAACCAGAACCCCGCCCCCGAGAGGCGGGAGGAGCCCGGAGCCAACCACAGCGCGGCAAACCGCCGCGGCCCGTAGGGCAGCCGAAAATCCCGAAGGAAGGCAGAGGCGAGACTCGGCAGCGACCCGCGTCCCCGCAGGAGGGGAGCGCCCGGTCCGGACCGCCTATCGACAAGAAGGTAGGTCTGGGACACCCCTTCTAGAAGTCGGACTCAGCCGCGCGGCCATTGTGCAGAAGCGCCGCTGACACAGGTATGGCCCCAGCGCGCCGCGCATAGTGAAACAAGCGGTCCATGCCCATGCGTGTATCAAACCCCCTCGTGAGTCTCTCGCCGTACCGGGAGAAGACGAGGTACACCCGCAGGCAGTGTCACAGCGCCCTCTGTGCCCGAGGTTGTGATCAAAAACATGTTGAAAACACGAGTCCTTTCACATAAGAGCCAACACTTCTATGACCCAGAAAGCCCTAGTGAGTATGTCTGTGTTGTAGTGACAGATAGAGAACTCACTAATTAGAAGTGACCCGTCTCCGTGGCATACACTTGAGACGGCTGAAAATGTGAGCGGCAGCGCCCAACTCTACACTTCGTGGCATGCAGTCAGAGCGCAATTCCAGGCGCATACCCAAACCGGGGAGCCAGGAACACAAGAACCACCTCAATTCGAGGTGTGTAACAAAAAATCGGGTGTCCACAGCATTGGCAACCTCTGAGCTATAGCTCCTTAGTCCACCAGCATGCACAACACACAGGAGAAAGCGCAGACCCCAAAAACGCCCTCAGAAAGGCTAGGGCCCAACAGTAACGACCGGGGGAGACATGGGCATGTACAACCACTCCACACCCCCGGCCGCCCCCCCCCCCCCTGTAGACCCATGGCACGCTACAGCAGCACCTAACCGGCCCCACAGGACCGGGGGAAGGAAGAGGGGGGGGGAATTTTTAGGCATAAGGCACCAGAGACCGCTAGAGCAGGTCCACACCCTAAAACCCCAGGGCCAGCTCACGCCGGCCCATCTTACCTGAACAGTGCTCTGGAGAGAGTCGTGCAGAACAAAAAAAACAGGCTGATTGGTTGGGCCGGCCCGCCTCTTATAGAGGTCAGGTGGGACTGGTCGGCCATGTTGGGAGGGGTGGGAGGTGGTTTCTTTTTGCTTTGGAGGGTTCTGTTGTGGAGCTAAAGCTCACTATGTAAATCATGTGGCGAGGAAGACTAACGAGGAGGTAATCATGTTTAATCCCTTTCAAAGAGGCAACACGTTTACCTTTAGTCATGCTAAACAGGGCGGAGCTTAACGGGAAGCTGCCATAACCCAGCATAGCACCAAACCTAAAACCTTTCATGCAGTTTGGGCCAGAAATATTCCCCTGATAAAGTTAAAAGCCAGGCTGCCAGGACGTC
Source organism: Lissotriton vulgaris (assembly GCF_964263255.1). Taxonomy (NCBI): domain Eukaryota; kingdom Metazoa; phylum Chordata; class Amphibia; order Caudata; family Salamandridae; genus Lissotriton; species Lissotriton vulgaris. Next base: position 677,737 of record NW_028245833.1, on the reverse strand, counting down.
TTTGTGCGCGCTGCCCTCTCCTCTGGGCAGGTACGAAGAGAGGACGGGCACGCACGCACGCACGCAAGTACGCAGCCAGGCTTGGAGAGAACTCTTCCTTATGTAAACAGGTAATGTGTGTCCAAAGTATGCCCTAATGATGCCCCCTTCCAAAAGCAGTGATACCAAAACGTCCCATTCGGCGTTTTGCTTCTAGAAAAGTAGTGGTTTAACTGGAAGCCTCACCACGACCCTTGGGACTATTTTAACACACAGTGGGTCAAAGCGAATGTTTGCTAGGAAATGCCTGAACAGCTTCTTTCCAGTGTCTCTCACCATGGGCCCGGGCCCATCCAAGTCTCAGCAGAGCTTCGAGGGGGTGGAATCGGTGAATGGGCAGTTCAGGGATAGAAACTGCTACATAAATGCAACACAATACAATAAAATGCATTACATTGTCACAGTTCCTACCGGTGTCTGGTATCCCATGTAATTCTACACACACTCCCACTTCAGCCTCCCTACACCTTGCACAATACAGTCCCATGAGATGCTTTCTGCAGAATGCATGAAGCTGTTTAAGGGCATCCTGCCAAACTGTAACCTTAAAGAGGGGATCTCTAACCTTTTCTGCAACAAGAACGACTTATGTTCAACAATGTTGGGGACAGGAGTTGGCCTAACGGATAGGGCGGTCAACCTTAAATCTGAGGAACTGGGTTCAAGTCTCGTCAAGGACACCCATCATCCTGTAATCCTGGGCACATCACGTAATCTCCCCCTGCCTAACAAAAATGAATGTGTCCTCAAGTAAAGCAACCGGTGCTCGTGTAAAGCGCTCCGATACCCTATACTTGCGGGTCAAGTTCACGCTATATAAAACTCTGTTAGAAAAAAAGCTACCAGCATTATTAGTGTTGTAATAGTGAACACACCAGACAAGATTAAATTAGTGTCACACTAGGCTAGATTGCCAGCAGTAATCTCCTCAGTGCATCAGGAAGGGTTGTCAGTAGCAGTGTGAAAAATAGGTGTCGTCAATCTTGAATGCCTTCAGCTGTAGCTGCTATTTTCGTGGCATCAAGTAATATTCATACTAAGTCTCTCCAACACTACATAATTTATCATTTAAATATTATATTAAAAAATGTTTTGGATATTCTAGCATTTCTCTCCAAATATCTTATGAGTTCTGAGGTTCCAGCATGCTATGCCATACCATGCCAAATGCCTGGGCATCTCTTTAGAAGTGGAGTCCTTTTTTTATTGCTACCATCTATAGAAATACACATCCCATTGACATAACAGAAGAACCACAGCCAAAATACTAAAGCAAAGGCTGGTATCCCACATAAAAAGCACTGGCAAAGCCAAATTTTTAATCATTAACACCTATTTGCTTTGCAAGTGTTTGTTTAACCTTCAATGGAAATAGCAATTGACCCTGCAAGGAGTGCTGCCAGTGTTTTCTTGTGTCTTTTAAGGTTCTGTATCCGGCTTCCAGGTATTTACTCTAATCTCCTTTCACTTGCTGTACCAGGCCCTAACACTCAGGTTACGTCCCTGGTGCTCGTGCGGATCATGAGGTGCTGTAGCACCTTTACATGTATGGCGTCTTCATCAATTTTATAGGTGGCTTAACACTGGCTTCATCTGTCATCTTATTTGTAACGTGTTACAAGAGAGAAATCGGCCGCCATCTTTCTTATTTTATTTGTTTGCCGTTTTATATAGCGCAAACTCGACCCGAAGGAATCAGAGCGCTTTACATGAGCACCAGTTGCATTACAGCCAGACACATTCATTTTTAGGCACTGGGAGATTAAGTGATTTGCCCAGAATCATAGGATGTTTAAACCTCCAGCCAGACTCGAATTTGGTTCCCCAGCATGTTGGTTCAATAATAATACACCCGTGCTGCTGATGCAGCTGTATTTGTTATCCGTGCAGAATATTGTACAGGCACACAGTATGTCACTCCTGTGATGTGCAGCGCATTCACACATTCATAATTTACTCAAAAGCACAAATAAAGAGAATATAAAATCTAGTAAAAATGGCATCCTATATTCTAAAAGGAAAAGGTGACATTTATGTTTGTATAGAAGTACTCTTGCATTCCACTGTACCTCTCCATGACTCACTTTATTCTGCAGGCCCACTGTGACAATAAGGATGGATAATCCCATTATTACAAGGGAAAATGATAAAATTGTAAATTTCAACCAGTGGTTGAAGATAGCTCAAACTGAATAGCAGAAACAGTATGCAAGTGACATCATGGCGCATGACATCACGAAGCATGGCATCACTGTGCGTGACATTGCATGTGGCATCCCAAGAAGTGACATCACAAGAAGCGACATCAGATATTAAGACCTCACACATATGTTTAGCAAAGCTATCATGAGTACATTTGAGCGCATTACAATATTTAACATATGAGAGTTTGCATCGGGTTGTGCAAAAATGTGACACAACTACGACGCAAAATCGGGGCCAAACTTATACATTTCGTTTTTTAAAACCTTGTCACAAAGAAATTTGCAACAAGTAGAAAGGTGGCAGTAAATCTGCTCTGCTTACTTGGTTGCAAAGTCTGCGTTTTATAATATTTTATGGGGTTAACGCACATGCTGCAGTGATCATTTTGTGCCAAATAAATCTTAGGCAATAATAATAATAATAATAATAATAATAATGATATTAATAATAATAATAATAATAATAATAATAATAATAATAATAATAATAATAATAATTGTAAGATAACTCTGGAGTTTAATGTGTTTGCTAGATATTTTTGTGTTTTTTCTAGTCTCAGTTTGGAATTAAAGTAGCATTGAGGGTTAATATGTCTCCTGCAAAGCACATTGCGTAACACGCCGATGACAGATTTTTTTTATTTTATGCAAATGGGTAAATGGGTAACTGCTTTACATAAAATGTAATCCTTCTAATATAACACAGTGACCTATGAAGGAAATGTGACTCCTATACATTGTAACCCTTACTGCCTTATGTAACACAACCTGTCCATTCATTTACACACATGATTTATTGTCAATGCTAAATGTACATGTGTGATGTAGAGCACTCTGACACCCTGCAGTGGGTTGAGTAAATCAACAGTGCTATAAAAGAAATGAAACAAAATAGTGGTATTTAAATTGTTATGTGTGTAAATACTTGGACAGATCAAACATCTGACATTCTTACAATTAATGCCTATCTCTTATATACAGGGACTGAACAAAGTCAAAAGCATGCTTCTCATAAGTATTTGCAAAGTGATAACAAGCTATGTGCCTTTGTTTCACGTCCATTGCATTTGTGTCTAGGTGTGAGGCTCCAGATAACTTCCAACCAGGAGACTCCAACAAAAGAGTGCCTGATGGCCCCTAACTTCAGCTTTTGTTATGGGTCAAGCTGGAATCTGATAAGCCCCTGCTGCTTGGAATGAAATCAAACAATGTGCAGGCACTGTTGAATGAGTCCCGTTGTCTAAAAATCACACCGGACAAGGTTAATATATTTCTGTGGGGCCCAACCTCTTGGCAGGGTAGACACAGTCCATCCTGTGATAAGAGTACGTAGATGCATTCTACCCGCTTGTACCCTCGACTTGTGCCCTGCTGTTAGAGGTGCTAATGTTATTATCTATGGTATCAATGAACAGTAGCCTCTGTTGCCAGTAAAGAAAGGGACTAGGCACTGTGTGTAATGCACGTCCTTGAAGATAAATGTTCAGTGTGCCGCGTCCGACTGAGTTAACGGGGCAAGACCTGCAGGCGTAAAGCTTCCGTCTCATCGTCTCTTGCTCAAGGTTTTGTTTTCTCTCTCGTGGTCTCTTTCTCTACCTCTCTCAGTGCTGCTGGAGCAATCAGTAGCTTTTAACTGGTGGTCTGTGAGGAATGGGTTGAGAGAGGATTGACAAAGTGAGGACACACACCCACACACACACTCTCTCTTTCACTCAGCTATACCAAAAGGTGCCATCCTTGCTCACTGTGCCACTGGTTTCAAGCAATCCTGGCAGATGTAGTGTAATACCCAGAAACCGGTCCCAGGATGCTTGTTTCTGGTGCAGGGAGGACCTAGCTTGGCAGTTCGCTCTGGACTGTTCCCATGAGGCACAGGGTCAACGCTGATTTGTATATGGCTGGGTCTAAACTGGGGAGGCATGGTGGGCGAAAGAACAATGGATTTAACGCAGATCTCTTGACTGGGGGTGAATGTATTATTTATTCAGCATTCCGTCCATTTGTTTGTGTACCACTTTTCACCCTAAGTGGAATGGGTATGCCCAGACATGGGTCCCTAGCTCACTGTGCCACTGGATTCAAGATAGCCTGGCTGATGAAGGGTAAACCCAGAAACCGATCCCAGGATGCTTGTTTCCGGTCTAGGGAGGACCTGGCTTGGCAGTTCGGTCTGGACTGTTCCCATGAGGCATGGGGTCAAGACTGATTTGCATGTGGCTGTGTCTAAACTGGGGTGGCATGGTGAGCAAAAAACGATATATTTAACCCAGATCTCTTGACTGGGGGTGAATGTATGATTTATTCAGCATTCCGTCCAGCATTTGTTTGCATAGCACTCCAAAAATGTCAGTCATCCACTGGTTAATTTGAGGCAGTGGTTGCCGGCGGTGGCTAACAGGGAGAAACAGCCCCAAAGGGAGAGAGCAGGATTCAGCAAGAGTGAGCTAAAGGGGCAGGGAGTTCTTGGTAGTGGATTTAATTGCACCGGCCACAGGCTTCTGATCAGAGCTTGGGCGCTGGCCCTCATTCATTGACACATTAAGCACTGCAGTCACCATATCATAGTTTGACAAGAATTCAATAAATAACTGATGCTGCCTCCCAAACCCTCATTGACTCCTACAAAAAAACAGAAGGTACCCTTATCAGTAATGCTTCCTATTGACCATTTTATGTTTGTCCTTTTTGCAAAGTCTTTTGCAGATCTTTGCCTTCAGTTGCTGAACCCGTATTTTGTTGGTATTAGAACTCTGCAAGTTTTTCCCTTCTAACCAGTGATGAAGTGCTTGTGAAGAGAAGTATGTCATCTACATAAAGCTTGATGAACTTTATGTCCATTATGGAAGTGACACTCTTACTGCAATAGGGATAGAAATTGCAAAGGTCTTGATAATAACAAAAGCAAAGTAGTTGATTATAGCCATCATCACCAGTTTCCCCTAGAAACCTCTATCTTGCCTACTACAGAATTATTTATAACAATTTAGGCTGCTGTATTTTAAAAAAGAGAGGGGATCTTACTTGTGAGTGTATGAGGTAAAGTTAACACATTTAAGACAGAAAATAGAAACCTCCACCTCATGAGGTCAAATGCTGTCTTGGCATCCAGTGGACAGTGTTGGACTGGCATTTTCAGCAGTTTGGCACTGCCTGATGGGCTAGCTTGAAAGGGTCTGTGTGTGGTCATTTTTTTTTATTCTTTGGGCCATGACAGGACCAAAAACAAAACAGCCTACACGCAGGCACTTTCAAGCTGGCTTTCTTACAGTGCTAAAGATCAGTAGTTTCTGCTAGATAAATTGTGCTAGATGCTTAATAGCACCACTGCGTAAAACGTGGTAAATCAAAATAATCTAAAGTTGAAATGATGCTCAGTATACAAATGGCCAAAGTCTTAGTACAAACCCTGTAATCCATATTTAATAATGTTATTGGATAAAGGTGTGGTACAAGCGCTACACAAACTGGGAGTCACCAAGGTGGGAGATTTATTCTCGGAAGGACGAGTGAAAACGTGGGATCAGGTCGTGACGGAGGGCTGCGCAGCCCCATTGCTGCTCCGCTTCCAATACCACAGGGTATGCAGCGCGCTACTAGACCTTTTGGGCCCAGACTTGGCGGAACCGCCCGAGGTCCTGGAACTCACGTACATTATCAAAACGGAAGCTCCCCGTAAGTTAATCACGAACTTGTACAAGACAGCTATGTCGCATAGAGAGCAACAGCTTATGAAAGCTAGAGTGGCCTGGCAGAGAGACCTACAGGTCACGATCGATGACGATATGTGGCGATACTGCTGTGTGAACACTAAAAAGTTATCGCTGAACGGGAGACACAGGCTAGTACACTTCAAGTTTCTTCAAAGAGTGTATTACACCCCTGAGAGACTCCATAGATATGGACTCAGGCAGTTGGTAGAATGTGAGCGATGCCACGAACCGGTAGCGGACTTCATGCACCTTGCGTGGTGGTGCCCGGGGGTCCAGAAACATTGGGACAGCATTTTTACAGCTATGAACTCGATACTGGAGCTTGAGGTGACTCCGGATCTGGCGCTAGCGCTACTTGGCCACTCCAGAGGACTGCCGATCGCGGTTAGGCGACTCGCCGATATGGGAATGCTAATAGCTATGAGAGTGGTAGCCTTTTGCTGGATGAGGGGCCCACTCCCGATGGCCAAGAGGTGGGCACATGATATGCTGTACTGCTGCACACAATCCGAACATTATAGCGAGCTGCTGCCCCCTACAAGTCGACCGAAGAACTTTTGGGGCCTATACCAAACGCACCTGAGAGCTAGAGATACAGAGCTCACAGCGGAAGAGGAGATAGACAATGAGAGTGCATTGTCAGACACAATAATGCCTGCAGAGGAAGGATAACAGTGCTGTATAGCAAAAGTAACACAATAGGGGGGTTCTGAGAGGGCGAACGGAGGGGAGGATGACACTGGAGGGGAGGAGGGGAGATATAATAGCAACATGCTGCGGGAACTTAGGGGGCCTTTAACCCCTTCGCTGCTCATGACGAGCTCAGCTCGTCATGAGGCACGGTTGAGCTGTGCTTATGACGAGCTCAGCTCGTCATGAACAATGGGGAAAATTCGAAGCTCAGCATAGGAGGGGAAAACTCAAAGCAGCCAAGGTTTTAAAGAGAGGTGAGACGGGCCACTCAGCACAGCCAGCTTATAGGCTAGAACCAGAAACACAGTCTGTTAACAAGGAATCGCAGGGGTGACTGGGCTTAATGGTGTGACACATCTACAGCCACGTGTAAAACAGGGGGGGGCTATGTGTGTGTGGAATGGGGGGGGGCGATTAAGGTTTGTTTTTTAGTTAGCTCTTAAGATTTAGAAGATATGACTGCCGTAGCAAGAAGCAGGGCTAGTTAGAGATGCGGGGTGGGACTGAGGGTACTGTTTCTCTCGTTGGGGGGGAGTAGTAGGTTATCCGACAATCAGAACACATACTGACAGATTTGTAAACTACATGTACGCTACGCCGCCGGACCCCAGGGTTGTCGGCTACAAGGCTGTGTAATTTTTTAACATATCTGCTATTGACTTAAGATCCTACCGCTGCCGGCCTTCGGGTTGTAGGCCATGAGCTGTGTATGATTGCAGAAGTGAGCAATAAAGGTTTTTGAAAATGTAAAAAAGAAAAAATAATGTTATTGGATGATATGATCTGAAGACTCCAGCTGACTCATTTAGTATAAACATGAACTAATACTCCATCTCCATTAGGCCACGTTACAACGCATGCCATTACAACACTGTCGTTACAACGGCTGGGTTGTTACATTGCATACCCTTACAATGCAAGTCATTCCAATGACTTACTGAAGGGGGGGCACTGGATTTTGGAATAGTATAATTTACTATTCCAACTCCCGTCTGTGCAACAGTAGGGAAGGTGTTGGATTTTAAATCCAGCATCTTCTGCCCCCTACAACAAGTCGTTGTAAGGACTTGTGTTGTAATGGCATGCGATGTTAAACATGATTGTAAACAAAGTTTTCCCTCCGGTATACATACAAAATATCGAATCAAAAATATAGAATAGCACTAATATCGAAGTCAAAATATAGAATGGACAAAATATCGAATGGACAGAATATAGTCAAGAAAAATATCGAATTTAAGGTAAGTAATTTAATATCGATTTTCATAAATATAGAAAGTCAAAATATCGAAGTATGTAATATAGGTATTAAATATATCGATGTTTTAATAATGTCAATTTTTTAAAAGTGTTTTGTATGTTAGTATATGTGTGAAAAGTGTATATTTATTTTATAATTTATTTTAAGTAATGAATTTTATGTTATTTAATTTTTGCGTAATTTAATTCTGTAGCGGGTTGTGGGTTTATAGGGGAATAGGGTGGGAAGTAATTTAATAATAATCAATAAAATATTCGAATGTATTTATTGGTATTTATCTTGAATTCATTGTTAATTAATCTTTAATTGGTAATTAATTAAATTTTAATTAGTAATTAATTTTTATTAATTGATTAATTGATAATTAAGTTAATTTTATAAATGTATTTCCTGTAGCGGGTTGTGTGTTTATAGGGGAATACGGTGCGAAGTAATTTAATTGTAATTAATTCAATATTTTAATTTATTTATTGGTATTTATTTTGAATTAATTGTTAATTAATTTTCAATTGCTAATTAATTAATTGTTAATTGGTAATTAATTTGTATTAATAGGTAATTCATTTTAATAATTAATTTTTATTTTTATTTTTAATTGATTAATTATTATATTATATGAAATTGGTAATTACTTTTAATTAATTTTTTATTGGTATTATTTTAATTTATTTGTATTAATATATGAAGTATTTACTTTCCCTACTGTTGCACTCAATGGAGTGGGAATAGTAATTTTCACCCCTACGCTATCCAACGCTTTCCCTACTGTTGCACTCTCTGGAGTGGGAATAGTAATTTTTACCCCTACGCTATCCAACGCTTTCCCTACTGTTGCACTCACTGGAGTGGGAATAGTAATTTTTACCCCTACGCTATCCAATGCTTTCCCTACTATTGCACTCACTGGAGTGGGAATAGTAAATTTAACCCTCTCGCTATCGTTAAAACATTATTTGTGTTTATATTTATTATTTATTTATTTTAATGTTATTAAAGTATTTTAAGTATGTTCAAGTTAGTTATATTTATTATTTCATTAATTTAAAATTACTTTTAACTATTTAAAAAATTCGATATTTTGACTATCTATATTTTTGTTGGTCGATATTTTTTATTCAATATTTTTGTACTTACCTGTTTGAAGATAGGAAGTCGATATTTTGGCATTCTATATTTTTTACTCGATATTTTTGTAGCTCGATATTTTTGCAATCGATATTCTTTCAGTGATCCCTTCTGAGCTAAGCACCTAAGTCAAAAGTTTATGCAGTACAGGGTAATTTTTTGATTGGGGTATACTGTTGTTTTTTTTTTTTAGAGTTTTATATAGCGCAAACTTGAGCCGAGAAATCAGGTATCAGAGCGCTTTACATTAGCACCAGTTGCTTTACACAAGCACACATTCATTTTTGTTAGGCACTGGGACATTAAGTGATTTGCCAAAAATCACAGGATGTTGAGCATTCTTACCGAGACTCAAACCTGTTTCTCCAGCTTCCAGGTTGGCCGCTCTAGCGGTAAGGCTACATCCTCTTCAAGGGAGGATGTGGCCTAATACTAGAGCCACTGACCTTGAAAGTGGAGAATCTTGGTCAAGTCTCAGACTTGACTCAACATCTGGTGATTTGGGGCAATTCACTTACTATCCCTGTGCCTACAAAAAGTGTAATATAATCGGTTTCTCATTAAAGCCTCTAATACTCTTTGTCTAAGTTTGAGCTATATAAAACTGCAAACACATTTGCGATAATTAAATATAAAAAATTTAGTCTGGGAACTTTCCTGACAAAGGGGGACAGGAGGTTGGTAAATCAATGGGTCCCATATTTTTCTTCATATGTCCATACTGTCGACCTATCACCTAGAACATCAATTGTTGAGACCCATTATGAGAGGACACAGGCCTAGACATGGGGCAAAGACTATTTAGGTATGTAAAGATAAAGGAAACATAAGGATCATGCTCTGTACAGACAGTTATATCTGGAGATTGTGTAGACTGAGATATCAAACACTCAGGTAGTCCAGTGATCCCAATCACAATTGAGGCCTCAAAGGAGACAGGGTGAATGGTGGTTCAAATCTTTTCATTTAGTGGATTATAAATAGAATTAATACAAATAGGAAAAGGTGTGTGTGTGTGTGTGCACACACGTGCACATCTACACACCACTTGGGACAAGGATAGTCACTTTGAGATGCTAAGCTACTCTATTTTTGACTTTACATATGCTATGTATGAAGTGATCTCTCACTGCCTCCTTACTGGATTCGACTTAAAGAATATTGGGCCTTATTTATGAGCCCTCGCGTCACTTTTACACCGCCGGTGTGTTACTTTTTGTGACGCACCAGTGGTGTAAAAAATGCGCCTTGTTGCGCCATATTTACAAAGTGACGCATCTAGGTAGATGCGTCACTTTGTAAACCCCTTCACCACATTATACCTGCGCCAGGTATAATGTATGCAGGGGGGCGTATTGACGCAAGAAAGGGTCGTAGAAGTGACGCAGTGAAATCTATGAGAGTTCACTGCGTCACTTCTAGGACACTGTTGCGTCAAAATCTTGCGCCTGCCTCACAGCAGGCGTAACACTGACGCAGGCCCTTTCACATGGGGCTTGCCCCACGTGAAAGGACGCATTACTGGAGTTGCGTCACTTTTGTGACACACTTCAGCAATGCGTCACTTTTGCGCTTACAGATACGTCAGAAATACTGACGTATCTGTAACTCCTTGCGACATGATGCTTCATACATTAAATATGACGCGTCAGGAATGTCGCAAGGAGGGCGCACTGAGAAGTGACGCATCACTGCTTTCACGCAGATATGCGTCATTTCTCATGAATGAGGTCCTAGGATTGCAGGCGAAATGAAAAGTGATGCATCGCTGTTTTCACGCAGCAATGCGTCACTTTTCATAAATGAGGCCCATTGTGTTTTGGTAATCTGGTAAACAGTACTTATTTAAATGGATGTCTGTATGGAACTTTGGATGTAGTTATGTAATTGAGGAATACAATATGGATGGATGTAGTATGTCTGAATATTGCCTTTCATACTATATAAATCCAAAAGTTATGGGATAAATCAAATGGCATCTGACCGTTTGAGAGATAATGAAAGAGGGCCCTTTGGCCCATGTAATCCAAAATCCGTTGCACCGAATTGTGATAGAGGGCTGGTAATTAGATGGGAGAAATGCTGTTCTAGAGTGACTATTATAATGGATTTTTTTTAAACTCTCATGCTACAGTGACTCCTGAAGAAGAGAATAATTTTCGAAATGCAATGGGTCTAATATAAATAAAGATGAAAGATGTATTGTGTCACCAAAATGCAACATCAAGTAATTACCTGTTATGGATCATCATGGCTGGAAACAGCATATTACCAATAAAATCTTTGAAACGTGAATGTGTTCGAAGTCAGCTTGTTCAAACGGGAAAAAATGGGACAAGATTGTTGAATGAATCAGTAAAAGAAATCTTTAAAAGAAATGATGACGTGGAGAGGGCTTTAGATTACATGGGCCAATGGGCCCTCTTCACAGGCTGTGCACCTCGCACTGTGGAACCAAGGGGGTCACAGTTGTGTTTAAATGATTCTTACATGCAGGGGCAGAGCACGTACAGAGGGTTACATGCCAGAACCTTTAGCCATTGAGCAATTTTTTAAAGCGTGTTAAAGAGTGTAAAAAATGGGTGTGTATTCTCCACCTTACCTAGAATATGTTTGAGATCTGAGCCATCCCCAGACTTAAGGAGCCTGGCAAGAAAGTGCAAACAAACAACTCTTAAACGTATTCATCTTTGCACAGCACCTGCTGGGAACCCCAGCTCCAGTTACTGTGACAGTTGTGTAATGTAACTCACTGCTGCTCTGATTCCTATATCAGATTTCATGTCAAGAGCGGAGGCTAACATTATGCGTAAACCCATTTTTACTACTTCTTGGAAGCCAGATAAGTACTTTGTCTTTTACGTGTGCTTAAAAATATGTGTTGGAGTATTGAAGTTAGCATTTCTTTGTGTAAGTTATTTTTGGTAATAATTTAAAAGAGAGATGACCTTTAAAATCAAAACACACATAAAGCGGAACAGTGACCCCCCCCCCCATCACTCCATCCCAAACAGCTTGGACCAGAAGATGAATGAACCTGTAAAATATTTGCTACACAAGCCATCTCCTCTGCCTGCCTCATAAGGTTATAACAATTGGTCATTAGCCTCTTTAACACTGAGCATGGTCAAAATATCCAATATTAAATCAAGATATATTGAAAATATTAGCATCTGATGAAATCTCAAATAAGGCGGTGAGAAGTGGCTTGAGTTCACTGGCACTACCTTTTTAAACTCCTGGAGAATTACAGATTGAACTCATTTGAATGAGTAAACTGTTGTTTTGAGTATGGGAAAAAAGTTTCAGATGCGAAGAGCAAGGGAGACCTTGTCGTCATGGCCTGAAGAACTTAATTTTTAGGTCCAGAAGTCATAAATAACACAAAAGAAGGACTATCCAAGGACAAGTTAAAAGAATGCTGAAGTCATTGACCAGTACGTAGCAATAGTTTTCTGAAAATAGCCAACAAAGAAATGATTGCCTGTGCTTGATCTTGCCTGCCTGCTGGTTGATGTAATGAAATTCAAAAGATGACACATAATGCAAATCAATTTTTTTCAATTTTTATTTATTTAATTGCATCCGTTAATTGAAACAAAATGATAAGTTACAATAAATAACATTAAAATTGTATTAAAAAAATCCTCTGAACACGTGGCAATCCACACTGCAACAAGAGACCAAGAATGTGTACCCAGAACTTGTTGGAATTTGGTGAGGAAGTTAATGAAACAACAATTCAACATACGGTCATCAGGATTTAAACAGACAATAATGGCCTGCCTTCAAGTTCGAATCCCTCTAGAATTGAATGCTTTCATCAGCAAGTCTTGCCTAGCTTTCTTTAGATTTGGGCAGATGCAAACCAGATGGAGTAGGTCTTCTTTGGATGAACCACAAAGACGACATGTGGTACCCTCTTTCGCTTGCCTTGGTGGTTTCTCTGCCAAAGATGGAAAAGAGCTGGGTCAGACAGTCAAATATTTCTTTTTCATTAGGGCTTAGTATGTGGAACTAAGGTATGAATCCGGTTTAAGCTGCTTATAACTATTTATCATCCTGTATTTGTGAAGCGCACAGCTACCCCTAGGTTTCCCGGCGCTGGGGGCCGTCGAGAAGATTAAGCAAGCTATTGCCCAGAGTCACATGGTGATGGGCAGGCCCCTGCCACCGGTGCCAGGGATTGAACCGTGATCCCCAGCGTCCAGCGTCAGTCGCCCTGACCGCTGCGTCACACATGCATGGCCAGCATTCATGCATGTGATCTATTTGTCAGAGTTAATTTGTCTTCAATCTAAGATTTTTCATTCATGCATTTGTTTAAAGCCCTTCTAAAAGTCGTATATGGTAACGACTCGTCCCATAAAGCTTTCACTTGCATTGTTGCTATTGCACATTCGAGGAAATACCTGAAAGACGACACAGAAGAACCAGCTACTGTTGGCCAATGTATTTTGTTAAAGGTATTTTCGTTGGCTTGCGTCAAGCTGTAACACAACCTTATAAAGGCACACTGTCTGGCAATTGTTTGCCTACTAAGGTCAAATTCTAGATGAATCTGTGCTGGTGACACTTTTGTGGAATCTTAAAGACTTGTCTGTATGCATTAACAATGAAACCATTGAGGCTGAGTCTCAACCTTGAACCTTACAACTGTAGGTAAGTGTCGGGAGAAGTTTTGCAGCCATGACAGTTAGCATTGGCTAAAAACTCAGGCCTTTCAGAATGTTGGAAAGAGTGCAGAAAGCTGCAATAAGTGCATTGCCTATTGATCTTTGTAGTTTCTTTGGGAGAGAAAATTGTCTTTGTTGTCTATCAGGACCCCCAGATATTTATATGTGTCCACATTGTCAAGAAGCTGCTTCTTTAGTGACCACATTGCACAGCACTTGGTACGCCTTGTTATGATCATCATTTTTGCCGTATTTTAGCTTTGTTCCAGTGCGTTGTCACAAGCATTCTTAAATAGTGCATGTATCAGACATTGGAGGCGGACTCCAGTAGAACTGCAGAGGAGGACGTCTCTACGTACAAGAGAGGGTTTAAACAAAATGAGCCCAGCAATGGGAAATGGCTGTTTGTCAAGTCGAGCACTTTCGGCAGGTCTGATAGGAAAAGATTGAAGGGAGCGAGCACAAGCACATATCCTAGCTTGAGACCCTAATTGGTCATTATTTTCCTGGAAAGGCGTCATCATAGTCTATTTTATCCTAATCCAGGTGTTTGTATTTGTGGTGAGCAGTGAAGTCCACTCCTCCAGCAGAGGTTGAGGATTTTAGCCAAATACGCACTCCGCTGAGAACACGGAAATTGGCAAAAACTCCGATTTCGGCAAGTGGCGGAGTTTGCCCCTCCTGGCAACCTATAGTTTTCTCTCCTTGACAGCAGCGTTGCCAAGACCCACTGCAAAACTAGCCCAACAGAGTGTCAAAAGAAGAGCACTCCAAAAAAGAAGTCCAAAAGAAGCCTGGTGCACATAACGACAACACATAGCTACATATTTAATTTTGCACTCTGACATGCATGTCATATGTTCAAACACACGATTATGGCCTTAGTTACAGGGTCAGACCCAGCACTTACCCCAAGGACCATGAGCAGGAAATTCCTGTTCCAGGAGCTCAGCCAGATCTTTCAGAGCACTGCCTGGCCCTTATTATATTGTGGGTAATGTAAAGTCATGTGTGTTGTGTGAGGACGAGGAAGCCGAGTGACAAAGCAGCTCTGCAGTGCTGCAGAGGGAGCGCTGTCTGTGAGAAAGTGCCATCTTTCTTGCATGGTATGCCCCCACCTTTTGCTGAATGGCTGATGTACTTTGAGTGTGCCCTGGCGTCCATCCAATCAGGTACCCAGGACCTGTTTTCCTTCCCTAAAAACGGTATTGAAACCTAAGCCCAATTGGCATCTCTGGCCACAGGTAGGCCCCAGGTAAATGGTACCCAGGGCACTGTGACCAGAGAACACCCCTATGGGCTGCAGCACTTAATGTGCCTCCCTTAGGGGCCCGGTACCCTGACCCACACACACTGCCTTTGCAGGCTGAGTGTCTTGGTACAGAACTAAACAAAGTGTCGACATGGCACACATCCCTGTGTGCCATGCCCACAAACACACTACCCTGGCATACTTCAGTCACACCTCTAGCTAGGTGCACTATGCCAGTGGTGTGGGCACAGGTGCATGAGCCCTGTGCCCCTACAGTACCCAGGGCCATTCCTGGGCACTGTAAGTGCAGTTATGCCATTAAGAGTATATGGTGCTGGGAGGTTATCAGTACAAACTCCACAGCACCATAATGGCTACACTGAAGACTGAGAAGTTTGGTATCAAACTTCGCAGCACATTAAACCCACACTGATGCCAGTGTGGGATTTAATGTAAAATGCACTACAGAGGGCATCTTAGAGATGCCCCCTGAAACCTAACCAACTCCCAGTGCCCTGACTGCGTGGCTACCGAGGCTGCCACCACCAGACATGTTTCTTGACCCCTGGATCGAGAGCTTGCCGCTCTCGGGGTCCTGAAACAATGCTCATCTTGGGACGAGGTGCCAAACACTCCTCCCCCAGGATGGGAAGAGGAAGCTTCAAAGGCATGCTGCCTTTGTGAGCTTCCCCAGGCCAATTGCTGTACTCAGCAACTGACCCCCACCGGTTCTGACCCCCACTCTGGCGGGAAGACAGGCGGGAAACCCTAAGTGAGGAAAGGGGGTGTGCCAGCCTCTGCCAACCCCACCCCTCAGGTGGGATAGGCGAGGTGAAGCACAACTCCGGGCTCCAGCCATCTTGAGGATGGGGAGCCCTGCCCAATCAGAGATAGGCTCCTGCCCCCCTCCCATAGGAAAGGAGCAGGATAGGGGTGTACTCACCCCAGGACAGGGACCCATTGGTCCCTGCCCTTACCCTACCTGTAACGCCCCTATATTTAGTATTTAGGGGCACCCTGAACCTTCCTTCCTCAGATCCAGAGTCTGAAACAAGAAAGAAGACCAAGAAGAAGAAGACCTGCCGTGCAGCTGCTAACAAGAGGATGACACCAACTGACTTGGCCCCAGCCCTACCGGCCTATTGATCCTTGAACCTGCTCCTGCTAAACCCTGGCGTCTCCTGCAGACAGCAACCTCAAAAACCCCGGAGGACCTGCCTGCTTTGCTCATCTAAAGACTGGGACTCCCGCGAGCAGCGGTTCTGCTCAAACAAGCAACACCCCTGATGCCAGCCAGAAACCGCGAATCCAGCACATTCTGCACCCGCCGAGCCCGGCCTGTGCCTGAGTGGACAAAGACCACAAGGACGCCCCCCCCTGGGATTGTGACCATGAATCCAGTGACCAAGGACCCTCTTCGATGACACAGACTATGCCTACAGCCTCACAATAAGGGACCCCTCTAACCGCAACCAGCTGAGGGTAAGATTTCCCGACGTCAAAAGACACCCCTGGCACCCGGCACCCCACGGCCCCCTATGCCCAACTCCTGGGTGTCTACCTATCCTCCAAGATCCCAACTTACCTCTCGAAGTGGTGCTCGCCCCTGAAGAATCTCCGTCCCCGAGCCTGCAGCCAATTGAAGAACATTGAGCGCCCGACGGCTCCTGGGAGCCCAGCCGCCCGAGTGCTCCTGGAAGTGAAACCTCTGTCCTAATCTACTTCCCCATTTGCCCTGAGCAAGTGACCAGGAGCCCAACTCCCACAGCCGTGTGGCCTGCTTGCCAGCAGCCACCAACCAAAGGCCCCCTGCCTCCCATGGGCTAACCTTGGGCCTAACTCTCTCTGCACCGGGCTGCCCCTTTGCCGCTGAGGGTGTAACAACTGTACCTACCTGACCCTGGGAGACCCTTGAGTCTACGCCCAGAACCTTAACTCTGCCAGTCGAGTACTTACCCAAAAGCAGATAACTCACTTTTCTTCCATAGGGTAACATTGACTGGTTTCACTTGGAAAGTGTGGAGTTTCAAAACTTTAAAATATTCACCTAAAATCAGCTGAATCACGAAAATGAAAATACTCACCTGTTATCAGGAGAGATCCCAGGGCTGGATCTTGGTGCCCAGCACTGACCCTGAAAAGTAATTATAACTGTACTTACCAGTAACTTGAATTTCCTTCCATAGGATAACATGGCCTGGTTTTTGCTAAAAAAGTTTCTAAGTGTCGATTTCTGAAACTTACAAATATTAGCTAAAAATCGCCTGTATGACATAAACACATTCTTTCAATTGTTTACATGAGATGCACCAGTGCTGGATCCAGGATCCAACACTGAGTAAGAAAAAGTAACGATAACACTACTTACCTTCTAAGAGAATTTCCTCCCATAGGATAACATTGGTGATTCTATGTGAAAAAGTTTCTGTCAACTTTTAAAATACAATAATATTCCTTAAAAATTACAACAGTAACCATAATTCTTTTACTCAACTGTTTACAGGAGCTGTCCCAGGACTGAATCTAGGATCCAGTCCTGTGGTTAGAAAAGTAATCCATAAAGTAATTAATTGCATTTAACTAGAAATTCCCATTGAGCTCAATGTCACATTGTGTTTGAAATTGTGTTGCCTATTGCAACAACTGTAACTATTGTACTCAAAAGTCTATTGCCTATTGGAAAAGTATTTAACTAGAGTAACTCATTCTGAGAAAGTATATTTTGATACCTATTGTTGGTTCTAAAATAAAACAACTATCTGGCAGATGCATCAAAGTTATGTTTTGCGAGTCCTTAATAGCGAATTTTATGGAATCGCTATTAAAGACTCGCAAAACGGGATGCATGTAGGAATCGCAATGTTATTAGCGATTCCTACAGATTCCTTATTAGCGATTCGGTAATAGCTAATCGCTAATAAGGAATGCCTTTCCCATTCATTCCTATGGGCCTAAAGGCCCATAGGAATGAATGGGAAAGCCATTCCTTAATAGCGATTAGCTATTACCGAATCGCTAATGTTCTGCTATTTCAAGGGTGCCAGGGTGTCCAAAGGACACCCTGTTGCACCCCTGAAATGAACCTGTGCTCAAATGTTACACACATACATGCCCTAAGGGCATGTGTGTGCGCAACATGTAACTTTGAAAAATGCACAAAAGTGCATTTTTCAAAGTTTTAGCAAATTGCCACGAAGTTCAACTTCATGGTAATTTGCTCCCCCTATTAGCGAAATCGCTATTTTTTTGGGTTTCATGCATTGCATTTAAGGAATCTCATTTTGGTATTCCTTAAATGCAAGAGCAATTTAAGGAATCGCTATTTAGAGATTCCTTAAATTGCGATTTCTGCATTTGGGATGATACATCCCAAATGCAAAAATACCTGGAGCAAACGGCCAGATTCTGAGAATCTGCCCGTTTGCTCCCGGTATTTTCTTTGATGCATCTGCCTGTATATATTTTCTATGCAAACCATTGGCCTAGAGTTCAGTTCTTGAGTGTGTGAGACCATTTGCTGACTGAGTGTGTACAACAAATGCTTTACACTGTCCTATGATACTGCCTTACTGCTCGACCAAGCTACCACTTTAGAGAGTAAGGTTATATCTAACTTTAGCCTCTGCCATACCTCTGGGGACTGTGGACTCTATGCACACTGTACCTTACTTTGGTTCAGTATATAGAGAGACACTTTTTTACACTGTCCATCCTCTGCCCATCCCCCAAAGGCTCTGCCCAGCTGCCCACCATTCTCCTATCCCGCGGCGGAGAGTTGTGGTTGTTCCCCGGCCCTCGCTCTGCCTGTGCTGTTGTCGGGCCCTGTCCAAGTATGGAGTCTGCACAAGTTTCCACAGGGTGCGTCAGGCTCTCTGCTGATCGTGCCAGCTTATGGCCCATATTAGTCTCCATTGGAACCGACGCCAAGCACCTCTGTTTAAATATCAGATTTATTAATGATTGAAGAGAGAAGTGAGTTTACTGTCCCAAAACGAAGGATGTTCTTTATCTTAGGCGGAAGGAATGGGACTGAGAACCCCGTCTCGCCTCGCTTGTGAAAGGATTTTTGGTATTTTGGATTCGTGGAATAAAACAAGATTCTGAAGCACTGCATTAATTCTGTGTTTGACATCTGGGTCCTAAAGGTGTTTCATCAGTGACTGCCTCAGTTGTATTACGTTGATCCTAAAGCGCGTCCCCTTCCGTGAGAGGTCTTCTGGCTATTTTCTCAGTCAAGCAGGTACCCAGATTATCTCAGGTATGTTTGAGTTGTTTAAAGCATTGGCCGGTCTAAAAATTAAATTTACTATTTTCCAGAAAGTTTTTTAATTTCTTGGTTCGCTGATGTAAAGTCATTTGGCCCAACCAATTCTCCTGTCCTCCCATTGCTGTTTCTTATAATGCTTTTTGCACTTCTCAGTTGGTTAAGAATGTGGGGGAAGGTTCCAATTGACTTAGGGACCGGAGGGCTTGGTTTAGTTTCTGTTTTGCTAAACAGCAGGTCGGAGAGATTGTTTTCTGGCCATGCAGTTGGCTATAGGTCATTTTTTTGTGGATGCCAAGATTGCCCTTATAAGATGCGATGAAAGTGCAACAAAATGCTTCTGAAGATAGTATTGGGTCGTTGTGTACAAGATCACATTTACTTGTTGGATCCGCATTCTGGGCTATTGAATGATCTGAACATTTTATTTGTTTGTAATCAACAGTGTACAGGCTACCAGCATCTTTTGATGCCTCCAGATGCCTGGGTAAGACTAAGTTGAATTCCATGATTTGAGGAAGGGGGTCACTGTCTGTGGTATGCAAATTGGGAATTTAAGTCCGATTGGATTTAGAAGAATTACACATAATACCTTCAATTATATTTCATGTTTGAAATAACTGGGGAACAGTCAAGCAAGTGAGTGCAAGTTACTTAATATTAGCCTACGTCAGAGGTCTTCAAACTTTTTGCTGCCGAGACCCCCTCCTCAAAAGTTTTTAGGTGTAAGGACCCCCTCCTGGCAAAATATTCTAGAACCTGTTACTCTCCATCAATAACCATAAACTTCCTTAATTCCTGTGGCAAATCATTTTTATGGTGGGGAAATATTATTAAACAGTGTATTCTGTAAAAATGTTTAGGTTTTTCACTGCCAGGTAGCTATGTTTAAATAACTGGTAGTTTACGTGAAAAATACATTTAAAAGGTTGTTACTCAGTGGGAAATGCACAATAGTACATTGACACCTATATTGGTTTAATGCACTTCAAAGGTCTATGTGTAACCAGGGACCCACATAATTTATTCTTTGATGGTGCAGTGGAGAATAGTCACATGTGCATTTTTTGTGCTAGGTTACAGCTTGTTACAGAAAGCACTGTGAATATGTAAGTCAATATTTAAAACTTGCATTTTAGTAATACCCAGATTGTACATATGTTTTTTACAAAACTGTCATTATCTTCAAACATGTATTTGAAAGGAAATATAAATATATTAGTACCAGGTGTCAAGTGCCTTTCCAGTACAGGTGTTTTATGCACCACAATAAGAAATTCGAAAATCGAAATTATTTGGGTAGACTAGTTGAAAAAAAAACAGGAAAAATTACACATTTTGAAATAGCAGAAGTTATGAAAAGTTAGGTGATTCTGGCCTCTAATTTCCATCCCATTTTCCGCTCGCTGTGAACGGCCTGCTCCAGCACCCGACATCCCCCCCACCAAGCCCAGAACGCACCTTCCCTTGTAGACGAGGTGCATGAACAGGCCCAGCCAGCATGAGGTCAAATAAGCTAGTACTGGCCTCCTGCAGAGCCTGACTGCCTCCTAATGGTCGTTGTCGCCAAGACCCATCCTCCTTCATCAGCGGGCGTGAAATGTGCACAATAGGATTGCTCTTTAGAGCAGCTCCCAGTGCGAGGCTCTCTGTGGCACAACGCTTGGCTGGGGAATGTGCGCCCCCCTTCCTGTGACCCCACGCCCCCCCTGGGGGTCGCGCCCCACAGATTGAAGACCTCTGGCCTACCTGGCAGCTAGAATTAAACAACCTGCGCTGCAAAAAAAAAGTTTTGATCAATGTTGGAGAAAAGTCTTAGATCCTCAGTTTGTCTATAAATGAACATGGCACATGTATTTTAGTCTATTTTTAAAAAAAAAATGTCTTTTTTTCTTTTGGGTTTTAAAAGGGATTTTATGAAAGACAGGTTGTTTTGTGTATCGGTGCTGGCACAATGACGAAACATTAACACAAGTATTGTATCAATTCTTCTAGTTGTGCAATACATTGGAGCATCCTACTTTGCAAAGTACCATTTGAAAATGAATTAGTGATTTACTACTGACCAGGATTATTTTGCTGTTTATTCTTCAGTTTGGAAAGTTTGGCCATTTTTTAAAGTTATGTGATTATAATTTCACTTTGGCTTTCTAGTTGCATGGTTCCTAATATTGTATTGCCCTACATGCAGCAGCACATCTAATTCGGGGCCTGAAGATATATGATCACATCACCCACATCCTGATGTAACTCGATTGGCTTCCCTTACTGACCCACAGCACGTTCAAAACTTGCTGCACACTTAACAAAGACGTCATGACAAGCACCTGTGCTCCACCTCTGATGGTCCTCGGCACACCCACAACCAGGACTTCCATCACATTGCAGACTAAGGGGCCGATTATGATGTTGGTTGGAAAACATTCCAACAGACTTCGTTTCTGAATGGTTTCCGACTGACCCAGGTTCAGGAAGTCTGACCTATCGATTACCATGTGTTCGAACACCGTTCAGTCGGACTCCCATTGACTTCAATGGGAGCCTGTGTTCCGACCGACAACACAGGTTCCTTTTGAAAAATGGGGTGGTTGCGGAAAACCATGCATCCTGTGGTGGGCACCCCATGATGCCTGCCACACTGTGACTGATTGGAAAGGGGGTCATTGGGTACACCCATGGGCCACAATCAGAGGCCTTCCGGGTAAAGGGGAGCCTGCTACGGGCCCCTAAAGTCAGATTCCGACAGCCGATCCATGTCGGAAAGACTGATTAGGAAAGGATGTCCAAATCCGACATCGTAATCGCTTGGTCGGAAACGCGCCCCGTAGAGATGTACAATTTGGCATGGTTTCCGACTATCGTAATTGCTCGGTCGGAAATGTTTCCGAGGCGGTCGGAAACAAGGCTTCTGAATCGCATTCGGAAGAACCAAATGCCATTCGGAACCTTTCCATCTGACATCGTAATCGGCCCCATAGGTGTACTAAAGATAAAACATGGCAGCAAACAATTTCCGTCTGCGAAACCCAAGATCTGGAACAACATCCCCGTATCCAACATGACTGCACCAAATTCAATTTAGGAAAGAGTTGAAGACTCACTTCTTTAAGGAACACTACATCACAACACATTAACCGGCAACAAACCTGCTATCACTCCTGCCACTTGTTGGCTTCATGCTTGACAGCGACCCCGTACAGTGCTCTGCTGCCTTTAGGCTATGTTAACATTATAGAAATATCATAAAAATACATACATAAATCAAGTTTTGATGCAATGGTCAGGTACAAATATGAGCAAGTGTGAAGGAAAGAATGTGCTTAAACTCATTGCTTTCAAGTAAAAAAACGATAAGATTTAGTGGTATGGGCTTGTTTGTATGGTGTTAAGCTTGTGAAGTCTTTTATTTACTATTGGGGCCTGGCAACCCAATTTCAGAACTTTGTATACTACAGGAGGTGATGAAGTGTGCAGGGGAGATTGGGGACGTTTACCTATTTTCTAAGCCTAAGCAAAGCATGATAAAGGAGCAGTATCACTTGTGTATTCATGAGGTATGAGAAGTGATGTGTACATAGAATACTGGGATTTTTTTAAGACGTCTGATGCTGGCTTGTCATTTTGGAGCCCAAGGGGATGATCAGGTTAGAGACTTGTTCATGTTTGGATGCAGGTTTGCTAAAATAAAAGGAGGAGTTGTGTTTCAAAGAAGAGCTGGCTGATCTATAAAATGAATGACATGTTTTTTAAAAAAGGGGAGTTGACTTTGAATGGGGCAAGACAGTGGAACATACACTGGAGTGTGTTAAAGAGAGTATGGATAAGGGGATGGTCTGGCCTTTTTATGTCTGTCATAAAGTTGCATACAGTACTGACCTCGCTGTATGTAAAAATGCATTGAGCTCCACATCTACATCACCACACACGTCTCAAAGACTTTCTCTGACATATTCCTGAACGTGTATCAAGTCCACCAATATTCTTAGCAATATATTTATCACATGAAAATGTATAACAATATCACCATACTGCAGTCTGGTGATCCTTATTCTATAATTGACGAATCCTAATATTTTTCACTCTCCCCCATATCTCACACTTTCACCACCATCTACTGTTAAAAAAACTTGCAGAATCTCCTAAAGTTGTTGCCCTTTCTAATACACTTAACATATCCTGTGTTGGCCAGGCACTCCTTTGCATACCCAAATGTTGTGAATTTCTTGATAATAGATGCTAACCTTGTTGAGATTGTACTTCCATTATAGAAACCATCCACTTGTGCTCTCTTCTCATTCTTCATGAATACAAAAGTGATACTGCTGCTTCTGCCATGTACATTTTCCCTGATACCGAATTGTACAATTAAAATTGAAGGTAAAACTCCACATCTCTACAGCTACCAGTTCATACATCTAATTACGCTCCACACACTGGTATCTTGTCCATATTTCTTAGTCATAGTGCTCTATGAAGTGAAAATATTCCCATCTCTAACCTTTTATTATAATCACTAGGATTCAACTACTCATATTATTAGATACAAAAACTAAATTGCACTTGTTAGAAAAGTAAGCTGACCTTTTTTCTAAGGTCTCATGCTTTAGTACACACTCTAATGCGTTTGATCCATAAATAGTAGGGGTGGGTGAAATATTCTGCTCTGCTGGCAGAATTGGTGGAATTTTGAAAACTCTGCATTACTCTTCTAAAGCGGAGATTCGGCAAAATTCTACCAATCGCCATGTGGTGGAATGTTAGCTCTTGCACAGCTCCAGGATGGGAAGTTGGTGAGAGCGGTCACGACTATTAGCCGTCAAAATGTTACCGCTTACGGACTAAATCTACTTGAGCAGCAGCAAAATCAACTCGAGTAATTGCGCCCTCTGGCCCACCACATGGTGCAGTTTGAGATAACGTTTCAGCGCAGAATGCGCTGCCAATGCTAAATCACAGTGTGAGCAGCGAGATGTGCCTATTGCGGGTGGAACTCCACGGAAACTCACAGAGTTTTTATGTAACTATATGGTAGACATAAAAAGCCCATGGAACTAATGTCACTGTCTTCCTAGTTTGAGGGCCTTCCATATGAGAGCCCAAGATACCAGAAATGAAAGACCCTGGTTGTCATAATTGGAGTATAGAGACATTTGATTGCCATGGGACCATGAAACCCAAGTTTCTGTAAATAAGATATATATATATATATATATATATATATATATATATATATATATATATATATATATATCCGAAAAGCAACTCCATTTTACCGGGGCCCCCGGACCTGCAGGGCGAGCTCTCAAAGCCAGGAATGGAGATCCTGGTCACGAACCTTCATTCACCAAAAACAGAGCCCAACACCGACTGATAGACAGGCTTGACTTTTATTGCGTCATGGCAAGCGGATAGAAACACCCATTCCTTACGCGTTTCAGCCGTGAGGCCTTGGTCACAGGTGAGTGTAATGTTTATTTGTAGTCCTCAGTGGTCACGTGGCTTGTATTAGTACTGCAAGCCCCAAAATGCAATGTTTTTTCCATTAGAGACACGGCAGATTTTTTCTCTCATGTAGCATAATTTTGCGTGCATTCACAGTGTCCCAATCATTGCACCAATCGTGTCAGCATAGTGCAGGTTTCTCCGCTCACCCAAAGTATCTGCCAGTCCTGCGGTGCCGTCAGAGAATGAAAATCATTCACTTCTCCCTTTCTCGACTGGAATGCTGCCAAATAGCAATGGAAGTCCTTTTGCTGGCGCATCCTCGAGCGGTCCATGCCCCTCTTTGAACATCCGAAAAGCAACTCCATTTTACCGGGGCCCCCGGACCTGCAGGGCGAGCTCTCAAAGCCAGGAATGGAGATCCTGGTCACGAACCTTCATTCACCAAAAACAGAGCCCAACACCGACTGATAGACAGGCTTGACTTTTATTGCGTCATGGCAAGCGGATAGAAACACCCATTCCTTACGCGTTTCAGCCGTGAGGCCTTGGTCACAGGTGAGTGTAATGTTTATTTGTAGTCCTCAGTGGTCACGTGGCTTGTATTAGTACTGCAAGCCCCAAAATGCAATGTTTTTTCCATTAGAGACACGGCAGATTTTTTCTCTCATGTAGCATAATTTTGCGTGCATTCACAGTGTCCCAATCATTGCACCAATCGTGTCAGCATAGTGCAGGTTTCTCCGCTCACCCAAAGTATCTGCCAGTCCTGCGGTGCCGTCAGAGAATGAAAATCATTCACTTCTCCCTTTCTCGACTGGAATGCTGCCAAATAGCAATGGAAGTCCTTTTGCTGGCGCATCCTCGAGCGGTCCATGCCCCTCTTTGAACATCCGAAAAGCAACTCCATTTTACCGGGGCCCCCGGACCTGCAGGGCGAGCTCTCAAAGCCAGGAATGGAGATCCTGGTCACGAACCTTCATTCACCAAAAACAGAGCCCAACACCGACTGATAGACAGGCTTGACTTTTATTGCGTCATGGCAAGCGGATAGAAACACCCATTCCTTACGCGTTTCAGCCGTGAGGCCTTGGTCACAGGTGAGTGTAATGTTTATTTGTAGTCCTCAGTGGTCATGTGGCTTGTATTAGTACTGCAAGCCCCAAAATGCAATGTTTTTTCCATTAGAGACACGGCAGATTTTTTCTCTCATGTAGCATAATTTTGCGTGCATTCACAGTGTCCCAATCATTGCACCAATCGTGTCAGCATAGTGCAGGTTTCTCCGCTCACCCAAAGTATCTGCCAGTCCTGCGGTGCCGTCAGAGAATGAAAATCATTCACTTCTCCCTTTCTCGACTGGAATGCTGCCAAATAGCAATGGAAGTCCTTTTGCTGGCGCATCCTCGAGCGGTCCATGCCCCTCTTTGAACATCCGAAAAGCAACTCCATTTTACCGGGGCCCCCGGACCTGCAGGGCGAGCTCTCAAAGCCAGGAATGGAGATCCTGGCCACGAACCTTCATTCACCAAAAACAGAGCCCAACACCGACTGATAGACAGGCTTGACTTTTATTGCGTCATGGCAAGCGGATAGAAACACCCATTCCTTACGCGTTTCAGCCGTGAGGCCTTGGTCACAGGTGAGTGTAATGTTTATTTGTAGTCCTCAGTGGTCACGTGGCTTGTATTAGTACTGCAAGCCCCAAAATGCAATGTTTTTTCCATTAGAGACACGGCAGATTTTTTCTCTCATGTAGCATAATTTTGCGTGCATTCACAGTGTCCCAATCATTGCACCAATCGTGTCAGCATAGTGCAGGTTTCTCCGCTCACCCAA
This sequence comes from Lissotriton vulgaris, assembly GCF_964263255.1. Classification (NCBI taxonomy): domain Eukaryota; kingdom Metazoa; phylum Chordata; class Amphibia; order Caudata; family Salamandridae; genus Lissotriton; species Lissotriton vulgaris. The sequence goes on along the minus strand of NW_028245833.1, from coordinate 651,232 downwards.
AGTATCTGCCAGTCCTGCGGTGCCGTCAGAGAATGAAAATCATTCACTTCTCCCTTTCTCGACTGGAATGCTGCCAAATAGCAATGGAAGTCCTTTTGCTGGCGCATCCTCGAGCGGTCCATGCCCCTCTTTGAACATCCGAAAAGCAACTCCATTTTACCGGGGCCCCCGGACCTGCAGGGCGAGCTCTCAAAGCCAGGAATGGAGATCCTGGTCACGAACCTTCATTCACCAAAAACAGAGCCCAACACCGACTGATAGACAGGCTTGACTTTTATTGCGTCATGGCAAGCGGATAGAAACACCCATTCCTTACGCGTTTCAGCCGTGAGGCCTTGGTCACAGGTGAGTGTAATGTTTATTTGTAGTCCTCAGTGGTCACGTGGCTTGTATTAGTACTGCAAGCCCCAAAATGCAATGTTTTTTCCATTAGAGACACGGCAGATTTTTTCTCTCATGTAGCATAATTTTGCGTGCATTCACAGTGTCCCAATCATTGCACCAATCGTGTCAGCATAGTGCAGGTTTCTCCGCTCACCCAAAGTATCTGCCAGTCCTGCGGTGCCGTCAGAGAATGAAAATCATTCACTTCTCCCTTTCTCGACTGGAATGCTGCCAAATAGCAATGGAAGTCCTTTTGCTGGCGCATCCTCGAGCGGTCCATGCCCCTCTTTGAACATCCGAAAAGCAACTCCATTTTACCGGGGCCCCCGGACCTGCAGGGCGAGCTCTCAAAGCCAGGAATGGAGATCCTGGTCACGAACCTTCATTCACCAAAAACAGAGCCCAACACCGACTGATAGACAGGCTTGACTTTTATTGCGTCATGGCAAGCGGATAGAAACACCCATTCCTTACGCGTTTCAGCCGTGAGGCCTTGGTCACAGGTGAGTGTAATGTTTATTTGTAGTCCTCAGTGGTCACGTGGCTTGTATTAGTACTGCAAGCCCCAAAATGCAATGTTTTTTCCATTAGAGACACGGCAGATTTTTTCTCTCATGTAGCATAATTTTGCGTGCATTCACAGTGTCCCAATCATTGCACCAATCGTGTCAGCATAGTGCAGGTTTCTCCGCTCACCCAAAGTATCTGCCAGTCCTGCGGTGCCGTCAGAGAATGAAAATCATTCACTTCTCCCTTTCTCGACTGGAATGCTGCCAAATAGCAATGGAAGTCCTTTTGCTGGCGCATCCTCGAGCGGTCCATGCCCCTCTTTGAACATCCGAAAAGCAACTCCATTTTACCGGGGCCCCCGGACCTGCAGGGCGAGCTCTCAAAGCCAGGAATGGAGATCCTGGTCACGAACCTTCATTCACCAAAAACAGAGCCCAACACCGACTGATAGACAGGCTTGACTTTTATTGCGTCATGGCAAGCGGATAGAAACACCCATTCCTTACGCGTTTCAGCCGTGAGGCCTTGGTCACAGGTGAGTGTAATGTTTATTTGTAGTCCTCAGTGGTCACGTGGCTTGTATTAGTACTGCAAGCCCCAAAATGCAATGTTTTTTCCATTAGAGACACGGCAGATTTTTTCTCTCATGTAGCATAATTTTGCGTGCATTCACAGTGTCCCAATCATTGCACCAATCGTGTCAGCATAGTGCAGGTTTCTCCGCTCACCCAAAGTATCTGCCAGTCCTGCGGTGCCGTCAGAGAATGAAAATCATTCACTTCTCCCTTTCTCGACTGGAATGCTGCCAAATAGCAATGGAAGTCCTTTTGCTGGCGCATCCTCGAGCGGTCCATGCCCCTCTTTGAACATCCGAAAAGCAACTCCATTTTACCGGGGCCCCCGGACCTGCAGGGCGAGCTCTCAAAGCCAGGAATGGAGATCCTGGTCACGAACCTTCATTCACCAAAAACAGAGCCCAACACCGACTGATAGACAGGCTTGACTTTTATTGCGTCATGGCAAGCGGATAGAAACACCCATTCCTTACGCGTTTCAGCCGTGAGGCCTTGGTCACAGGTGAGTGTAATGTTTATTTGTAGTCCTCAGTGGTCACGTGGCTTGTATTAGTACTGCAAGCCCCAAAATGCAATGTTTTTTCCATTAGAGACACGGCAGATTTTTTCTCTCATGTAGCATAATTTTGCGTGCATTCACAGTGTCCCAATCATTGCACCAATCGTGTCAGCATAGTGCAGGTTTCTCCGCTCACCCAAAGTATCTGCCAGTCCTGCGGTGCCGTCAGAGAATGAAAATCATTCACTTCTCCCTTTCTCGACTGGAATGCTGCCAAATAGCAATGGAAGTCCTTTTGCTGGCGCATCCTCGAGCGGTCCATGCCCCTCTTTGAACATCCGAAAAGCAACTCCATTTTACCGGGGCCCCCGGACCTGCAGGGCGAGCTCTCAAAGCCAGGAATGGAGATCCTGGTCACGAACCTTCATTCACCAAAAACAGAGCCCAACACCGACTGATAGACAGGCTTGACTTTTATTGCGTCATGGCAAGCGGATAGAAACACCCATTCCTTACGCGTTTCAGCCGTGAGGCCTTGGTCACAGGTGAGTGTAATGTTTATTTGTAGTCCTCAGTGGTCACGTGGCTTGTATTAGTACTGCAAGCCCCAAAATGCAATGTTTTTTCCATTAGAGACACGGCAGATTTTTTCTCTCATGTAGCATAATTTTGCGTGCATTCACAGTGTCCCAATCATTGCACCAATCGTGTCAGCATAGTGCAGGTTTCTCCGCTCACCCAAAGTATCTGCCAGTCCTGCGGTGCCGTCAGAGAATGAAAATCATTCACTTCTCCCTTTCTCGACTGGAATGCTGCCAAATAGCAATGGAAGTCCTTTTGCTGGCGCATCCTCGAGCGGTCCATGCCCCTCTTTGAACATCCGAAAAGCAACTCCATTTTACCGGGGCCCCCGGACCTGCAGGGCGAGCTCTCAAAGCCAGGAATGGAGATCCTGGTCACGAACCTTCATTCACCAAAAACAGAGCCCAACACCGACTGATAGACAGGCTTGACTTTTATTGCGTCATGGCAAGCGGATAGAAACACCCATTCCTTACGCGTTTCAGCCGTGAGGCCTTGGTCACAGGTGAGTGTAATGTTTATTTGTAGTCCTCAGTGGTCACGTGGCTTGTATTAGTACTGCAAGCCCCAAAATGCAATGTTTTTTCCATTAGAGACACGGCAGATTTTTTCTCTCATGTAGCATAATTTTGCGTGCATTCACAGTGTCCCAATCATTGCACCAATCGTGTCAGCATAGTGCAGGTTTCTCCGCTCACCCAAAGTATCTGCCAGTCCTGCGGTGCCGTCAGAGAATGAAAATCATTCACTTCTCCCTTTCTCGACTGGAATGCTGCCAAATAGCAATGGAAGTCCTTTTGCTGGCGCATCCTCGAGCGGTCCATGCCCCTCTTTGAACATCCGAAAAGCAACTCCATTTTACCGGGGCCCCCGGACCTGCAGGGCGAGCTCTCAAAGCCAGGAATGGAGATCCTGGTCACGAACCTTCATTCACCAAAAACAGAGCCCAACACCGACTGATAGACAGGCTTGACTTTTATTGCGTCATGGCAAGCGGATAGAAACACCCATTCCTTACGCGTTTCAGCCGTGAGGCCTTGGTCACAGGTGAGTGTAATGTTTATTTGTAGTCCTCAGTGGTCACGTGGCTTGTATTAGTACTGCAAGCCCCAAAATGCAATGTTTTTTCCATTAGAGACACGGCAGATTTTTTCTCTCATGTAGCATAATTTTGCGTGCATTCACAGTGTCCCAATCATTGCACCAATCGTGTCAGCATAGTGCAGGTTTCTCCGCTCACCCAAAGTATCTGCCAGTCCTGCGGTGCCGTCAGAGAATGAAAATCATTCACTTCTCCCTTTCTCGACTGGAATGCTGCCAAATAGCAATGGAAGTCCTTTTGCTGGCGCATCCTCGAGCGGTCCATGCCCCTCTTTGAACATCCGAAAAGCAACTCCATTTTACCGGGGCCCCCGGACCTGCAGGGCGAGCTCTCAAAGCCAGGAATGGAGATCCTGGTCACGAACCTTCATTCACCAAAAACAGAGCCCAACACCGACTGATAGACAGGCTTGACTTTTATTGCGTCATGGCAAGCGGATAGAAACACCCATTCCTTACGCGTTTCAGCCGTGAGGCCTTGGTCACAGGTGAGTGTAATGTTTATTTGTAGTCCTCAGTGGTCACGTGGCTTGTATTAGTACTGCAAGCCCCAAAATGCAATGTTTTTTCCATTAGAGACACGGCAGATTTTTTCTCTCATGTAGCATAATTTTGCGTGCATTCACAGTGTCCCAATCATTGCACCAATCGTGTCAGCATAGTGCAGGTTTCTCCGCTCACCCAAAGTATCTGCCAGTCCTGCGGTGCCGTCAGAGAATGAAAATCATTCACTTCTCCCTTTCTCGACTGGAATGCTGCCAAATAGCAATGGAAGTCCTTTTGCTGGCGCATCCTCGAGCGGTCCATGCCCCTCTTTGAACATCCGAAAAGCAACTCCATTTTACCGGGGCCCCCGGACCTGCAGGGCGAGCTCTCAAAGCCAGGAATGGAGATCCTGGTCACGAACCTTCATTCACCAAAAACAGAGCCCAACACCGACTGATAGACAGGCTTGACTTTTATTGCGTCATGGCAAGCGGATAGAAACACCCATTCCTTACGCGTTTCAGCCGTGAGGCCTTGGTCACAGGTGAGTGTAATGTTTATTTGTAGTCCTCAGTGGTCACGTGGCTTGTATTAGTACTGCAAGCCCCAAAATGCAATGTTTTTTCCATTAGAGACACGGCAGATTTTTTCTCTCATGTAGCATAATTTTGCGTGCATTCACAGTGTCCCAATCATTGCACCAATCGTGTCAGCATAGTGCAGGTTTCTCCGCTCACCCAAAGTATCTGCCAGTCCTGCGGTGCCGTCAGAGAATGAAAATCATTCACTTCTCCCTTTCTCGACTGGAATGCTGCCAAATAGCAATGGAAGTCCTTTTGCTGGCGCATCCTCGAGCGGTCCATGCCCCTCTTTGAACATCCGAAAAGCAACTCCATTTTACCGGGGCCCCCGGACCTGCAGGGCGAGCTCTCAAAGCCAGGAATGGAGATCCTGGTCACGAACCTTCATTCACCAAAAACAGAGCCCAACACCGACTGATAGACAGGCTTGACTTTTATTGCGTCATGGCAAGCGGATAGAAACACCCATTCCTTACGCGTTTCAGCCGTGAGGCCTTGGTCACAGGTGAGTGTAATGTTTATTTGTAGTCCTCAGTGGTTACGTGGCTTGTATTAGTACTGCAAGCCCCAAAATGCAATGTTTTTTCCATTAGAGACACGGCAGATTTTTTCTCTCATGTAGCATAATTTTGCGTGCATTCACAGTGTCCCAATCATTGCACCAATCGTGTCAGCATAGTGCAGGTTTCTCCGCTCACCCAAAGTATCTGCCAGTCCTGCGGTGCCGTCAGAGAATGAAAATCATTCACTTCTCCCTTTCTCGACTGGAATGCTGCCAAATAGCAATGGAAGTCCTTTTGCTGGCGCATCCTCGAGCGGTCCATGCCCCTCTTTGAACATCCGAAAAGCAACTCCATTTTACCGGGGCCCCCGGACCTGCAGGGCGAGCTCTCAAAGCCAGGAATGGAGATCCTGGTCACGAACCTTCATTCACCAAAAACAGAGCCCAACACCTATATACACATTGAAATACATATTTAGGCTCAGATGTCACTCGTACAAAACCTGTGAAATGCAGCAGTTATAGTTACCTGAGCAAACTATAACTCCCCCCCCCCCCAATGCACTGCTTATAACTTCACATATTACATCACTTATGGCATGGTCAGTGACATCACTGATGACATCTCAATCATTCATGACATCATCTAGTGAGTGTAAATGTTTTCAAGAGTTTATGTGTGTTAAACATATATAATAACCTACTAAAAAGGTTACATTAGTATACTAGGTGCACTACTACTGAGTGATACTACTTCTAACATATATTATGTGAATGGCTGTGTGATTGTATCTGTGTGTGTATGAGTGTGTAAGTGGCTGTATGGGTGTATAAGTGGGTGTGTGAGTAGCTGTGTGGGTGAGTGAGATGCTGTCTGAGTGGCTGTCTTGGTGAGTGAGCGGGTGTGTCAGTGGTTGTATGGGTGAGTGAGTTGTGGTGTGAATGGCTCTATGGGTGGGTAAGTGAGTGTGTAGTAACTGTATCGATGAATTAGTGGGTGTCTGAATGGTTGTATGAGTGATTGACTAGTGTGTAAGTGGCTGTATGTGTGAGCGAGTGGCTATTTCAGTGAGTGTTTGGTTAAGTGAGTTGGTGTTAAGTGGCTGTATTGGAAAGAGTCTATGTGAATGGCTATATAGGTGACTGAAAGGATGTGTGAGTGCTTGTGTGGATGTGTGAATGGGTATGTAGATGGTTGTGTGAATGTGTGTGTGAGTTTGTATGTATGGGTGAGTGAGTGGCTGTGTTGAGAGGTTGTATGGGTGACCGAGTGGTTGTGTAAGTGACTGTAGGCAAATAAGTGGGTGTGTAAGTAGATGTAGGGCTATGTGAGTGGCTGTGAGGGTGAGTGACTGGTTATATGAGTAGCTGTACGGGTGAGTAAATTGTTGTGTGAGTGGCTATATGAGTGAGGGGGTGTGTGAGTGCCTCTATGAAGGAGTGAGTGGTGATATGAGTGCTGAAATAGGTATGTGAGTGGTTGTGTGGGTGTGTGAGAGGGGGTACAAGAAGTTGTATGGGGGTGTGAATGTGTGTGTGAATGGTTCTGTGGATGATGCCATCTGTGATGTCATCAGATGTCACTGACCATGTCATGAGTGATGTAATATGTGAGGTCATAAGCAGTGCATTCTGGGGGTGTAAGGTATAGGTAGCTTAGGTAACTATAACAGTTGAATTTCACAGGATTTGTACGAGTGAAATTGGATCCTAACTAGAACATGCCTGTAACCTTTGGTTTTTTCAGTGATTTTCTAAGGCTTTTCACTTTTCTATTTCCTATATATAATGTCCCTGGAACCTTTGGTTTTTAAAGTGAATTTCTGAGGTTTTTCAAATTCTATTTCCTAACTATAACATCCCTGTAACCTTCGGTTTTTTAAGTGAATTTCTATGGGTTTTTTTTAACTAATAGTCACATTTGCGGAGTGGTGGAGAAAGGGGGTGGGGCCCCAACCAGCTCTTAGGAATAGTGCTGTTGTCGGACTTACTGGAGGTAACAGGAGGGCTTCTAGGCCCCCATGAACCCTCAGCATCCAAAAGGACTTCATCCCCGAACTAGCAGTGCTCCAGGAGGCGCATTTGCAGAGCGGTGAAGAAAGGGGTCATGGCCTATGAACACCTCTCAGCAATTCTACTTTGTGGGACTTACTGCAGGTAACAGGAGGGCTTGTTGGCCCTAAAGGACACTCTAGAGCCTAGGGGACATCATCGTCCAACCAGTACAACTTCTGAAGGCACAATATCACAGTGGTAGAGAAAAGGGACGTGGCCTCTGAAGTCCTGTCAGTAGTTGCGCTAAGGGGACTTACTGGGGGTAACAGGAGAGCTTGTTGTCCCCCAAGGCCCCTCTGGAGCAAAAGGGGTCTTCAACTTCAGAAAGGGACTTCAGAAGTGAGACAGGAGATGTGTTTGCACAGTGGTGGAGAAAGAGGGGTGTTGCCTTTGAAGTACTCTCAGCAATCACAATCTGTGGGAGATACTGGAGGTAACAGGAGGGCTTGTAGCCCCCCAAGCACTCCCAGCATCCAAGGGAACATAATTCCCCCACCAGCTGTGCACCAAGAGGGGCATTTGCAGAGTGGTGGAGAAAAGAGGCATGGCCTCCAAAGACCTCTCAGCAATCTCGCTGTGTGGGACTTACTGGAGGTAACAGGAGAGCTTGTTGGCCCCAATTACCCTCTTAAGGAAAGGGGACTTCATCCCCCAACCAACACTGGGCCAAGAGGCATGTTTGCAAATTAGCGAACAAAGGGGGTATGCCCTCTGGTGACTTGCCGGTCTTTTAAAAAAAATAACTTCCTGAATTTAAGGAAGGGGCGTGTGGCCCCCCATCCCTGGGCCAATTTCGTCCTCAGGGACTCCATCCCCCTAGGCCTGGCCTTTAAAAAAAAATATTTTTGAATATAATCAAAGGGAGGGGGCTCACGCGGCCTCCCTCCCTGACTGATTTTAGCCGAGGGACCCCATCCTCGGGCCGGGCCTCTATTGTGGGTGCCCTGGTCCCACCAGGGCACCCACTTGTCACTGTTGAGGACTGCAGGGGGAGCCTGAAGGTCTCTGCAGTCCCTGCAGGCTCCACGCATCCTGCGGGAGCCGGCATTGCTTTTGGACAGAGGGAGCTGCTTAACATGCAGCTCCCTCTGTCCCCTGCTTGACAGATCACCCCGTAATTTTCAAGACAGTAGCTGAAGTGAGTGGCAAACTTGTTTTGAAAATTGAGGGAGTTTGCTGCTGTTCCTGGTAGGACTGCTATGCTGCCTAGAGTCTGCTCTGAACCCTCAGAGGCCAACCCTGCTGTTGAGCCCTGCCTCTTCACCTGCACCCAGAACTACCAGAAGGCACTCCAAGGGCTAGTTTGCTGGCCTCCTGTTCAGAGCCATAGGGACATCATAGACTCCCACCATCGGGTTACCGTACCTGGACCCAGCATGAGTGATTCCTGAACCCCCAAAAGGTGTTAATCCTGGACCCGTGGTTGTGGTGCTAAAAGTAACCGGATGGCCAAAAATCAAAACTGAGGACTTAGACAAATTTTGGCCCAAAAGTGCTCTGAGAACTAGGGGAAGACCGCGACCAGCCTGCCTGTCTGTCTATCCACCAAGATGCATTGCCAGTTAGATTGATTTAGTGGCTTCTCCCCCTAAATTCTTCTTTGTAACAGCAAATCATTATCAGTGGTCCTTTGCCGAAAAGTTATCGGACTTCGTTGAACTGTCTTTGGCTAAAGCTCTCTGCCTCGTCCTGCTGGAGATTTTCGACTTCCATTTCGGTGACTAAGTCCAAATGTAGAAATCTTCACCGTGGCTTTGAACCAAAGCCATTCGACAATGAAGCTTTCTCCTCAGACACCTCTTACAGCCTTGTACCCCTACACTTTACCTTTATAGACACTTTTTTTTCTCAGAATTTCTTCCAAGACCAAAGGTAAGCGCTGACCAGACCAATCCACTTCTTGTATCCCAACTGTGCTCCATCACAGTCGACCATATTTTTTTACTTTGACCCAGTCTTGTGCGACTAGATGTCCATGGTTGGCTCTTTGATCTTTTCGGAGCTAGTCTTTTTAAAATAAGTTCAAAATTCATAATTCCAGTTCTACTGATTGGATTTTTGTCATTTTGATGTCAAATATTTATCAAAATGTACTCAATATTTTTTTATTGCTTTTATGATAGTCCTGATTTTTAGCCAGACTTTTGCACATTGTAACAATTTTAATTAATCCAACAATAAAGGTTGTTATGGTATGAATTAGGTTTGGGAGTTTTCGTGTGTTCTGCTTTCAAGTTATAACTGTTTGTGTGCTGCATAAATACTTTACACATTGCCTCTAAATTTGGCCTGAATGCTTTTTGTGCTAAGCTACCCAGGGCGAGGCACATGCTAATTAAATGACTTTTTGTGGTTCACCCTACAAGGTATTGTGGCTGTGCTTGACCAGGGCTCGCACCCAGAGTCAACCAACAACCCAATTTCTCACACCTGTGTGATTTAGTACAGGATGCAGTGTTCGAAAGCTGCAATTTGTGGCTTTTATTGTAGGTTATTACATTGCATACATGAAAAAACATTTGAAAATAACTTGCTTCTAAACTTTTTTAACAAACACTAACAGGTTGACCTTTACCACCTTAGGATGTATTCGATGTAAGGTGTACTGTTTTATAAATTCTGTTTACATCCCTTTCCAATTCTTCCAGACGTTTTTGAAACCATCCTTGTGGTCCTCTAAATTCTGTGTTTTCACATTGATGTTCTAAAGCAAATTATTGTTTTTATTTTATTAAAGGTATTCTGTTTCTCTAAAAAGTGAAAGGCTTGGGCCAAATTTCTAATAATTAGTGGGAACACTTTGGAGGTCAATTAGAGTTTGGCAAGCAAAACCCCACCATAAATCAGGGTTCTAATCAGTGCTTAATTTGAGCCGGTGGTTTCCGGTGCTCAGCACCGGCACTTAATTGTCAACACCAGCACTTATGATAGTCTTCCACATGGTGGCTCTGATTGTCTAATTTACAGACGAGCACAACAGCAGTTGTTTGTTTATTTATTCAATATACCTTAAAAATTACTAATACTTGCAGGCAAAACAATTCTTATAGCTTTGGGGGCCTGGAATTGTCAGAATTGTCACACTTGTAGAAGTGTGATGGTTAGATACTATAATTGGCAGCTCTGACAGCGGCAATGAGTGGTGCAAGCAAAGGGGCATCTAAAGAGGGCCTTGACACTTATTTTTTACAAATTAAGCACTGTTCTCCCCCACAAAATCTCATGCTTTAACCATCTCATTTACAGGTGTGCGAAGCACCAGCTAGGCTGAAATGGAGCTGCAGCTGGCACCTATGTTGGAAACCTCTGACTAGCAACAGATCTACCTCATCGGTCATTCTACATACATGTTTCCTGTTCAGGATTACCAGGTGAAGTGTGGCAGTCTTGAACAGGAAGCACAAAAATGACCTGGATGCACTGGAAAAAAATTGCAGCCTATTTGACCATTTCTTGTTACTCAATTAAAATCTATGCTTGAGGGAAACAATACATTTGCAGAGCAGGGTCAACACAACATGGAACACGAGGACACATTTGTTTGCCTTCTTTGCAAATCCTGAACTGGCAGATACACAAAAGGCAGAGAGATCCCTTCATAGTAGGTGGAGATCTTAAAACATGGTGAGTTGTTTTAATAGGAGCAGGCTTCTTCTTACCCAACATGCTGGCAGATTCCTGTTGAGGTCTCTAAATGACCTGCTTTGCCTTCCTTATTACTCGCTAGTACTAAACGTTCTGGGCCCGATTCACAAAGGTAAACTGAGATGAAAGTCTAACTTTACGATTTTCGGTCTTCACAAAGGGCATTTACGAGTAGTAAAGTTAGACTTTTATCTCAGATTTGGTCTCAGTTAAACGTACGACCAAAACTTAAGTGTTACTGAGACAAAAGTCTAACTTTACTACTTCTTAATGCCCTTTGTAAATACCGAAAGTCGTAAAGTTAGACTTATCTTTGTGAACCTGGCCCTCTGTGCTTATTACAATGAATAGGTAAATATAATAGTCTTTCATAAAAGTCCTTTCATAGTTCTTTAGAGGTATTGTAAGTTGCTTTGTTTGTAACAAAACAACAGTTTAAAAGGGGTGTAGGGATTGTACAGTGATACTTTCATCGCGATTACGTTTTATAGTCTTACTTGCTTCTGGCAGAATTATATTCTATTTAAAATGCAGCTTGATTGCATGTTGTTGTTGTTTTTTTGTAACCAAATTTAGAGATGATCACAGATTTTTTTAAATGTAATTTCTTTCTGCTGTAATATAGCCAATTTACACCAGTTCCATTGTTTTCTTGAGCTGTATTTTAAGGTAAGTTAACCTTCTGTACTTGATTATGGATGGATACATTTTTCTGTCACATGATATACGCATTTGATTTGGAAATTCTTCTGGTGTAATTAAATATTTGTGAATCTCTTTTCAATTTATTTTATTGAGAACAATTCGAGGCACATTATAAAATAACCAGATTGGGTTTGAAGAGATATTGGGGTCAGAATTACTGATTCTGAGCAATATCTCTGGGGCTAGAAATGGCCATCATGAGTTTTTGCCCCAGAATGTGGAGTCATCATGTGTCCCTAGGAATACCAGGTACTGTGTCTCATGCTTTTGCCCGATTCCAATGACCAATACACTCAGGTAGCACCTGCTCCGAGTCAAGGTCCATGGGGAGGTGATGTGCTAGGGGAAAAAGAAGGGTGTCGGGCCTATGTGTGCCGGCGAGCATCTTCCCTGTGGAGATGGAGGAGGATAAGTGGGGATTTGGCTATGCAAATGCCAGCAGCCCCTACCCTGTTCATCTAGTGATTTTTCCGGGTGCAGATCAGCACCGGGTAGTCCAGGTACCAAAACGCCAGGCTACTAGTATCTACGCATAGTGGTATCCACTCAGCAATTCTGCTCCATCTAACTCATAATTGGGCCCATGGTGGGTTAATTTCAATGGCTGTTTCTTAATCTTTTTATTTTCCTGATGTTAGTCTTTTCCTCAAAAAGTGGTTAATTAGACTTCTTTGTTTTCATAGATAACGTTTTCTATTTCTTTAGAAAAAACATTTTTAAGATTTGTAAGTATCTCACTTTTTTTCTGACATAGTACATTTGATGCATTAGTGTACGGGTTCCTTGGATTCTCTAGTGACTTTTATGTAGTAGCCTTTTACAGGTATAATGGCTTAGATAAGCCAGGAAGTGTCCTTTAAACTGAGTGATAACATTTATTTAACAAGGCTCTATGTTTTCAAAAATTTGTGTTTGCTTTTTTTTTGTAGGCCCGAACAGAAATTTATGATACATTTTATTTCTAAGCATCCAAATATTGCAAATGAATATACCTGTATAATGTATTATTTTTGTTTTGTCACTATCGTTTTCTTCTTCCCATGATTGGCACTTTTTTTTAATATCTTCCACTATGTAAATGTAAATGTATTGCGATTTATATAGCGCACGTATCACCCGAAGGCATCAAGGCGCTTGCCTTGGGAACCCGTCCTGGTATTCCCCTGTGAGATAACCCCAGCAGGGTATCCACAAGGTGAAAGCCAGGCATCCCGCCGCGAGGGGCCGTAGTGGAGATTAAGCAAGCTATTGCCCAGAGTTGCAGAGTGTGAACCCGTGAGTCGAGTAGGCACCGGAACGAGAATTATCGAGTCCGTGGAATTTTTGAGCCCAAGACCCGCCGAGGCGGGGAATTGAACCCTGGTCCAGGACCGATCTCAGCTTCCGGGTCTGCCGCCTCTAACCCCTGAGCCACACTTCTCCACTAAATAAAGGAGTTATTTTTCCTTTAGAATTTCTTAAACGTTACTATTTTGATGCAGCCCATAAGCAATATTTTGCCTTGCCGTTATGGTTCGTCTCCAAAGTATAACTCAGTATTGTCAGTGTGTTTCCATTCTCTGTGAAATATTGTTAGAATTTTGTTTCGATGTAGCGTCTTGTATTTTGTTTACTTCTGTAATGCAGACAATAGTATATAAAATTATATTATTCTTTATAGTTAAAAAATGTTTGCATTGTATACTTAGTTTTAGTAACTCATTCTTATTATAGCTATCTTTTTAATACCATGCTAAATATATAAATCCTTTGACATTTTTCATTAGTTTTAAGATTATTGCACAAAAATGTTAAAGGACTTTATACCTATCTATCTATCTATCTATCTATCTATCTATCTATCTATCTATCTATCTATCTATCTATCTATCTATCTATCTATCTATCTATCTATCTATCTATCTATCTATTTACACATACACACAGGGTCCAGTATTGCTAATGAGGGCCATTGATAGCGTTATAAACCACAATGCCAATGGATGAGTGGTTTGTGAATGTCAACAGACCCCTTCAATGGTTATAAAGGACAATATTACATTATACTCATTGTGCATTTTTGTTATTACATATTTAGTTTGGGAGAGTTTAGGCGCAAATTAGAGTTTGGCTGACACTGACAGAGTACTCCGTTGCAAACCCGACGGAGTACCTTGCCTGCTAAACCCTCAATCCACTTGCTTCATTTAATAATGAGTGGATTTTAAGAATTTTGTCGACAGAGCCTTCGTTGGCTAAATCTACATAATACTTCCTCAGACACTTTGTCACAATATGGTCCATAAGAGAGTCAATACACCATCTGCCTTATTTAGGGTGGATGGTATTATGTCTCTTTGCTTGCCTGTCCCCACCAGCTCACATGGGATTCAAAACAAAGTATTACTAAAAAGATGTAACCATTTTAATGTAATGTAAATGTCTAAATTCATCATTCACATCATCAGAAAATCGAAATTAATGTCTACAGCAGCATCATGGATGATGTAATCAGTGATGTAGTCATTCATGTTGTTCGAGATGTCATTAGTGATATCACCAATGGTGTAATTTAATGTCATGAGGGCTGTTGAACGCAAAGTCATAAGCAGTGCATGACCGGGCGTGTGTTATAATTAGTTTACCAAATCATATCTAGTGAATTTAAGTGAGTTTTTTTTAACCATAACTGCACTTTAACTATGCCATTTTTCTGTGAATTTCTAAGGCTTTTCTTAAACATACATTCAGGTGTTATAAGAAAAGCAAAGAACACCATTAAATTACCCTATGGTTTCCAGTGAATATTTGGTATTTCTGTTTAACCGCATGACCAGAGATGTCTCCGGGGCCTGTGGAGGAAAGGGGGGTAATGTTTAGGGAACTTTCGATGTCCTGCCGGGCAGTTACAGGAACCTAGACTCTGTTCAACTAAGGGTATTTCTTTGTCAAGGGCACCCATAGTATTTATTGGATAGTACGATATTGAAGAACTGGGCTTAACTTGTGCCTTAGGTGTTGGTCTGCACATCAGGGATTGGCAGCTGATCCTGTGTCCAATCCCCAGGCCCTGTGTACAACCCTCCCTAGCTGACTATCACTCTCTGCACAAGGCCAAAGACTGTGCGCAGTGGTAGTTGGGTTAATACATTTGTATGGCACAGTTGTAGTTGCGTTGTTTATATATAGTAATTTATATTTAAGCATTCCTGAATGTGTGCCAGTCTTGAGGTTGAAGGTCATGGAGGCCAAAAGAGGGAATAGGATTCGCAAACCCAGCACAGGATTCCCAAATCCTGATTATTAATATGAATGTCACAGGGGACACTTTTGGGCCAACTCACATAGGCCTAGGGCCAAGATACGACTCGCCATGCCTTTTTCTTTTCATAACACGGTGCTCAGTGCACTGTGTTGGGTAATGGTGGCTGCAACTGTAATTTTTCTATGATATCCAGCCAGTCAGAGCCCAGTGGATTGGTGAAACTGCAGCCAATTTGAGAATTCACAATAGACAATGGGAGAAAAAGCTCCCTCATACACCGCTGTGAGGCTTTTTTGGACTGGATGTGAATCCGCAAATGATTTCTGAATTATTGGTCCAAATAGCTCTAAAATATAAACTTTTCATGCCCAGACCAGGCCACTAATTTCTCAGAAACATCTGAGCAGATTTAGACCAAAGAAGCTTCCTTGAGTAAAGTTCTATTCATAGGTCAAATTTACTGCAATTCTGTTGACCTGTTTTTTCTTTATTGAGGAGCAAAGAATTCTATGTGACTTAAAGTGGAAAATGGCACTTTGGGACCCCCCTTCTTTGGCCTCTATTTGACACATCTGCACAGCACGTGCTGTTAAAGCCACAAGTGGATGACAACCTTTTTTTGGCATGTTTCATGAAAATTTGTCAAATGGCGTTAAAGTTATTAAGGAAATAAAAAATATTTCAAAATGCAAACTATGATCTAACCATAAGAACAGAGGCGGACTGCTGCCTCTGTACATTGATTTGCTTTTAACTTTAGTGCTGTTTACAGAATGTCTACATGATTTGGCAGACATTTGGCATAATCAGCTCACTTCAAGAATTTTCAAGTTTGTGCAGATTCATCAAGTGTGGTATATTTAAAAGAGGATCAGAAAAGTATTGGTTTCCTAATAACTGCGATGTCACAAATCTGCATGGAATTCGACAAACCATGAGCATGTTTAATTTTCTGTTGGTATATCAGGTTTTACGCGGATCAATTATGTGCGAGCAAGTTTGAAGGAAGAGCCAAAAGTTCTTGATTTGCTGATAATATTATTACCTTATTAAAGAAACCCATGAAATTTGACAAACCCTAATCATGTTGAACTTACTCTTGATATATTGTGTTTCATGGAAATGCATCAAGGATGAACACAGTTAAATGGGTTGGGTCAAGACGGTGTTCATTTGCTAATACCAATCACCAGTCAACGAATCTGCATGACATTTGCCAGGCTGTCATCAAGCAAAGCCAGTGCAGGAATCTCAGGTTTCAGACAATTCTGACAAAGGGTAGTAAAAGTAAAAAGATGGGTTCAAAAATACAAATTCATTAGCTAATATCACTGGCCCATATCAGGGACCTGTATGACATTTGGAAGACGCCTAATATGCTTAGCTTACTCGTGACCTGTCAATTGAAAAGATGGGGTTTTAAGAGTTCTTATCGGAATCCTTGTAATGTATTGTGCCCTTATCCCTAAGAGCCCAAGCACTGAGAACCTTCACCTCATGCAGCCTCAACTTCAATGGGCACTGGTGGTTGCTCTCCCCCGCTCCTGAGGTTACTAATTATACATCTATCTCCTCAAGACAGATAGCTTTAGCAAATCTTCATATAGGGACATGGGTATGGTCAACGATCCCCGCTCCTCAACTAATGCCCGAACTCCCCCTTTTGTGTTAAATGTGTTAAATCAGCCAAGATTTAAGGTTCTGATAATGGCACACACTGGAGGCTGGCTGTGTTCTACACTAATAAGCAAGAGGGCCTGTCTATTATACATCAAGTCAAACAAAGTGAATTAAATATGTCTATAAGCCATACTTTTCCATGATGTGGATTCCTGTAGCATCTAGCATATTATCTATTCCCCAACAAAAAATGCACATTTTTCCAAACAGTGACAGAAGATGACAGGCAATTAATAAATCATATAAATGTAAAATAAACACAGTTGAAGTGCAGTTATGGTTACAAATTAAGACCAGAAAACTCTTGAAATTAGCAAGAACCACCATTATTGTTAGAACCACAATCCATAACTTGCATATCAGCCATGCAAAGCGTAGCTGCACTACTGCTGCGACTGGCGGCAGTACTTGCAGGTGGCCTGCCCCAGGCCATGCCCAAAGGCCGTGGCTGGTGGGGAGTTGGAAAAGTTAGGCATAGTAATAAAATGTTAATTCTATTGAATAAAACAAACAGAAACTCAATGAAAAAAAACAAAGGTTAAGGTGATGTTATAGTTAGGTATGGAAACAATATCTTACTTTTCATTAAAAAGCTCTGAAGTGCTCTAAAAAAACGGTTAAAGTGACAGTATAGTTAGGTAAACAATTTCAGTAAAAAGGTAACATAAAAAAATGAAATGTACCTATTTAAGTTATTTCAAGAAACTATAAATTGTACTTCTTATGACCTCGCATATTACATCACTCATGACATATTCTATAACATCATTGATAAGATCACTGATATCAACGGAAATAACATCATTTATGACATCACTGCCCATGGCTGGAGCACACGTTATAGTTACTTGAGTTAAGTATAACTGGTGAATTTCAGTGTTTTTTTGCAATTAAAATGTTACGTTTTAACTGACATTTTAACCTAATTATAGCATAACTCTAACTGTTTTCCGCCTGAAAGTATATATATCTCACTGGAAAAAACTAAGGTTAATTGGACGTTATAGTTAGGTGAAATGTTATTGCAAATGTTGCTTGATGGTATCAATGATGCCATAGAACATGTCATGAGTGATGTAATTAACTTATCAGCTCAATTATCTCAACTATTGACTTTAGATAACTACAACTGGTGAATTTCAGTTGTTTTGTTCGTTTAAAACAGTATGTTTTAACAGACATATTCACCTCAGTGTGTTTCTAAGATATTTTCATATGTAAAGTAACATATCATTACAATTCCTAACTGTAGCATAAGTTTAACCTGCGTTTTTTACCAGTAAATTTCTATGTTTTTTATTGTAAAGTACGATGTTGATAGTCATTGGGGGTGTGGTGTAGGGTGTAACGCCTGGCCTGTGTACAGGACCTGAGCTCAACCCCCGCTGGCGCTTTGGCTTTGGCCATGTGCAGCATGGTGTTTGGCACAAAGCAAGCCTGGCCCGTGGCCAGGTCCTGATCCCAACCGTCTGTGAGCCCCCTGCATCCCCTACAGCACACTGCCTTTGGTCATGCACAGTTTTTGGTTGGGTGCAGGGCCTAATCTGTCGACAAGCCCTCCATCCAACCCTTCACTGGCACCGAACTTCCAACTGTGCACGGCCTCTGGCTGTGTGAGGTGAGGGGTTGAGCATAGTGCCTGGCACAGGATAGGTCTGCGCCGAACCCCCACAGGCTGTCTATGTGATGGGTGATTTAGTGACTTTGTCAAAATATCACAATGCAAAAATATAATAAGTACACCTACTGGCTTTATCAAGGGATCGGCATAATGGCATATATAAAGCATACCTATTATCCTTGTCAAAAAATCACCAATAACTATTGTATATATCATTAATTCACACAATGCAATGTTTAATAACAGCGATTGTCATAAAAATTATTTCTAATATTTTATTTAAAAAATGAACATGTTTTTGAGTCTTTCTTTAAACATTTTTCAGTCCACAAAATCTAGTCATAAAAACAACCACAAGGGAACTGTGCACTCCACTGGAAGAGCATAGAATTCCAGCTAGGAGTGCCTTAAAAAACATGCTGAACTCTCCTGGGTCAATTGATTTAATGACCCAGGAGGCTTACTGTTTATTTTAATACTTCCAGTGGGGCTGCTGTACCTCCTGCATCTCCCACACAACAATGCTTCGAAGTGCTACTGCTCTTTCTAGGGCACCACCAGGATAAAAAAAAATGTAAATAACAAGCCCTAGCAGGCCATTATGGGGCACTCCATGCGAGAGCAGTGAATAATAAGTGAGCTGGTATTAACCCTCATTTATTATTAATTTATAGTATTTGTTTTTGTAGTCCTGATTCCCACCCAAGACACCCACATCTTTCATTTTTGTTGGGGACTGAGGGGGGAGCCCCAAAGACCTGTGGACCCTCTGGGTACCTACAAGCAGATCCATGAGCCGTGGAGGTGCCAGCAGCACGCCATGTTTTCTTTAGAAAAGGTAAAAACCCTGGAGTGCCCCAGTGCTCAAACGAGGCACCCCACATGTTTTTTTATGCTGGCAGCCAAAGGGAGTGCAAGGCACCGGTGGCCCTTGCAGGCTACCCTGGCGTGAGTCGGCCTCATTAATTAATAGAGAGTGCCCACCCGGGGCACCCACAATCAATCCCCCATTAAGGACTGGCAGGGGAGCCCTAAGGCCCTTGCCAGCTCAGCCGCCAACACAGTACTGGGTGCTGGAAGGAGCAGGCTCCATTACTTTGCTTCTCCCTAAGTGGGAGTAGAATATTTTAACTGCTCTCGCTCGCCACATTCTCAACAGATCGTTCCTCCTGCAGTTTCACATTCTGGCCTATCCATTGGCTCAAAAAAATACCAGACCCATATATCAAGTGATCCCCTTTGCAGCTGTACTAGGAGGGCTTCTTCACAATATTGGGCATTAGGGCTCACACAATAAAAAGGCAGGTGTTAACAAAAGCTACTGATCAGCAGTGAGGTTAAAATAAAAGGACTTGGAAACTCAAACTACAGGCTTACCATCATAAACTGTTTTGCATGAGCTACAGCCTTTGAAAAATAGTGGGAAGATAAACCTTACACTTGCTTAACTATGTTCTTTCATAAAAAAGTAATATTGTAATTGTACTTGCATTTATATAGGGCTTACTACCCCTGGTGTCGAAGCACTTTTCAGCAAGTAGCATGCTACTCTGGAACCCAAAACGGATTAGTGGCAAATTAGTATAGGGAAATATACATTAATTTGAACGGTGGGCATGTGAGTCTGTTAGTTGGATTGAAATTGATAATGGAGGGACAAAAGAGAGAAGAGTCTAGAAAGTGTTTATTTGGAGATCATAACAGTAGGAGTAGGTATAGGATGAGTAAAGGAGAGATTGTGAAGAGTCTCTAGAAGTGGATTATGGAGAAAGATGATGAGGTATCGGATAAATCTAGGAGGGATATATGAGGGAAGGGTTTAGAAAGGCTTGTTTGGCAGATCCGAATAGTAAAAAAAAGAGGTTTGAGATGATGCAAGGAGGAATAGAGGAGGGAAGAGTCTAGAAAGGGTTATTTTGGGGATCATAGTAGAAGAATGAGGTTTGGTATGAGTCAGAGAGTCGAGTTAGAGGATATATTGAGAGAGGTATAGGGTGAGATATAGGGTAGTGCATTCGAGAGGCTGATTTCTTTTTACTCTGGGAATTAAGTAGTAAATATGTAGATACATAGGTACATGGAAGGTATATTTGTAAATGTATAATTACACAACTTGCAAAAAACTAAATATTACTGTTAATATGTATGTGTAAAATTCATTTGGCCTGCTTAATGTCTTTGGATCTGATTGAGGGCCTGATTAGGAGTCTGGTGCAGGAGGAGGCGGTGTCCCGACAGCCCTATTACGATTTGGGGACATCAGACCACCACAGCCTGTGGCAGCTGCCAGGGAACCGCTCTTCCCTGTTGGTGTTGCAGCGGTCAGGCGGGATCAATACGCTTGGTGGGACTGCCACGTCAAGCATATTACGAGCTTCCTCTCCTCCGGCAGTGTCATGGAGGTTATCATTCCATGAACACCGTGGTGGAGAGGAAACAAAGTGGGCCCTGCAGGGCCCCCTGTGCCTCCTCCGCATGCGGATGCATACAGGGGGTACAACAAAGGCCGCCCTGTGTGCATACACACCGGTTCCTGCATGACTGGACTTTTCAGTCAGTGCTGTGCAGGAACTGTTTTTGGTACTCCCATTGTTGTGCCCATTTTCTGAGGCGCCGCCATGGGAAGGCCAAAAGCTCGCCAGACAGAAAGAAACTCCAAATCTGGTGAGTGGTCTGACCACAGCTTTGGCGGTACAGTGGTGGGCCGGAATAGACGTTGCACCGCCAAAGTTGTAATCAGGCCCTTAGAGTTTTGCTGACCTGGTACTTTGGCACAATGTGGGATTGCAGAATTGTTTGCAGTATTTAGAGTGCCATTGACTACAATTAACTTGAATGAATGAATCAAAGCTTTATTCGATTTTAGATATTAAAATCATAAAAGCATACATACAAATACTAAAATACATTTATAAACATTTTAAAATAAGTCTCCTAATAACTTTTGGTTACACAGTTAGTCCATTAAACATGCTTTACGCCACCTTTAGACCACGTTATAGGGCACAGTAATCTACAAGAATTAATAATTATGACACAGAAAAACCATTGTACAGTGGTATGGGACAGTTAAAGGCCACTGGAAAACTACTGCAGTTTCTTGGGTATGTTCCACTACCACCCCGGAAGCTATCAATGCCCCAGGTACTAGGGGAAAACATGTAGGGCCTATAAGGGTAAAAGTCATGAAGGTTCCAGGTAGAAATGAGCCCGTCTCCATTCTGGGGTAGCCACGTCCGCATGTATGGCACAATGAGTCTACTCCTAAAACGTATCAAGATCAGATCCCCCGAAATGTCCTTTTTAAGAGGCCCAAGCCATCCCACCCTCCGGACACTTATTATTCGGCCATCAAGGTAGTGGGGCAGAGGTCTGTTTTTTGATAGCCAATATTTGACCTTGTTCATTAGTTCGTGGTGTCTCTCAGCTTTGCCTTCTGTTAATTCAGGGACTCCCGACAGGATAATGACAAAAGGCGCCGCTTCTGGAGGTAAGTGGATGTGGGTGGTATATGTAAGTTTAGGAGGAGCATGACGTGGGTTTTTCAATTTCGGGGGGGCTTTGGGTTTGATAGGCGGGGAGGAGGTGGGGGTTGGCAATTGGATAGGCGCCGCTTCATATGAAGTAGTCAAGTTAGGTAAATTTGAATGGACGGTAGTGGGTGGACAATGAGTTGTTGCGATATGGGCAGAGGGTTTCCGGAGTGCTTCAATGGAGTTCTCCAGCCCTATGAGCTTATTCCCCAACATAGAGATTTTGTCCATCAAGGGGTGTATTAAAGATTTGAGCAGATGATCAACTATAGATAGCAAGGCCTGGTGGGAAGGTGGTGATAAATCCTCCAGGTTGACACCAGGTGGCATGGTAGAAAGGGGATTAGTTAAGGGTGAATTTGGGCTTGGAGAAGGTTTATCAGGTGTTTGAAGTTTAGTAGAACTCACATTGGCTTTGTTCCCAGCAATCTTCTTTTTGACAAGCGCAGCCCTGGGAGGTGTGGGTTTTGTATCAGAAAGACAATTCTGCTCCCTTGGCTGTGATAATGAGTTGCGACGTTTTGGAGTGGGGGAGGGTGCTGCAGGCACATATTTGACCTTGCACAAACTGTTCAGGTCATCCAGCCATGGGAAGCTAGATGGGGAATGTGCAAATATATCGTCCGGGATGTGATTGGACATATCCCCTGATTTAGGCATGAATACAGTACTACGGTGATACGGGTCGGAAATTTACCTCACAACTTGCAAAGGGGGTGGCCCGTCCCCGTCCTCCTCTGTCCGATGAGGGCCGTAGAGGGCCCGCCCTTTGCCCGGGCTTCGCCCGGCGCTCCCGCGCGCGACTCGCGGTGCGAGAGGTTCTCGTGGCTTTTACCCCTGCGCCTCCGGGCGCTCCGCTGATGTCACCTGACCGCCGGGGCACCTGGGGGATGTAGTCCCTTGCCCCCGCGGCGGTCAGGGTGCTGGCGCTGTTGTCGGTCTGTCCGCGGCCGTTCCCCTCACGGCAAAGGTTTTTAGATCTTGCTGGCAGGACCTCCCAAGGGCCTTTCTCCTCCCTGTTGGGTGCTCTCCCCACAGCGCTCGCCACCAGCGCTCGGCTCTCGTGGCTTTTACCCCTGCGCCTCCGGGCGCTCCGCTGATGTCACCTGACCGCCGGGGCACCTGGGGGATGTAGTCCCTTGCCCCCGCGGCGGTCAGGGTGCTGGCGCTGTTGTCGGTCTGTCCGCGGCCGTTCCCCTCACGGCAAAGGTTTTTAGATCTTGCTGGCAGGAGCTCCCAAGGGCCTTTCTCCTCCCTGTTGGGTGCTCTCCCCACAGCGCTCGCCACCAGCGCTCGGCTCTCGTGGCTTTTACCCCTGCGCCTCCGGGCGCTCCGCTGATGTCACCTGACCGCCTGGGCACCTGGGGGATGTAGTCCCTTGCCCCCGCGGCGGTCAGGGTGCTGGCGCTGTTGTCGGTCTGTCCGCGGCCGTTCCCCTCACGGCAAAGGTTTTTAGATCTTGCTGGCAGGACCTCCCAAGGGCCTTTCTCCTCCCTGTTGGGTGCTCTCCCCACAGCGCTCGCCACCAGCGCTCGGCTCTCGTGGCTTTTACCCCTGCGCCTCCGGGCGCTCCGCTGATGTCACCTGACCGCCGGGGCACCTGGGGGATGTAGTCCCTTGCCCCCGCGGCGGTCAGGGTGCTGGCGCTGTTGTCGGTCTGTCCGCGGCCGTTCCCCTCACGGCAAAGGTTTTTAGATCTTGCTGGCAGGACCTCCCAAGGGCCTTTCTCCTCCCTGTTGGGTGCTCTCCCCACAGCGCTCGCCACCAGCGCTCGGCTCTCGTGGCTTTTACCCCTGCGCCTCCGGGCGCTCCGCTGATGTCACCTGACCGCCGGGGCACCTGGGGGATGTAGTCCCTTGCCCCCGCGGCGGTCAGGGTGCTGGCGCTGTTGTCGGTCTGTCCGCGGCCGTTCCCCTCACGGCAAAGGTTTTTAGATCTTGCTGGCAGGACCTCCCAAGGGCCTTTATCCTCCCTGTTGGGTGCTCTCCCCACAGCGCTCGCCACCAGCGCTCGGCTCTCGTGGCTTTTACCCCTGCGCCTCCGGGCGCTCCGCTGATGTCACCTGACCGCCGGGGCACCTGGGGGATGTAGTCCCTTGCCCCCGCGGCGGTCAGGGTGCTGGCGCTGTTGTCGGTCTGTCCGCGGCCGTTCCCCTCACGGCAAAGGTTTTTAGATCTTGCTGGCAGGACCTCCCAAGGGCCTTTCTCCTCCCTGTTGGGTGCTCTCCCCACAGCGCTCGCTACAATTAACTTTTAATGAGGGAGACAGACATCCACCACTTTTTTACTTCATATCCTGTCCATCAAACCTTAAATAAGGCCCTTTAATACAATAAATATTCTTAGAAGCCTGATGTGCTTTTCAAAGCTTACAAAGTGAAGCTATCTTGGAAATGTCTGCCCAAAAGAGAAATGGCAACATTTTTAGCCAGTAGACCCTGAAGGTTCCAATCAGTGCACAATGTGTTCATCTGATTTTGAAAGCTGGAAAAGCTGGATAAGCAACTATCCTTTTCACCCATTCTGTGATAAAAAGTAGTCTAAATGTGCCTACTTACGCTGCTTCATGTGCTGAAATAACATATGTGAATCGTTTTTAATCTTACACTGAGTATGCGTAAAGCCCAAGGTTATTAATATTTTTTTTATGTATTTGCATGTAATATTTAGAACATGTTGCAGGGACAAGTTTATCTTTTTTCCTCTTCATTTTAAAGGTATTCTGTTGTTGCCTTTTAGGTTCAGAACATTAGGGGCCAGAATGGCAACTGATATTTTTTTAATAGTTAGACAAGGGAAGTAACAAACTTTCTGTGAAAGTAGTTATAGCTGTGAGGCAGACCTTTATCAGTAAAGTGGCTTAGTTGTGGGGAGAGTTGTCTGAATTCTGGATTTGAATAACTTTGGTATCATAACCCTGTCCGAAAGAAACTAATTGAGGCATTGATATATAATGTATCAATAAAATGTAATGTTAAAATATATATATCCTTTAAAAAATATAATTTTATGAAAACATATATTTAGTAACATTTTTAATTTAAAATAAATATAATTTGAATTAATAAAACAAATAATTATATTTATTGAAATGAATTCTATACATATGTTTGTATTTTTTTAACACATAAAAAGTCAATATAAATATTTTACTTTAGGTGGGAGTTTTAAAAAATCTTAAAAAACGACATTCTTTTAATTTAATATATTCAAATTAATTAAATAATTAGTTCAAAATTAAGTTAACAGTGCCTTAGCATTTTTATTTTGGTCTAGGTTTAAAATAAATATATAAAATTAATATACATTAATATGTAACATACATTTAAAAAAAGTTGAATACAATTTGTCAATTTTCCCCATACTTTGCAATAGGGGATATCAGACCCAGTGGAGGAGAACTCTGCCTTCTTGTAAAAAGTATACTAGCAGTAACTTTACACTATCGGCTTAATTTAGAAACAAATATCTAATTAATTTAAATATGTTAACTTAAATTACATTTAATTTGCAAAAGCTGTATGTGACTGTTATTACTTTACACTTGTAAAGTAATCTCAATCTCCAGCTTTCTCCAGGGGGTAGAGACATGTAAGTCCACACTTTGCTGTAACTTTGCAATCAGAAATGGTGACTAGCCAAACGTAGTTGAAGTACTTCTACCGTTCCGCACCCCCTTATCCAAAAATCCCACAAACTTCTTGATCTGTCGCTGATGTCCTGGGGTCTTTTTATCCCCATAGTTGACAGTGGAGAGGCTCCATACATGAACTCCTGCAGGTCCCCCCTCTTCCCGTTGCGCCTTGAGTTCCTAGCAGTGAGTGGTCACGCTTAAAAAATACTGATTGATTGATTGAAAACTGTCTCTATGTAGGGGTTTCCAGCACACCATTGTGTGGCACAAGGTGGCACCGTATGTGTTTGCAGTTCCGTCACTAAAATAGATCAATCTATAGCAAGTCCCTATGCCACATGAAGATTCTGGATTACAATGAATCTACTGGATAGGCCTTTCTTTTTCTGCTAGGTGATCTGTTCTCATAATGAAAACCCATGCTGTTAATGACAATGATGCTGCTGGGTGATGTGCTAACAGTTTTGTTCTGTCTCTTCCCTCTTTTAGGTTTAATAACTGTGTCTATACCTACAGGATCCTTCCCAACGACGACAAGCTAACTGTGCAGGTACGTGAGAGCGCATTGTAGACTTTGCACATATTCTCTAATTGAAAAAAGAGGACCTTTGCAACTTTTTACTAATGGGTCAGAATTGAAAACAAACTGATTTGTTATGATTTGGAAATAACTTTTCACTGGGCCTTTGCAGATTTTCACTCCACTTTTATTTTGCTCTGACGTGCAAGCTAGCACCAGGGATGTAGAACCAAAATATTACTGCTTTTTAAGATTAATATTATTTAGTATATTCATAAGCATCACATGGAGTGAATTATGAAACTGCATATGTAGAGTTGGAACCTCCCATTAAATGGAACACCGGAGCTGAAAGGTATGTTGCGTACTCCTTAATTCGGAGAGGGAGAGCCGGCACAAACATTGCACCAGTCCGCCTTGTATGGCTTGCCTCCTTGTCCACGTCACTCTGAATTCCCAAGAGTCATCCGAAGTGACGTGGTGCCATAACAACTAGAATGCGACACCACACATCACCCGCCCTTAACAACAATACAACAGATAACAGAACAATGCATCTGAATGCTGACTGCGTGTACACATTGGATCAACAAGAGAACAACACATGACTGTATTATACAACAGGGTGAAAGCTGGGTGGAGGGGAAAGGATTCGGGAAAGGAGGGAGAGAGAAGGGCACAGCCAAAGTGTGAAGGAATGGAGGGGGGAAGAAGTGGGTTACATATCATACTCGCTGTATTTCCTGGGTAGCACCACTGTCCTGCCAGTGCGGGTGCACGTGAGGGGGACCTGTGGTACATGTGTTTCACCTGAGCGGGAATTGCTTTCTTGTGTGCTCCCTTCCTGGCTCTTGTGGTGTGAGGATGTAGCCCCTTGCGTGATGTCTGGGTTGCCCGGGTCATTGGTTCCCAGAGGTGGAGTGTGCTTTGTGGAATCAAGAGTTGTTCCTTTCTGTCGTGGTACCTGCATCACCCCCTGTCTCCCTCATCGTGCAGTTCCTCAGCGTACCGGAGGTGACGCCTCCATCCTCATAGTCCGAGTCCCCTCCACTATATCCAGGGCTAGTGGTTGCGTTGTCCGTGTTCCATCCATTGACTTTGTTGCACTTGGCCATTCTGCTTTGAGACCATACTTTGTCATTGCTCAGTAAGGCAGAGCGTGAGTAAAGTTCTCTGATCTGTAGAAGCTTGCTGAATCTGCTATCGCCTTTCTTCACCAGGTTGCCCAGTTTTACCAGGACCCAATCTCCTGTTGCTAAGGAGACCTTTTGTACTCTATGCCTCCTGTCATAGTTGGCTTTGTAAGTCTTCTGTGTTTTCTCTAAGTTGCTTCTGACCACCGCTGGTGACCATTTGCTTTTTAGTTCCAGGTTCATCCAAACGTGATAATCTCTGGTGAACGGTTCCCTTCCTCTGAGGATTTTGAACGGGCTGTATCCTGTGAGGGTGGGTATTATTCGATATGCCCACACCTTGTTCTTGATATCCATCTCCCAGTTCTTGCCTACGATAATGGCCGCTTGAACTGAACCCATAATCACTCTGTTGAATCGTTCTGCTAGACCATTTCCTGCGGGGTGATACAATGGCTTGTGTTTAGCCACATCCCCATTCCTCCTGAGGAAGGCCGACCACTTCTCCGAAGTGAACTGGGGACCATTATTGCATGTAATCCCTCTTGGAATGCCTTCCCTTAAGAACGAGTTGGTGAGGAAGGAAGTGACTGCCTCTGTGTCTACCATCTCACAGACTTCTACCTCTGGCCACTTGGAGTATCTGTCAACCAGGACGATCACATATTTGGTTATCTACCATGAATCCAGTACTGTGCCCAAAATGTCGACTGACAATTCCTCCCAGGGGATGTTGGGCGTGAGGAACTCACCCATAGTGGGTCGTAGCATGGTCAGTGATTTGTCTGCATTGGCACAATGCTCACATTCTCTGACATACCGCTCCACGGAGGTGTCGATAGCTGGCCACCAGTACGATAATTTCACTCTCTTCTTTATTTCAAGATCCCCAGGTGACCTTTGTGTGTTATGCTGAGGATGCGGTTCACTAACTCTTGTGGGGGGACTACTTTTTCTCCTCTTAACAAAAAGATGGTGTTGTCGTTGATGGATGGTTTGTCGCGTACCTCCCAATATTTTCTGAGGTCATCTCTCAATTGCTTCTTCTTGGGCCAACCACATGTAACGCACAGTTTCACTTGTGACAGTACTGAATCATTGTTGTAGGCTGCCTCCCAATCCTGAGCACTGATGATGTCCTCTTGGTCTGTCGTGAATGTCACACTGTATTCGTCCCACTCGCTGTGGCGTGGTGCCCCCTCCCAGACAGCAGAATGGCTGAGATAATCTGCCACTTTGTTTTTATGTCCTGGCAAGTGTTCCATGTCGTAGACAAAATCCAAGAGTCTAAGTGTCATCTTAGCGATGCGTGGAGTAGCCGTGGTGTTGCCCCTGGACGTGAGAACCTTGATCAATGGTTTATGGTTCGTCCGGAGTGTGAACTGGGAACCCCAGAGGTATTGATGAAATGTTTCCATGGCCCAAATGGATGCCAGCATTTCTTTTTCAATGATGCTGAATTTCTCCTCATTAGGGGAGAGGGAACATGAGGCAAACCCTATGGTGCTTTCCGTGCCATCCGTGGAACGTTGGGACAGGAACGCCCATAACCATTTGTCGCTGGCATCAGTTGTCAATATGCTGGGAGATGATTCATCAAAGCCGTGCAGGGGAATGTCTTTCTTGATGCTCTCAAATACCATGTCGGACTCCGCGTCCAGCTGAACTTGTTTTTGTCTTCAAAAGTTGGCGCATGCTGTGTGTTTTTGTGGCGAAGTTTCTGACAAACTTGCTGTAAAATTCAGCTAACCCTAGAAAGGAGCAGACATCATCCTTGTTGCGTGGTGTGGGAGCAGACCTGATGGAGTCAATGTTCGCCTTCTGGGGAGAGATCCCTATATCGCTGATCTCGTGCCCTAAATAGGTGACTGCATGGAGGCCAAATCTGCACTTATCCAGTTTTGCGGTGAGACTATTCGCTGCCAATTTCCGTAACAGGATTCTAAGTTTGTTGTCGTGCTCTGTTTTGGTCTTCCCCATGACAAGTATGTTGTCCTGGAAATATAAGACGCCGCTGAGATCCTTGAACAATCTGTGAGTAACTTTTTAGAACGACGGCCACGGCGTACGCCAGGCCGAATGACAATCGCCGAAATCTGTAGCAGCCGAATGGGGTGATGAAGGAGGTCAACTTCCTGCACGAGGGGTGAGGTGACATTTGATGATACGCCGCTGTGAGGTCTATCGCAGAAAACCATTTGGTTCCCTTGGTCTGGGCCAACAGTTCGTTGATTCTTGGTAACGAGAATTTGTCCACGACTATGTTCTTGTTCTATTCTCTGAGGTCTATACAGAGACGTATTTTACCACGATGAAGCAGCCCCCTTTGTATGCCTCACCTCCCTGTACACGTCATTCCTACCTCCCAAGCCTCATCCGAAGTGACATGGTGCCATAACAACTAGAATGCGACACCACAGCATAGTATTCGATTTGATACTTATGTCATATTTTCCAGTGCAGTGCATTTATTTCCTAGTGCCAGAGAAGATCAAGCAGAAATGAAACAAAAATGACAGCACAGACAGAGCGAAATCTCCCAGCTCTAGGTGGATTGGTTTATTGTTTTTGAAAAACAACCCCCCACACACGCACACTTTGGCAGAAACAAAAAATATACAGATTATTTTGCTTTCCACTGTGGCATAGTACATCCATTATCAGGGTTTCTTTCACTCAAACCTGCCATCACCAGTGACTGGCAGTTGGACAGGCTGAGAAAGCCTCTTGCCCATCAAAACTCAAATGAAGCCCCAAGTGTTCGATCTAAGGTTGATCTGAGGGATAGTTAGTTAAAACACTCATATGTACAATGTAAAAATAACCATTTGTGGCCACATGCTGCATTTTATCAAGTAAAACAGAAACAAAAACATGCAATCTTAATATGACACAGAATGTCCCACAGCATTGCAATTGGTAAAGGCACAGAGTATAGGGAGATAGCATACACATCTGTACTTTGAAAAAACATCTGGAGTTTGCATACTCCCTCTACGACTGATAATTTGAATAGAATGCTCCATAGAATATCTTTTTCAAAACTGTGGGGGTTGCGGCAAATGTGTGATAAGGTGCTTTGATCTGGGAAAATTCTGGGGAAATTCAGATCCAACAATTACCATCAGATGAAACTTTAGTTAAGAATTAGGATGACATCAAAATGCAAAACATTACGGTGACATGAAGCACATTTGGGGCCCGATGTAGGTGGCAAATACCGGTCGGAAACGGCCGAATTCGGCCGTTTCCGACCGGTATTTGGCATCTTGAGATGTAGGGGGCCAGATTTTACAGATTCTGTAAATTTACCGCATCTGTAAATTTACAGAATCTGTAAAATACCGAATCGGTATTTTTACCGATTCGTTAATTCCCAGATGTAGGTGGGACTCTTCTGAGTCCCAAAGGCCCTACAAATTCGGTATTTTACCACCCAATCCAATTGGGTGTTAAAATACCGAATTCAGGTGTGCATGCACATGTGTGCATGCACACCTAGCTATGTGACAGACAGACATGCCCTTAGGGCATGTCTGTGTGCCACATGGCGCACATGCCTATTTTTGGGGTGCCAGAGGGTGTCAAAGTGACACCCCCTGCACCCTTGCAAAATTAGGTATTTACCGATTCTGTAATTACAGAATCGGTATTGCCCATTGATTCCTATGGGCTTTAAGGCCCATAGGAATCAATGGGCAATACCGAAGCGGTATTTACAGATTCGGTAAATACCGAATCTTAACGATTCGGTATTTACAGAATCTGTAATACCTACATCTCCCCCCTTCATATTTACCGACTCTTAAGTCGGTAAATATGAATTACCTACATCTGGCCCTAGGCCACATAAGGAAGAGAGTAGTAATTCAGTTTCAAATCATAAAGGTTTATTAATAGATTTGCAAAGTTACAGCTCAAACCATCAGAATTATTTGTCATTCAATTGCTGAGACATGAAGGCATTGGTCAATAAATTCAAGACAATTCAAAATCATAAGAGCAAAGACAAACTTTTATTACGTTGTCTCTAATGGAATAGAGCACATCACTTCTTCCATGAAGGGGGCCTCTACACTGCTAAGCTGGGGAAAAGTCGCAGAAATCTGTGAAGAAGTCAAGATAAAGGAATTCTGACAGAATGCCTCTGATAGGCCATAGCAAGCATCTTCTCAAAAGTAATGTAAAGGGTAGTTCTACCTAAAAGTCAGGAAAGAAGCTTCAGCTAACAAGGGGGAAACAGCTGATCTCTGTCTACACCACATTTTCTAACATTTCCCTACAGTTACAAATGGTTCTTAGGAGAAAAATCAATCATGTTCAGCACAATCAGATAAGACAACTTTATTATTTTTCTCAAGCTAATACACAATGAACTCACAATCAGGATCCAATTATGAGTCTGGTGTCCACGGACGGCCAGACTCGTGGGGGTGCGGTTGTGGCAGTCTCTCGACTTCCCTATTACGACCGCCTCAGCCCCACTACAGCTACCAGGGTACTGCTATTCACTGGCTCTGATGCGGTGGACAGGAGGCTGCAATATGTTTGGTCCAGCCAAGCATATTACGAGTTTCCAGTCCGCCTGAGGTTCCCCCTCCATGAACGCAGTGGCGGAGAGGAAACAAAGGTGCCTCCTCCGCATTTGGATGCACACAGGGGGACACAAAATGCGCCCCACTGTGTACATGCACACCAGTTCCTGCACGGCATGGACCTTTTAGTCCATGCCGTGTAGGAACTGTTTTCGGTATTCCCACTGCGGTTCCCGGGAACGTAAAAAAAAGCCCACCAGGCAGGAGGAAACTCCTAGTCTTGTGGCCGGTCTGATCACAGCTTTGGCAGGGCGGCAGTGGGGTAGCCCTGGCGCCACATCGCCAAAGTCGCAATCAGGCTCTAAATGCCTCTCAGACTAACAGTTATCTGCAGCATAATGACATACATTTGGTTCAAATTGTTTTCTGCAGGTGCTCTTTGCGGCATTTCACCAAGCTTGCATAAAGAAAACTATTTCACATGAGAACAGAAAAAACAAACCAGTGTAGTTTAAACTAAGGTAAAATATCACAGTGTTTGTAACACAATTAAGTTGTTTTTCAAGGTTTTGAGTTTGGGAATTAGAAATCTTTGATATTCTTCTATGACTACATATAACTTTTATGTATTTTCAAGTATTATACATATAATAAGAATGTGTAATACTTTGTTTTTTAAGATATTAATAATAAATAAAATAGAAGGCCAAAACAGTTAATAGGCATCTAACCACGTCACTCATCCACATGGAGCAATTGGCATTTTCATGCAGAAATTATTCATGCATGGGGAGTAATAGAGTTTAAATACCATGCAGAATTTCCGGTCGCAGAAAGAGTGGATTGAATGATAATGAGCACTGTTTTTTTGCCCTATCAGTCATTCATCTCCTACTGTGAGTGCAGCTGAGCATTGACATGGTCAGTCAGTGTACGCATTTGCTTTTTGGATCCTGCCGCTTGGCCCAAACTATGGAGGCCAGGGTCGGACAGGCTACCGCGCAGTTTGGAATGCTGCCGTGCTGGGGGCTGATTTCACTGCGGGGGGGCTGATTTCGTTCATGGAGACCTGCGTCTGCTTCGAAATAATTAAAGCAAAACAAATTTTGTTTAGCACACGCAGGTCTCCATGAATGAAATCAGCCCCCAGCTCAGCAGCATTCCAAACTGCCCGGTAGCCAGTCCGGCCCTGATGGAGGCATAGATAGGTTGCATCCATAAACCTAAAGTCAAAGAAGGCGCTTAGAAATGGCCTTCCTTGTAATTAGAACCCAACTCCTAATGTGCCCATGCACACAGACACCTGTCATAAAGAGTATCTAATCTCAAATGATCAAATCAGGTAAAGAAAGCAGTAAAACGAGATATGTGGATCATGTTTGTCGGTCTGTAAGGGAAGGCCACCACTGGTGTGGTTAATACAGATCACAACTTGTAAGAAAGTGAATTAATAATTAGAGTGGATGAAATTCCACCACAAGAAATAAACTAAACACTCTATTAGTTCCAGTGAAAGGTTTCAGCAATTTAAACCTGAACTTGACCCCTGGTAGCTGTGGCACAGAGTAGACTTAACTTGAATGAAATGATTAAAGCATTTAGAAGTGCCTAAACAGTTCAGAAGACAAAGAACCAACACAATATAAATCCCACTCAAATGTTTAAACATTGAAAAAAATGAATACTCAAAATGACACCATACAACAAAAAAATCCAAGAAGGGGAACCAGACATATACCATTTTTATATTTAGGGAAAAAGAGCAAAGAAATCGTAACATGGCAGCTATAGCCTTTTTTTTTTTTGAGTTTTATGTAGCGCAAACTAGACCCAAAGATATCAGAGCGCTTTACATGAGCACCAGTTTCGTTACAGTTGGACCCATTCAATTTTGTTAGGCACAGGGAGATTAAGTGATTTGCGCAAAATCACAGGATGTTGAGCCTCTTTGCAGAGACTCAACCCCGGTTCCCCAGCTTCGAGGTCGACTGCTCTAGCTGTAAGGCTACATCCTCTCTCCCTTTGGTTGCAAGCTGCCTGTGGGTGCAGCAGACGGGGACCTAGGCACGATTCAGGCTAAGCTCTCATAAGAAGGATACATTTTGTCTTTCACCCACTTAAGATTTCCACTTTCAGACTTTGGGGCTGATTATGAGTATGGTGGTCTTGAGACTGCCATACCGTTGGTGGTGGTCTGGCTGCCACCTCCTCGGTGGGCCGACTACACAATTACGAGGAGGGCAGTCGGACCACTACAAGATTGCCGCAACCGACAGGATCTTGGATCCCGCTGCGGTGGCAGTGGAAAAAAGCAGTGCTTTATGGCGACGGTGGCGATGATGGC
Organism: Lissotriton vulgaris; assembly: GCF_964263255.1. Taxonomy (NCBI): domain Eukaryota; kingdom Metazoa; phylum Chordata; class Amphibia; order Caudata; family Salamandridae; genus Lissotriton; species Lissotriton vulgaris. The sequence continues at coordinate 617,364 of NW_028245833.1, read as the reverse complement.
ATTGCTGTGCTTATCACGACCTCCTGTTCCACCGACCTATATAATGGCTGAGACCCCACCATGCAAAAAGTCGGCAGAAAGGGAAGGAAGGGGCCCCAAATAGGCCCCAGGACAATGATGCCCATTTGGGACTGTGCAAGGGGACAGTGCCCAACATGGTGCATGGCACACAGTACACCTTACGTGCAAGTGGCGCTGCACTGCAGCGGCATGTGATTCAGACTCTTCCTATGAGCCGAAGCATGCTGTCACTGTGGTACTGCCACTGCAGCACCGCCAGCCCGGCGGTATTTTCGTAATGCGACGGTCAGGTTGTGGCTGGTTTGGTGGCATTCTCCTGACTGCTGCAATGGCAGTCTGGTGATTGGACTGCCAAACTCCTAATCGGGCTCTTAGTGTCTTTTTTAAAACTCTGAAACCTCCAGCAGGACAAGCTTGCATGCTTTATTCAGAGAGACTTCTGCGGAGCTGGATGCCTGCTCACAGAAGGCCCACTGAAACAGATTTACTGCTGCTGAGAAGCTCTACAAAAGAAGCCTGTTTATTTAGCCCAGTGAAGCAATGCCATGGGTGGATCGGCTTGGGTGACTGTTCCCTGTCCTCCAAAAAGCAGCAAGTCTAACATTTTTGTAAGTTCCAAATTTTCAGAGATTCTAGGAGACTTTCAGTTTGATACAACCAAGAGTTCCATGACCTCAAGGACAACACTTAGGGGCCAAGACTCACTCCAGCAGAGGTCATCAAAATGGTCTAGGTGGAAACTTTAAGAAATTGCATTTTGCAGCTTGCTGTGCCCCTGTAGCCACAGAGGAGCCCATACAACTGACCTTTGGAATCCACATATTTCACAGGGCACAAGAGGTGTGGTCCAGCCCTTCAATCAATCAATCAATCAGTGACACTTATAAAGCGCGCTACATACCCGTGGGGTCTCAAGGCGCTGGGGGGGGGGGGAGCCGCTACTGCTCGAACAGCCAGGTCTTCAGCTTCTTCCTGAAGGAGAGGTGGTCTTGGGTCAGGCGCAGGTCGGTCGGGAGGGAGTTCCAGGTCTTGGCGGCCAGGTGGGAGAAGGACCTTCCTCCTGTAGTCGCTCTTCGGATGCGGGGGACGGCGGCGAGGGCGTGGTTGGCTGATCGGAGGTGGCGGTTGGGAGCGTAGAAGTTGACTCGGCTGTTGAGGTAGCTCGGGCCTTGGTCGTGTAGGGCTTTGTGTGCGTGGGTGAGGAGGCGGAAGGTGATTCTTTTGTTGACGGGGAGCCAGTGAAGGTCTCGCAGATGTCCGGAGATGTGGCTGGTTCGTGGGATGTCGAGGATGAGTCTGGCTGAGGCGTTCTGGATCCGCTGGAGTCTCTTCTGGAGCTTGGCGGTGGTCCCGGCGTAGAGGGCGTTGCCGTAGTCCAGTCGGCTGGTGACGAGGGCCTGGGTGACGGTCTTCCTGGTCTCGGTGGGGATCCACCAGAAGATCTTCCGTAGCATGCGTAGGATGTTGAAGCATGCCGAGGAGACGTTGTTGACTTGCCTGGTCATGGAGAGGGAGGAGTCCAGGATGAAGCCCAGGTTGCGTGCATGGTCTGTCGGTTTGGGTGCGGTGCCCAGGGCAGGAGGCCACCAGGAGTCGTCCCAGGCGGAGGGAGAGGAGCCCAGGATGAGGACCTCCGTCTTGTCCGAGTTCAGTTTCAGGCGGCTGGTCGTCATCCACTCGGCTACCTCTTTCATCCCTTCGTGCAGGTTGGCTCTGGCGGCGGCGGGGTCGTTGGTCAGGGAGAGGATCAGCTGGGTGTCGTCGGCGTAGGAGATTATGCTGAGGTTGTGTTTGCGTACGATGGCCGCGAGGGGGCTCATGTAGACGTTGAAGAGGGTGGGGCTCAGAGATGATCCTTGGGGGACGCCGCAGATGACTTCGGTGGCCTCTGACTTGTACGGTGGTAGGCGGACTCTCTGTGTTCTCCCGTCGAGGAAGGAGGTGATCCACTCCAGCGCCTTGTCCTGGATTCCGACGTTGCTGAGGCGCCGTACTAGGGTGCGGTGGCAGACCGTGTCGAATGCCGCGGAGAGGTCTAGGAGGATGAGGGCCGCTGTTTCTCCATTGTCCATCAGGGCTCGGATGTCGTCGGTGGCGGCGATGAGGGCGGTCTCGGTGCTGTGGTTGGCTCGGAAGCCGGACTGTGAGGGGTCGAGGGATCCGTTCGTCTCGAGGAAAGCGGCCATCTGCTTGTTGACGGTCTTCTCGATGACTTTGGCTGGAAACGGGAGGAGCGAGATGGGGCGGTAATTCTTGAGGTCGGTGGGGTCCGCTGTTGGTTTCTTGAGTAGGGCGCTGAGTTCGGCGTGTTTCCAGCTCTCGGGGAAGATGGTGGTGTCGAGGGATGTGTTGATGATGTCTCGCAGGTGGGGTGCGATGACAGCGTCGGCTTTGTTGAAGACGTGGTGAGGGCAGGGGTCGGTCGGTGATCCGGAGTGGATGGAGTTCATCGTGCGGATGGTGTCTTCGGTGCTGATCGGGGTCCAGGCGTGGAGGGTGGTGGTGGGGGGTGGTTGTTCGGTCATGGTGTGCGTTGGTTGGTTGTTGAAGCTGTTGTGTATGTCCGCGATCTTGTTGTGGAAGTATGAAGCCAGGGAGTTGCAGAGGTCTTGCGATGGGGTGATGTCGTTGTTTCCTGCGCTGGGGTTGGAAAGCTCTTTGAGGATGTTGAAGAGTTCCTTGCAGTTGTGTGCGTTGTTGTCCAACCGGTCCTTGAATGCTGTTTTCTTGGCGGCGCGGATCAGCTGGTGGTGTTTCCGGGTGGCAAGTTTGAAGGAGGTCCTGTTGTCCGGTGTCGGTTCCCTTCTCCAGACTTTCTCGAGGGCTCGGCAGTTCTTCTTGGAGCTCTTGAGTTCGTCGGTGAACCATGGGGCTTTCTTGCTGCCGGGTCTGCTGGGCAGGGTCCTCAGTGGGGCGAGTTCGTCCGCGCAGTTGCTGATCCACTTCGTGAGGTTGTCGGCGGCCTGGCTGGGGTTCGCTGAGCTGGCAGGAGGGTGCTGGCTCAGGGAGGTGGCGAGCTGGTCTGCTGTGATCTTGTTCCAGCTTCTGCGGGCGGTCTGTTGCTGGTGGTGGTGGGTCGTTGTTTTCTTGAAGGTGAAGTGGACGCAGCTGTGGTCCGTCCATTGAAGCTCTGTGGTGTGGCTGAAGTTGATGTCCTTGCTGGATGAGAAGACAGCGTCGAGTGTGTGTCCGGCGAGGTGGGTGGGGGTGGACACCAGTTGCTTGAGTCCCAGGTTGGTGAGGTTGTCGAGCAGGGTGCTGGTGTTGCGGTCGTTGTTGTTCTCCAGATGGAAGTTGAGGTCTCCCAGGAGGATGTAGTCAGCGGAGGGGAGGGCATGTGGGCTGACGAAGTCGGCGATGTCCTCGCTGAATTGTGTGCGTGGTCCAGGGGGTCGGTAGATCAGGGTGCCTCTGAGGGTGGTGTTCGGGTTGGTGTGGATCTGGAAATGCAGGTGTTCGGCGGTGGTCAGGGAGTTGTCGGTGCTGGTCGTGAGACGGATGGTGCTCCTGTGGATGATGGCGATGCCTCCTCCCATCTGGTTGGCGTTTCGGTCCCTCCGGACGATCTTGTAGCCCTCTGGGATGGCGATGGCGATGTCGGGAGCTGAAGAGGCGTTCATCCAGGTCTCCGTGAGGAAGGCAACGTCAGGGGCTGTGGCGTCTAGAAGGTTCCAGAGTTCGATGGCGTGTCTGTGGATGGAGCGGGTGTTGAGCAGGATGCACTTGAGGTGGGTACTGCTGGTGTTCGGCTTGGTGGGTGCTGGTGCGAGGCAGGTCCGGATGCAGGTGAACTTGCAGGCGTGGCAGCTGAAGGGTCCTTCAGGTCTTCTCAAAGGTCTCAAACTGAAGAGGCAGTCCTTGTTCTGGTTTTTCACTTGTTAAGAGAGTGTTCTGAGCATGGCACCTCGGAGTGCCACATTTAAGCTTGGCACCGGCTAGTGGGTGGGGTGATTCCTGGGTCCTTCTTGACCAATGAGGTAAAAGTTCCTAGGGGCAACCCAACCCACTTGTGCAGCAACTTATTTTTGCCCTACTGCAAATAATCCCACAGTGTCCCTTTACTCACAAAATCCAAGATGAGAAAACCTTGGGCTTGTTACTGCAGGGACATGGTGATATTTAATTTCTACATGTCATATTTTTAAATACCATGCACCCTACCTTTTGGGATACAAGGCCTATATAGGGTTGACTTGTTAATATATAAAAGGAAGGTTTTTCTCATGTTAAAAGGTTTATTTTGACAAGCCAGGCTGCAGATGCTGCATTGGTAGGCCTGGAGAAATGTTTTCCTTGACACAATAGTACATTGTCCAAAAAGTGCTACAGTTTACAGGTGACATTTATCTTTCTATGTCATAAGTGTATTTTCTGTGCCATGTATGATAGCCGCGTAAGAAAGTTAAATAAGCAAATGATATGTTAGCCATTTAACCATGTTTTAAGGGTGCAGAGCACATGACGTTAAGCTGGACAGCAGTGTCCGAGTGCACAGAGTGAAAAAAACTGTAGTAGCAGTCCAAAAATAACATGCAAAAAGAAGCACTTCCCCCTAGAACTAAACTGCAATAGCAATGGGGTTTGGAGTTAATTTGCTGAAATAATAGTCGTGCTGCAGACCTTGATGCATGTGTGTTGGTAGGTGTAAGAAATTGGATTATTATTTGGGGTGAGTGACTACCCACTCCATGAAATAATCACAACCCTTATCAGGGTGAACCTAAGGTCGCTAAATTAACTTGAGCTCAAATACTATGGTAGCTATGGCATAGAGGAGACAGGCTTAATTTAGGGCAACATGTTCATTATATATTCTGTACCAAAAGCAGTAATAAAGTCAAAGTGCAAAACAATAAAAATCCCAAACCAAATATTGAAAAAAGAAAGTAAAATGTATCGAACAAAATGATACCAAAATTACAAAAAACCAATAAGAGGAACTGGAGATATGACTGCGTAGCATTTTACATTGGAATAGCATTACAAAGCACAAAGAACTAATGATAATTTTTGGTCACAGCAGACTGGTAGGTGGGTGTAATTTGACACTGACTGTAATGGAGTGCGGGTCGGATTGACAAACCAGGTCCATTCTGGTCAAAGATTTTACCTCTTTCTTTGACCTTTAAGTCCTAATCCACAACAGGAGTACACTGCTAAAAAAACATACCTCAGGGGAAGCACTATAATGATTGCAGATAGTTTGACATGCAATATACGGCTAAAGTGCTAGTGTCCATTCTAAGACTTTTTAATGAATCTTGATGACGTCTAAAACCAAAACTCCTACATAGTGGAATTATCCATTTTTCTTTTGGGGAGCACGTTGCTTACAGAAAAGGATTAAATGGGCCACCATCTCCGTCTCACAAGTACAAACGGGCATTTGTGAGAGCCTTCGGGTTGATGCCTCTAGCTTTTGCAAAAGCTCCTGGTATTCAGGGTATTGTATCTAAATTGGAGATTGAGCTTCTTGGCTAAGGGAGGAAGCGGACAGTCCATGAATGTTTCAATCAGGGATGACATTTGAAAATCAAAACAATTGTCTACTGTGCCTTCAGTTTTACAATTCTGTAAACTTTCCTCCTTCACAAGGGTCCAATACTTTTCTTTCATGAATGACCTGGAAATTAAACTCATCTCTTCAGGATGTAGCCAAAAGCTTTCCAATCTCATTCTAATCAACATGAATTTAATATAGATCAACCAGGACATCTTGACACTATCAGTACAACCAAGAAGTTTAGTCAGGGCACCTCTATAGGGGACCAAATCATCATTTGAATAAAGGAGATGGCAATGCAAAGCTGGTTGACTGTGGACCTTTTGTGTGATAGGATTGTGTACCAAATCTAAGTATAGTGGAGTAAGTGGGGTACTCTGGGAAGCGCTAAAAGAGATCTGAGAAATCTATTCTCAGTTATGGATAGGATGTCACAATTCCAGTAAGCCTATATTTCTGATCCACATAAAGCAGCCTCCCAGGCCTTTATATTAAAAATGTCCAGGGCCATTGAAAATGCCCTTGACACAGAGGCCTTATGCAATTTTATAATGCTTGAACCATACTTCTGCAAGGAGACTTGACATTCTTGTAGCTGCAAAATCCATGACAAATTGTGTGACAGCTTTATTCCAGATAGTCAACATTCGGGACACACTTGATTTCTTCTGTGCCTATTTGCATGCTTATTTTAGGGGTCTTTTTGCTACAGGTACTAAAAAACATATATTAGGCCTTACTTGTATTGAGTTCCAACCCTCGCTCTTGACAAAATAACTGAAAAGCATTTAAAAGCCATCATAAGCCTCAGGCTGTTTTGAACAGTAAAAAAGTGTCATCCACAAACAGTAGGCAAGGAGTCCTTTGACCTTCTAGTTTCAGTGAGTGACAACCATCCTTATCTAACCAGTTCACAACGTCATTGATTTAAAGAGAAAAAAGTGTTGGTGCTAAGACGCATCCCTGTCTACTTCCCTCTGATTTCAATCAGGTAAGAGTTGCCTTTCGGAGTCCCATTTTACATGGGAGCAATTGCTAGTTTTGTCTAGTCTTATCAAAATAAACAGAGGCTTAAGGACAGGCCAATGTCATTCAAAAATGCCCAAAGCTTGCTTCTTGGAATCAGATCGAAAGCTGAGCGTAAATCAACAAAGGTGACATACAAGTAACCCTGTTGATTAACGTAATCTTCCAAAAGATGTTACAAAAATGGAAGACCTGAATACGCAAACTCGCCCTAGATCTGAACCCTGCCTGTAATGGAGATACAATATCTTTCTCCGTAATCCTATCCTGCAATTTGTTCAATAGCTGTCTGAAGAATATCTTCTGGAGGCTATCTATATAACTAAAAAGTCTATAATTATTTGGCAATTCACAAGAGCCTTTTTTATAGATCCGTATGATCTCTGCAGTGCTCCAGGATGCTGGTATACTTGCCCTATTTAGAATAATATTTGAAATACATTTAATGTAAGACAACCAGATATTGTGATTTAAAAGATGAACGTCTACTTTAAACCTATTTGGGCCTGGGGCCTTACTTATATTAATTTATTGTATAGTTGCATTAGTGTCTTGCAATGAAAAGGCTAATGTAGGGCTTTTATAAATTCTATCCTGTAGTTTGGGGTCCAGCCCTTCCCCCAAAATGCCGTTTTGCAGTTTATATAAACTACTGAAATGGTTGAACCAGTCTTATGACTGGATAAAGAATTCACGTTGTTTCGTATCCCAAAACCATTTGTTGTTATTAGATTTGGCTGTGACACTCAAATCTTCCCAGATTGAATTCTCCCAATCTCTCTTAGTCTTTAACAGGGTGCCTTTTATATGCTTTCCTAGAAAAGGTGTATATCAGTTTGTTAGAAATAGGGGTCTCTACTAGGCAAGTTTGTACCCTGTCCAAGTAAGGGCCCTTCCTTCAAGTCAGGACAAGGGAGTTACACTTCTAAAATTACCCTGCTCATCCCCTTGCTAGCTTGACACGAGCAGTCAGACTTATCTCAAAGGCAATGTGTAAAGCGTTTGTGCATAACACACAGTAACACAGTGAAAACACTACAAAATGGCACCATACACGTTTTAGAAAAATAGCCAATATGTATCTGTATAAAACAAGTCCTAAATGATAAAAATCCAACAAACAGTAACAGAAATAGGAATCTTGTAAAAATCACCTTTAAATACAGTTCCTTGAAGAGGATAGCTCCGTCCAGGGCTATCACGGCATTGTGAACAACAAATTCAGCAGTTCAGGCCAACCACAAGTTTGTGGGTCAGCTATGTTGTTTGAAAGACATGCTAACAATACCTTTGGAAATTCAGGGTGTGGTGAACCTTGCTATGAGCTCTGAAGGGGCTTTAGCACCAGCGTTGACAGGCGTCAGTTCTGGAGGTCAGTGCAATAGTCATCAGGCCTTTGATGGCACACGTGTTGCGGAACGAACTCTGTGAGGTTGAATTTGGGAGCACTGGTGTCGGGGCTGCGATGCGATGTGCGGTGCCCCGAGGTCATAATGCAGGCAGCAGCTTGGTGACGGCATCCGACATCATCGTTAAGACCAGGGGTGTGGTGTGAAGTGGGGAGATTTGATGTGTGGTGTCCACAGGTCACTGTGCAGTCAGTGGCATTGTCATACGGTAAACCTGGACTGTGATGTGGGATGGGGCGATGCTTCGTGTGCCTCACAAATGGTGTCCACACACCACAGTGTAGCAGCGGCGTCGGTGTTGGATTGGATCTTTGTCATCGGTGGGACCAGGGTAAGCATGGGTGAATTTTGCGAATCTCGCGTTCGCGAATTTTGCGGATTTGCGAACTCGCAATCCGCAAAATCCGCGAATTCTCGCGAATTTGCGGATTTTATTTTTTTTGTGTTCGCGCGGGTTTCTGCCAGTTCGCGAGGGTTTTGTACAATTTCGCAAAACGCGAACTTACCTGTCGGGTCGCAAGTTTCGCGAACTTGTTGTTTCTACGTGTCCAGCCTGTTTGGGACACTCTTCTTCATCACTGCCACTCTCTGTCACCACTGCCACTCTCTGACTACTCATGCCACCCTCTGGCCCACCCATGCCACCCTCTGTTTCATCACAGCACCCTCTGGTTGTCCAGTCAGTGTACATTATTGTGGCAACGCAAGCACACCTTCCCTGCCTCAAGTGACCTGAATTAATTTGGGGCTGATTAATGTGTCACAGAATATTTTTTTAGCTGGCACCTGCTTCCTTAGTGCTTCCTGATTAGTGATCTTTTGCACTTGCTAAGTGCTTTCATTGTTGCAAAATTAGTTACAACACCTGCCCTGCCCCAACTGACAATAATGAATTAGGGGCTGATTAATGGATTTGAACCTCCAGCCTGGCTCCTGCTTGTCTCCCTTAGCTGTAATTCAGGACCTTTGTGGCATATGTGTAACTATTCTGAGGTTCAGAGCAGGGTCACATAATAGTTGCAACTGGCAACTGAACTCTGGAGGGGCCCCTCAGGAAGCACTACAGGAAATGGCTACTAATGATGAGCCTGACCTTTTGAACCTGGTAAGTAGTTTCAGTTTTGCTAAGATCGTATTTCTGCAATTTTGCGCTTATTCGTGGGGCGCGAAGTTGTACTGGGAAGCCGCGAACTCACGCGAACAGTGCGAGCAAGCCATGAAATCCGCTGCTCGCGGATTTGCGGATTTTGCGGGAGATTCGCGAATCTCGCGGATTGCGAATTTACCGAAAATCCGCAAAATCCGCGAGCGAAACGGATTTTCCGCCCATGCTTAGACCAGGGCTGTGATGTAAAGCAAGGCGATGCTTTGTGTTCTACAAGTGTGGTGTCCACTGGTTTCAGTACAGGCAGCGGCATTGGTGACTAAGTCACATCATCGTCGGTAATACCAGGTCGGCAATGTGAAGTGAAATGATGTGAGGGGCAGAGCCCACAGGTCATGGTGCAAGCAGCGGGGTCAGTGATACCGTCATATGGCGGTGGCGGTGAGACCAGGGTTGTGTTGTGAAGTGGGGTGATGCTCTGGATGGTGCCTTCAGGTCACGTAACCGGCAGTGGTGGCATTAATGGCGTCGTAGTTGTTTTACTTCTGTTGCACCACAAACAATTGTTGGCCGATGACCTTGAAATCTTTGATGTTCCTGAGACTTCCAACAGGAGGCAAGCTCTACTTAAAACCCTTGGAGAAACTAAGGTAATAAGTTGCAGTAAGTTCAATCCTGTCCTTTCACTGCCCAAGACAGAAGCAGCCCCTGCAGGCCAACACAGCGAAGCACACAGTAAAGTGGTAGTCCACCCTGACAGCTTCTCCAGCTCTTCTTCTTGGCAGGCTCCTTAGTCCCAAAAAGTTCTAAAGTTCTGGGGTCAGGGCCTCAATACTTATACTAGTTCTGGCCTTTGAAGTGGGCATGCTTCAAAAGACAGTCATTCTTGCTCACAAGATCCAGTTCTTTTCTCCTCTGTCCCAGACACTCTCAAGGAGGTGGAGACATCTTTGTGCAGGACAGGTTCAGCCCTATTTATGTGTCAGTGACAACATCTCCCACTAATCAGTCCTGGAAGATGCATCAGCCGGGTGATGAGTCATTAGGATATGCAAGGCACACCTAAGCTCCCTTTATGTGACTGTCTAGAGTGTATGCAGGAGGCCCCAGCTGTCAGCTACACAGACGTGGATTCCATGGGCAGGCACAGAATGGTTAAGCAAGAAAATGCCCACTTTCTAAACGTGCAAGGGTGCCTGCATTGGCGCTAGGCAGCTCATTTTAGTGCCAGTGCTAGGGAAAACTCAGGGGTGAGCTGTATTGTAAAAACGGCGCATCCCTGCATTTTGGAAATGTCGGAGCATGGTGCTGCCAATTTTGGAGCAGCCCTGCACTCCAACATTTATTTGTACATATGCCCCTGTGTCTTTGAAATTAAATTCTACGCTTTGGGTCACCAGCGTGAAGTTTGAAGTGTTGCATATATGTCGCTCCCAGAAAGTAGACTCTGTGCTTCATGTTGATGAGGTCTCAAAATAATAACCTTTGTCCTCGAGCCGCCAAACAATGACAAATATTTCTAAAGAGAATGTTGCTTGTGCACAAAAAAATATAAAGGATGATATAAAAAAAAGCAGCAGCAACTTTCATACTTGCACTTAGAGCTTGGAACTTTGTAAAAAACTGTTATTGAAATTTAGAACTAATAGAATTCTTTGAATTTATATATGAATTAGAAGTGAATACAGCTCTATCCACTTTAGTGAAAAATTATGACCGAAAATGTAAATAAATAAAGTTGCAAAAAAGAAATGCTGCTCGTGGTGGTGTTGCTGCATCCCTCCTTGCTGGTTGATGTGGCAGGGTTCAAAGGTCAACTGTCTTGTGAGGACTGCCCAAGATGGACTGGACTGGCTGGAGTGTGGCGGCTGAACAAGCGTCGACCTATAGAAACTTCAGGCACTTAGACAAAGGCACATCCCACAATACGATGCAACATTTTAAATCATATCCAAACTTCAGATGACTTTGAGCCCACGCACAGCAGCCTTTTAATTTCACCATTCTGAGCATCTGGAATCATTCCTTTCAATCTATGTCCTCCACCAATCTGAAAACATTTAATTCAATTGTTGCTGCATAGACATCAGTGGCACGTGGACACTAACCAATCCAGTGGCACGTGGACACTAACCAATCCAGCAGCAGCTTGTAACTGAAGAAAATTGCACCTTCTTTTAATCCATGTTGCATGGGTTCTTCTGGGTAGTTTTATTTCGCTTCACTACTTCTGAGGGTTTTTGGCCTGGAGGTTGAAATATCCTCTGGAACCTGCCCCAGAATCTTTAGTGCATATGATCACTTCCGAGGTAGTCGGTCCTTCTTAGGAATACGTGTGCGTCACCATGTTCCTCTGGACGGCCAAGGCTGTTTAAGTGCCCCCGGGCCTTGCTTCCTCTTTTCTTCTTAGCAGCTGTGTAAATGTTCTCATATTCGTTTCTTTCTTTGGTAATTGTTTCCCTTACAATGTATTTCCTGCCCACGCTGCCCGTATGGGACAGGATATCCTCTTCATTTCTGCGTGTCTTGCACCCTCCCCATGTCCCCAGCCTTAGAAGTAATGCACTATGGGATGTCTTGGCTGTCACCATTCTCAAATCACACGCGACCAGGACCGGCTTTAGGGCAGTGCGAGTGGTGCAGCTGCACTGGCCGCAGACCTAGGGAGAGTGGCACTGACCTCATGGGTCGGAGGAGGAGGGGGGGGGGGCAGGGGCGCTGTGTTTAGAAACAAATTATGATTTAAAAATAACTGCTCAGAGTTCCTTGTGCGTCCAGTTTTCAGGCAGTAATAAAAATGTCAAGATAACTTGTGAATAATGCTCCTGCTAGAGAGAGAGATCTGAGTTTTGTCTAGTGGCAATTTTCACTTGCCATAAAGTAGCGCAGAGGGCTAATATGCCTGCTGCAAAGAACGCGTACCATGCAAATCAAAGATCTGTATTCTATATGGCTAGGTGAGTGGATTACTGCTTTTGTCACAGAGATCCTTTTGTTACCGCAGTTCATAAGATAGAACCTTAATGTACAACAGTGACTGTTACGAACGGACATCAAAGGGCTGCTTGTAAACTGCATAAAGTAGATTAGGACGTTCTGTCCCCTCCCCCCATCTTTCATTATCTATTCCTAATGTTTCTGAAAAGGGTATGTTTGGCTAGATATACATTCTTATTAATAAAGTTAACCTTTGCCAGTGCTTTAAAGCAAGTTACATGTATATGAGAGAGGGGCTATGGAGAGATGAGGGGCACATTTGCCCAGTGGTCATGAGGGAAACTGAGGAGGAGGTAATGGGGGTGCACCGAAAAAGATTTTTGCACCAGGCATCACCAGCCATGAAGCTGGCCCTGCATGCAACACCCTGTTCTAGATTATGTCACATTTGCTTTTGAACACAATTTTCTCCATTGTTAACCCCCTATGCCCTCCCCAATGTTTCCATGCATCAGAGGTCTTAAATCTCTATGTTACAATTTAATGTCGGTGCTCGACTGCTTATAATATAGAAGTGCAGATTCTCACTAGCCCAATATTGCACACATGCTGATAATTGCTGTCACTCCCACTTTTTGAATGAAAGAAGTGCAAGTGCTTAGTGCCTGGCATCACCTGCCCATTTAAACCACAGCTGGGCACATCAAGGAAGACGTGTTCTCCAGCAGCGTTGGCACAATATGCTCCTTTCTTAGGGCTTGAGCTGTGTTTTTTAAGATCCTCTCCTAGCCAGCTGAAATGAAGATAATTCAAAGGAATTAAAGTAGATCCTTTATTCAATCGAAGAGCACAGTACATATAATCCAGCAAGATCAGCATCCAGGAATAACTGTCCTTTACAAAGGATGCACATCAACATGACATGTATAACATTCTACATTCAGTAATGACATAACTAGAATGTGTATGATTAAAGGGAAAGCACCATAAGTAAGCAACACAACACATCCCCCTTTCTAATAATAAAATAAAAAAATAAAAGAAGAACAAAGGAATAACATACATAATGTGGACTAAAACTTCTACAAAAATATGCTATAAAGAAAAAACAAAAACTACTACCTATTGCTTGTGATATAATCCTTAAGCCACAAAGGAACCACCCTCTTCATTGAGGAATGGCGGAGCAAAGATGGATCCTCGCCAGCAACAACAGAACTTCCTTCCACAGGAATGACAACCGAATCTTCAGAGATATTGCTAGCAGACGCGGACAAAACTTTGCGTACCTTTCGCCCTCCTATGTTGGAGTGTTCTTCTCCTGAGTTTACTTGGGAATGTGTTGCGGTGGACATTATGGGTCCTATTCAGGAACAAGATGGTTCTCATCGGTACTTGATTGTCCTTATTGATTTGTTTTCTAAATGGCCCGTTGTTAAGGTGGTAGAGAGAGCAGATACTGATTCTGTTCTAGGTTTCCTGGATGAAACTTTTGTTACAGAGGGAATTCCTTCTTGCATTCTCTCTGATAATGGTGTTCAGTTTTTGTCTGTAAGAACGAAAAGATATTTCAGTAAACTTGGTATTAGGCATAGGACAACTTCTCTTTATAATCCAGGTGGTAACAGTGTTGTTGAACGTTTTAATAGGGTGTTGAAGAATACTATTCAGCTTTCAATTAGTAATAATCTGGATTGGCCAACTCAAGTTGGGAAAGTGGTTTGGAATTACCGTATTACCATTAATGATTCTACTGGTGTTTCCCCTTTTGTTTTAATGAAAGGTAGGAACCCACATTCTAAAACTATCCCTACTTGGTTATTTTCAGGTGAAGTTGAACCTTATTCTAAGGACTTAGTTACGGAACGGTTGGTACAGGTTCATGACAAAAGTAAAAAGTATCATGATTTGAAACATGGATCTAAGGAAGTCAAGATTAATGTTGGCGATTGGATTAGAATTAAAAAACCTTTTAAGGTGCAGAAAGGCGAGTCTACCTTTTCTGAACCCTTTCAAGTGATGGAAGTTTTAAAGAATTCTGTTAAACTTAGCAATGGAAAGGTTTGGAATTTGAGTAGGGTTGCAAGGTGTAATCCGAGTTGTCCTTCTAGACCTGATAATTCTAACACTTTTTGGAAACCAGAATTCTGTGCATCGAAGATGGAACCAGAAGGGAGAAGCTGACAGCAGTCACGAGGAATTAATAAGGTGATTACTTTTGAAAAATGGTGCGAGCCGTGGAGCGAGCAGTAGTGCGAGCTGTGACGTGCTAATGGAAATATAAACGGTAAAACGCTTCGTTTCTTTAACATCAAAAGTCACGCCAGTTTTTCAATTCCACTCGCATTCAAATTTAAGTCAATGTGAAATCCTTTTTTCAAAAGTGAATAAATTCGATATTTAAAAACGCTTGCAATATTTAAAACGTTTGCAATTTCTTAAAAGCACAGCGCTATGAAAAAAAAAAGGCTCAAGCACCCAAAAGTTAATTCAAAAGAATCGCCAATAAGTAATTGGTATATTTACCAAAGAAGATAGAAGCCAATGTCCTTTCCAGTCCATTTGAGGATAGAAGTCAATGTCAGGTTCAGGTTTCAAGTCTTTATTTCGATTTTTGACAAATCATAAAAGACACATTAAAATTCGGTAGTAATCGAACAATCAAAATTTTTAAGCAAAAAGACTGTTTGAAAATGAGAAAAGAACAAACATCAATGAACAGATACTAAACGCATTTAGAACAGACCAATAAAAGGGAGAATGAATAAAAAAAGCATTAAATATCAGTTAAAGGAGAACCTGAGTAAAGTTAAAAAAAAAAACACGAGTTATTTTAGAAATACATTACAATTCATATTCATTATCGGTGAACCATTTCTTGCTTAGTGTTCAAAGGATGCAGATGGAAAAGTCTAATAACAAGTGATTTAAGCGGATACATATTCTATCAAATAACGAAACAATGTGAGTGGGCCCCGGAAGCTATAACATGTGTTTTAGCCTTAAAAGCCAGGCCCAGCCCAAATATTTTGCCAGACTTACAACAAAGAGTTCGGAGGTGTTGGTCTTTAGCGCCCAAATGGCTTCCGCAGATGTTTTAAATGGTAATCTTTGAAACAGAGGTTTTAACCATTTCTTTCGGGGTACAGCATATCTAGGACAAGCAAAAAGAAAATGTCCCTCTGATTCATTATGACCTGGGCAACATTTACAGTCGGTTGATGACCCTGTGGACCATTTGTTTGAAAAAGAGTTCAGAGGCAAAGACCCCACTCTAAACTGGTGATACAGTTTTTTGTCTAGCGGTCTGGTTATTACATCCCAATAGGGCTCTCGCAATAGGTCAAGTTTAAATATTAGAAACCTGCCTGTAAGACTGTTATTGCTAGAGAGTGCAACTCTTTTTAGACGGATCGAGGCCCAGTACAGGGATTTAAACTCGTGTTTGGAGGGGAAAACATTGGATTGGGGGGATGACCAAAGATGTTCTAAGCCCATATCAGTGAGGATGGTTTTTACAGCAGAAAACCATGGAATTTTCCCGGATCCGGTGATAGACCTGACTTCAGCCAATTCTTGTGCAAAAAGAAACAGATCTGGAGACGTCCATATACGTCTCCACAGGGCCACCAGCCTAAATCTAGCCATCTCGTTGATCGGAGGGCACCCTAGATCCAGACGGAGGGGAATAGAGGGGGTCGACTGTGGAAGACCTACTAAGTTACGAAAAAACTTACATTGGGTTTTGAATAAGTTAAGCAGGTCCATATAGCCCCAAAGATCAGCGCCATAAAGAATGGCGGTGGAGATTTTAGCGTCATAGATCCTGAGGGCAGGGAGAACCCGATTGGTGGTCGATTCTTTTTGCTCTTTTATGAGGCAGCCAGTCAACCTTGCAAATTTGAGATGTTGGATGTTAGTTTGGTCTTTCCATCTCAAACGGCTGTCAAGGGTAACCCCCAGGTAGGTCATGGTATCAACTTGCTCGAGGTTAACTCCGTTCAACCTCACGGAGCTCCGAACTGGGTGATTTTTAGTGAAAACCATAAACTTCGTTTTCCCCACATTTACCGCCAGGTTGTTAATAGCACAGTACTCCTCGAAGCGGTCCAAAGCCCGCTGGAGTCCGCTACGTGTTCTTGAGAGGAGTAATGTGTCGTCGGCGAAGATGAGAAGGGGGAATCTCATCCCAGCCAACATTGGGGCGTCAGTGTGGGTATCCATGAAGAATTTAACAACTTGATCAATAAAAAGGAGGAAGAGAGTTGGGGCCAGGACACACCCCTGACGGACACCACGAGTTACGGGAAATGTTTCTGTCACTTGTCCCTGGCCACCCCACCTTACCCTCGCGTAGTTATCCTCATGGAGTCTAATAATGAGGTCTAGTAGTTCTGGTGGACATCCTAAGTTTTCCAGCACACCCCACAATTTGTCCCTTGGTACCAGGTCGAAGGCGGACTTCAGATCAATGAATGCAGCAAAGATGGTACCGCCGCCGAGCCAGACCACCTTCCAATAGGTCAGGCAGAGTCTAAACACCTGATCTATGGTGCTTATTCCCGATCTGAAGCCCGCCTGCATGGGAGATAGAATGCCCTCTATTTCGATCCAGCCCTGGACCCGTCCCAAGACCATACGTGCTATGATTTTTTGTATAGAATCGATCAAACTGATGGGGCGGTAATTCCCTGGCATGGACTTGCCGCCCTTTTTATAAATCGGGATTATCTCAGCTCCCTTCCACGATTTCGGGACCGTGGCTCCGTGGGCTAGGGAGTTTGCTATCATGGTTATATACGGGAGCCACAGGGCGGGGTTGGATTTGAATAGATCCGCCGGTATCAAATCCATACCAGGGGCTTTCCCTCGTAGGGTCAGGGCCAGGGCCAGCTCGGCCTCAGCAACTGAGAAGATTAATTTTTCCCCGTGAGGACTCAACGGGGGTGTCCTGCCCGAGGGATTTATAGCTTTGGGGTTATCGGCTCTGAATTGGGCAGAGTAAAATAATACCCATTCATCAAGGGGCACATTGTTAGCCGGGGTGGAGGAGTCCGGGTTATTCCCCCATTTAACTAGATCCCAAAACTTTTTTTGGTTGTTTGAGGTGGACGCCTCCAGAAGATCGGACCAGAACCTATCTTCCCACTCCCGTTTAGATTCTCTGAGGGTTTTCCTGTAATGGAGCCTGGCCGCCTTAACTGCGACCATGTCCCGTGATTTAATAGATGAGATGAGAGCCGAATGTGCCTCCCTGCATTTTTTATTGTACCATTTCTGTGGCAAGGGATTGGTTTTAGTAGAAGCACTTCGCACGGGATGGAAAGTAGGGATTTTAACTGGTCGAAGCATCTAGTATGTAGATTCATAACATTGTTAGCCAAACCTGAGTTTGCCCCCATCAGATCAATTTTCAACATCTCATTATAGACGTTATTGGCCACTGAATTAACATTGTCCCATAAAAATTTGTCCTCCATGACCCGGGACCATTTCAGTCTCCTCCTATCGTTGGTTAGTAGAACATCCCCTGTATGAGAGGTGGTAGTCTCCTCTTGTCTCTTTAAGCCTGGCAGTTTCAGTGATAATGACAGCGGGTTGTGGTCGCTTTCCGGGCGCTCTAATACTGCCATGTCAATTAATAACGGCCAATGTTCCATATTTAGCAAGATATAGTCAATGCGGCTCTGCCTCTGCCCACTGTCAAAGGTACAATTGGCCTCTTTGTCCGAGATTGAGCGGCCATTACATGCACGAAATCCCCTATTTAGGCAAAATACCATCCAGGACACTGCCGCCTCTGTAGCTTTTACCCTCTTAACCACTTTTAGATCGGGGATGTCCCAGGCAGAGTCCTCAGCCATGCTCCAACTGTCCCCCATGTCGAACAATGGCTCTATGGTGCAATTTAGATCTCCAGCTAGGATAGTGACATTCCCACTGCCCATTTCAGAGATTTTATAGTCGATGATGCTCAACAATGGCGGGCTTCGACCACCGGGCAGGCCTCTAGCGTAAATGTTAAAAATGTGCACATCTCGTTGGATGTCTTTGCTTAGTTTAATTTGGAGGAGGTCCGGATGCTGGACAGAGAGCTCAGTTGGGTCGAGACCCAGTGACTGTTTCACCCAAATCGTCAGACCACCTGAGGCACGCCCTTTGCCCCCTTTAATCGCAGGTTTAAAAAAGTTAATGAAACCCAGCTTGTAGACTGGCTCAGTTGCCCAGGTTTCTTGCAGCAAGATGATGTCGTAGTTGTCCACAAAGTTCAACCAGTCAGTAGAGGCGAGGCGGGCCTTAATTCCTGCTATGTTCCAGGACAAGATTTTCAGGTTGTCATTCAATTTGGCCAAAGGGGGAGGTTGCAAAGATGAAGGCGGCGTAACTGCCTGTGGATACCCTCTATCATTTTTAATCTCAATGAGCTTGACATGGTCTATAGGAGCTATAGGATCATCATTAGATCATTAGTCAAGGTCTCTTGGGCATCTCTATGGAGTGGTAGACTGGGTGGCCTAGACTCTGGGCCTCCGCCCACAGCTGCTGAATTACTGAGTGGATATGGGCTCGCCATGCTGTGCCCAATAAACTCATGGACTACTGCTTTAACAGGGGAAGGCTCACTGGGTGAGCCGTGGAGTCAATCGATGGCCTCAAGGTCAGAAAGGGGGCCAAAATGATTAAAAAGGAAAGGGCGCTGGCGGTCGAGAGGGGTTAGTGCCAAGGGGTGTCTTATGGCTGGAGCCTGGCGAAATAAGGGGTAGGGTTGGGGGGGTATTTGCCTATGTGGGTAGAAATATGATAGGGCTAAGGTTTGTACGTCCCCCTGCCTTGCAAACCTAGGTTCTCTTCGGATGGCATCTACCACCCATGCATCTTTGAACGAGATTAAAATGCAATCTCCCTCTAGGTCTTTGGTCCCATGACCCACCCAATCTACTCTTCTCACAAATAGTATCTCCGTAGGAGAGGAGGGTGGTAAGGGGCGGTTTTTATTTAGCCAAAAGATGACTTTATTACGAAGGTCCCCAAATGACTCCTTACTGCCTGGTTTTAACGGGGCTACACCTGTCAGGACTATAGTATGTTGAGCTGCTTCGAGTGGTAGATCAACACGAGGGGTAGTTAATCTTTTACGTCTCCCCTCCCTGTGGTTATTGGTGATAGTGCGTTGGTCTCTATGTGTACTGGGGGGGGACAGGATTTGTAATAGGTTGTGGGGGAGGTCCCATACTTTGATGCCCACCAGTATTTTGCTTGTCCATAGATTTTGACTTGGGTGCCTGTGTGATGGTGCTAGTGGCTGGTTTGGAAGATGTGATTTTTAGCTTTTCCCCCCCTTTAGGCGTGATGGTGATTGGCCCTGAGGTTTTGTTAGGTGGTGGTTTACTCCTTGCCATGTTATTACTAACAGGGGCCTTAGTGGCTATTTGTGTTTTGCTGGCACCCGTATGGTTAGTGCCAAGTAAGATTTGTAACATAGCATGGTTTGAATTAGTTATAACCTCCATGCTATCAATTTTTGAGGTCATGAGCCTTGTCCGCTCCAAAACAGGTAGTAATAAAGTTTTGAACATGGCCTCCATTTTTACTAACAAAACTTTGTCGCTATTAAGGCACATGGGGCAAGTGCTAGAGGAACCCAAGGACGAGAGGGAAGGGCATAGCATATTGGCAAATACAGAAGGGTTTAGAGTGTCTGGAGGAAGCTCAGACCCCTGACTCCATTCGTCTTGGGCAACATTTGTTTTAGGGATTTTCCGGTCTCTCTCCCCCGACAATCTGGAAACCAACTTTCTCTTTTTAACGTTAGGACCAGGATTGGGTGCGGGGTGGTTTGTGATTTCGGCAGGATTAGAGTTATTAAGGGGAAGGTATCCAGAGAGCTGGCTAGGATCGAGCCCCCCACCGTTCTGTGAATCATCCCCCTGACTGCATTGAGAGGCATCTATACTGTACCCTTCTTCCTTCGAGATAGGGGCTGTTGGACTCACCCCTACGCTTTCTAGATGGACGATAGCGTCCGTGGAGGAAGTATGGACACAGTTGTAGGCAGCATGTGGTGCAGGGGGTGCAGGGGAGGTAGAGGTAGCTAGAGCCCCCAGTGAGGATCGCTTGCCACTAATAAGGTCTATTGAGAGTCTTTTCTCGACCATGGCAATTTCCTTCTCCAGGATCCCAGTTAGTCATGAGCGGATTTTGCGGATTGGCAATCCGCGAATTTGCGGATTTGCAAACTCGCAATCCGCAAAATCCGCGAATTCCCGCGAATTTGCGGATTTTTTTTTTTTTTTGTGTTCGCCCGTGTTTCTGCCATTTCGCGAGGGTTTTTACAATTTCGCAATTTGCGAACTTACCTGTCGGGTCGCAAGTTTTGCGAACTTGTTGTTTCTACGTGTCCAACCTGTTTGGGACACTCTTCTTCATCACTGCCACTCTCTGTCACCACTGCCACTCTCTGACTACTCATGCCACCCTCTGGCCCACCCATGCCACCCTCTGTTTCATCACCACACCCTCTGGTTGTCCAGTGTACATTATTTTCGGCAAAGCAAAGCACACCTTCCCTGCCTCAAGTGACCTGAATTAATTTGGGGCTGATTAATGTGTCACAGAATATTTTTTTAGCTGGCACCTGCTTCCTTAGTGCGCCCTGATTAGTGATCTTTTGCACTTGCTAAGTGCTTTCATTGTTGCAAAATTAGTTACAACACCTGCCCTGCCCCAACTGACAATAATGAATTAGGGGCTGATTAATGGATTTTAACTTCCAGCCTGGCTCCTGCTTGTCTCCCTTAGCTGTAATTCAGGACCTTTGTGGCATATGTGTAACTATTCTGAGGTTCAGAGCAGGGTCACATAATAGTTGCAACTGGCAACTGAACTCTGGAGGGGCCCCTCAGGAAGCACTACAGGAAATGGCTACTAATGATGTGCCTGAACTTTTGAACCTGGTAAGTAGTTACTTTCAGTTTTGCTTAGATCGTATTTCTGCAATTTCGCACTTATTCGCGGGGCGCGAACTCACGCGAACAGTGCGAGCAGTGCGAGCAAAATCCGCTGCTCGCGGATTTGCGGATTTTGCAGGAAATTCGCAAATCTCGCGGATTGCGGATTTCCCGAAAATCCGCAAAATCCGCGAGCGGAACGGATTTTCCGCCCATGCCTAATCCCAGTAGCCCGTGAGATAAAAGCATCAAGGGGGCCAGATACGACTCCCTTGGTGGTGTGGATTTGCACAGATTGTTCTTTGCCTGACCGTAGCGGCATTGCGAGGGGCACGGATGAGAGAATCTCACAAAAGTTTTAGGCTGTCTTTGCAACACCAAAGGGCAGGAGATGTAAGCGCAAAGCCTGCCGCCTACCTTGAGGCCCTCCGATCAGCCAGGGGGGGTGGGCCTAGGCCGGACTCTGCCGTACTCGAACGGCCTCAAACGGCCCGCTATTTGCCCGGTCTTCGCCCCGGTCGCTCCCGCGCGCTCCCGCGCGCTCCCGCGCGCTCCCGCGCAGTGGGTTCTCCACCCTGTGGAAGTAGGGGAGGGCAGGGGGCGGTGCCGGCAGGGAGAGCGGCCACAGGTGATGCACGCAGGGACTCCTGGTCACTGGAGTCCCTGCTAGGCAGCTCGCAGCCCCGCCGGGGTCCAAGGTTTGATGATGAAGATGAAGATAGGCTCCCCCTCTCTTCCCGCACAGAGAGAGTCACGCTACGCAGCGGGACCCGCGCAGCGGGTCCGGCAAGGCGTTGCAGGGCAGGACACACGAAGGGCACACGAAGCTCCAAACGCCGGTGAGTTCAGTGGAAGATTCCCACAAGGCAAGGGAGACGCTGACTTTTAAAATCCGCTTGTCAGGGGCGGTGCCGGCAGGGAGAGCGGCCACAGGTGATGCACGCAGGGACTCCTGGTCACTGGAGTCCCTGCTAGGCAGCTCGCAGCCCCGCCGGGGTCCAAGGTTTGATGATGAAGATGAAGATAGGCTCCCCCTCTCGTCCCGCACAGAGAGAGTCACGCTACGCAGCGGGACCCGCGCAGCGGGACCCGCGCAGCGGGTCCGGCAAGGCGTTGCAGGGCAGGACACACGAAGGGCACACGAAGCTCCAAACGCCGGTGAGTTCAGTGGAAGATTCCCTTTCCAGTACATTTGAGATAGAACCACAAAAAAAAAATATCGAAGTCAGGTTAAAGTAAGTATCCCACGTAGGTTCTGCTCTTCGAATCCCGTCGCCAGTGAAATGAAGATAATTCAAAGGAATTAAAGTAGATCCTTTATTCAATCGAAGAGCACAGTACATATAATCCAGCAAGATCAGCATCCAGGAATAACTGTCCTTTACAAAGGATGCACATCAACATGACATGTATAACATTCTACATTCAGTAATGACATAACTAGAATGTGTATGATTAAAGGGAAAGCACCATAAGTAAGCAACACACCAGCTTCACTAGTAAGGAACTAGCCTCTGTATTCTGGTGCATTTTAATACTCTACTGTTTGCCAGCTACTGCCTTCACAGGTCAGTGGTGCTCTCTGGCACCTTCTGTTGGCAGACACCCCTAATACCACATGTTGCCTACATTAAGACCTATTCTGGGCTACTCTCACATCATCAGGTGCTATATCTATCTCTTTAATACGTTCTTATGCCACTTCAGTGCACTTTTGTGACACTTTTACTGGAAAGTGCCTAGTCCCTTGCTTCTCCATTTATTTGTTTCAAAAGCTATTCTGTTTGAAAGGATATTACATTTTTGTTAACCCCATAGGTAATCCGCAAATAGGCAATAGTGAGGTTGACGCAATGCTCATAAGTAGTGACTTTGTAACTTTACACATTGTATAGCTCATTTACATTTACGTTCAACGTTGTCTTGACCATAGACAGAAAATAAGGCCCAATCAGTTTTAAAAAATCATATTTTGATAGGACAAACCCTGAAATGCTATAGACATTTCCAAACCAATCCTATTATTTCGCAAGTCTCATCAAGACAAAAAACACATATGTTTACAAACCTGGGGAAAAAACAGAAGGCCCTTAGAATCTATGCATGAGGCTATCAGCCTATCAAAGTCTCTGTCACAACTAATAATCAATAGCATACCTCAATAGTTATTCAAATCTTAAACTAATCTAGAGGATAATGGTATCTGTCTCCAAAGCACACTACTTGTCATCAATGGCAAGTATCTACATATTTAAACAATATGTTATTTTAGTCAATGAAGCCATGTAAAGGTGTAGGAAGGATAGTTATTGTAAGAAAACAGGGCTCTTTGCATATGCCCCTTACTTTTTGTACCCATTTCGACTGGCAGATGCTGGTTTTCATCTCTGACAATGCACTGGAGCCTGCTAACCTCTTTTGCTTTTCCCCTCAGAACTGATATGTGCTAATTGGTAACCCCACTCTTATAAGTCCTTAGTATATGGTACCAGTGGTACCCAGGGCATAGGTGGTAATGGGGTCCCAAGTGCTGCAGCACGGTTTTGTGCCGCCCTAGGTGACCCAAGCAAACTCCTCACAGCAGGCCTGCCATTGCAGACTGCAAGAGCAGTGCAAACCTCTCAAACTCAACTGTGTACTCACCATGTGTGGCACAGTCAAATGCACTATCTTTAATATATGACAGGCACCCCTAAGGTATACCTCCTCATCTTAGTAGACAGGGTGCATTATTTTAAAGGTGAGCATATATAAGTGCAAGCATATATGTCTCTACAGTGGTGTTCCCCATTGGAAACTACTATAAGTGTTAGCGGTCCATAGGATAACATGGGCTGCCATCTGGGTATTCTCGAGGTTGGTGGCTTCAGTATGGTACCGCCCAAGTATGCCATGTTTGATATCAAACAATGTGCCTTCTCACCCATTGACATGAATCTCGTGCCCTGGGTAATGTGGCATGCACCCAGGTGGCTACCTTAGAGGTTGTCCCAGCTGCTCTGTACTCTGGCTGGTCAGCCCGTTCTTTCCTGTACCTGCTGCTGCCAAGAAAGGATGCTGACCTCCTGCCAGGCAGTGTGATCACGCCCAGGAATCAGGAACAAATGTTTGGGCAGGAAGGGTCGAGTCTTAGTGGACTAATGCGTCCACTGTAGGGGCCTGTGTTCAAACTCATGGTCACAGGTTAAAATCCCAGTGAGTCCACTCAGTCTTTGATCCTTCTGAGGTCAGCAACATGAGTACTATTGAGGTGGGTGACTAGAAACATCTGTTATTCAGCTCCAAGATACCCTTCTGGGTAAACGTTACCTTTGCATATACTTATGTTATGTTGAGGAGGTCACACCACCCTCCTCCCAAGCAGGCTAGTCAAGTGGCACATCAATGCGATGAGCTTCAAAGGCTGCACTGCTTTTGATATGCAACAGGGCTGACACCTAGTGGAGGAAACAGCCCTTCCCCTCCTCAGGCACAGTTGCGTCCGGGCAGGTGGAGAACTAGCTGTGCACTGAGGTGTACACCCCCAGAAGGCTAGCCACACCTCCAGGGTCACCAGCCTGGTCTGTACACCATCTTTAGGAAAGCAAGAATAGAGGGTTCAGGTTAGAAAAGGTGACCTACACCCACGGATGTGGCCACCTCAGGGGTGGACTAGCTTCCGGGATTAACTCCCCATTGGCCACCAGCTCCCACACCCATAACTCCCCTAAATCTAGGATTCAAGGCACACCCCTGACATCAGAACCTCCGATCTGAACAACTTGCATCAAGGAAGGACCAACAGGAGACCCGTCTCGCCGACAACAGGGCTTTGTCCACAGCACCAAAGCAAAAGAGGGATACTTTGTCCCTGTGGCAACAGTCTTGGAACTGAGTGAACGACCCTCTTCCTTGGCTTAAACTCGGCACTCCCGAAGAGGGGGACCACTCTGCAAGCTAGAAGCACCTCAGACTTCCCTCAATTAGTGGCACCAGACCCTTGCAAACTGCAGGTAAAAACACTCACCGGATCCAAAGAATTGCTGGCCATCGGGCCCTCTGTGAGATCACCCAAATCCAGGTGGGTTTCTTGTGCATTGTGGGAGTTGTAGTCTCACCTGCTACGAGGGTTCAGACTACTACATCACTTCCAGGAAACCTAGTGAAGTCCCAGTACCTTTTCAGTGTGTGTACTGCTCAGCCACGGCCAGTGCAGGTAAAAGCAGTGGGGCCGGGTTAGGGGGAGTATTTTGACGGACGATGACAAAGGAATATTAATTATTTATTTAATTTTCCCTCATCATCGACAATCAAAATATCCCCCACCCAGCTCCACCGCCCCACCAATTTTACCTGCACGGTCCGCGGCTGGTACCTATGCCAAGGGGTGTTGGTCGGCAATCCAGCAACTAACCCCCACTCTCGACACTGCATCTACAGAGAATAGCGTGTAATATTCAGCAGCTGTGTATCTGTTGAGTTTTTGCATTCTGTTTCTTGCAGCCTCTTTGAAAGCAATGAAATCAGCATACCCCCTGCTCCCGTTAAGCACCAGGGACAAACACAAGTGGAATCTGGTGGTCAATCAACTACAGAGAGAGAGAAATGCAAATTCTATACATACAGTCACAAACACATGTCTTACATCCAGTAACTACTCATGCAGATGAACTCCTTATAACACAATCAAGGGGCTATAGGATTTCCATCAACTGCCCATCATGGCCAGCTTCTTCATCTGGAATTCCTGCATGTCTACCACTGCACCACACAACCAGAAGGGGTGCCACTGTGGATTGAGTGTCATACTAGTCAGACAGTATTAACCAAGTTATCCACCAAACTGGATAGAAAAATTGGATAGAATTACTCATACTAACATATGTTCAAGATAGTCAATGGAAATAAAATGTGCAGTGCCTAAAAATGTGAAGATGAAAAAGGATATGGAAGCGAACAAACACTTTTATTCACGTATTGTTTCCAAACCTAATAAAAAGGTGCAGGAGCGGGTTTTATCAAATATGCCGCTGTTCTAATCGGTCAACTAGTTTCAGCCATATAGGGCCACTCTCCCTGGCTTTCTTCAGGACCTTATCATATACAAGCTACTGCAGATCGTGAAATAAGCAAATAGTGATTAAACGAATACCTCCATACAGGCAGGGTGATCTTCACACCTGTAGGGATAGATGACACATAAGACATGTAGTGAACAACAGAAACAGAAAAAACATATGTCTCATAACTCTGTATATTATCAAGACAGGTCCATTTACCTGTCCTCTATGAGGTAGTGGCCTCACCTCACCTGGTAAACACTCAGGTATATAAAAGACCCCGCCCTGTAAGAAAATGAATTTCCCTCAATCGGAGGCACCAATATTACTACTGGGGTAATTTATGTCAATATCCCAGTCTTAGTGTGTTCACATTTAAACAACTCTTTTTAAAAAGAAAGCAAACAACTTCTAAAAACTACTGACTCTGAAGGCTACCGAGCTGCCCAATAGCTAAAATAAAGTCCCTCTGATGTATATTCAACAATGTCAATATTTACTGTACTGATCTTATGCCATGAGAATCAGGTATAGAATGAACAAAAGAAAACGAACAAAAAAACCTGTGTGGTAGAAGTCTGAGTCAATAAGTCACTCCCAAACATCACTATTAATTTACGAAGTGGAGCCAATCTTGTAACAGACAAACTTATAGATGTACTGTCGGTCTAACAGTTTATGACCGGTTTTCTTTCATTTCTCCAACTCTTATGCGTGATGGCTTTAAAAAAGTGGAAAAACTTACTTCACATCCATATACTAATATATCACAGGACAAAACGCGGTTACGCGTATTGCATAGCGATGGTGCAGCGATAGTACTACATGGTGCAGGCTAACGCCCACACCACATAACACTCCACCTTCCTACAGTTATCATGAAAAAGAGAAGAGGAACTGTAATGTCTCCTCTGAATACCTTCCCCATATTCACAAATACCAATGCACCTCAGTGTGCTTTGTAACAATGAGATCCTACAAAATATGTAGCAAATACCTGTATGTAATGTAAATGCATGTTACCCGCTGTGGTCTCCGTACTACTTGTGTCACCTTTACATGTATACACGCAATATACTACATGTATGAAATACTTATATGTAGACTACAAACATGAGACTCCCCATGACCTCTGTGACCCGCATATCAACATTAGATGTCCGAACTCGAAGTCGACCCTGTGTTTGCATGCTCTTATACGGGCTTGAAAACTGCCAAAAAACTGTAGCCTGCTTGGTGTGGATACCGTCTAGTATCATCACCAAACAGCCAGCCTTAACATATGAATCAAGGAGGGATTCTAGTTGAAAGTATTCATTATTGACTCTTAGAAACACAAAGGGTCTGATTCTTGAACTGCACTTAGTGGTATGTTTAGTCATGCTACAAAATGGTTTACAAAATGTAAGCTTTATCTATGCTTATGTGTGCTGAGTTTTCCACCCCGACTGCAGAGTCTCCCTACATGTAAGCATATATTTTAGCAGTAAATGTAGGAGGAACACAGAGGAATAGGTGGGAAAATGGTTAGACTTACCACTAAAGAGGATGGGATTTGGGAGGAGGAAGAGGAGTTTAGGGAGGGACGTTATCCATCCACACAGGAGTGAGCCAATTGCATTACTTTTGGGGCGGAGGCATGTAACTTACATTTTTGCAGTAAGTTTATAGTTGAAGTTTGTGAATACCGAAAGTAGTAAACACTACCAAGTGTAAATGTACACAAAAGTATAACCTACCTTTATGGATCTGGTCTAAAGTGCTTTGACGTGAGAGGACAATAATTTACAGTTGTTCTCATAAGAGTGTGTATCTCACAAGAATTATTGTAGTAAGTGGTCATACTTGCAAAATCTAATACACGCTCAAAAATTGCAAAACATGATTCAAAAATTGCTCCCCATTATGTCTCAATTCTATGTGGTATCATCATCAAAAGCACCAGTTTTTCCATATGAATAAGTAAGAGGCGAGGGGCACCTAGTTGAAAGAATTCATAAAAAACTGTTTGAAATAAAGTTTTCTATGGGTATGGAAACTTCAAAAGCTTGCACTCGTCCTTAAAAACATGGGCAAGTCAAAAGTGTGATCCTTGCTGTTGGCCAGACTAGTAAGTAAATGTGGCCAAAACACATATAATAGTGTAGGATAATTTATTACATATTCCTCTCCAGAAAGAAGGTTGGTTCCATAGTAAGCATCTGATCCGCATGCCACCATTCACTGTTGGATATAGTGTATCTGTTGGCCGCTTCAAGAAAAGGCTGAAAACCATGGGAAGAGAATAACTCGTTGTTCTCTCTGATAGACATTATCCGTCCTATCTACATAGCTAAATAGCTTGCCTCACTGCTGAGCAGCTATGTTGGAACTGGCTAATTACAGATACAGATATGTAGAAAGGAGAACTTTGTGTAAATTTAATTTAAATTGTTAATTTAAAGAAATAATCTCAAAACATACTTTTAAAATCGAAAATCAAATTCACAAAAAATCTTCAGTTTATTTTACAAATATATAAAAAATAATAAAAAAGCAATAAACAATATAGATAAAACATGTTGCACAAATAATTATTCATTTTCAACTATTAAAAATGTACAAAAAAATAAAAAAAAATTAGAAAATGTAAAAAAACACAAACTTGGCAGATATCCCGTCCACCATATTGCAGACGCATTATATCCCATTGAATTTGCCATACGGAAGATGAGCTATGTGCTACTTTTTGATGGAGTCTCCTGTCCACCAAACTCTAGCTAAGGGACATAGGGGCATATTTACACGCCCCGATCGCCACAGGAATGTCACTTAACGTGGCCTAACACTGTCTTGTAAATAAGGTCCCCTTTCATGCTATACTTAGCGTGAAATGGGTTTTGCATTGGGTGTTCCACCGCAACACCCATTGATTTTGATAATGCCCCCTATTTACAAGGGTGGCGTTAATAGGAGGCGGCGCCAAAATTAAGACCTGGGGAAACCTTGTCTTAACATGGTGCAAATAGGGAAATGGTTTATTTCTCCTCATTTTTGCTGTTTGTATGTGTGCTGCATTATGCAGCACACATACAAACAGCAAAACGCCATGAATGAATGTTTATGTGCAGGAAGGTGTCCCTTTCTGCACATAAACAATCATTAAAGAAATGAATATTTGCAACTCTTATGTGTGCTGCACAATGCAGCACACATAGAAGTTACAAATCACCATTCTGGATTGTTTATGTGCAGGAAGGGACACCTTCCTGTACATAAACAATCATTCTCCCTAATACAGACACCCATGCACTATTGTGCAAGTGTGCCTGCGTTGGCGGTAAGCGGCTGAACTTACCGCCAGTGCTAAGGGAAACGCAGGGGTGCACTGAATTCTTGTAAATACGGCGCATCCCTCCGTTTTCAGAATAGAGAAGCGTGGCATTAACCATGTTTGCTTAACCCCATGCTTCTCCAATCTGTTGGAAATGTGCCCCATAGTCTGTTTGAATTGCACATGCCAGTCTGGCACATTGAATTGAAATCTGACATTTTTAAGTAGCACCTGATATATTTCTGCAGCGGACTTGAGGTTTGGCACATTGAGCACTAAGTTGTTAGCAGCACCCTGCTATATTTCAGTTGTTCCTTGGAATCATTGGCAGCAGAATAAAACATTGGAGCAAATCTAAGATGTTTTTACAGAGTTCTGCCATGAATTAGCAACAAATCCAACAATTCCAATACTGCAGACTGGATTGGGAACAATAATGGGTACACTTTATTGGCTATACATTGCTTGATGAGAGGCAATTATTTAGCTGTTATTCTACGTGTGTGTTTTTTTATTAGAAGCAAAATGTTCTATTTGGTAGAGGCTGGAATGAAGTACTAAAATGTACATCGTTGCATTTGAATGCCTTATGAGTATACTTTCGCAACTTCCTTTAAACTACATGGCTTATTAATATCATGTGTTTTTAAAGAGTTGGGTCTCTTTTTTCAAATGTTCTTTGGGAAGATCGTCAAAAAGCATCTTTTAGTGGGTTGGCTGCCTCACTTGCTCCACTTGCAGCTCAGTTGAATGTATAACTGGCGTTAGCAGCAGTTTTACACTTCACCCACTGCAAAGCGCCCAGCTATTTCTGCAAAATACTCTGGACTAACTCTTGTCTTTCTTGAACAAAGGAACCCCCTTGTGGAAAGCTTACAGCGCTGGATTTTGGGGCAGATGTACTAAGAATGGATGCCGTAAAAGCGGTCGCAATTACAGACCGACTTTTACATGGGGCCACATGTACAACCATTTCTTTTTGCGAATCACTATTTGCCAATTTAGATACTCGCAAATTGCGAGTAGCAAAAGGAAATGTACTAATGTGTCTCAGACACATTTTGTGATTCCCAATGGGGTCGCAAATGGCCTACCTCATCAATATTCATGAGGCGGGTTGCAATTTGCGACCCATTGTAAATGGGCATTAACACAGGGATGGTGGCCTGCTCTTTAAATAAAGCAACTTTTTTTTAAAAAGCAACCCATTTTCCTTTAAAGAAAACGGGATGCGTTTCAAAAACATAAATGAAATGTTTCTGCTTCATTTTTTAAGAGTAGCTAGTGGTCCATGGGACCACTGCCTGCTCTTAAAAAATGTTTTCACAGCCAATCCCAATACTTGAAGTATGCGGTAAAGTGCAATTGTTTTGCAACTGCATTCTGGTTGCAAAACAATCGTACACCCCCCTGTGACTCACTATTAAGAAGTGACGCACTTGGCAGGCCCCTTCCTCATAACGACTCGCAAGCCCTATTTTGTTAATCGGTAACAGGTTAAGGAGTCGCAAAATAGGGTTGATATTATTATGTTTCTTGTATAGCACCTGAATCGACCCCCGAAGAGGTATCTCCACGCTTGCCTTGGGAACCCGTCCTGGCTTTTCCCTGTGAGATAGCCCCTACAGGGCATTCCCAAGGTGAAAGCCAGGCATCCCGCCACGGGGGGCCGTTGTGGAGATTAAGCAAGCTTAATGCCCAGAGTTGCAGAGTGGGAACCCATGATTAGGTCAGGCACCGAAGCGAGAATTATCGAGTCCATGGACATTTGAGCTCAAGACCCTGCCGCGTTGGGAATTGAACCCTGGTCCCGGGTCTGACCTCTGCTTCAGGGTCTGCCTGCTCTAACCAGTGAGCCACACTTCTCCACACATGCTGCAACCCTTTTTAGCAGTCACAAATGGCACAGATCTCCATTTGCGACCGCTAAAAATGGTTGTATATAGGGCCCCAAATCTATTTGGTTGTTGTGAACCCACCTATGTACTTATAGAAAGGTTTCCAAAAGCCTGATGCATAGTGGGCTGAAATTCAATCTACCTCATGAATATTAATGAGGTAGGTCGCAAAATGCGACCAACTATGAATTGCAGCATTCACAGGGTTGGTGGCCAGATGAAGTCACAGTGTCTGTGATTGCTTTTAAATAAAGCGGTCTTTTTTTCTCCAAATGTAGTCCCATTTTCCTTAAAGGAAAATAGGATGCATTAGAAAAAAATGTGACTAACAATTTTTAAAAAGTAAGCAGTGGTCCTACTCTTAATTTTTTTTTATGTCAACCTTCACAAAGGGAAAGGGTCCCATGAGGACACCCCTACCGTTTGCGAATGGGTTACCACCACTGTTGTGTAGTTAGTAAAATATTAATGTTTTGCACCCGGATTTTGGTTGCTAAACATTAACAAGTCCCATTCCGAATTGGTATTTGGAAGAGACGCCCTAAGCATGCTATTTCCAAAACAAGCCTTTTTGCTGCACATGGCCAGATTCTGTGAATCTAACCTTTTGTGAATGCAAAAAAGCTTTGTACAACTGGCCCTTGTCCTATATGCTTTAAGGGAAAGTCATTGATGTGGAATAGTTAAAAAAAAAATTGAAATAGTCCTGGGAAGGAGAAGCTTACTTCCTAAGTTTCTCGCAATCTCTAGGTGATTGGTTCCGTACTGTTCTCCTGCACCTCCTGTAAACAAGTGAGGCACCGGAGAACACACCCACAGCACTGCCGCTCTCTTGCACTGCCTACCAAACATACCTGTGTTGGGACGGGTAGTGCAACAGCGCGGTGGTGCTTTAAGTATGTTCCCCAGAGGGCTAAAAATTTAACTTTAAAGTGCACTTTAAAAGATTGATGTCACTAATGCTCATTTTCTCACTTAAGAAATAAGACACCAAACTATGGGCCCGATTTATATCTTGGCGGTATAGGTACACCATCGCAATATTGGCAGACTACCCATACCACCAAGATAATACTACCAAGGTTTTGATTCCGGCGGACCATAGGTTTGGCTACGGCGGTTATTACTCCTTCACCACCATAGCCACATCACTTTGACACCCCAATGGAGTAAGGGCCATCAGAAAAATGGCTATATGTCAGCCCACCCAATTAGGATGGGTGGACATATAGCCATTCATTTACTATTCATCATCGCAAGGCAAACTCTGGCAGCAAGGGACAGTAAAATAGAGATAATGCCCCCCCTCTCCATGGGAGATTACTCCCATGGTGAGGGGCGACATTTTCTTTTTTATTTACAAAAAGAAAAACTCACTTTGGCATTTTCTTTTGGAAAATAAAAACAAAAACTGTTTGGTGCAGGGCTCCGTCTTGCTGATGGAGCCCTGCACCAAACAGTGAAATGCATTGTCAGGAACCGCCGTGATGGCAGTTCTTGTCAATGCATTATAAGTGACAGCCTGCTAGGTGGTCATTTATAAATGTGGTGGGCGGTCCCTCCACCATTCCAACGGAGTAAATTACTCTGTCCCCCTGGCAGAGCACCAGGCCATAGGCCCATTTACAAATCGGGCCCTATATGTTTCCTCGGGTCTGTTTAGTAAATAGCAGTCTTATCAGTGATGCATTTTATAACATCCCTGTTATTAGGTTCTAGGAAGACCTGAAAAATTTAATTGTCGTTTAAGCCTCTTTCACTCTTCTTGGTTGCAATTGGTGGAAAGAGATTTCAGGGCCCGAATTGGTAAATGTGGATAGGCTCTTCTTCAGTCCAGTGTAGCCATGTCACAAAAAAGGGATTAGGTAAAAATGATTTTTCTTATGCTTATATGGAAAGCATGCTAGTTACATAGTTGGTGAAATCACATTTTTCGGTGCTCTGTCTCTGGCATGCTCCTTGCACTTTTCTGCTTCCTGTATTCACTGTACACTCTTGATGTCCTGATGGGCCTCCTGCACTCACTGTGATTTACTGTGCTCTATTGCCTGTATTCACTTTGTGTTGTATGGTGATGCAGTCACTGTGCCCCTAACAGTCACAGAGAACCCACACTCAATACCAATAGAGGCCAAAGATATGATAAGAAGTGAGAGTGACCAAAGGGCACTTCCGGGATGCCGGAATAGGGAAATCATGGAGAGAGGCAGACTCCTCCAGGTGCAGGAGAACAAATGTATAGAGAGGGATTTGGATATTGAGGTAGATGGCTGTGGAAATAGATCAATCTGCCCCTTTGTCATCTATCCTCACAGCAAGACTATTACACTGTTTACCATCCTGCTTTCTGTTTGCTTCAGATTTTGTTTACCTGTTGCATTTCACAATGCTCTGTACCTTCAACTGCACAGTGTATGCATTGCATGTGTTCGCTTCTCTGAATTTTGCAGCAAGTATGGTTTGTAAAGGTGTATCCTCCACACGGATACATTACTGGTCAATGGGCAGACTCTGGTCACTCACAACCGTGTCTCCGGTTTATCATCTCTTAGGCTACAGAAGGCGTCCCCATGAGATACTTTACGAACCTGGATGAGCTGATTGAATTTTATAGGAAGGAGAACATGGGTCTGGTTACACACCTGCAGTATCCAGTGCAAAGAGAAGAGGAAGGGCTGGAGGACCTGGGCGAAGAAGCAACAGGTGAGCTCCCACACTCGCGAGAGCCTGCAAAGGTGTCGTTAGTGATCCAGCGCTCTGATTGAAAAACTGTCTCATAAACACTACTTAACACCACAATACTCACCATTAATCATAAACACATATATAGGCCCATAATACCAATGAGACAATTTTTGAGCAACTGAATCAGGTGGTATGATTAATAAAACTATTCACAAATTATTTACACTATTATATATATAACTGCAGTTTATCTATTTTAACCATGGTTTTAAACTTTCTTTAATCAGACCACTAAGGCGATTGAATCAACTGATGGTAACTCGACCATGAATAAACAAGACCAGCTTGTCTTCTTCAAATCTATTTTATTAACTTTATTTTTCATAAAGAAAAAGGCATTTACGTTTTGAATCATTATTTTATAAGCAAATAAGAAAGCAGCATTTTAATAAGAAAATGAATTTAGAGCTGACATTTAGAAAGCAAGCTCAGAAACATGAAATATTAGCAGAATAACAGTTCCCATTCCCTAAAACTATTTCTCTGTCTATTTCTCACTTTACCTATAAAGGAAAAAATCATTTAAAGTCTGCTGTCCTTACATGCGCCAAAGGTCCATCAGCATGTCACAACACTCAGGAATCGGAAAGTACGAGTGTTTTTTCTTTGCTCATAGTGTCAGACTTTATACCTTTCTCTCTAGCTAAACTTTCTACATTTTACATTCTTTCAAACAAATTCAAGCTTTTCATTGGCTGTCCTGTGTCAGTCCACGATGAAAAATGGTTATGTCATCTCCGACTCTTGACCAAGTCCAGGCTTCATATAAGCCCTATTGTCTTTCAATTCCACGTTTTCAGTTTCCTCAAAAAAGTTACTTTTTCTTTCCTCGAGTTTCAAACATTTACTTCCTAACCTTGGCAGACACATCAAGTTCCTGTCCTTGGGCCCTCTTTCCGTGAGCACGTTCAATACAACCAAAGAACTGCTTTTCTATTCACGATGACATTGTAATAAATGTTTTTCACAGCTGCGCATGTGTAGGCCTTCACTTTGGACAAGCTTTTACGTCTGCAGCTCTGTCAGCCATGTTTTCTGAACCACCTTTAGGCCTCACATTGGAAACTATTATTAAACAAACACAAGACATCAATTAATTAAATTAATTAATTAAAGAATTGAGACCCATTCTGTTACCCTCCCCCTTTTACTAATTAATCCTGTTAATTATGTTACCTAGCATAAGCACATAAGCAGCTTTATATTTACCTTTTTCTTCTCGAACAGCATGAACCCCATATGCTCTTTATCACAGAAAAACATAACATAAGCACATAAAATAAGCACATGCCATTAGTTAAACTGCTGCATTTAATACTGACAAAGACAACAGACAAGATTAGTTTATTATTTTTCTTTGCGTATGCAACATAAAGCACATTCGTTTTTCCCACGTGTAATGATGAATGTATTCTTAAACTGAGTTGATTAGTAATTTCACTACATGCTTGTTAATTCAATTATTCGTTATGGGAGATTAACTTCACAAGTTTGAACAAAATCTTGTTCATCACCTTGCTCCATCATTAGTCTGCAGGTCAACAAGGACGGATATGAGAGTCAATGAAAGAGACCATGGCAGAAGGTACCACTGTCAACATTTTGTTCCCTCACCCTGCGGGCCCTGGAACTCTACCCAACGCTAAAGTGGTATGGCCCACATGAAATGTTTCCTTGTACTGGGATCTTCTCCACAGGCATTTTGATACATGTCTCTGACATTATGGGGTTGTTTAACATTAAGGGGTTGTTTATTTGCTAGGCTGTCACTAGAGGCACCACTGAAAATGGTTGCGGTTCAGCATTTGTACTTTAGGCAGTCTATTTGTTACGATCTTTGGCAGCCTCGACACTGTCTCCTTGTCTAGACTTCTGGATGTTGGTGCCCAATAAGGTTCTGTTCTGGACCCCCTTTTTTCTTTAAAACACCACGCTTGTGACACCTTCGCCTTCTTTAGTTTCATCTCCTACACATTTACAGTGACACCCAAATCGTGTTCTTCTGCAACTCTCTATTTCTCTGTCTCACAAGAGCAATTGATTTATTGTCTCATTGTATTTCTTAATTGGAGGGCCCAGCATTCCCTAACTGAAGACATCTACAATCACAATTATTTTCTTCCTCTCATCCATGGCTGTAGCTCCAACATAATCCCCTTTTTATTCTTGCCTGACAATATTTCTTCCCATCTTAGCTAAAACCGTGTGGTTCACTCTTACATTCACTTCTTTGGTTACCACTTATTCAGCATCCCCAAATTCTGTTCCCTGACTCAC
Organism: Lissotriton vulgaris; assembly: GCF_964263255.1. NCBI lineage: Eukaryota > Metazoa > Chordata > Amphibia > Caudata > Salamandridae > Lissotriton > Lissotriton vulgaris. The sequence continues at coordinate 581,143 of NW_028245833.1, read as the reverse complement.
ATTCTCTCTGACATTTAGTAACCAAGCGAACATAACCCTGGCATGCTGCAACAACCTCCCTGTTGTACTCCCACTTCTTTCTGTCCCCTTGAATAAAGTACTCAGTTAATTTTCCTCATTCTGTTCAGAGACATGTGAAAAGCTTCACAAGAGCTACCTGTCCCTGTGTGAAGACCTCAGTGGAGCTGTAAATCACTATGTATAGTAATATGTATTATTAGCACCGCTGGAAGAAGATCCTTCTCCTACCTCGCCGCAAAGGCCTGGAACTCTCTTCCTCTACATCTCAGGCAATCACCTTCACTGTCTCAAGTTAGGAAGGACCTTAAGGCCTGGCTCTTCGACTGAACTGCAGACCCCACCCCCAGCTCCTTGAGACCCTAACGGGTGATTAGCCGGGCTCCATAAGAACCCTGATTGATTGATTACCTGGGAACATAAACATTATAATAAGTAAGAAAATGAAAATTATGAAAGTAACGTCAGCCAATCAGGTTCCAAACAAAAGTAATACAAAATGTATGAAGGAGGCCCAAGCACCGATCTCCCTAAATAATCACAGGCCCTAGCACTGTGAAGAGTGTACTCCAGGAGCACACACAAAGCAGAACAGGAGGACAGGAAGTCTCGTTCCTCTTCCTTAAAGGGGACGGGCTTAATTTTTTTAGTTTGTTTGGTTTCTGAGAAGCACCTGTTAGCGGTGACTGGAGTGTAGATTCTCCTCACAAATGTATAGAGTAAGTAGGGGGACGAGAACTGGATGAGGAGGTAATACACTATGCATTGCTCAAATTATGACTTTCCAGCAACTACCACGCAATCACAGTTATGATTAGAATTGGACTGGTTCCTTTTAAATCTCTCATGAAATGTTAACGTAAACCACATGGCTCTGAGACGGATAACCAGGATTTTAGCACAAGTACTTGCTAACTTCCTTATCACACTGTATGTCCTTGGATCTACTCTGAAGTATTCACACACAAACTTGTCCAAATCAAACTGGCTTGCATTCCTTAGTGTGTGACTTTTCAAAACTCCCTCTGTAATATATAGGGGTTATGGAACCAAGGCTTAGGCAGGGAGAGTAGAATGTACAGTATCTGTCTACAAAAGAGAAACTTTTCTCCATGTTCTTTGTTAATGTAGGCATTACATATTAAAAAGAATATGACTGCTGAGGGATAGGTTTCAGTAGTATGGTGTAAGATCCTGCGATGAAACAGTAATGTGGTGTATGCTTAGGGAGGATGCTCGGCTAGTAGAAGTAATAGTCTACTTTCTGGATTTTGCTCTGTCTCGAATAGAGAAAGCACGTGGTCTGGTGTAAAGTGATGTGAAGATCAACCACCACCATCTATTGTTTATTTATTTATTTATTTACTGACATTTATAAAGCGCGAACGAATACCCATAGGCGTCTCGGCGCTAGACTACAGTAATGTCCCTCCCCAGTGGTTGAAAGCTCATGCAGATTGATGTGCTATGTTATTGGTTGAATAACCACGTCTTCAGTCTTTTTCGAAACTGCAGGAGGGAAGGACTGGTTTTTATGTGGTGTGGCAGAGTATTCCAGATTTTAGGAGCCGCAACTAAGAAGCGGCGGTCGCCCCAGGAGACTGTTCTGGCACGTGGGACCACTAGTTGATTAAGGGATGTAGATCGGAGCTGTCTGACCGGGTTATAAAGAATTAGCTGGTCTTTGAGAAAGCGAGGTCCTTGATCCTGCAATACTTTATAAACTGTGCACAGGGATTTAAACTTTATCCTGTTTTGGATGGTCAACAAATGGTAAGTCCTCAAGGTGTCTGAGATGGGCGCAAATTTAGGCGTTTTAGACAACAGGCGTGCTGCTGCGTTCTGTACAGTCTGCAGATTTTTTGTGACTCGAGATTGTGCATTAAGAAAGAGTCCATTACAGTAGTCTAATGATGTTAAAACCAAAGAAGTAACCAGGGTCTTGGCGGCCGTGTCCGGCAGAAAAGGAATGATTTTTCTTATCATTCTGAGTTTAAAATGGGCAGAGGCCGCTACCTTGTTTGCATGTGCCATGAAATTGAGCTGGTCGTCGAAGGTTACTCCTAGGTTCCTGACCTTAGAGGTAGGGCATGGTGGGGTGCCAAAAGCTGAAGGCCACCAAGTTGCAGACCAGGCCGGCGAGAGAGTTCCAAAAATGACCACCTCCATTTTATCGGAATTGAGCTTCAGGCAGTTTCTCGCTATCCACTTTCCAATAGCAATCATTCCATTTTGGAACCGTTCTGCTACCTCCTGCCCATCACCCTTGATGGCCAACACCAATTGCGTGTCATCTGCGTATGAGGTTAGGCTCATCCCATGTACTTTGATGACACTAGCAAGGTCCGACACATATATGTTAAATAGTGTCGGACTTAGGGATGAGCCTTGGGGAACCCCACACGGTAATGACAATTTGGCCGATTGGTATGGTCCTAATATCACCGCCTGTGTTCTGTTGGCCAGGAAGGAAGCAAGCAGGTCTCTCGCAGTGAGCTGAACACCCATCCTTCCGACACGGTCGACCAAGATCTTGTGGTCGACCGTGTCGAAGGCTGCCGAGAGATCTAGGAGTACCAGTAGTGCTGTTCCTCCTTGGTCGCGGATGATTCTAATATCGTCCGCTGCTTTGATGAGAGCGGTTTCCGTACCATGGTATTTACGGAAACCAAACTGAGTGTCATCAAGCAGATTATTTCTTTCTATATGTTCAGATAACTGCTGATTCATGGCCTTTTCCGTCACTTTAGCTAAAAAAGGGAGACTCGCTATAGGCCGATAATTTTTCAATTCCTCCTTGTCTAGATTTGGTTTTTTGAGCAGAGGCTTGATCAGCGTAGAGAGTCAGGATAGGTCCCAGAACTCAATATCGTGTTGCAGACATGAGTAATAATCGGAATAGTTGTATCCGATAACATGGAGAGTACAGAGGTGGGACAGGGGTCCAGAGCGGATCCTGATTTGATGGACCTCACAATGGCCTTTGTTTGATCAATGGTTAGGGTTTTAAAACTAGTCATGGTGTTTCCCAAGATGGTCGGGGGAGTGGAAGCACTACTGATGTTAGATTCTAAAGTAAAAGCTTGATATATGTTGTTTACCTTAGAGAAGAAAAACTCGGACAAAGCGTCGCATAATAGTTGTGACGGGGGCGGATTTAGGTCTGGTGTGTTACCAGATAGGGTTTTGGCAATGTCGTACAGTTGCTTGCTGGAATTTTTCGCTTTTTCTATATGTAGCGAGAAAAAGTGCTTTTTTTGCTGCAGTTATCATTATTTTGTAGGTGGCGAGTGCTTCTTTATATTTATTCTTACTTTCACTATCATAAGCTCTACGCCATTGCCTTTCCCTATTCCTAGTTAATTGTTTTTGGGTTTTTAACTCCTCTGTATACCACTGAGCAGTCGGCGTGCTCCTGTTTCTTGAGTGGAATTTGGTGGGTGCTAGTTGATTAGTCGCATCACCCAGCCATTTGTGATATTGGCGAGTTGCGGTGTTAGGATCATTAGATAGGACAGGACTAGTGTTGTTCAGGAGTATATTTAGATCATTATAGTTTATGTCCTTCCATGCTTTAAACGCACCTGGCTTCGAGTATGAGACCTTCTTCCTCAATGATCCTTTAATAGTCAAGCTACTGAATATGGCAGAATGATCTGTCCAGGTCATGGGGAGAATTTCAGTTACATGTAGACCTTCTACGTTGGAAAACATGCCATCCAGCGTGTGTCCTGCCTGGTGGGTAGGCGCCATGACCAGTTGTCTTAGGCCCATTATTTCTAGGTCTGATGTAAGGGCGATGGTATCCCTATCATTTTCTTGTTCTAAATAAAAACTAAAGTCACCCATAACTGTGGTGGACTCTTCGGTGGCTATTGATTCCGTTATGGTACTTAAATTAGTAAGGAAAGCTGGTCTAGTCCCAGCAGGTCGATAAAGGAGCACTCCCTTAAAGTTAAAAAGAGGTGTACATTTTATATTAAAATGTATTGCTTCACATGACGTGACAGGAATAGGTGAAATGCGGACCTCAAATTGGTCTCTTACTATAATGGCCAAACCTCCACCTTTCTTTCTGGCCCTATCCTGCCGATAGGCGTTATAGCCAGGTGGGACTGCCGTAACGAGGTCGGGGCGGATGCCTCATCAGTCCATGTTTCTGTAATATAGAGGGCATCTAAGTTGTGATCACTGATAAGGTCCGCTATCTCTTGGCAGTGTTTGCCCAAGGATCGCGCATTGATGAGGGCCATCACAACGACCCTCTCACTGACATTTTTTAATACTTTAGTAGGGGTAATAGAGTTGTTAAAAGGGATTATAGTGTCACAGTGAGAGCATTTTGTGTTAGCCTCCATGGGATTTTGAGATAAGTCGAATTTTATACAACGGGGGGAGTAGGTTGGGCGGAGCTCCATTAAAGCACTGCGCTTGTAAGTAAATGTACGAGCAGGGGTCGTGGCCCTGGGCCCGGTGCAGGCGCGGACGGGCGCATACAGGCTTGCCTTTGGCGCGCCTTCGGCGCGCCGCCGGCGCGCCCGCCCACTGCGCGGACGATAGTGCATCTCCTTACCTCATCTCCTTACCTTGTTGTATGTTTATGTTTCTAACTAGAAACCAGCCAAAGGCGACAATAAGTGTTACATGTTACTCGTGTGCTAGTCCGTCGGGGCAAACAAAGACGAACAGCAAAACTCATCACAAAGGCCCAACGTGACGATCATCCAAAGAATATCAAGTTTAATGTCTGTTATTATATGTAATCTGTATATACCAATAAAAAGATTTTTTTTTTTTAAATGACCATTACACAATCGAAACTCAAGAAAATGAGCCCATTTCTGGCAGGATTCTCAATCTTTGCACTTGAAACTAATTGTGAATAGCACTCTTTTAGATTTGGGAAAGAGCCTGAGAAAGCACGAATTTGAATTTGTAAATAACTTTAGCTTTTAGAATTTTTTATATTGTAATAGATTTTAATTCATCAAACAATAAAAGCAGACTTGACTAGGCTGGGGCGAATTTAAGTTACGCCGGAGTAATCAGTCATTTTGGTATTTCCGCATTAATCTTTGATTCAGATCTACTGATAATTATGTGATTACTTCGCTTCGCATAATTAAGAAAATTTGGGGGGAAAACGTCCTGCAAGAGCACATTTAGTGAGTGCTAGCGGCTCTTGATACTCATATTCTGTTGCATTTAGGAATGTTTCTTAGTGCAAAATGCATCCTCCCCTCCATTTTGAATGCAAGGTTGCACTTTGCGCTAAGAAAATAGTGCTAAATGCCAGTAGTAAGTTGGGGTAAAATCCTACCCCAGAGCACATTTAGAGAGTGTGAGCAGATGCTTGCTATTCATGTTCTGTTGCATTTAGCGCTATTTCTTAGCACAAAATACATCCTCGCATCCATTTTTGGACGCAATGGGTATTTTTGCACTAAGAAAAAGGGCTAAACACAGAAGTACTCTTCTTGCATGATTCAAGCGTAAACTTGTGGAATTCTGACGTATTTCCATGTGATTATGCTACACAGAATTAAGCGAGGTACTCCCACCCCTAGACTTGACTCATATTATATTCTATGTGTGGTAATACCAGCATTGACAGGATAATAATTACTCTTTTGAACTCTATGCTTAAAATGTAATACACGATATGGTCTCTCCCACCTTGCCCTATTTCTTTCATTTCACAGTAATGAAATATGCTTCTGGCATTATAATTTTTTTTTTCACAATTCTGTAAGGTTTCCCCAGTATTTCTGTTGAACAAGTTTGCAAACAAAATAAATACAGATGTAATAAAATACCCTAATATTTAATAGTCTAAGAAGATTTTGGAAACTCATGGTAAATTAAGAGTTTAACAATCCTACATTTTAAAGCTAATTTTAATCAAACATATTTAGTAACCATTATGCGAATTCTAAAACTGGACAATGGCATGAGTCCAGGCTATGGAGCTTAAATTGGCATCCTAAGAACACATGGGCATCACTTTGGGGCTTATTTACAAGCACCTTGCGCCACTTTTGCGTCACTTTTTATATGGGAATCAAGTTCCCTGGAACCTCAGACCTACAGTAGATGGCGTGATTGATGGGGTGGTCAAATACCTGTTAAATGACCTGTGAAATGACTGGTCTCCTTTCATCACAAACGTTGTTAACCTTTAATGACTTGTTTGTGCAGCTTTTTTTGGTGTACAGAAACACATGAATGGCTGAGTACCTCTTTTGAAAAGTTTAATCTCACCCAGGCCTTTCTATAATGTAATCTTTCAACAATAGATCCAGACTTTGGGCAAGATATAGAGGAAATGGTGAAGGGACAGCTGATTAAAGCAGTGGCAGCCTTGACGTGGGTCCCTTCTCACTTTGCCACTGGGTGATGAGGGCTGTTAGCCCGAAACCGGTTCCAGGCTGCTTGTTTCCGGTCCAGGGAAGACATGGCTTGGCAGTTCGAGCTGGACTGTTCCCATGAGGCACAGGGTCAAGACTGATTTGCATATAGCTGTGTCGGAACTGGGGTGGTGAAGTGAGCTAAAGAACGATGATGGATTCAACCCAGATCTGTGAATGGGGGTGAGAGTCTGAAAAGTGTCAGTGCTCCGTCCATCGTCTCCTTGTGTTTGCTTCACTCTCCCTGGACTTCCCGGTCCATTTTCTTTGTTCCAAAGATTTTATTGGATTTTAAAGTTATAGAAAAGGATAAGAAACACAAAAAAAAATACCATCTCCATTTGACAAATCAGACAAATGTCTGACGGTCACAATTGGAGTATACAAACCATCCACATTGTTAGCAATTGAACAAGATGCACATAAAAAAATAGTAAATGCACAACATGAATTTCAGTCAGACTTACTAAGGTACCATAGGGCTTCATGGCTAAGAAGTTGATGAGAGAGCACAAGAAAGTAACAAGTGCCGGTTTTATTTCACTAGATAAGCTAATCAATCAATTTTCAAGCACTGACCCTGATTAGAAGTGAAAATGAATACCTGAAGACTAGAAAAAGGAGAGTTGGGTTAGGTGAGGGGAAAGAAGAGAGAAAAGAGAATAAGCAAGAAAGACTGAAGAAGGAAGGAAAAGAGGATAGCATTGAAAAATGAGGTGGAAGGGAAGTCAAGTGTCTAGACAAGAGTACCACGGGCCCAGGCATGCATCTATTTCAAAGACTGGGTCTGATGGCAGGGAGAGAATGGAGATCACCTACCTAGTTTAATTAATAAAATAATTTAAAGTTTTCCATATGCGTTTAGAAATAGTGTGGTTACCTACAGAGTGCGACTGGGCTATGTGTGTGATTCTAAGATATGCAATCCATGCCCACCAGGAGTGGAAATAGGAGACGTTCCTGGAGTGTTTCCATTCTAAGAGAATAACTTTAAGTGCAATAGTAATGAGAAGGTCAAGGAATGCAAGAAGGCACGCCAAAGGCAAGCCCATCTGCGCTCGTCCGCTCCAGTCCATCGCTAGATGCCAGACATGCTGCCAATTTAGATAAAATGAGGCACACTTACGCTGGGAATGAGTTGCTTGCAATCAGGATCCGGGTGGGCAGGTGCAAACAATCTAGTTTGTGTGGTCTAGAGGGTCCCATTGGCTACAAACATTGTGGCTTCTGTCTGTCATCTCGGCAAAGCTTAGCAGACCCCCTCTGAGTAATTCCACGACTGTTTTCCACCTTAACTGCCTCTCCCTAGCCAACCACTTCACCGATGTCCACGATATCCTGGAAGCTGAGTCCCCAATGTCCTGTTTCTCACAGAGACCTGGATCCCGGAGGACATGGTTACGGAGCAAGTGCTCGCACTCCCGGAAGGCTATATGATACATACCCTCAGCAGGGTAACAAGAGGTGGGGGTATTACGGTTATTCTTAAAACCAGCTACCCCAGCACTTTTAGAAAGCAACCTTTTGCCGGCTGCGGATGTGCCCATTTTAAAATCACCCTCAATCCCAACTTCACATTGACAGGTTTACTAATTTACCGACCGCCGGGTCCTTCAAAAGTGTTCAGGGAAGCTCTTACCGAGACAGTCAGTCCCTTGGTGGTCAATACTTCTAATTTCACAGTCACAGGAGACCTTAACTTGCACCTGGATAATCACTCTGACCCCGAAGTGACAATTTTTTTGCCTGATCTTGCAGCATGTCAGCTCGGTCAACATGTCTCAGGTCCAACGTACTCAGCTGGCCACCTATTGGACCCAGTTTTTACAAACATACCTTCCTTCACTGTCTGACACCCTGTCCCGATGGGTTGGTCGGATCATTATCTAGTCCCCATGTCCATTCAGGACATCACGCACGAGCGTTATTCAGAAAAAATCTTTTCTCTCAGACATCTCTGGCATAAAGTGAATTGGGACCAATTCCAATCTCACCTCTCCGCTACCCCCCAGCTTTCGTGGCTGACCCGAATGAGCCTTACTCGGTCTTCATCAACTGGATCAGTCAGCCCTTGGATAGCCTAATTCCAGCTAAATTGTCCATGAATCGTCAATCCAAATCTAACCCATGGTACAACACTAAATTAGCTGCTTTGCGTAAAATCTGTAAAAAGCTAGAGAGAATCTGGAGAAGGAATTGTGATCCAACCTCCAAGGATCACTACCGGGTTGCCGTAAGGAGATACCACAGGGCCATCTAAGTTGAGTGTGCAGCATTTTATGCTGAGCAAATCAGCAAGAATACTAACCCAGTGAAGAGTATCTTCTCGATATTCTCTAACCTTAAAAAACCTTCCTCCGATCCAAAAAAGCCAAAAAACTTCCGGCCAATATCCTGCTTCCCTGGGCTGCAAAGTTCACGGAGGCCCACGTTAACTCTCTCCTCATGATACATCTATACTCTAACAACAGGCTCGACCCGTCCTAAAATGGTTTTCACCCTGGCGACAGCACAGAGTCAGCGCTCTAGGCCATGACTGAACATCTTTGGAAAGCTTTAGACGCTGGGCAGATGTCGGCACTGATCCTTCTGGATCTTAGTGCCGCGTTCGACATGATGTCTCATGCCATTTTGCTACGACGCCTGGAGGAGGCGGGAGTCATTGGCTCAGCCTTGAAGTGGCTGGCATCTTTCCTTGTGGACAGGATTTTTCAGGTGATAGCTACCCCCTTTACCTCTAGCATCCATCCCATAAGTCAAGGGGTACAACAGCGCTCTTCCCTGAACCCTCTGCTTTTTAATCTTTATGTTCAACCTCTGGCCTTAGTAGCCAAGAGTAGATGGCTGACCATGGTCTCCTATGCTGACAACACACAGCTGGTGGTGGCTCTCTCAAGCGACTCCAAGCAGAACGCCTTGAAATTTCAGGGTGATCTAGTGGCAGTCGCCAAGTGTATGACAACCAACTGTCTCCAACTGAATGCCGAGTCGGAGGTGTTGTTGGTGGGAAAGGACCATGGTCTATGGAATGAGCTCTGGTGGTCCAAGAGCCTAGGCACTGCCCCTGCCCCCAAGCAAGTAGTGAAGAATTTAGGTCTGGATGGATGCCTCGTATAACTTTCAGACTCAAACTAAAAAGGTGGCGGGAACCTGCTTCAGATTGTTGCAAGAAATTCAACCCATCCTGGGCTTCTTTGATAACCCTACCAGGCAGATCATCATCCAGGCCCTGATTATGTCAAGGCTTGACTACGCCAGCTCACTGTATCTGGGAGCGAGCAAGTCTTAAATACAGAGTCTAAAAAGAGTTCAGAATGCGGCCGCAAGATCTCTTCTCGGTGCGTGTAGAGTCTGCTCAGCTACAAGCGCTATTTGCCGCTTCCACTGATTGCCTGTGACTAGGCGAATTGAGTTTAAGGCTCTCTGTATAGCCTTAAAAACCCTGAAACTGTAATCTCCGAAAATCCTGACTGACCTGCTTCTACCCTATGTCCCCTACCGCCAGCTTCGCTCCATGAAACAATACCTGGTGGTGGTTCTCCGAGTCAGGAGGGTTCGGGTCGGAGGTCGTTCCTTTCAGAACAGAGCGGCCATCCTTGGGAATTCCTTACCGGTCCACATTGGGGGGCTTAATAATTACCTCAAATTCAGGAAAGCCATAAAAACCTTTCTCTTCCCCACTTCGTAGGTCTCCCTGGGCCCTTTTAGAGTTTGGTCAACTCACTGCTGTCCGGTGCCGGGACACCTCTTTGCCAGGGCAGCTGGTGCGCTTTATAAACCTGCTAACATAACATAACATCCAGATCTGAGAGCGCAAATGGTGCTGTTGACATGTATGGGCCAAGGACGATAGTTGGCAAGTCCAATGAGATAGGTGTGTGAAACATTTTGCCTAATTGGGCAGAGATTTCACTCCAATAAGAGGTAAGCAGAGTACAGAAGAAGAACGTGTTCTGGGTCACCAAGCTCTGTTCCGCAGGACCAACAAACGTCAGTGTCCTTTAGTTTTAAAAAAAAAGTTTACTAGGGGTCCAGTAAAGAGAATGTACCACAAACAATTAATTTGTGATACTGTAGGGATGAGTTTACCTCCCTGGAGGAGCTGGGAACATATTTTACCCCATGAGGCATCTGAGGGTGGTAATTTACCTTTATCAGCTAAATAAGTGGACCAATTACTACACAAGGTGGAGTTGGACTGATCAGGAACTTTATCATTTATTTACTAGTCTGGGAGCTACATGTTCTCCTGATTGGAGGCATTTGAGTGAAGAGTGAAGAGAGAGGTATTACTTAGAGGGCGCAGTTTAAAATCCAAGATGGATAGTGTGTACTTCCCCTTGAGTGCAGCAAATGATTAGGGTTTCTTATCTTCATATAGATCTACCCTAAGAGTGATCCCATGAAGGTTTGACACTCCGTCTTCGATTTCTTTGTAGGCACTAGTGTGCCGTTCTTCAGGAGGTACCTAGCCCTGTTGCTACCTGTACGCAATATTGAAAGGCACTTACCTGTTTTAAATTCGTTCTATGATTTCTATCTTTCACCCCATTTTGTTAATTTTATCTTCTGTTACCAGGACGATACGCCACAGGGGAGCCTGTTAGTTAGTATAGAGGGGTTGCTGGACCCCGGTTTGTTTTAAATTTCCCCAACCTGTTTTTGCTTTTGCGCTGTGAAGCACTGACCTACTATGCCCTTGGATGGTGGGCTACATAGAGAGCCTCATAGCGCGTACGCGCAGCTCTGCATGATAGTTTGACACTCCTCTGATTTCCTTGCAGGCACTAGCATGCTGTTTTTCAGGAGATGCCAGCCTTCTGTTGCTAGCTCTACGCCATATTGAAAGGCTCTTGCCTGTTTTAAATGTGTTCAATGATTTTTATCTTTCACCCCATTTCTTTAGTTTTATCTTCTGTTACGAATACCAGTGGCGGCTGGTGAGATTTGAAAGAGGTGTGGTGTAAAAGTTTGGGATGAGTGCCCTGTGGTGTGGGGGGGGGGGATCGCCCCCGGGAGTCTTGTTTTTTTTAAGTGGGCAAATGGTGCATTTCCAAACAAATTTGAGAAAGCAAGAATATTAATAAAGCAATAGTGAAATTGTAGTGGTGACATCAATAAAGAGATTTCATATGATAATGACATAGGTTGCTGCTTATTGAGTAAAGCCAGAGAACTTCTAACAAACTTTGGGATAATAATGAAGTGAGCACCTCACTGATTTTTGTATTCATTGATATATGTTTACAAATGAAATCTACTTAGGGAATACAAGCTATTGTGATTGATCTGACTGGACATAATGAGACCGCAGGCAATAAACATTAAAGGGCAGTAGTGCACCTACAAGGCACTTTATGTCTCAGTCTCATTCAGGGAATGAAGAAATATGACCACATCACCCCCATCCTGCAGGAACTCCCTTTGCTGGTCCGCTGCATCATCATTTACAAACATCTCAAATGATGCAGAGGGTTTTCATGATGCAGTGGTGGCCCACCAAAGCCATCATGGCCTGCAGCACTTCTCTAATCTTGTCTTCAATGGAGCTCCCAACATTCCAATCGTTTAACACTTATTGCACAGTTCCATGCCTCCAATTGATACTGATATGACCCCACCCCACCCGACTCACCATGTAGACAACTGCACATGAATAGCCCTTAACTACCATGTACAAATAATATAGCGTTGTTTCCTTACCTTAAACACTGGAGTTCTGTTGTGTTGGTACATGAGCAGCAAAGGAGGTTGGGTTATGTACCCTCCTGTTCTTTGTCCAAAAATTATATAAAGTCCTTCAGGCTTTACTAGATGCTAAAAAGAAAAATGTTACATAACTAGTAATGGCAACCAAACGCATAAATTATATGTAAGGCTCCCGTTTTTCTTTTTTTTTTAATTTAAAACTTTTTATTAAAATATTTAAAAAAAGAAAATACATGTAAACGGATTTTTACTTATAAATGCAGACGGAAAACTTTTTGTTCTTCGTCTGTAGGCCGGCGGGGGCCTGGGCGGGCGGTTGGCCCTGAAGCCTCATTGCCCCCAGGCAGCGCTGGGGCGGGCTGCTAGTTTATAAATATAAATGGAAAAATACTGACAAATCAGACAAAGTGCTTCAGCTCAGGGTAGCCTTATCTGATGCATAGAATGCAGGCTGCTCTCTGCACATGAAAGGCGCCCTACTAAGAGGGCGGACTCTTAGCGCCGCATTCGTCACTCTCCCCTCACAGGTCATTCATCAGGACTCCAGGGGGAGCCTTGGCATCCCCAACTGGCATGCTCTCCCCCGTATCACTTCTGGGCAGAGACGCAATAAAAATTTCAGGGGTGGGGGGGGGGGCTAATTCTTCCAGCTGAAGGGGTGAAAAAAACAACAAAGCCTCACTACCAAGTTAATGGTGTTTTAAAGACCTGTGAAGTCCTTGGGTGTAGCTGGCAGCTAAAAAAAACTGTCTGTGTGTGCCCGGGAACCTGTCTCAGCTCCCGCTGACACACACGACGCGATGAGGGGTGGTCTGTGCGCCCCTGCATAGGACAGGTGAGATCAGAGAGTACAGAAAGATGATATGGACCAGAGACCTGATGGCGGCAGTGAAACAGACCAAGGGTAAAGGGTACAGAAAGAGAAGTGAAGGCGGGTAATGGCCGAGGGTGAAGACACGGGGTGAGAGTACCGGGGAGAGACGGTGTAATGAGAAGGGTAGAGAGTACATGGGAGGCGCTGGTTCCAGCAGCGGGGGTGAAGAGGGCACAGCCAGCAGAATTCAGAGCCTCCCCCGGCACGCTACAGTGCCTCGCCTGTACCCTGCTCAGTACTGTATGTTACCTTTGCTAGGCCAGTACATGCTATGGACTCGGAGCAGTGGGGAGGGGGGAGGGGCCAAGAACCTGTGTCAATGGCGCATTAGGTACTCGGTGATGCGGCACCCCCTTGACTCCTATCTGGCCGCTTTAGGGGTCAGAAGAGCCTCTCTGGAGAGGGGTCTTTTCGACAACCTGGCGCACATATGGGGGATGCCTGTCTCTTGGTCATTTGGAGCATGTTTGGGCCCCGGCCCCCGACTTCCGGAGGCTTTCATCTTGTCGGCCAGGCTGGGTATAGTCGCCTTGTATCTGATGCTACAGCCAGGGTTTGGAGAGGGGCCGAGCATGGAAGGCCTGCCAAAGCACCCCAGAGAAGGCTGGGGCGATGAGGTCCCTCTCTCCCGCCTGTACTCTCCACTGCGTACTCTCCAGTCCCCTACATGCTCCACTCTCTCATTTACTCCAATCTGCACCCCCCCACACTCTCATCTTTTCCCACAATCTCTCTTCTCAAGTTTACAATTCAACCTCACGGGTAGTCCCCGCCTCCACCGTTGCCCACGAATCCACTCTCAGCCTTACACCCCACTTCTCCTTGCGTTCCATCAATTCACTCATGCACAGCTGGCACAAACATTGACTTACAGCTCCTAGTCACAGCAAAAAATCCTAGGACAAAATGGGCATGGAGTCTGATGGGCAGTGGCAGCTACTGGCATACGTAAACAGGGTGACGAACCGACCCTGTCGGGTCCTGTGAGATGCTGCCACTGATAGACAGCATGAGGGACTGGAAATTGGGGGCATGTGAGGATCTCCCCAAGTATGCAGTATGAAGAAAGGGCAGTGGGGGCAAAGTGTGTAGTTGCAAATGATGAGCAGTTTAAGAAGCTGCGAAGAACTGCACATCACTGTGTTGATGTGCCCTCCATGGCACTATTTTGATCCTCCAAATCGAGGTCTTTATCCAATTTTAGATCAATATTTCTCATGGTAAGATATGTGATTCAGCTTGTTATGCGTTGGCATCTATTAACTACCGCGTGAAAGCATAGCAACCTGAACCACATATCTTACATTTCACCAATGGAAGTGACAATCACAGCCATCACTGCGCATTAGAGCACATAATTAATAATTACATCATGATATTTGCTACTATTTCCTCAAAGTACTATTGCATTACAGATTTGTCCCTGATGAAGGGTTATGTCGACCCGAAATGCATTGGAACGCAACATAAATGAGATATATAAGAAAACTCAAAAGATTGAATGCTCGAAGAGAAGTGAATAGAACTTTCTTCAAGGAAAGACATGTGTTTTGATTAATTCATTTGAGAAATATTGATCTAAAATTGGATAAAGACCTCGGTTTGGAGGATCAAAATAGTGCCTAGGGGGACACATCAACACAGTGATGTGCAGTTCATCGCATTAAATTGGACGTTGTCAACCGGCACGTTGCCCCAGGAGCACTTACAAATTTAGAACATATTGAATTTGCCATATAAACTCAAAGTTGTAGCGCACACTATCTTTAGTTTGTCATTACAGTTTAAGAAGCTGCCACAATGAACATTGTGAGAAAGAGGCTGTGGGGTTCAGAATAGTAAAGTTACACTGGTGAACAGTGTTAGAATGTGGCACTGTTGGGTAATGTGAAGAACTGAGGTGGGCAGTGTGAACATCTGGCACTGGTGACCAGGGTGAGGAAAAGACAGTGATGGAGGGGGGGGGGGGGGGGGGGGGGCTGAAGCCCGTTGAGCCCAATGGGTGTTGCGCGCCTGCTTCTGGGTGTGTGAAGCGTCTCATTGTCTGAGAGTGCTTCGCTTTATAAAGGTGAACTCGGGCAGTGTTGAAGACTGTTGCTCCTGCCGCTGGGTGCCTTCCCCTATGGAATGTGCATTGCTTTACTTGGGTCCGCGCTTTCAGCGGCACCTTGGGCCTCATTTATGAAAAGTGACGCATCGCTGCGTGAAAACAGCGATGCGTCACTTTTCACTGCGCACTCCTTGCGACACCAATGATGCGTCATATTTAATGTATGACGCATCATGTCGCAAGGACTTACAGATACGTCAGTATTTCTGACGTATCTGTAAGCGCAAAAGTGACGCATTGCTGGAGTGTGTCACAAAAGTGACGCAACTCCAGCAATGCGTCCTTTCACATGGGGAAAGCCCCATGTGAAAGGGCTTGCGTCAGTCTTACGCCTGCTGTGAGGCAGGCGCAAGATTTTGACGCAACAGCATCCTAAAAGTGGCGCAGTGAAATCTCATAGATTTCACTGCGTCACTATTACGAGGCTTTTTGCGGGGGAACGCCCCCTCTGCATACATTATACCTGACGCAGGTATAATGTGGCGCAGGGGTTTAAAAAGTGACGCATCTACCTAGATGCGTCACTTTTTAAATATGGCTCAACAAGGCGCGTTTTTTACGCTGCTGGTGCGTCACAAAAAGTGACGCACCGGGGGCGCAAAACTGACGCAAAGCCTCATAAATAAGGGCCCTTGTCTTCAGGTTAACTCCAGAAGAGAATGGGGAGGCGTGCATTGCGTTATTGTGTACACATTTTCGCACTCCCATTGTTGCAGGGGGGAACACGTTGGGCCAGTTAATAATTTTAAATGCTTTCAGTGGGTAATCCTGGACGCTGCATCGGAACACAATTGTGATTCTGAGCATATCACTTCATTTCCACATGCCTGTAAACAATGGATATGAACAGGTGAAATTGAACTGACGCCCGGGTAAAGCTCTCCAATTCCTCTGGGCCCAGTTCCATTATACTTTGTGTTGGCTCCGGCGGAAGAATGTTTCTAATGCTGATACAAAGCATTTTGCACCCTCCTCCCCTCAAAAATATGAACACTCACCTTGCGTTTTAGCAAGTTATAAATAGATATTTATCATAGTGTACGCTGGAAAATTATCTCCTCTGTTTAAAAGAAATGGAAGAAAAATCTGTCAAAATAATTCCTATGTAGGCCTAAATAATCCCAGGGAAATTGTTCTGCAATGAGAAAAAAGAATGGGTTGCTCCCTCAAAGACACAGCTTGACATTTGACCTCTATCTTTGAAGGCACATCAAATGTAACAAGAGAAGAACTTGATTTAACCCCTTGCATGCTGATGACGGCCCCCAGCCGTCATGCACTACGATGCTCGTGTGCTGATGACGGCTGGGGGCCGTCATAAACCCGTCCACTCGCGATTCTGCCGCACAGGCGCAGAATCGCGGCCGCATGGAAGGGGTTAAAGGTCCCTAGGTTGTACAGCCCCACAGTAAAGGTTTCCTCATGCAAGTTACTCACAGTCTGTTTAGGCCTATGTTCTCTTTCAATTATTTTAGCAAAGTTTTCAGATGAATATATTGTGTTTACTTAATTTGATGTATATATAAAAAAATATATAAACTTCTTACAACTGAGTGCAAGTGTACAGTGCCTATTTAAATAAATATGGAAAAATACTGACTGCAGTGTCTTCTTTTGCTTGCGACAAAAATAAATGTGCATAAATGCAGATAAAATGCTTCCACACGGGGGTGATTGGTCCCCGCTGTCGGAATGGGAGGAGTTGGGTCTACAGATGTTAGGGGACCTCTATATTGACGGGGAGCTGGCTCCATTTAGGGATTTGTGGGATCAGTTCGATCTACCGGAAGGGCACTATCTCCTGCATGCAGCGGTGGTGGCAGCAATCCAAAAACACTGGAAGGGTGGGCTGGCGGAACCAGATGTGACCATGGCATGTCAGTACGTGGTGATGGCCGCGGGCACAATTAAAGCGGTGACCTGCCTCCAGTCCCGAAAGCTGAACGAGGGTCTAGAGCCGTTACATGCACTGAAATCGAAATGGGGGGAGAGCGTAGGCAAGCCCATACCGGATACAGTTTGGGGTCACATATTGAAAAGGACGTGGAAGGGTACCAGGAACGCCCGCTTCCAACAGGTACACTTCTTCATTCTGCACAGGGCCTATCTGACCCCGGGGAAACTTAGGCGACACTATCAAGTGCAAGGCGCGGCCTGCCCGAAGTGTTTGACACCGGAGGTCGAGCTGGATCATATGCTGTGGGGGTGCCCGAAGCTGGGGGACTATTGGCCAGAGGTGGGAGAGCTACTGAATGCAGTTACTGATCGGGAGGTAGAATTTGATATGGCGGCGTGCCTGCTGCTCTGGTTTCCCCACACAGCGAAGACAAAAATCACGAGCAAGTTTATTGACCTGGGACTATATATATCAGAATGAGGCAGGCGACCAGAACGGACAATGAAAAGAGCTTAGAGATGGCGAGGGCCTGGGAAGTGGTGGTGATGGCGCTACGAGACTACCTGATTGAGGAAGAGGAATAGGCACGCTCGGAGGGCGGAGTTCTGTGGAGATAGGAAGATAGATTGCACATGCCCGACTAGTGGCGAACCCTCTCTTTCACGATTTGACACTTATTACCCATATCAGCAGCACGTTGGGAGGGTGGGATGGTTGTTGGGGTGTTACTAGGTTTCCGTGGGGCCATTATGGGGAGTGAATGAGGCGAGGGGCCGGGGGTTATGGACATGGGACATGAGATAATAGGCGACATATTAGGGATGGTAGTGAGTTCCGGCAATCAGTCCTAAGAACTGGCCACTGATGTACGACACAGACCGGACCCCGCTGTGATGCGCACCGTTGTCACTCAGGTGGCCCACACAGGGGGCTTCACAGCATTGGTCAACGGCTAGTGGGGGGGGGGGAAGTTAGGGGTGAAAACAAAAAGCAGATGTCAAATAATGTTGTCATCCAGTCATTTCTGAGAGATGCTATCGTGATGGATCGCAGGCACATACCGGTACGCCGCCCAGCCTCCGGGATGTGGGCTAAATGGCTGTGTACAATCTTAACGACAATGGATAATGTTAGGCAATGCCTTGAGTGTAATGGTTGACCCATCTCGATGTAGCGTATGTAATTCTGCAATAAAAACAAATTTAATAAATAAATAAATACAGATAAAATGACCAAAAAAAAAAATGGATAAATACAGACGGAAATGTCAAAAAAATAAATACCATAAAACCGGGAGCCCTAATTATATGTCAAAGCCAAGTTAATGCATACTACCATTTGGAAGAGTTAGAATCTAGTTTTCCAAGCTGAGGGGCTTTGAATCTCTGCAATGATTCTCCCAGAGGAAAAGGGGTATAATGTATGTAATTTGGGGCATTGGTTAAACAACTAAACTTCATTTCTGTCATTCCTATATTGCGCCACCAGACCGGCATTTTGATTTTTGTTTGAGATTTAAGTTATTTGCACCCAGATATATAACCCAGCAACTGACATACATTTTAAACCAGACAGACAGAACTCTTGGCTTTGTCAATGCTGGTTGTTAGCTGTTTAAGATAATAGGCAACAATGACTTTGTCGTAAATAATATTGAAAATGTTCCAATACTTAAATTGTGAGACTGAATTAAACATTACTAAGGCCTTTGGAGGACATGGGGTTAGAGAGTGTCTTAATCATGCCCATTATTCTCATTCTACATTAGACACATGCACCTTTTCTCTCCACTTCTCGTCCATATGCATATCTTATCTTCAGATCTCAAACCTCAAACACACAACGCACTGTATTTTCATTTAATTTTCCCTTCTCCATATTTTGGCAACTGTGTACCTCCTTCACACTAAGTTCGAATCACAATTGAAACTGGAATAAGTGACCATTGCTCTGTTTCTTCAACGAAGAGGCCAGGGATTGGATGACCAAGGATTTTGAACACCTTTTTGCCCTACTGACAGGTACAGTGAGAAATTCGCACCGCCTTCAGCCTTTGCTCCAGAGCTCTCAATGGTGGCACTTCAAGTGACCTACGCATCTTATAAAAACATACATATCGCCATCGATTTTTCCCAAAGGCTTTTTCTTCCAATCAGAAAGTAATACGAAATAAAACAGTAAATTCTGTTGTGCCTACTGCAACTTTTGGCAGCGAAGGTTCTTGCTCTACCCATGTCTAAACTGCAAAGACTCGCCTCACAACCAATCAGACCCGATGTCTCCTTTAACTCTGAGTAAAATGTTTATCATCACTATGGGAAAGCGTCTGAATGAATCCTTCATTCGCTTTCGATTGGCCGAGGCGCTTATCGTCCTGATGTCATCATTGCGCGAGGTCTGTAGTGCTTGGCTAACAAAGAGCGCTTTATTACGTCACAACAGAGATGTATCAGAGCCTCGCGCCTCGGTCTCAGAATTACAACAGCAACGATGCAGGTGTGGACTCAGGTGTCTCGGAAGAACTGGGTATGATCATATAGTGCTTACGTTAACCCCGATGGGTACCTGGTTATTTGCTCACACTGTTGTTGTGCTGCGGCATAAAAGGGTAAGTGTGGGTTATCTGAGCTGTGCGAGGTCTTCAGTGCTTGGCATTGACTGCTTGCTGCCATGGAGGCAAGTGCTTCAGTGCCCTATAGTGGTAATCATGACTGGTACAATACACGACAGAGGATGAGTAGAGGGGTAGAGTATGGATA
This sequence comes from Lissotriton vulgaris, assembly GCF_964263255.1. Lineage (NCBI taxonomy): Eukaryota > Metazoa > Chordata > Amphibia > Caudata > Salamandridae > Lissotriton > Lissotriton vulgaris. Next base: position 561,369 of record NW_028245833.1, on the reverse strand, counting down.
AAGGGACACTAGGCATGGGGAAGACATTGTGAATGAAGGGGTGGAACAGACATGCAGTGGTGGGTGCCAAATCGGTAGTGAAGGGGCAAGGCAGACGGTGACCAGGATGAAAGAAGTGCCGGGCATTTTGAGGTAGGTCTGTAGCCAGAAATATGTGAACAGAGGGTGCAGCAGGATGTGAATAAAGAAGCAGTGCAGAGGATGACAAGAGTTGAATGGCATAGGTTTGGTGGTAGACAGGGCTTTAAGTTGGCCGGGTCTCACGGGTCCTTCGCACCGGCCGTTTTTTAAAGGGGACCTCGAAACGGGTCCCTACCTGCTCTGTTTTCTGCCCTGGCAAAGCCGGTCCGTTTTTTTTCCGGACTGCAGTGACAGAAGGCACATCGATGTGCGTGTGCTCACACTGCTCACTTCTCACTAGTGGAGATTGAGAAGTTACGCCATGACGTCATGCCAGGTGAGCTTTGTAGGAGAAGGGAAATCCTTAAGAGAATCATTTTCTCTCTGGATCTCCCTTCTCTTTTTGAAACTCAGGAGCAGTAACATTGCCGTGGTGTCACCAGGGCTTTAAGTTGAACCTTTTTCAATATTATATACAAGCCATAGTTGTTGCTTATTTATCTCCTACAACTAACAATCATTGACAAAGCCAATAGTCCTGACTTGTGGTAGGTAATATGTTATTTGTTGTATCATATATCTGGATGCAATGACAGAAAGAGCAAAATACAACTCGATTGGCACACTATGCTAAGCACAGATTTTTAGCTTAAGTGTTTTTAAGCCATGCCCTTAATTACATTGGCCACGCCACTTTGAGAGACTCAAAGCCCTGGTGGTAGAGATGTCAAGAAAGAGGAGTGGCTGGGAACAAGGCACTCACAAGTGCTTGGGTGACTATAAAGACACAGGGGGAGCAGACAGTAAGTGAAAAGCTGGGGCAGGCAGAGAGTGGGAGGTTTGTGGCTGGTACTCAACTCAGGTTCCCTGGTGTCAGACTGTGGCTGAATATCGCAGTACTCTCAGTGCTTGGGGTAAGCTTGAGAAGTGTCTGCACCTTGTCCAAGTGTCTCCAAGAAGAACTGCTGCACCCTCGAAAAAGCCTGGCGCCACGACCAGACCACAGACAACATGACTGCCCGGAAGCACACCACCCGCAAACACCACCAGCTGATCCGCACCACCAAGAAGACAGCATTCACAGAACGACTGGACAACATCGCCCACAACAGCAAGGAACTCTTCAGCGTCATCAAAGAGTTCTCCAACCCCAGCGCCGGAAACAACAACATCACCCCCTCGCAAGACCTCTGCGACTCACTCGCCTCGTTCTTCCACCGCAAGATCGCCAATATACACAACAGCTTCGGCGCACCAACCACGCACCCAACCATCGAACCACCGCCCCCCACCACCACCCTCTGCGCCTGGACCCCGGTTAGCACCAAAGACACCACCCGCACGATGAACACCATCCACTCCGGATCACCAACCGACCCCTGCCCCCACTAGTCTTCAACAAGGCCGACTCCATCATCGCACCCCAACTCCGGGACATCATCAACACCTCCTTCAACACCGCCACCTTCTCGGAGACCTGGAAGCACGCCGAGCTCAGCGCCCTCCTAAAGAAACCATCTGCAGACCCCACCGACCTCAAGAACTACCGCCCCATCTCGCTCCTCCCTTTTCCTGCCAAAGTCATCGAGAAGACCGTCAACAGTCAGCTTGCCGCCTTCCTCGAGATGAACGGATCCCTCGACCCCTCGCAGTCCGGCTTCCGAGCCAACCACAGCACCGAGACCGCCCTCATCGCAGCCACTGACGACATCAGATCCATGCTCAACAACGGGGAAACAGCGGCCCTCATCCTCCTGGACCTCTCTGCAGCGTTCAACACTGTCTGCCACTGCACCCTAGTGCAGCGCCTCAGCAACATCGGAGTCCAAGAGAAGGCACTGGAGTGGATCATCTCGTTCCTCGCCGGAAGAACCCAGAGAGTCCGCCTCCCCCCATTCAGATCCGAGGCCACCGAAGTCATCTGCGGCGTACCACAAGGATCATCACTCAGCCCAACCCTCTTCAACGTCTACATGAGCCCTCTCGCAGCCATCGCACGCAAACACAACCTCAACATCATCTCCTACGCCGACGACACCTAGCTGATCCTCTCCCTCACCAACGACCCTGCCACCGCCAGAACCAGCCTGCACGAAGGGATGAAAGACGTCGCCGAGTGGATGAAGAACAGCCGCCTGAAACTGAACTCAGACAAGACGGAAGTCCTCATCCTGGGATCATCGCCCTCCACCTGGGACGACTCCTGGTGGCCCCCTGCCCTGGGCACCACTCCCAAAGCCAACGGACCACGCACGCTACCTGGGCTTCATCCTGGACTCCTCCCTCTCGATGACCAGACAAGTCAACGCCGTCTCATCATCATGCTTCAACACCCTGCGCATGCTCCGTAAGATCTTCCGATGGATCCCCACTGAAACCAGAAAGACGGTCACTCAGGCACTCGTCACCAGCCGACTGGACTACGGAAACACCCTCTACGCCGGAACCACAGCCAAACTTCAGAAAAGACTCCAGCGCATCCAGAATGCCTCCGCACGACTCGTCCTAGACATCCCCCGACACAGCCACATCTCCGCCCACCTGAGAGACCTGCACTGGCTCCCCGTCAGCAAGAGGATCACGTTCAGGCTCCTCACCCACGCACACAAGGCCCTCCACGACCTGGGCCCCAAGTACCTCAACAACCGCCTGGCCTTCTACACGCCCACCCGCCAGCTACGATCAACCAGCCTCGCCCTCGCCACCGTTCCACGCATCTGCAAAGCCACTGCCGGGGGAAGATCCTTCTCCTACCTGGCAGCCAAGACATGGAACTCCCTCCCCATCCACCTTCGACTAACCCAGGATCACCTTTCCTTCAGGAAGCTCCTCAAGATCTGGCTCTTCGAGCAGTAGCGGACCCCCCCCCAGCGCCTTGAGACCCTACCGGGTGAGTAGCGCGCGATACAAATGCCCATGATTGATTGATTATCATCTTACTGGCTGCATCAGTCTGAATGGTGACATACTTAGTACTCCCAAAGCCGGGTATTCTAGTAGTCTGGGATCAGACCAGGTATTAGTGCGCATGGCCTGAGGAAACCTGGGATGTCCTTGTGTCTGATGATAGCAAAACCTAGAGGGAGTCTGTGGTGTTTGTTTGTGTGCTTGCTTATGCCTGTATGCCTGGCATTCTAAATGCTTCAGCTAATGCTCGGGGTGTTCCTTTGCTCCACACTGCCATGCTCATCCTAGCTGTGTCTGTCTGCAATTGATCTTGTTGGTCCCTGTGGCCTCTACCTCTGGTAGAGCTCAGGTCCCTCCTGCCTCTGCTGACAGAGCCAGCACCACACTTTCTCCTTGGAGCTCTGAATACACCCATCATCATTATCACCATCACTACGGTCAACATGTGTAATGGAGATGCTGCAACGTGCTAGCCTCAGGTACCTGGTATAGTTGCACAACCAGGGGTGGCTTCTCCATTTGAGCGGAGGTGCGTCGCCCCACTTAAAACTACCCAGAGATCAAAGATGAAATGGTAATTAATTACCATTTTATTTTTCATCCCCCAAGCGTCAGGGCAGGGGTGGGGCTGCTGCTGACTGACAGAAGCATGCCACTCAGAAGGGAGGAGGGTGAGCTGGCTTGGCACGGTTTAAAGTGCGCATGTCTTTTTGGCTGGCGATCTTGCAACAGCCAGCCACACATGCGCACTTTAAACAGCTCTAACCCCACTGCCTTAAGACAGCTAGGTTAGAGCAGGCCAAAGCCTCCCGAGCGCTGTGGAGCGCCGAGTGAGGCCGCTCCCACCAATCCTAGGGCTCCTCTCATGCTGGTGAGAGCAGCCAAGGGAGTTGCTGCATCCGAGGAGAAGAGAGAAAGGAATCCGGTAACTGAAAATTAATGTGGAACTTCAGAAATAAATATTAGCTTGTGTGCGAAAATAAAGGGAAAATAGATAAACTTCAGTGTGAATACAATGACAATGAGCTCAATTCAGAGCCTTTTGTAAAAACTGGGTTAAAAAATACACTGGATCAATTTACATAACTGGTTCTGTGTGCTTTTGTGCCCGATTTTACATATTGGTGGAAACAATCAGCCAGATTCATGAAGGTGAATTGCGCTCGCAAAGGGCCAGATTCTCAGAATCTGGCCCTTTGCGAGCGCAATATTTGCATTTGGGATTCATCATCCCAAATGCAAAAATCGGTAATAGCGAATTCGCAAATTTGCGAGGAATCACATTTAAGGAATCTCTATTTCAGATTCCTTAAATGCAATTCATCATCCATTTTCAAATTGCGAAATTGCAATTTCGGGCCGCTATTTACCGCGAGGTCAAACCTCGTGGTAAATAGCGAAAACTTAGAAAAATGCTTTTAAAAGCATTTTTCTAAGTTGCATGTTGCACACACACATGTCCTTTGGACATGTGTGTGCGCAACACCAATGTAGATTTCGTTTCAGGGGTTCTACAGGGTGTCCTTTGGACACCCCTAGCACCCCTAGCACCCTTTAAATCGCTATCTTATTTGCGATTAGCAAATTGCTAATCGCAAATAAGGAATACTCCCCATTCATTCCTATGGGCCTTTTGGCCCATAGGAATGAATGGGGAGTTATTCCTTATTTGCGATTAGCAATTTGCTAATCGCAAATAAGGAATGCGTAGGAATCGCATTTTTTTTTTGCGATTCCTACATGAATCCAGTTTTGCGAGTCTGTTATAGTGATTCCTTATGAATCGCTATTAAAGACTCGCAAAACAGGTCTTTGATGAATCAGGCTGAATGTGAACTAACTAACGTGAGCAAATACTTTTAGCACAAGTGCAAATTCTTCTTAGCCATAATCAGCATAAGTATAAAAAATGAAATTACGATTTGAGCTGATGTTTGCACTACCGCTCAAGCAGTGGAGCAGACTGAGTGACCCCACGCTGATCAGGCATATAGTATTTTTTTTAAACTGTAAAGACCCTTCCTAACTCAAGTGAGACAGAACGCTGCACAAGAAAATCCGAATAATTACCAGGCAATATGTCTCTTTCCTGACCTTGTCTTGCAGTAGCCCTGGCACCTGGCCTGTTCTAGATGCACAGCCATCAGCCGCCATGCCTAGAGGTCGGGTGCCACCGCTGCCTGTTGTGGACCCCCGCCCCCCCCTACCTCTGCCAGCAGAGCCCAGCCCACCACTTCCCCATTGACCCGAGCTCCCCAACCAATCCAAGCACTGCTCATATGCGGCATATAACACTAAGCAGCAGAAGAGCAGTGTTAGTACTGGCTGGGGTATGGAAACAAGTTCAAGTTTGGCATTTGTATAGCGCACTACTCACCCAGAGGGTCTCAAGGCGCTTGAGGGAGGGGGTACTTTACTTATCGAATATCCAAGTTTTTAGTTGTTTTCTGAAGGAGAGGTGGTTCTGTGTAAGGCGGAGGTGGGTGGGGAGAGAATTCCAGGTTTTGGCCGCTAAGTAGGAGAAGGATCTTCCCCCAATAACATGAATGGATGCAGGTACAGGGCTAATTTAAATAGACAAAATGAGCCTGGGAGGTAGTGGCTTGCAGCAGCAGGGGGTCAACACCCCTGCACCCATATGAACAGACCACCACTGGTGTAGAGTTAGTTCTGGTGGATATACAGGGGTTAAAAACCATATACTTGTTTTCCCGATCTTAATGTCTAGGCTGCTCTGTTTGCAGAGAGACTCAAACTGATCCAAAGCTTTTGTAGCCCCATGGCCGATTTTGAGATCAGAAATGTGCGGTTGCCAAACAGAAGGGCCGAACCCTGACATCAGCTAATCTTGGGTCGTCATCATACTCACAAATCTCTAGTTAGGTTACCAACTCATTGATAAATAGAGTGAATAGGGTCGGGGTGAGGACACATTCCCCTGCCAAATGCCCCAGTTAATTTGAACTGGATCGGTCAACCCACATCTAACTTATGCAAAGTTGTTGGTATGCAATCTTATAATGACGCACCAAGAAACAATGTTCAAAGAGTTTCCAGTTTTGCCAAAATTAAGTCCTTTATTTTTTTCAGTCTTTAAAAATCCTCAGCCAACGCGTTTCGTTTCATTGGAACTTCGTCAGGGCTCAGTAATCTCTTGTGGTTCCAGCACAAAGGTCAGGAAAAAAGTTATCCAAGTGTTTTAAGTCACGTTCTCATGGGAAGGTCCTTTTCCAATTAGGACAAAACTAAAAATTTTCAAAGATCAGATCTAAATGTAATGGTCCAACGTCTTTGCTTGCGTACCTTAAGTAAAGTCCTCGTAAGGACAAAATCTAGCAACCTTATTCCGACAAGATCAGAGGTGGTTCCAGTAACACTTAGACTTGACCTAGGTAAGGGTACTCTATATTCTTTAAAACATTTGGAAATGTTGTATGTTTCACGTTAGAACTCAGTTGATTCCAATATTAGGAACATAATGGGCCACACGTACTCCTTCTGCTTCTAACTTTCCTTCCTTTCGACGCTCTGGAAGGGGCGTACAAACATGTTAATTTCAGAACAAGCCTGTGCACCAACAGTCCCAGCGCAGCCGTGGATGTGGGGCTTGCAGAGGCGGGTCACGGGCCAGCGTGCGAGTCAGTCCACCAACACCCCTGCTGCCAGTGCCTCCACACTTTCCTAGACCGGTGTTTCAGGCCCAGCAGACGCCAGTGGGGAGCAGAATTTGTCATCACCTCCCCCACTGGCTCACCATTACATCAGACAGGTGGGTTCTGGAGATTGTTCGAAGGGGCTACCCCCTCCCCTTCGAGTCTACCCCCCCCCCCAGCCATGCCACCACAGTTCCACCACATGTCGGGGGATCGTTTGGCCCTTCTCCAGCAGGAAGTTAAGGCCCTCTTGGCCAAGGGGGCCCCAGAGCGCTTTCCGGCGCCAGAAGTAGGTCTTGGCTGTTACTCCCACTACTTCTTGGTTCCAAAGAAGGACAAGGGTCTACGTCCCATCTTAGACCTTCAGAGCGTAAATCACTTCCTCGGGAAGGAGAAGTTCAAAATGCTCACTGTGGCTCAGGTCTTGTCTGCTCTCGACCCACAAGACTGGATGGTGGCACTAGACCTGCAGGACGCTTATTTTCATATTCCCGTCCTGCCGACCCATCTGTGTTACCTGCATTTCATGGTGAGCCAGGAGCATTTTCAGTTCACCGTGCTCCCCTTTGGCCTTCCCAGCGCCCCTCAGGTATTCACAAAAGTGATGGCAGTGGTCGCAACTCATCTGCGCAGATCAGGGGTTTTAGTCTTCCCCTATCTCGACAACTGGTTGTTCAAGGTGGGCTCGCCCCAGACAGTCGTCTCCCACCTCCAGACTACGGCCTACCTCCTACATTTGCTGGGGCTTTCCATCAACCTGCCGAAGTCGCACCTGATTCCCTCCCAGAAGCTTCTCTTCATTGGAGCGGTTCTGGACACGGCGCAGTTTCGGGTTTATTCTCCCGAACAGCGAGGCCAGGACATTCGGGCTATGATTCCGATCTTTCAGCCCTTGTCCTGGGTTTCGGTCAAGACGACCTTGAGGCTGCTGGGACTCATGGCCTCCTGCATCCTGATGACCACCCATGCCAGGTGACACATGCGGGGTCTGCAGTGGGACCTGAAGTTCCAGTGGGCGCTGCATCAGGGGAACCTGTCCGACTACGTCCAGATCTCGGAGGGCACTGCACAACAATTGCAGTGGTGGCTCACGAATCAGCATTGGGTCAACGGCAGATCCTTCTCCCTTCCCCAACCGGAGCACACAGTGGTGACGGATGCGTCCCTCCTGGGATGGGGCGGCCACATGGGAGAGGTGGAGATCAGAGGCCTTTGGTCTCCGGCGGAGTCCCGGCTCCATATCAACCTTCTGGAGCTTCGGGCCATCCTTCTTGCACTGAAGGCATTCCTTCCCTCTGTCAGGGGGAAGGTAGTGCAGGTGTTCATGGACAACATCACCGCCATGTGGTTTTGCAACAAACAGGGCGGGGTGGGGTCAGGAGGCTCTGTGCTTCTGGACATGGCTGGAACATCACGGCATTTCCTTCGCGGTTCAACACCTGGCGGGTTCTTTGAACTTCAGGGCGGACAAACTCAGCCGCCGGTGTCTGATGGATCACGAATGGCGTCTTCACTCGGAGGTGGCGCAAGGTCTCTGTGAGGGGAGCCTTGGTTAGATCTATTCACCACAGAAGAGAACGTGCAATGTCCGCAGTTCTGCACGTTGGAATTTCCAAGGCGGCACTCGCTCAGCGACGCTTTTCGTCGTGAGAGGAGCTGCGGTCTGTTGTATGCCTTTCCAAATATACCTCTCCTACCCAGAGTGCTGGAGAAAATCAGGCATGACCAGACCCAAGTCATCCTTGTGGCTCCGGACTGGGCTCGAAGAGTTTGGTATCCCGAGCTACTCAGTTTGAGCCTGGATCCCCCGATCCAACTGCCTCTGTGGGAGGATCTTCTGTCGCAGCAGCAGGGGGCGGTTCTCCACCCGAACCTGTCCAGCCTCCACCTACATGCGTGGAGATTGAGCGGTGACAGTTGATTTCATTTGACTTTCCTCCTGAAGTCTGAGATGTCATTCTGGCAGCCAGGCGTCCCTCCACTAAATGGGTATACGCCTGCTGGTGGAACATATTTGTGGCATGGTACACAGCCAAGACTGTGGACCCCCTTTCTGTCCCTCTTTCTGAGGTCCTTTTGTTCCTTCTTTCTGTGGCCCAGCAGGGCTCTGCTCTGGGCACTATCAAGGGATACCTTTCGGCCATTTCAGCCTTTCTGAGGCTTCCAGATCAGCCTTCTCTTTTCAAGTCCCCTGTTGTACAGAGATTCTTGAAAACAATTACGCATATGTTCCCTCCTGTTCCTTTCATAATGGCTCAGTGGGACTTGAATCTTGTTTTGACTTATCTCATGTGCGCTCCCTTTGAGCCGCTTCACAATTGTCCTTTACGTCTTCTGACTTTAAAAACTGCCTTCCTGGTGGCTATCACCCCTGCCAGGAGAGTGAGTGAGCTTCAGGCTCCCTCTTGTAAGCCTCCTTTTCTGTCGGTTCATCCGGACAAGGTTGTGCTGCGTACTCGTCCTTCCTACTTGCCAAAGGTTGTCACTGCCTTCCACATTGGGCGCTTTCTTTCTGCCTCCACACCCTTCCAGAGAGTAAGAGAGGCTCCACCGTCTGGACCCGAAACGTGCCCTCTCCTTTTACGTGAATCTCACACAAGCATTCCGGGTGGATGACCAGCTCTTTGTTGGCTTTGCAGGCGCCAAGAAAGGCTGGCTGTTCACAAGAGGACTATCTCCCACTGGGTTGTCTTGTGTATCAAGGCCTGTTATTCTATGGCTAAAAAGGAACCTCCGGTGGGGCTGCATGCCCATTCTACCAGGGCGACAGCAGCTACCACTGCATTGGGACGTGGTGTCCCCCTGCAAGACATCTGTCAGGCTGCCACATGGGCTTCTCTGCATACTTTTACGAAGCATTATTGCCTTGATAGTCAGGTCCGGAGAGACAGCTTCTTTGGCCGTTCTGTTCTCCGTGACTTTCTGGTGTAATCTTGTTCGCAGACCCACCACCGGGGTTGGTATTGCTGGGGTATCTATTCTAAGGTAAGGAATCTATCACTAATGTGTCTCTTTCAGATGCACAAGTTACTACTTATGTAACTATATATCTGTAAGAGACATTAGTTAGTGATAGATTCCTTACCGCCCCACCCATACTCCCCATTCTGTGAACGGATTTCTAGGGTTAAGGTCATTGTAGGAAGGTGGATACCTGACTATGGTTACCCCAGATTTTTTGCCTTGTGTTTAGCTGGTTTTCGACTTAGCTGGCCTGGTTCCCTGCTAATCAGGGCCCCAGGCTATCTGCTCTCTCTGTAACATGGATTCCATGTACCCTAGGTGCATAACTAAATTGGCTTGGGTCACCTTATCAGCCCCTGTACAGAGCACTATAGGTGCCCAGGGCATAGGTGCATCCAAGGCCTACCAGGGGCTGCAGCATATCTTTTGCCACCCCTGGCTGGCTATCCAAAATTGGCACAACTGGCTGATCACTCAGCTGGGGCAAGGTGGTGTAATCACCCCTTGCTTATATATAGTATGCCTATATCTAAACCTATCTGGACACATATATACCTATAAGTCACTCCTATGGCAGGCCTTAACAATCCTGGAGGCAGAGTGCTTGGTTTTATGTGAGATGGTGCTCTAGCATGAGCTGAGCCTGTCTGCAGCTGTCGGGACCAATTCCCTAAGCCGTTCCGGGATAATGCCATACCATATACTATTAAGTGCATTATAATCCATCGCGGTTATATGTGAACTTTGGTTTGGCTTTATCAAAACATGTCGTGTAAGGTGTCATACGATTTGGAATACTATCCCCTCGACAGTTCTGTCGACGGGGATAGCATTCCACCCTTCTAGAGGGAGAAGACATGTTACTTTACTGAAACGCGGTTGATTTTAAAAGAGCCTCAGCATCACAAAATGGACGCTTCTGCCACAGACACAAGTCTGACCTCCTGCTGCTGACCGAAACTCAGCCGAGGAGGCCTGGACAAAGGCTTTCCTGTCGCGGGGAGGTGTCACACCACCCCAGACAGGAGATAGTGGAATGTAGCAGGGAGGTTTGAAAGAAACCAGACACTGCCTGGGGAGCACAAGGCTTCCCCTTGCATAATCCGGTCAAACCGGTTCTGGGGCACACCAGCCCCAGTCCCAGCGCGACCTGGACAAAGGGAAAGGGGTGTAACCACCCTCTTCCTGGGTCCCACCCATAGGAGGGGACCTAGCAGGTAATCCAGCCCCCTAGATTGGTATAAGAATGGGAGCAGTGCCAACGCACTCAGATCCTGACTGAAATTTATGAAACGAAACTCTGGACCCTTCGACATCCTACTCGACGTAGAAGACTGAAGAATCTCCCTTGTGGTCAAGGAGTGACCACCCTGTGCAAACAGGCACCATCCAGCACCTCGGCGTTTGCTTTGTTGCAAGCAACAGAGTTTGACAAGACCAAGCGTGCCTGCCTTCCAACAGCCCGATCCACAGTCCCTGCAGAGCTGAGACCCGTGGAGGCGACCGGAAGCATGGAGCCCGCCATCTTGGAAAGACAACGAGACGCTGACCGTGCAGCCCACGAGTGATCCTCAAAGCTGTGCATTGGGGTCTGAGAAGCCCCAGCCCTGAGCCTCTCTTGCACCGAAGCTCACCCCTCTACACTCACCGAGTGCTGCGTGGGGCCCTTCTGCATCTTTTGGCTCAACACGTTGGCCCTGTCACTTGCCCGTTGGCTTGTGGCCCCTGTGCCGACGAACCTTGAAAACCAACTTGTGAATCTGGTTGCTCCAGACTTGCACGCGCTCCCCTGAAAAGGAGCGCTCGCTCTGACCCTCCTGGTCCGAGTGTAACGCCATCTTCGAATCCTGCGTGGGTTGCCCTTGCCAAGTGTTGTTGGCTCCGATCCGGAAGCCGACACCACCGACAGCAAGAGCCTGCGTGTGACAGCTCGTGATCCACTCCTGGACATTCTCGGTGCCCCAGAGTCCACGTGGCAGCGGAGAGAAGCGACCTGTCAGCGACCTGAAAGCGCCCAACATCGCCTGGTTCCATCTGGTTCCGGCCTGGTCACTGCTGAGTGACCCAGACTCTGTCCCCTCTGCTTTCAGATCATCTTTAACTTCGATCCATCCTTGGATCACACCGGACACTTCTCGACTCGACGCCTGCAGCATCTTCAGCTCCATGCACCATCAACCAGCGTGACAAAACCTGACACTACTTCGCACCTGTGCACCCGCTTCCTGTGGGTGAGGTAACTCATCAACGCCAGTGTTCCCACACTGGTACACACCTCTAGTGTATGTGTCTAAAGTTTTATCTTGCTAGGTTAAGCGGAAGTCTCCTTAAACTATAACTTTATAACTTTTACGCACCATTGACTTTGCATTGGTGCATGCCTGTGCTTTAAGCGCTGCACCCGAATCCCGCGGGCTTTTCCCGACTTCAGCATTGCTAGTCCCGAATGCTCCCAGCGATTCCCTAGGCCCTAGGCCTAACCACTGTTCGATTGGTATCTCTTATACCACATTTTTAATATATGGTTTGCGTGGCCCCCTGGCCTCATCCATAATTGTGCAACTTTCATATGTTTAACTGTGCTTTTGTTTTAATGCTTGTGCCTCTGCACTCATAAAGAGTACAGAGGATTATTTTAGAAATAAATACATATATTTTTATATATAACTTGTGTGGTGTCCTTTCATTTGGTATTACAGGATTGTGATTGGTAAAACAGCTCGCTTAACACGACCTCTTTTCTTTGGCCTTTAAGGCTGCTTAGTCCATGCTCCCACTAGGATAGCTTGTCTATAAGGTTGACTTACAACCAGACATCATAAGGGATTGTTTGGACTGATACAAGGTGGTTCCAGAATTGGAAACATCACATATCAGGCCAACTTCTCACATTGGTGTGCAGCCGTGCGGATTTGAGCTTGCTGTTGTTTTACCATTGCAATCTTTTTATCAAATGAAAGATCACATCAAGTACCTTAGGTACATATAAACAAAAGCTTAGCATATTTAAGTTCTACTGAACTTAGTAGTTGTAGATCAAAGGGATTAGCACACCCTGCCTACAACTCACTAGCAAGGTACAGTAGGAAAACACTTAGTGTAGGTAAGTGCACCACTTGCACCTCACTAGCAGTCATGTCTGGCACAGGTGAAGCTTCCAGCTCTCTACTTGTGGGGGTTGGCCTTACCAGGGCACCCTCCAGCGATGACAAACTTAGCCATAAAGACTTGAGTGCCTTATGCATTGCAAGAGGGCTAAAAAGGGGTCACAACCCCACCATTCCTCCCCTGATAGCCATCCTGGACAAGGATGACTTAGCTAAGGCGAGTGCAGTTCCTTTAGATGCAGGAGATGGAGTTAATCCCCCAGAGAATGAGAACACCCCAGAGAGTGAGGTGGACCCAGAATCAGATGGTAATGTGTCAGATCATGATCAAGGGGATATCCAGGTACCAGTGGGGAGGCTTAGCCGAGCCAACTTAGACCTACATAGGGTTGGAGAGGGCCAGCACCTCCCCAGACCCTATAACCTAGTTCCCTCAGGTAATAGAAGGTTGATATCTCCCTCAAGGGACTCTCATATTTGTAGTGCCTCAAGGGAATCTCAAAGGGGAATGACTTCCCCCCAGAGAAAAGAGCATAGGGCCAGAATGAGGGCTGTCCAACTCCAGATAGAGAGGGAAGAGGTAGCCCTGGCTCAAGCTAAACTTGCTTTAGCAAGAGAACAAAAGTTGTGTGGATTAGATTCCACTGGTGGCAGCAATATTCCTAGAGAGAAAGACAGGGCCTATGCTATTAGAAACCTGACAAAGATTGTGCCCCCCTACAAGGAAGGGGATGACATGCACAAGTGGATAACTGCTCTTGAGAGAGCCTGCATGGTACAGCAGGTTCCTGAAGAACAGTGGGCAGCAATCTTATGGTACTCCTTTTCTGAGAAAGGGAGCGATAAGCTCCTCACTGTCAGACATGAGGATGCTAAAAACTACAAAGTCCTGAAGAGTGCTCTAATAGATGGGTTTGGCTTAACCACTGAACAATACAGGTTAAGGTTCAGAGATACCCAGAAGACACAGACACAGGACTGGACTGATTTTGTAGATTGTGCTGCTAAGGCTCTGGAAGGTTGGCTACATGGCAGCAAAGTACATGACTTTACAGGATTGTATAATTTGATTATGAGGGAGCAGATAATAAGTAATTGTTAGAAACAACTTTTACACCAGTACCTGGTGGACTCAGATCTGACCTCTCTACAAGAATTGGGTAAGAGGGCAGACAAATGGGTCAGAACCAGGATTAGGTCTAAGAATCAGGGCAATGACCAGAAGAAGGAGTCTACCAAACCTCAAGATAAGGGTGGGGATAAATCCAAAGAGAAGGCTTCCCCAGGGCCCCAAAACTCCAAGGATGGGGGTGGGTCCCAAGACACTTCATCTACCCAGAAAAAGCCATACTGTCATGTCTGTTAACAGACTGGCCATTGGAAATCAGACAGCTTTTGTTCAAAGAATGGCAATAAAGAAAATATTCCTCCAAAACCAGCTCCAACACCTCCTGTTACTATTAGCAGTGGTACCACAGGTGGTGGGAGCGCCCCCAAGAATTTGGGTGGGTTTAATTTTGGAGCACAGGTGGACTCTGACCTATCCAGGTCCCCTGCCCCAGATACTCTTGTCTATGAGAATGGTATGGGGTTTGCCAATTTCACTGCTTGCCCAAACACTTTGAGCAAGTATAGACAGGAGCCCCTCATCAATGGTTTGAAAGTTGAGGCCTTTAGAGACACAGGGGCTAGCATCACCATGGTGGCTGAATGTCTAGTCCCCTCAAGGCAACTTTTACCTGGTGCCACATACCAGGTGACAAACATTGATGGCATAGAAACAAATCATCCCATGGCAGTGGTAAGTCTCAGCTGGGGAGGTGTCATTGGCCCAAAGAGAGTGGCAGTGTCACCAAACCTGCCTGTAGACTGTCTACTTGGTAATGATTTAGAGATCTCAGCCTGGGCTGAGGTTGAACAGGAAATCCATTCTAAAATGGTAAACGTCACTGGAAAGGTTAGTGGGGCTGTAATGGCTACAGCCCCAATCCAAGATGTCCTTCCTGAAAAGGTTGGTAGGGCTGAGCAACTCTCAGCCCCATCTTTAGCTAACTCCCTTGCTGAACAGAATAGCAGAGCTGGTATGATAACAGCCCATACCCAAACTGAGTCTCCTCCTGAAAAGGTTGGTGGGGCTGTGATGGCCACAGCCCAAACTCAAACTGATACCTGTGCTGTGAAGCCTGAAATGATGGATCACTCCACACAAACAGAGAGCATGGAGGAGGAAGAGAAATCTCCCCCTCACCAGACATTAGGACAGGATCAGCCTCCTCAGGGAACTGATCTTACCCCTGATGAAGGAACTGTCCCAGAGGTTGTTAGGCCTGGCCTGACAGAGCCTCTGATGGCAGTGGACCCTTCTCAGGTGGGACCCAGTCTGGAGCAGGTATCCTGCCCCTCTCTGCCTTGCCTTAGTCAGCCCAGGGCTGCAGAGGACAAGAAGGACAGTGAGCCCCAAAGGGCCCCCTGTCAAATAAAGCACCCCCATCAACAGATTAGGGGCACCGAAACTAGTAGCCCTAGTAAGGTGAAAACTTTAAAAACTCCTGAGGGAGCCCCCTTAAAAGTAGTCAGGGACCTCCCCCAGATGGATTCTGTTGGGCACAGACAAACCTGGGACCCAAAGGGCCCAAACCTGAACTGTCCCTCCAGTAAGCCAAAACAAGGGACCCAGCCTCCAGCTTTAGGTAGCCAGAGGTTGACCCTGAGAGCACAGTGCAACTCAGTTGAAGAAAGAAAGGCACACATGGTGGAAGATAATTGGAGGAAGCTGAGCCCTAAATTAGTGGAGCCTCACTTCAGTACTCCATATCAACACCAGCCTTTAACTTTGCAAAAACACACCCAAGGTAGTGATTCCCTATGGTGGAGACCCTCTAATACCCCAAGGGTGAGGGATTGCTTAGTGGACCATGAGACAGGGGGTAACCATGCTAGTGCAGGTACTTCCTTATATGGCCACTCAGGCAATATAGGCTTACCTGGTCAAGGATAGCCTTATCTCCTTTCGTTTGGGGGGCAGGGGGGGGGGGGGGGGTTGTGTAGGAAGGTGGATACCTGACTATGGTTACCCCAGATTTTTTGCCTTGTGTTTAGCTGGTTTTCGACTTAGTTGGCCTGGTTCCCTGCTAATCAGGGCCCCAGGCTATCTGCTCTCTCTGTAAAATGGATTCCATGTACCCTAGGTGCATAACTAAATTGGCTTAGGTCACCTTATCAGCCCTTGTACAGAGCACTATAGGTGCCCAGGGCATAGGTGCATCCAAGGCCTACCAGGGGCTGCAGCATATCTTTTGCCACCCCTGGCTGGCTATCCAAAATTGACACAACTGGCTGATCTCTCAGCTGGGGCAAGGTGGTGTAATCACCCCTTGCTTAGATATAGTATGCCTATATCTAAACCTATCTGGACACATATATACATATAATCCACTCCTATGGAGGCCTTAACAATCCTGGAGGCAGAGTGCTTGGTTTTATGTGAGATGGTGCTCTAGCATGAGCTGAGCCTGTCTGCAGCTGTCGGGACCAATTCCCTAAGCCGTTCCGGGATAATGCCATACCATATACTATTAAGTGCATTATAATCCATTGCGGTTACATGTTAACTTTGTTTTGGCTTTATCAAAACATGTCGTGTAAGGTGTCATACGATTTGGAATACTATCCCCTCGACAGTTCTGTCGACGGGGATAGCATTCCACCCTTCTAGAGGGAGAAGACATGTTACTTTACTAAAATGCGGTTGATTTTAAAAGAGCCTCAGCATCACAAAATGGACGTTTTTGCCACAGACACAAGTCTGACCTCCTGCTGCTGACTGAAACTCAGCCGAGGAGGCCTGGACAAAGGCTTTCCTGTCGCGGGGAGGTGTCACACCACCCCAGACAGGAAATAGTGGATTGTAGCAGGGAGGTTTGAAAGAAACGAGACACTGCCTGAGGAGCACAAGGCTTCCCCTTGCATAATCCGGTCAAACTGGTTCTGGGGCACACCAGCCCCAGTCCCAGTGCGACCTGGACAAAGGAAAAGGGGTGTAACCACCCCCTTCTTGGGTCCCACCCATAGGAGGGGACCTAGCCGGTAATCCAGCCCCCTAGATTGGTATAAGAATGGGAGCAGTGCCAACGCACTCAGATTATCCTGACTGACACTTATGAAATGAAACTATGGACCCTTCGACATCCTACTCGACATAGAAGACTGAAGAATCTCCCTTGAGGTCAAGGAGTGACCACCCTGTGCAAACAGGCACCATCCAGCACCTCAACGTTTGCTTTGTTGCAGTTCCCGCCGGAACTCAAGCAACAGAGTTCGACAAGACCAAGCGTGCCTGCCTTCCAACAGTTGATCCACAGTCCCTGCAGAGCTGAGACCCGTGGAGGCGACCGGAAGCGTGGGGCCCGCCATCTTGGAAAGACCACGAGACGCTGACCGTGCAGCCCACGAGTGATCCTCGAAGCTGTGCATTGAAGTCTGAGAAGCCAAAGCCCTGAGCCTCTCTTGCACCGATGCTCACCCCTCTACACTCACTGAGTGCTGTGTGGGGCCCTTCTGCATCTTTTGGCTCAACGCATTGGCCCGGTCACTTGCCCATTGGCGTGTGGCCCCTGTGCCCATGAACCTTGAAAACCAACTTGTGAATCTGGTTGCTCCAGATTTGCACTCGCTCCCCTGAAAAGGAGCGCTCGCTCTGACCCTCCTGGTCCGAGTGTAACGCCATCTTTGAATCCTGCGTGGGTTGCCCTTGCCAAGTGTTGTTGGCTCCGATCCGGAAGCCGACACCGCCGACAGCGAGAGCCTGCGTGGGACAGCTCGTGATCCACTCCTGGACATCCTCGGTGCCCCAGAGTCCACGTGGCAGCAGAGAGAAGCGTCCTGTCAGTGACCTGAAAGCGCCCGACATCGCCTGGTTCCATCTGGTTCCGGCCTGGTCACTGCTGAGTGACCCAGACTCTGTCCCCTCTGCTTTCAGATCATCTTTAACTTCGATCCACCCTTGGATCACACCGGACACTTCTCGACTCGACGCCTGCAGCATCTTCAGCTCCGAGCACCATCAACCAGCGTGACAAAACCTGACACTACTTCGCACCTTTGCACCCGCTTCCTGTGGGTGAGGTAACTCATACACGCCGGTGTTCCAGCATTGGTACACACCTCTAGTGTATGTGTCTAAAGTTTCATCTTGCTAGGTTAAGCGGAAGTCTCCTTAAACTATAACTTTATAACTTTTACGCACTATTGACTTTGCATTGGTGCATGCCTGTGCTTTAAGCGCTGCACCCGAATCCCGCGGGCTTTTCCTGACTTCAGCATTGCTAGTCCCGACTGCTCCCAGCGATTCCCTAGGCCCTAGGCCTAACCACTGTTCGATTGGTATCTCTTATACCACTTTTTTAATATATGGTTTGCGTGGCTCCCCGGCCTCATCCATAATTGTGCAACTTTCATATGTTTAACTGTGCTTTTGTTTTAACGCTTGTGCCTCTGCACTCATAAAGAGTACAGAGGATTATTTTAGAAAGAAATACATATATTTTTATATATAACTTGTGTGGTGTCCTTTCATTTGGTATTACAGGATTGTGAATGGTAAAACAGCTCGCTTAACACGACCTCTTGAGTTTGGCCTTTAAGGCTGCTTAGTCCATGCTACCACTAGGATAGCTTGTCTATAAGGTTGACTTACAACCAGACACCATAAGGGATTGTTTGGACTGATACAAGGTGGTTCCAGAATTGGAAACATCACATATCAGGCCAACTTCTCACAGTCATCCTTTCTGGCCCCAGCTTCTATGCACCACTGGTCAGTATCTTACATGGCTCTGCGTTCCTGTTGCGGAAAGTTGTGTACAGAACTGACATCAGCTCACGTGGGCGAGTCTAAGTAGCTACAGTAACGTCATCTCGGCGAACATGACGCCAGCGACCCATGCGGAGCCGTACAACAATGCCTATCGACGTGCAGGGGTACTGCTGACGAAAGCTTTCAGGATCCAGTCTGATGCCTGGGGATATTTTAAGGTAAGGAATCTATCACTAACTAATGTCTCTTACAGATATATCGTTACACAAGTACTTACTTGTGCATTGTGAGGCTTTTGCCTTTAGATTGTTCCTCACCCGACATCCTCCTTCTCGGGCAGTCTCATTTATAGGCCTTCAGGGACTTGTCCTCCTTTCCTAGAGGCTATACCAGACATCCTGGCCAGCATGAATATAGGGAAAAGCGCCTTTACTGCACTAGGCGACTTTAATATTCATCTGGATGATCATACCAATCCATCGACTAAGAGATGCTTAGCTGACCTGGATGCCTTACAACTAACGCAATTGGTACATCAGGCTACTCATGAAAAGGGCCACACTTTGGACCCCTATTTTTCCAATGATTCCATACTGGAGGTGCTTGCCTCCATCCGGATGCCCTGGACTGATCATTTCTTTAGCCCAATTCGGTATCAAAAACCCCCTATAGTTAAGCTCAAAGGTGTGTGCTCAGTGCTAGGAAGTGGAATATAATATTGGAATGGCCAAGGGTGGCCATTGAAGCCTGGCTTACAGACCTTGAAGCGACCTCTCCACAAGATAAAGGGATCTGGAGTAACCCCATAAAAATTGGTTAACCTGGATGAATGGATCCGTGGATCTGTACTTTGGAAAACCAGGTCCTATAAAGCCAAAAAATTACAGCAGGTCCTCCTGATTTAGTCCACAATTGGTCACTCAAAAGAAAAGCTGTAAAAATCTAGAAAGGAGTTGGAGGAAAACGTGTGCTGCTGAGCTTAAAATAACTTATAAAGTAGCTATTCAGCAATACCACGAGAAAATTAGGAAAACACAAGCAGCCTTTTTCGAAGAACAAATAGAGAAGTCCTCTAATTCTTCAGAGGTGCTGTTTAAGATTGTAAAGTCTCTTACAACAGTTGAATCAGGCACCTACCTTTCTCAATATTCAAAAGAGAGATGTAATGGGTTAGCCACATTTTTTAAGAGTAAGGTAGAAAACATTTACAACTCCCTTCATTCAAAGATACGCCAGACGTCACTGGCAACCAAAGTCTCTATGAGCACTCCTGAAATCCCTATTAGCACAGAGCAGTTAGTAACCTCCCCTTCTCTGGCTCTGTTTACATATCCTAAACTAAGTGAAAAACAGGTTGGCTCCCATTATGAAACATTAAATCAGGGTCTCCTATAGACCCGGCTCCGCCTCACATCCTCGCTCAAGGGGTGAACTGTGACTTAACCCAACTTACTAACTGTGCGATTCAACGAGCTGCAGTGCGGAAAGCAGAAAAGAAGCAGCAGCAGAGCGGTGAATCCCTTGACCGGTTCCCGCAACCCACCTGCACCCCCCACACTGATCCTCAAGTTAAATCCCGGCTAAATCCTGGCTAAAATCCCCTCCGTATACAATCAGGGAGGCCGGTGAGCAAGTGGAGAGGGGCAGGAGCAGAAGAGAGGCGCATTTCGGCTTACAGCAGTGCTTGCAAGGAGCCTGGTCCCGATTGGAAAGGCGAGGGAGCGGGGGAGCCCAGCTGCTCTGCCACTGCCTTGTTACTTTGCCACTTTTTGGGAGCCATATTGGCACTACACGTGGGGCACGGCACCCAGTGCCCATCCTGGGAGACGTCCTGTCTTCAACACCCTGGTGAGTGTGGAGTGTGGTGAGCGGCTGGTGTGCCAACAGAGTTCGGCCACCAAGGGGGAAAGGAGGGCGGCCGCAATGGGGGGAACTCAAGGTCCCCCTTATGGCAAACAGTGCCACTCTTTGGCATAGCACTGTGGTGCAACTCAACAAACAGTGGTCGCTCTAACAACACATTGTTTTGTCTGTAAAACTGCAAAACCGAGAAAAAAAGTGCAGAAACTCTATAAACTCTAAAAACACCACAAGGGGATTTTAATATCTGAAATGAAAACAAATTGAATTGGAGGACAGATCTGGTGTAGTTCTCCTTATGAGTTACATATACTCGAAGTCCCAGCATCCCCTCAGCAGCGCCAGGAGGCCCTTCAAAAGTGGAGTCGGGGCAGAGTAATGTGGGTTCTGTTGACCTGAGGATGCTGCAAATCACGCCATCGGTCTGGGAGACCGTAACGCCCACCCTTGGAATCCCGCTACTCCTGCTCCCGCTGCTCCACCATCTTCAGCGCGGGTGAAAGGACTTGAAGTCCCAGCATCCCCTCTGTGGCGTTTCCTACTGACATGGATTCCTTGTTGGACCGGTTGCTGCCGTGGTTTTTCACCTGCGTCTGGACCATTCTCTGCAAGTGCAGCTCCTCGCCGGACCCGCTCCGCGGGTCCCGCTTCGCTGTGTGGTGCGAGGCGCGTTGTGTTTCAAGGAGCGCCGTTTTCAGACTGTGGACTTTGCACCGGGGAGAGCAGGCAAGTTCAGGGCTGCGAGCGGACCCGCAGGGACTCTAACTTCCAGGAGTCCCTGCGTGCGGTCAACCCTCAACACCTGGGTCGCTCTCCCTGACTGCCACGCCCCCTGCTCCAGCATTGAAAGCAGCCGCCTTTGAGAGCGTCGTGGGATTCCTTGTTGGACCGGTTGCTGCCGTGGTTTTTCACCTGCGCCTGGACCCTTCTCTGCAAGTGCAGCTCCTCGCCGGACCCGCTTCGCGGGTCCCGCTTCGCTGTGTGGTGCGAGGCGCTTTGTGTTTCAAGGAGCGCCGTTTTCAGACTGTGGACTTTGCATCGGGGAGGAAGAGCAGGCAAGTTCAGGGCTGCGAGCGGACCCGCAGGGACTCTAACTTCCAGGAGTCCCTGCGTGCGGTCAACCCTCAACACCTGGGTCGCTCTCCCTGACTGCCACGCCCCCTGCCCCAGCATTGAAAGCAGCCGCCTTTGAGAGCGTTGTGGGATTCCTTGTTGGACCGGTTGCTGCCGTGGTTTTTCACCTGCGCCTGGACCCTTCTCTGCAAGTGCAGCTCCTCGCCGGACCCGCTCCGCGGGTCCCGCTTCGCTGTGTGGTGCGAGGCGCTTTGTGTTTCAAGGAGCGCCGTTTTCAGACTGTGGACTTTGCACCGGGGAGGAAGAGCAGGCAAGTTCAGGGCTGCGACTGGACCCGCAGGAGTCCCTGCGTGCGGTCAACCCTCAACACCTGGGTCGCTCTCCCTGACTGCCACGCCCCCTGCCCCACCTCTCCCGCTATAATATTGCATAGCGAACCCGCTGCGCGGGAGCGCCGGGAGAAGCCCGGGACAAGGGCGGGACCGTCTGTGGCCGTCATAGGCCGGAGTAGGCCGGGCTGGGCCTACCCTCTTGGGTCGTTCATTCGACCCCTGGTCCTATTTACTGTTACAGCCCCCTGCCGATTATAACCCATCACTTACATCATGCCGTCCCCGGCAAGGGAGAGTACCCCATTGAAGCCGGGAGGAGTTAAAAACAGGACCCTAGAGAATTATTTCTCCTGGGCGGTGGGGGAGGGGGACAAAGAGTGCAACCTGTCCCGCTTAAGGGCAGAACGGAGACGCTCAATAGATAACTTGAAAAACACCCCCCTTGGAGAACAACCCAATACGCCCAGGGAGGAGTTGTCCCTAATAGATGATGTCCCACTCCTGCTGAGGGATTGTACAAACACTCCACCAGTTGCAGTCATGAGTATAGCTCCAGCTACCAGTCCAAGCCCTACAAGGGTGACCCAACCCCCCCCCAGTCTCTAAGGTTAGGAAAGCTAAACTCAAGCCAGCCACCACACAAGGAGCACTCGGGCCCCCTCCTAATAAACGTAGGAGGAAATCGAAGGGAGCCCAGGGAAGGAGTAAACCCAAGATCTCTCACTCGGACTTTGGGAAGTCTTCAAAACCCCCCGTATTAGCAGCGAAATTACCGGCTGAATCACACCCCAAACCTATTGCCCAGGAGGATCTAGCTCCCGCCCCGATAAAAGACACAGGAACTAGTACCGCTAATGTCCCCCTCTCTGTTGTCCCGCTTGGAAACCTGGAATTCTTGCTGAGGTCTCTATTACTACCGATTAGCGAGAGTATAAAAAAGATTGAGATCAGACTAACTATTCTGGAGGCCACACTAGGTAGTCCGAAAATTCCGGCTGGTCATCAGGGAAGGCATCTAGAATCTACTCCCATCACAATAGCCCCTTAACAGCCTGTAAATAGTGCAGCAAACTCAGTCCCTCCACAAGCCGCAAACGCGGCGGTTTCGCAACAACCCCTAAGGTCCAACCCTGCACCAACTAAGCCCCTTAACTCTAACATGCCCACTCCTCCTTCAGGCCCTGTTCATCCGGCACAGCCGGTAGATAGTACCACACCGACTCCTCTAATGAAGCTTCCCTCGAGACCACGCAGACCTAACCTACCCCCAGAGACTAATGATTTCACTGTAGTCATGGCGGGTGTCCCCCCACTCGAAGAAGGTGAAACTGAGGATTTTTGTGCCCTGAAAAGTAGGGTAATTAAGTGGTTAAACATAAATAGACCCCTCCCGACACACCTTAATAACGAAATCATAATGGTAAGAAGGGTGCCATGGGTGGGGAGAACACACAAATCCATTATAGGGGACTGCATATTGGTGAGTTTTAGGGACACAGGAACGGTGTCCTACATATGCCAAGGGAAGAACAGATCCAGGGAATCCACTATCCAAACCCTTTGTGTGTCTTTCTTTTTCCCCATTATTCCAGTCCCATTGCAGCCGCCCCAAATTCATGACAACTGGGAGAGGGTTGGCAGGAGGGGGAGACACTGGGCCTTTAACCCTAGGCCACTATTTGGCCGACCAGAACCACCCTTGCACACCTACAACCGGTTTAATTGCCTGAACGGTCTAGAGGGGGTGGATTGACATACAGAAAATGTCCTCCAGGGTTACATGGATAAGGGCTCTTTGGTAGAGGTGTTGGAGGAGCAAAACTCTCAGGCTCAGCAAACTCTACCGAGTGGTGTGGGGAAATCCATGTTTGCTGAACCTAAGGCTACAGCCATAGAATGTATAGGAGGGGGACATGGGCTGGCTACGCAAGGGTCAATACAGGAGATACCATCAAGGCCCCAGGGGGGTTCAGAACGGAGGGGAGAGGGAGTGAGATTCATTTCCTGGAATGTAGCAGGCATAGCGGGCAAATTTAATAACAAGGAATGGGTTGATTTTATTAGAAAATTTCAAGTCATATGTGTACAGGAGACATGGACCTCGGTGAATAATTACCACCTACAGGGGTACAAGTGTTTTTTTGTTTCCGCCCGAAAATCCAGATCAGGGAGAGCAATGGGCGGTTTGTCCATCTACGTAGATTTAGACCTCCCAGGCACCTGGTCTTCCCCAGATTGGAATTCACATGGGATTCAGGTAGTTCGGTTCCTCGGAAAGGGGTTAAGATTTTCCGTTTTTAACATCTATAACACTGAGATAGTAAATAACCATATCCCGCTACTAGCTGAACTAGACCATAGGCTGGGACAAGAAACAACATTGCAAAATAAGGGGCCGTCTCATGGGCTGCTTTTAGTGGGAGACTTTAATTGCCACCTCTGTCCGGCACTGGTCAAGGTAAACACAGACTGTTCACAATGCCCAATGGAGAAGGGGCCCATTTCTCTCATACGCCTACTGGGTCGGCTCTTAGGTTGCTTCGGCTTAAGTACGACCTACAGCATACCATTAATAGGATAGACCCACAGTCGGATGGCACACTTCCACCAACTTTCAAGGGCAGGGGCTGCTCATCTATTATAGATTATATTCTGGTCTCGAGATCCCTGATAAATAAAATAATCAGTGTAGGGATAGATTGGAGCAGTTTCAGTGACCACAATCCCCTTGTTTTGATGCTCTCGTATAGGGTGGGTGCTGGAACCAGAGTCCATCGCACAATTGAGGAGAGGGTCACAGATCAAGGCAGGAGACTGAAATGGTCCGAAATAGACGGGGTAAAGTTTTATAAAACTTTGGGTGACAAGGGCCTACTGGCCATTAACGACTGTCTAGACTTAGAAGTCCAGGGACCAAGGTTACTGGAAGCATTTGACCAGATCGCTAACCTGGTCGATGGCCTACTTAGGACCAGTGCGCCCACACGTAATCTGGTAAATCCCCGGTGGTTTGATAAAGACTGTTCTAAGGCATTGAGGGAGTTGAAATGCTCCCTTAAGCTAAAACCAAGGGACCCTCAAAAAATCAAGGTGTGCAGAGAAAAATATAAAAAAGAGACCAAAAGGAGGAAACTTGCCCTGCAGGCAGAAGCATGGGCAGACTTAAGAGAGGCAGGGGAAAGAAAGGATCTAGCGGGTTTTTGGAGAATCATTAATAAACCGACCTTTCAAGAAAATGATTCTCCAGAGATAGGGGTTAACATCCTCCCGGAGCAGTGGGTCACACACTTTAGGGGTTTATATAACCATGAGCCCGGCATCCATGTAGAGTCACCTGTAACCCCAAGTCAGGTTCCCTCGGTAGTATTCACTCTTAAGGAGATTACTGCAGGGATGGAGGGTCTGACTAAAAATAAAGCCCCGGGGCCGGATGGAATTCCCCCTGACCTGTTTCTTAGCAATATAGATCTATGGGCCCCTCTGATGACCTGGGTCATAAATACTGCTACCACCTGCGGCCTGCCACCATCCTGGTCTAAAGCGATCATTGTGCCAATCTTCAAAAAGGGCAATAGGGACGACCCCAAGTGCTACCGGCCTATTTCCCTGATTGACGTATCGGCTAAACTTTTGGGTAGGGCAATCCTCAACAGACTGTCCGAGTGGATCGAAGAGAATAACACCTTCTCGGACACTCAATACGGGTTTAGGACAGGGAGGTCCACCAGTGACCAATGCCTGAACCTTTACATGCTGACTGCCAAATATACTCTGGCCAGTGATGAACCCATTTATATGGGATTCATGGATCTGGCAGCAGCATTCGATCACGTCAATAGAGGAAAGCTGTGGGATATGATGTCAAGTATGGGGATTGTGAGTGGTTTAATTACCATATTAAGGGATTTGCACAGCGATACCACGGCCAAGGTTCGATTTAACAGGGAGGGAGGATTGTCTGACTCTTTTCCATGTAAGAGCGGAGTCAGACAAGGTTGCATTCTTGCCCCTTTTTTGTTCTCCCTTTATATTAATAACCTGGAGCAGTTTCTTTTGGGGTTAAAGGCAGATTCCCCAAGGGTCGGGCCGCGGCATATTCCTGTTCTGCTTTACGCAGATGACGCGGTCTTGCTTGCACGCACACCCCGAAGCTTACAAATCTTGATAGACGGGGTTGTTAGGTTCATGAGTACCCTGGATCTATCTGTCAACCTGGGTAAATCATATGTACTCCTGGCCGGCAAAAAACCTTCCTCTAAATTTACTTATACAATAGGCACCCATACTTTAGAGGAGGTCAAAACGTTCTGTTATCTTGGAGTAACCTTTGATGGTGCTTTGCAGTTTAACTCCTTGGTGGCGGAATGTTGTAGCAAAATGATTGCCTCTAATGGGGCAATAGCTGGATATGGCAGGAGGCTAGGTAGATGGAGTCCGGAACAGGTGATGAACTTGTATGGCTCTGTATCATGCTCCAAAGTAATCTATGGGGCAGAAGTATGGGGCTTTGTGAACACCACTAGAATCCAACAGGAAAAAAACAAATATCTGAAATCTATCCTGAGGGCACCACCTAGTACCGCTGGAATCATAGCTCATAGGGAGCTAGGGAGACCATACTTGGATGACCTGTTAAAACTTAGGCCAATTGTGGCCTGGCTAAAAATATGGGTTAATCCAGATGCGCATCTAAGCAGAGAAATTTTATTGGACTGCTTAGATAGGACCCATTGTATGCGCATCCCCTGGCTTAAATATGTAAGAAACACCCTTGAAGATTTAGGTTTTGGAAACCTCTTCACGAACCCCACAACAATTTCAGCCCAGCACAAGAAACAAGTAGGGGAAATTTTCCTAGAGCGGAAAATCCAATGTAGAGCTGAGGCTGAAGGAGTTAAAAAGACTGTGAGGGCTCATAATCTGATGAAGAGTGTGGAGGGTATGGAGCCTTATCTGTATCTTGTGCATAATGCACAGGATAGATTTCTTATGTGCCGTTTTAGACTGAATTTACTTCCTTTTATGTTGGCTTCACCAGCAGGTTTCACCACGTCAATTGAGCAGAAGGGACCCTGCGGCTGCGACAATAGGTCTCCGCAGGATTCCCTTCATTTTGTTTTGCTTTGTCCCTATTTCTCTATGCCCAGGCGCAGATTTCTTGTAAACATTTTTAAAAAAGCCCAACAGGAACATGCCGGGGATGCATTAGTCTTTTTGCAAAAAGCCTCTGATCCACTAACCTTGTGCTGTATTATGAATTTTATTAAGGTTGCGGTGCGATTAAGGATGACTAGGGGAGAGGAATGAAAGACTTTGGATTTTCTATTTTAAATTTATGGCCCTGTATGTCGGTATTTCTACTTGTATTAACTTTGTATAAGGATCTTGATTAATGTTTAATGACTTTTTATCCATGTATATATATGTGCTTTTATGGTGTTTTTTAATCACCGAATAAAGATTCTTGAATTGAATTGAATTGACACCATCTGCAGCTCCAGGAGGCCCTACAAAAGCGGAGTGGGGCCTCCGCCACACGGGACGCGTGCGGGCGCGCGCCGGGCCAAGCCCTGGCCAAGGGCACGCCCGTCTGTGCCCATCATCGCCCAGAAGAGGCCGGGCTGGGCCCCCCCCTCTAACTTCTGGATTTTAGGGCTCAATATCCATTCGCCGAACACAAGGTACTGTGAATTCCCATAAGCTACAGTGTTGGTTTGACTGTTTGTATAACTATTGTCTACTCCCTTTGTGATGGCTCCAACAAATCCCCCCTTTCGTGCCCAGGGGAAATGTGCCTGTGCTGTTAAGCGGTCTGACCCAAAGGCCAATCTACCTTCGTCATCAGTGCCCACAGCAATTGATTTAATGCTTCAGAAGGCGATAGGAGTTGTTACATCTGAAATAGAATTGACTGAAAGACGCCTCTCAATTACGCCTGATTGCCTTTCCTTGATGTCACCTGCTTTAGCCGATTTAACTAATTCGTCAGAACAGAATGTCTGCCAAAATATGGTTCCATCTACTAATGAACATATTTCCATTCCTAGCATTGAGTTCAAAACTGAGAGTACTTCTCCTATTATCCGTAAACCAAGGAAAAAGAACCAGGGCAATAACGGGGGCACTAAAGGGAAAAAAGCAAGGGGAGGACCCGCTAGAGGTTTTGTGAAGCTAACCGATAGTGGAACACCTCTGCCTAATTCCTCTAAGTCCCCTTTACATCAGACCTATCCCCCCTGGGCCCCAGCTCTGATGGTTGATTTTTTTGGCTCAGTATAGAGTGATTGTGAGGGAAGAGATTGCCCCATCCTTCAACACCTTCAGAACCTTGCATCAGTTAAAAATTCAGTGCATGTCCGCCTTAATCAGGGTACCACTACTATTACTACAGTTCGTACACATAACGATGGGCTTCCTATTCCACAGGAATCACTCTTGCACCAGGCATTGCAGCCACCAAAAACTGGCAATTTGCCCCACGAACAAGTTCTTCTAAACCCTGAAGCTAGCAGTGTAAATGATAGTGGTGGGACGCCAGCATGTGATCAAGGGGCCGCCCGACTACCCTCCCATAGTTTGCAGGGGAATAATTCCAACTCGGCGAGGGCACCCTTTATTTGTAACCCATCAACAGGCAGAAATACAGTTGCTAGTGATATAAGGGACCTGCCATTTGCTGTGGGGAACGTAGGGGGAGGAGGTAGTATGACCCAACAATCCTCTCTCCCTATAATAAATTTCCCCCTGAGGCTGTCCCTTATGTAATTATCTTGGCAGGAATACCGGAACTCAAGAAAGGGCACAAAGAATCACAGTTCGAACTTCGCAACAAGATCTTGTTTTGGCTGGCTAGAAATAAACAGTTCCCATATGATAAGGCAGGAGAGATCTTGTAGGTTAGGAGGGTTGCCTGGGTGGGCCCCACACACAAATCGATTCGAGGGGATTGCGTGATTATACATTTTAGACATCCAGAAATTACCCAAAGACTAGTTTCACAATCCTTTGCCCCATAGATCACCCCACAACTATCAGAGCCCTCACCCTAGATTTTTTCTATCCATGTTTCCGGAGGGTGGGTATCCCTCAGCATTTAAATGACTAGGAAAGATGGGCTAAGAATTCTTATATTACACCCACCACTTTCCACCAAAACTTTTCTCTTTTCAGCATCCCTGTATCTAATCATTATGCCCCACTGGAGGACGTCGATTGACTGGGAAGACTGGAAGCCCTAAATACTGGTAGATATGCACCCAGGCCCACTGATCCACTCTCCGTCAATGGTCAGATTCCTAGTATCTCAGGGTCTGGAACCAACTTACACTATAGGGAATCCTTAACAAATTTGGATGAATTAGGGCACGGTGTAACTGAAGGACTTCCTCATTCATCGTTTGCCTTCCCTATAAGGTAACCCAAGGTGAATGTAACCATCAACTCTCCCAGTGAAAATAGTATTATCCCTCCCAGTGGACCAGACACGTGTACAGAGAGCTTAACTGAAAATGGCGGAGGGGCGATGACATGTGGTAATAAACTTTCCATTTTGTCCTGGAACACGGCAGGACTTTCTAATAAAGTGTCCTGCCCTGACTGGGGACTTTTTATAGACCAGTTTGATGTCTGCCTGCTCCAGGAGACAAGGTCCAGGGAACACTTTTTTAGATCAGGATTTCTGTCAGTCAATAATCTGGCCTCGATTGGTGAGAGGGGTAGACCATTTGGGGGCTTGACCATTCTCATTGGCTCCCATTTGGGATGCACAGTGTCACAACTATACAACTCATCGCTAGATCTCCAATGCATTAGACTTTCTTTTGTGTCCAAGTTTAGTGTGCTTCTTATTAATGTCTATTCCCGTCCCACCAGGCTGAGCAAAGAATCACCAACTTTAGATATTTTAGATAATTTTATCTCTTCAGTTCAGGGGGAGAGCACTTTGATTGTTGCAGGGGATTTCAACTGCCAATATGAACCGCTCCCGGGCACTATTGAATCCATTGCCAGCATTGAGGACTCGTTGTTGTCCATCCCACATCTGCAACTATCTCCGATTAAGGCATGGACACCATTAGCCCTTCAATTGAATTCCATCACTATGGCCCACTCCTTGAGAGCTTGTAATGGCCATACCCAGTCTGACCCTGGGGGTAATAATACCTTCAACCGCCCAGGCCAGTCCTCCCGCATAGATTACTTCTTGGTAGAGGTCAGGACCTGGTCTAAGGTAATTGATTTTGTGGTTCTCCCACGCCACGACAGCAACCATAACGCCCTGGTCCTTGACATAAGCCTTCCTGAGATGGGTTTAAATAAAGAGTGGATAACCGAGAGACACCCCTTCTTTCCAATGACAGAAGAAGGCTTAAATGGCCTACGGTGAAAAAGTCACCAGAATTAATGAGTTCCATATACCAAGCTGTTCACCAGGTGTTTGTTGAACTTAGTGGTCAATTAGACCTCGGGCAGGAAGTGTTTAATCACCAAATTCACAATATCCACACAGGTTTAGTGACCGCCCTTGCAGAAATATTAAATCCGCCAATGGCTATATCCAGGAAGAATAGGAAGGCCTCTACTTGGTTTAATACTAACTGCAAGAAAGCCAAGGGGGCACTTCTGGATACAATTAAAGCCCTGAACAACCATTAATGAAATGCAAGAGGCCTGACTATGAGAAAGTGTTATCCAAGGCCAAACAGAACTGGGACAACAGCAAATGGGACGCCATAAAAAACGCCCTCGGGTGTAGGGACATGAGGGAATTCTGGACAATAGTCCGATCTGGCAGTAGAGACGGTCAAAAGGCTGATGACCCTAATATTGCACTGGAGAGATGGGTTGAACACCATGGTAGAAGTTAATCCCTTTTCTGATTCCTCTGACCAGCCATTATCACAGAATAACGCTGAGGCGCCAAATTGCTTCCCCGATATTTCTCCTTCAGTTTATACTAACTACAAGTCCTTGGATAACAAAGTAACAATGAAGGAGGTCTAACTTGCTATAAAAAGGCTCCCTGCTGGCAAGGCGCCCGGCCTATATAAAATCCCAGGTGATCTTTATAAGGACCAAACTGAGATCTGGGTCGGGATCCCCTATCTCTATATCCTGTTCAATGCCATACTTCAGGGCTCCAAATTACCTGTCACCTGAGTGGGTGCTGAGATTATACCAGTGTTCAAAAAAGGACCCCCATTACTCCCGGCAAAATACCGTCCGATTAGCTTGATCGATGTAAGCCAAAAAATATTTGCACGTATCATCCTCGATCGCCTACAGAGTTGGATGGTGTATAAATTGATCCTGAGCCCTTTTCAGGTCGCTTTTAGGGAAAAGACATCCACGGTCGACCAGTTACTAAGGCGCCAACTTCTGTACTGGAAAACGGTGAAAGTAGAGGATGGTAGCCTCTACTTGATTTTTGTTGACCTTAAAATGGCCTTTGACTTGGTACCCCGCCAAACACTATGGGCAGTACTTGAGGATATGGGGATGCCAGCATACCTTCTTAACATCATTAGGAGACTCCATTCCGATAACTTTGCCCAAGTTAGGAGTGGTAAATCTGGTAGTTTAACATCTAAAATCCCAGTCAATAGAGGAGTAAGACAGGGGTGTGTGCCACCACCCACCCTATTCTGTCTCTTCGTCAATGCCCTGATTGCCCACCTCAAGGGGGTTAAAGACATCGATGCCCCTAAACTAAAAAACGTACAGGTGGTGGCATTAATGTTTGCTGACAATACTCTTCTATTATCCAAATCACCCATTGGTATCCAACGCGCCCTCAATAGCTGTGCCAATTTTTGTTATAAAAGGGGGTTGGAGATAAATACACAAGTCTGTAATCCACCAAAGACCAGATGTCCCAATCCCTCCCTGATTGGCATAGCTTTGGACAGGGTTACTGTATTTGAATACTTGGGTGTCACTCTTACTGATAGAATGGACTGGGCCCTCCAACTTGCTAAGGCTAAACTTAGACTTGCTCAGACTACAGGTGGTATTTTAAAACTCCATAGGGGAATCCACCTCTAAGCCAGTTACTTCCATTATAGAAATATATAAAGCTCAAGCTCGGGCAGCAATTCTATACGGGGCGAAACTGTGGGGCCATCGCCCGGTAGAAGGTATCAGTGAGACTGAAAATTTATTTTTAAGATCACTGCTGGCTCTCCCAATTAGCACTCCCCTCACCCCCATGAGAATGGATATGGGTATTAGACCAATAGAAGAAGAAGTTGCTCTACGGCCTCTAACGTATTGGCGTAGAATCTGGGTAACCCCTGAACTGGCGCATTTTAGATCTGAAACTGAAGATCTCTTGGACCTTCCTCGGTCCGAGAAATTCCCTGGTTTGCTTTTATAAAAAAGCAAAGTTTGAGACTGGGTTTATCAGGTTTCTGGTCTAATCCTGCTGTAGCTTGTGCCCAGTTGTCGCGTACTGATTTGGTCAATCTGTATCGCATGAATAGAATTACGGTTACTCTCAGTAATTCTTGTTTGGGCCCACTTATTGTTCAGTTTTTTTATATGAAAGATGAATACAAAGTTGAGCCGTTTCTAGACGAGATTCTACCTATTGTAGCAAGAAAATTATATCTCCAGTTTAGATATGGCATACTTCCGCTCAGGGTCTTTTCCTATAAATGGTCGCCTAGCAAGACACTAGAATGTC
Organism: Lissotriton vulgaris; assembly: GCF_964263255.1. Lineage (NCBI taxonomy): Eukaryota > Metazoa > Chordata > Amphibia > Caudata > Salamandridae > Lissotriton > Lissotriton vulgaris. The sequence continues at coordinate 528,853 of NW_028245833.1, read as the reverse complement.
CGGCCTGTGGGGCGAGGAAGAGACTGAGTCCCATGTTGGTAAACCGCGTTTACCACGAATCATTTTCTCCGCAAGGCATCACAATGCGGTTGTTACAACGACCGCGTTGTGATTCCGCATTCCATTACTCCGCCAGTCGGAACAACGACTTGCGGAGGGGGGGTAGGTGTTGGATTTAAAATCCAACACCTTCCCTAGTGTCCGCACTGACTAGAGTTGGAATAATAAATTATACTATTCCAACTTCCAACACCTCCCCCCCCCCCCCTCCGCAGGTTGTTGTTCTGACTTGCAGAGTAAAGGTATGCAGAATCACAACGCGGTCGTTGTGACGACCGCGTTGTGATTCCCTGCGGGGAAAATGAATGCGGGAAAGTAACATATATTCCCCATGTTATCTTCTTTTGCCCAGTGTATAAATCACTACGGCAATGTTGGCTTGTCCAATTTTGCAGAAACATGGGGTTTAGATATTATAAAGAGGCCCTTAGAACACAAAAGTGTAACACCTCTACTCCTGTTGTATTCTCAGTCTCGTGTTTAATTGATGCTATGTGGCGAAGGAGAAGATCTTGTTTATAAAAAAATCTTTGTATGTATGTTTATCCCCCAGAAGCTAAACATGAACTGCAAACCTGCGCCCTTTTTAATGCTATATATTTTTTAAATGTTTATATTTTTATACATTGCATGTCAATTGGTCTGTATGCCATTTTTAAGTGTTGTAAATATTAGCAATGATATTGATTGTATGTATGTATCTTTCATGTTCTATGACCGAAATAAAGATTATTTGACTGACTGACTAACCTCATTTCCCTCTCTTGAAAAAGGCCTAATACCCAAAGAGTGGAAGCATGCCACTGTAAAACTGTTGTTGAAAACCCCCCAACTGGATCCTGCCTCCATGGCAAACTACCGTCCGATCTTATAGCTGCACATTCTAGGAAAGATTGCGGAGAAACACGCGAACAGTGCTATCTCACATTTCCTAGAAGATAATGGCATATTACACCAGACCCAGATGGGATTCCGACCAGAACGTAGTACTGAGTTAGCACTACTTATTGTCACTGAAAAAATAAAAAGCATACTAGATCAGGGAAGAGCCGCTGCTATTGTGCTACTAGATCTAAGTACGGCCTTCGATAAAGTGGACCACGAAATCCTTGTCAACAGGGTTTAAAGATAGTGGGATTAGAGGTACAGCCAATCAGTGGATGGCCTCGTTCCTGAGCGATAGATCCTTTCAGTGTATGAAGACCGGCATTCTGTCAGAAACTTTCCCAGCCCCTTGGGGAGTACCACAGGGATCCTCCATGAGTCTGACCCTTTTTAACGTTTATTTGAGCCCACTGCTCATATAATACAGGAGTTCAGACTCTCCATTGCGTCATATGCCGATGACACCCAACCAGTGGTTTCAATAACAGACACCCTTAATTCCGACCAGGCAACTAACCCCTTGCCTGGAAAAAATAGGAACATGGATGGCCGACTGTAGTCTTAAGCTTAATGTTGATAAAACCAAGCTTATGATTCTGGGCAGTAGTTTTAGCCCCGCTCAGAGATCCCATGGCCAGCAAACTTGGGTCCTCCCCGTACCCCCAAAACTTCCGTAAGAATTTGGGGATGTGGCTCAACCAGAACTTAACCATGGAGACGCAAGCCAAAAAACGTGTGAGTACCTGTTTTGGGATACTCTGGATGATTAGGAAAATTCTGAGCCTACTCCCAGAGAACTCAAGAAGGATGGTGGTGTAAGCCTTGGTAGTTTTGTTATAACTTGGCTCCCCCAAATATGCCACTTACAGGCTACAAGTGGTACAGAATGCAGCAGCTAGACTGCTTCTTAAGATACCCAGGCACCAGTCAGTAAGAGCATCCTTGAGGGAGCTACATTGGCTTCCTGTTCAGTCCAGGATTAAATTCAAGTCCCTCTGCTGGGCTTATAGAGCCATGTATAGTAGAGGCCATGCTGCGAACTCTGATCTCCCACTTTGTCCCCGCCACTGTCTCAGATCAGGGTCGAATTTTCTGATGAACACTACTAGAATCAAGAGATCTAGGTGGGGGGAAGATTGTTCTCGCACCTGGTACCCAAACTCTGGAACAGTATGGACCCAGAGCTACGATTGGTTGGAAACGAACAGTCCTTCAAAACGAAACTTAAAACATGGCTGTTCCCCTAACCTTTACACAAGATACTCTCCTTACCTGTTTTAGCACTGGGATGTCTGTGGTTAGCCATGCGCTCTATAAATCCCTAAACCTAAACCTGAACCTCGAACCCTTCTTAAAAATCAGAATGATCTCTGCCCCTGCCTATGTAAGGGAAATGGGTGCTCCTCTGAGAATGGCATTAAAAAACAGTATAAAGTAAGGACCCCATATATCCTTTTCTGCCTGAAAAAAGATCCTCTGGGATCTTGTCAAACCCTGGAGCTTTGTTTGGGGTGACCAAGTGTATTGCTTTGCCAATTTCAGGAATGGAAACACAGATGGTGTAGTAGTAGTAATGATCTTTATTCGGTAATCAAATACCATCAGAGAACACATATATAAAAACATTACAAAAAGTATATCATAGAACCATTTCATCACATGTCATAGCAGAATTAATTAAGAACAACACTAATCATCTACTTTAGCCATTACTAATGTACAAAATGGGAACAAGAATCAGGCAAAACTGTGTGCAAATCAAGCAATAAAGACAATAGAAAATACATAAAACTATCTTCCTGCTGTATATATAAAAGCAATATATTAGGATAAAAACAGTCATTAACACCTTGGCTGCTAGGACTTTTCCCCTCCTGTGCTGGAAATCCGTGATCCCCAGTGTATCATGACGAGCTCAGCTCTTCATAAGCACAGCTCCAGTGTGCCTCATGACGAGCTGAGCTCGTCATGAGCATCGAAAGGGTTAAAAGATTTTGATCTAGTCATTTATTGGCACAGTCAATAGTCTACCACGTTTATGCCATACCGCCCGTAAAAATGTGCTTGTAGCAATAGCTATTACTGGAGTGGTGTCACTCCTTAATATTCTGAGGGCCACTATGTATTTTGTTAATTTCAGATTTTGGCATACAGGAATAATCCATTTTGGGCGTGGGACATGGTAACTCGGATAGAAGAATAATATGTGAGCCTCATCTTTATCTACCAGGCCACATGCCGGGCAAGTGTTAATACCAGGGGCCTTGTGCCATTGAATCTCAAGGGGGAGGGTGCCAAATCGAAAACGGATATAGAGACTTTTTGGCTAAAGAGGAAGAAATAAACTCTGAAAAATCCTCGTAACGAGAAAACGGCTTTATGTCTAAACATCTGTTGGTTAATTTACCAATTGAATAATTATTTAAATGGATATCTTGGATGTAAGTCCGATAGCTAGATTTTATGATGTTAAGGTCGGTCTTACACATTCTTTCTGGGTTAATCCATAACCTTGTCAATCCCATCTTTTTAGCAGACAGAGATAAATTTAACCCAGAGTATTGACTTGGCACTCTTATGCTCAACAATTCATCAAGGCAATCTCTGAATTCCTTTAGCTCGGGAGTAACCCATAATCAAATCCAGTAAACGAGTGGTCTAAGGGCGGCCAGATCATCAATTCTTTTAAGTCCTAAATCATAAAACTGCGGAATTAATGGTGTTGTTGGACAGAAACCAGACTTCTGGCAAATTCACTTTGTGCAGCAGTGAGTTGGGAAGCATCAGTACATCCCCAAATCTCAGCTCCACATAGGGCTGCCCCTCGTGCTTTGCCAAGATGAACTTCCAGGGCTGGCGATACTGAATGAGAACTTGTTTGCTCATGCAAACTACTAATATCATTTGCTCTGTGTTCTAGCAGCAGTGTGCTTTTCTTTGTCTGATCATTCCACTTCATACTCCCCATTACTTTGACTCCTAAATAATCAGAGCTCCTCGCCCTTTCAAGTGCTTCTCCCCCGGCCCTTATGACTGAATTTCTACAAGCTCCCTTGCCAAAAAACATGTACTTGATTTTACTGGCGTTGAGCTCCTAGCCCAGTGCACACAAAAATCAGTAAATTTGTCAACGAGAAGCTGGAGACCCATTCGAGTCTTGGAAATTAAAAGTGAGTCATCTGCAAATAAGAGAATCTGTACCTTATTACTGTTTTGTAAAGGGGAGTAATTTCTGCAGTTTTTAGGTCGTCAACCACATCATTTATAAAGAGGATAAAAAGCGTAGGAGCAAGGACACAGTCTTGACGTACACCCCACTGTATTGGGATACGCTTAGTTAGCTCTCATGCTGGCCCACACCGTACCTGGGCAGAGTTGTTATGGTGTAGCTGAGACATGAGATGGACTAAATTCCCCGGTACACCCATTGTATTTAAAACAGACCACAGATTTGTACGTGGGATAAGATCAACTGCGGCTCTGAGATGAACACATGCCACATAAAGATTCTGCTGTTGTAATAGGGTATATTTCCAGTATAATGTGGCATATCTGAAAATTTGATCTACAGTACTCATCTTGGATCGAAACCCTACTTGTAGATCTGACATGATGTTGTTTATGTCTATTCTGTGGTGTAGCTTATGAAGGATTTGTTAAGCAAAAATCTTCTGGGCATTGTCGATTAGGCTAATTGGTCTATAATTCGATGGTATACATGCATCGCCCTTCTTATATATGGTGACTATCTCGGCCCCTTTCCAAGAATCGGGTATCTCTCCCCCTTTCGCAATTGGCATTGGAAAGCAGATTAAATTAAAGTGACCAAACCTGAGGTTCCGAGTTATAGAGATCCCCCGGGATTTTATCAGGTCCTGGTGCCTTAGCTGTTTTAGCGCTAACATGGCATTCATGGTATCTTCATGGCTAAAGGTGACAGCAGGGCCATCAGGTTGTATAGTAACACAGCAGGGCAAGTCCCCAGGTTGCATTATAACACATGCGGTGCTCTGTATTATGTTTTCCTTGGGCTCATAGAGATCAGAGAAGTGATAAACCTACCTATCAGCTGATATGAAATGTTGGTGGTTCTTACTGTTCTCCACTCTGGTTTGAGACACTGTGCACCAGAACAAGTTGTTACCATTTGTTCTTACAGTGCACAGCATATCCTCCCAAATTCTATCATCCCATCATTTTTTGGACAATCTTAAAGAGGTTTCATACACGCACCTTGCTTGGGCTATTTGGTCCCTCTGACAAGGGGAATCGAACCAGGTAGTTTTTTCCCCATAGCTGGTTTTTTATTGGCCATGTCTTAATAAAATATCTGCTGGAGCTCTTTAAAGAGTAGATTGTGTATGCTTAAGATTGGGATGTCTTGTTCAGTCACATTTTCATAATTGGCCAAGGAGTTGGCATAAAGCCCATATAACTGTGACAGTAATGTTTGATTCGCCATAATTTTAGGCCAAGAAACGTATTGCCTACAGTTAGATATTACTTGATAACGCACCACTGTGTGGCATGTATTCTGTACATTCACCAATAGGGCTCCGATGAATGAAACCACCAGAGGGTCATGATCGCTGTCAGTACGCTGGTCTACTATCATGTCATTCAAAAATGGCCAGTCTCACATTCAAAATGACATAATCAATAACGGTCGCTTGATTACCTCTTTTAAAAGTGGGGGCTCGATCCGGGTCAGATATAGTACGACCGATATACGTCCCAAGCCCTCTGCCCACTACTATAGAGCCTAGTTTACGACCAGTTGCCGTAAAGTTTACTCAAGGTTTCCTCGTTAGTTTTCTAATACCCCACTGTTCATCTTCCTCTTCTGTGACTTCGTTAATATAGGAAAGTGGTTCATAGGATGTATTAAATTCACTGGCCAGTATTACTTTTGTATTCGAATGAAAAGATTCCAAAGCTTTTTCAAGGATGTACAGAGTGGGAGATTCAATAAAGGCCGCAGTAGATCTCACAAAAATGTTTAAAAGTGCCAAAATAAGTCCTGATGGTAACAAGGCAGTGATCCCCATTAAATCTAAGCATTCTATCTGCAACAGCATAGATGACTTGAATACATTATTCTTAACAAGGATCAGGAGACCACTGATTATGGTTGGGGGGGGGGGTAGCTTCTACACTATACCTTGTGAACCCATCATATAAGATTTTTTCAGTTGCCCGGGTCTGTTGAAATATGCAGATATCATGCTCACTGACGTACAATACCCACTCAAGATCATCCAACTTAGAAGCAATACCTGTATGGTTCCAGGATATTAGATGAATACCAGCTTCTATCTGGGTACCTACAGGGCCCATTGCATGCCGGGAACTTGGGCTGACAATCAAAGATGTTTTAGTTGTGTCAGCAAGCCTAGCCCTTACAGATGGTGTATTGATTTTTAAAAAAAAGCTGTGCTGATAGATCAGTTTGCTAGTCAGCTAACCCCATTGTTCCTGCACTACTGCTAAGGACCAAGCCCAATGGCACAGCGCACTCACTGTGACCAGCTCATTGCTCCATTGAGGAGGAATACAATCTGTTGTGGAAATATTATTCTCAATTGTAGAATAATTACCAGTACCACCATTGGCAAGAATATGCCAAAGGAGCGACGGTCCTTCACTTTAATGACGCGTAACATAGTGGCCCACTTGTCGTATTCCATTCTCTTCCAGCTCAGGAAAGGGCAACTTTGTAGGACCCTCTAGCTTCTTTGATCACGATTCTTTTCTGGGTTCGTATAGCCTTTGATAATAACTTCTTGGCTACTCTGCAGGATTTTTTGTACATCGAGACCTGTGTTTTTCTTCAATCAAGGCACTTGTTCTCAACAAAAAAAAATCCTTAACGATAAATACATGGAGTTATGAATTACACTATCTCTCTCTAGAGACTCAGTTTGCTCCAAAAGTGCACGCTAAACTGCATAGCTTCAAGACCATCAGCTACTACCTTGTAACCCTCCCTCATTGCTGACAGAGTCTCTGCTACAGTGTTCCTTACTGTCCTGTGTCAATTATTAGTTAGTCTAAGCCTTCTATTGAAGGGTTTGGTAAGGTTACTACGTAGAGTGATTCCCAGTGGTATCAGGGTAAAATCAGGGAATTATGGTCACTGTCCTGCTAGAGGATTACAATCATATTGACTAATTTGGACCTAGGTCTAATAACAAGCAATAAGACTGGTATTATGTAAAGAATTGAACGTATGTCTCCCCTCTTTATCAGAGGCCGTTCTCCCATTACAGGATAGGAGACCTTGGTTAAGAGTGAAAGTATTCATTTGGATAGCTGCGGCTGACTATTTCTTTATGAGGGGGATTGTGAGCACAGGAATAATCCAGTCCCACCCCATCCACCGACTACATGGACGTTTTAGTCTCTGTGATCACCCTTCTCTACACTAGCTAGTGTTGAAGAAGAGGGCTATAGTCAGGTAATAATTATGGGTCCAAGGAGACATGGTGAGTAAGAAACTATGGTATTAATCTTGTGCTATCTATTTATTATGTGTATGATTCATTCTTTCTTTTTCTGTGTCTCTTTCTAATTTTATTTTAGGTGGCAACCGTATTTATAATTTAATGGGCTTGGGTACACCTGGGACAAGTGATAATCCACAATCTTCAGCATTATTCTCCTCAGTCAGCAAAGGTTATGATTGCAATCTCTCAGGACATTCAAGGCCATCCTCAGTGGCAGCTTATTTCATTAACATAAAAATCAAGAATTAGTTATGTCTTTCTCGACCCAATATTTTGACCATAGATGCCGGCAGTGTTGGGTGAAAGGCAACTACCAGGATCCGAGACGATTAGGGAGTCACTGGTCAAAGAAGGAGGTAATTCAATTTTCCTACTAGAGGGAAGTGAAAGAGGTTATATTTTCAGCACTTTGGAGACAGTTAAAGGCGCAAGACTGTGGTGGTTTCAACAGACAATATGGTGACAAATCTTACTTGAGCCATCATTTTGGAACAGGGTAAAAATATTAACTCTTATAACCGTCCAGACACCTTGTTAGGGAGAGTGGAGTTTACTGCCAATCAGAACAGTTCACTGAGTACTGATGATTACCAGTAAGTAAACCTCACATTATGGTAAGGAGGTACACTGATTTCACCCAACCTTCACGCCTTAATTTGGAACTTCTGAGAATTCAGGAGAAATGATTCCTTATAAAAAGTCCTTGTGACCAGAGATAAACACAGTGATAGCTGCCTTTGGGGGACAGTACATCATCTCTGCAATCGAATTTTTCATGTATCAACATTACAACTATTATCTGAGGGGTTGCAATACCAAAACAAAGCAGCACTTTGAGCAAGGGACATCAGGAGGAGAATGCAGTGGTCCAGAGGACCACCCTCTGCTCCTCCAAATGCCCACTGATGCCACTCGCATGGCTGTAGCTGTCAATCAAGGACAGCTGCTTCCACTCCAGGAGAGGTTACCACCTGAAAGGGCAGCCGGTGCCACAGCAGTTGCAAATCAATGATACATCTAATTGCACATTGCAAGTAAAGTGGAACACCTCTTACCACCCCTCTTTCCTTTCAAATTGCAGGAATCACAATATTTACTTCTAAAGCATTGGCACTCTCTATGATGTACACTAACATCATTTATAAAGGAAGGAAACAGCCTACTGTATCATGTTTGAGCACATCTATCAGACTAAAAAACATAAGGTTGACAATAACTTAAAAGACATTGGGGCATATTATCAAGGGGGTTTATCTCCGCTTTTTTGGCTTTAAAAGCCAAGAAAGCGGAGATAAAATTATCTCCCTATTACCAAGCTGTCGCTAACACCAGTTAGCGACAGCTAGTAGGAGATAGCGACCATCTTGGGCCCCACTTTGCATGTCAGTGATATTTATCACTAATGAGATGCAAAGTGGGCGTGCCAAGATGTTAGAGACTGAAAACAGTCGCTAACATCGCTATCTCCTATTACCAACTTTTGGAGATATTCACGCTAAGCGGGAATATCTCCAAAAGCTAACACCTGCCCTGAGCAGTTCTTAGCCATGTTATCCAATGGGAGGTGGATAACATGGCTAAGAGCATTTGCTCGATAATGCATGAATATCGCGGACTTTTCAGCGATATTCATGCATTTCGGCAGTTTTTTATCGCATTTGCGATAAACCTTGTTAATAGCAAGGTTTATCTGCGATAAAAATCGCCGATGTGCGGCGATAATTTTTGTCTCTAAACAAGTTAGAGACAAAAATTATCGCTAGTTGTTGGTAATATGCCCCATTAACTTCACAAGTGAAGCTATTACCTTATTAAACTAAGCTCCCATTCCTCGTGTATTCACAAAACTTAACTCCTACCCCCACTATAAGCCTTTTTCAAGATGAAGGGTGTTACAGTCACACCTGCCAATATTTGGGAACAGCGCAGGGGGGAATTTTGAGAAAACAATTGGAGGAAATAATTTCTCCGTTGACTTGCATGGAAGTGCAGGATTCTATAAGCGACATAAAGTTTAAATAAAGCCATTTTTTGCTTTAAAAAAATCAGAATTCACAGCCTAATGTGCAGGTGTTGTCATGCATTTACACTATAACATTACACAGTAGACAATATTACAAATTACATCTGTAATGATTACAGATGTATGGTATCTAAGGTCCAAAACGTGTAAAAGCATAATACAATAATTTTCCCTCGGTGTTACACATTTTACATCCTCCTACACACTCATCAGCATATTGATTCTGTGTCTCACATCTCATTTACACTTTTTTTTCACAAGTGGTGGAGAGGTAAAGTTAAGGCTAATTGAGTATGGTGGGATGAAGATAAATTTAGGTTAGTAATTTGTGATTGTCATGTCTTTTGGTGGTGCGTTGTAGAGCTATTGACACTCCATCAACTTTACCTCTCCTTTAACTTCAGTTTTTCAGGGAATATTGATTTACAAGTCTGTGGAACTTATATTTAATATTCCCCAGTGGTCATTGTCTTGCTTTCTTGCTGCCGGTAACAATAATAGTTGTTTAGCGGCATGTGTCATTGTTTTGCAATGTTTTGTCATACTAAAAGAATGAGGGGCAGATTTATAAGGCCCTTGCGCCATTTTTGCGTCACTTTTCCCATGTTAAAAATGACGCAAAAGTGGCGCAAGGGCCTTGTAAATAAGCCCCTGATTGTTGAAAATGCTGCCCCAAGAGGAGGTCTACAACTCACATTTTGTCATATGTCTTAGGCCTACGTGGAAACAATGCCATCTTTCATCATGAACACGTTTCTTAAGTTAACAGAAAGGCAGGGGTTGCTCTTAAATGGGAGAAACTGGCTTATATCGAGTGTGTGTAAATTATATTGAAGCGAGTTAGGCAGTGCAAAAAGGTGAGGGAGAACACCCCAAGCCCTCCAAGTAGACCCGAGGGACTGTTTCCGGGTCAGATTTGGAACCACGGAACAGGAATCCGACAGAAAGCGCACTCCCAGAGGTACACGTATATGGAGTGCCGATTCTAAAATCGATGCAGACATGGTAAGAGTCTGATTTGGATTAAAATTATGGGACTTTCCGATTTTTATAATACCATAAGAAACAGTTTCTTTCAACTTTTACTCATAGAGGAAACACTTTTGACATTAGAACAGGGATTTTCTTGATGTTGGTAAAACATTAGATTTTCAAAGCCAGCCGGGACGGAAGTACAACCGGCAGGGAGGAGTCTGGGATTGATTGCGCTAGCCCGAAAGCCTGGAAGGGTACATCCCTAACGACAAAGTCAAGTCAAGTCAAGTCATAGAATTTATATAGCGCACTACATACCCAGAGGGTTTCAAGGCTCTTAGGAAGGGGAGGAGGATTACTTGTCAAATATCCACGTTTTAAGTTGCTTTCTGAATGCAAGGTGGTTCTGGGTAAGGCGAAGGTAAGCGGGGAGTGAGTTCCATGTTTTAGCAGCCAGGTATGAAAAGGATCTGCCTCCCATGGTGGTCTTGTTGATGCGAGGTACAGTGGCGAGGGCTTGGCTGGAAGAACGTAGTTGGCGGGAGGGGGTGTAGAAGGATAGTCGTGAGTTGAGGCATTCTGGACCGATGTCGTAGAGTGATTTGTGTGCGTGGGTAAGCAGTCGGAAAGTGATCCTCTTATTGATGGGTAGCCAGTGGAGGTCTTTAAGGTGATCATAGATGTGTTCGTTGCGTGGGATGTCTAATATGAGTCTGGCTGAGGTGTTTTGGATTCGTTGGAGTTTCTTCTGGAGTTTTGCGGTAGTACCTGCGTAGAGGGTGTTTCCGTAGTCCAGTCGGCTCGTGACCAGAGCGTGGGCGACTGTTTTCCTTGTGTCGGAGGGGATCCAGCGAAATGTTTTTCTGAGCATGCGAAGAATGTTGAAGCAGGAAGAGGATACGGCGCTGACTTGTCTGTTCATTGAGAGTGAAGAATCCAGGATGACGCCTAGGTTCCGTGCGTGGTCTGTCGGGATGGGTGCTTTTCCGAGGGCTTCCGGCCACCAGGAGTCGTCCCATGCAGAGGGTGATGTACCTAGGATGAGGACTTCTGTTTTGTCTGAGTTCAGTTTCAGACGGCTTTGTTTCATCCATTCGGCAACTTCTTTCATTCCTTCATGTAGGTTAGTTTTGGCGGTGCTGGGGTCATTGGTGAGAGAAAGGATCAGTTGAGTGTCATCCGCGTAAGAGATGATGTTGAGGTTGTGTTGGCGTGCGATGGCCGCGAGGGGGCTCATGTATACGTTGAAGAGGGTGGGACTGAGTGAGGATCCTTGTGGTACGCCGCAGATGACTTCAGAGGCCTCGGACTTGAATGGTGGAAGGCGGACTCTCTGGGTTCTTCCGGTGAGGAACGGGGTGATCCATTCAAGTGCTTTTCCTTGGATTCCGATGTTATTGAGGCGTTGTAAAAGGGTTTCGTGGCAGACTGTGCCGAATGCTGCCGAGAGGTCAAGGAGGATGAGGGCGACTGTGTCTCCATTGTCCAGTAGAGTTCGAATGTCGTCTGTTCCTGCGATGAGGGCGGTCTCAGTGCTGTGTTTTGCTCGGAAGCCAGATTGTGAGGGGTCGAGGGATTTGTTGGCTTCGAGGAAGGCGGCGAGCTGGTTGTTGACAGCTTTCTCGATGACTTTGGCCGGGAATGGAAGAAGCGAGATGGGGCGGTAATTTTTGAGTTCGGTGGGGTCCGCTGTGGGTTTTTTCAGAAGGGCGGTGAGTTCAGCGTGTTTCCAGTCTTCCGGGAAGGTGGCGGAGTTGAAGGAGCAGTTGATGACGTCTCGGAGGTGCGGTGCTATGACTGAGTCTGCTTTGTTGAAGATGTGGTGAGGACATGGGTCTGTGGGGGATCCTGAGTGGATGGAATTCATCAGGCGGATGGTGTCCTCAGTGGAGATTGGGTTCCAGTCGTTAAGGGTGTTCACGGGGGGAAGATGATCAGCAAATGGTAGGGTGGGTTGGTTTCCGGGTTGGTTGTCAAAGCTGTTGTGGATGTCTGCAATCTTGTTGTGGAAAAATGAGGCTAGGGAGTCGCAGAGGGTTTGAGAGGGGGTGATGTCGTTGGAGTTGGCCGAGGGATTGGAAAATTCCTTGACGATGTTGAAAAGTTCCTTGCTGTTGTGAGCGTTGTTGTCAAGTCGATCCTTGAATGCTGTTTTCTTGGCTTTTCGGATTAGTTGGTGGTGAATGCGGGTGGCGTTTTTGAAGGCGTCCTTGGTGCTGGAAGTTGGGTCTTTTTTCCAGGCCTTTTCAAGGGAGCGGCAGAGTTTCTTGGACTTCTTGAGATCATCGTTGAACCATGAGGCCTTCTTGCTGCCAGGTTTGTTTTGACGTTTTTTCAGTGGTGCTAAGGTGTCAGCGGTGTTGGATAACCATATGGTGAGGTTGGCGGCGGCTTCGTTAGCGTTAGAAGAGAGGGCTGGGGTGTTTTGAAGGAGCGATGCGGAGATTTGGTCCGTGGTGATTTTGTTCCAGTTTCTTTGCAAGGTAGGTTGGAGGTGGATGCTGTGTTTTGGTTTGTTGTAGGTGAAGTGAACGCAGCTGTGGTCAGTCCAGAGGAGGTCTGTGGTGTGGCTGAAGGAGACATGGTTGCTGGATGTGAAGATGGGGTCGAGTGTGTGACCTGCGATGTGGGTGGGGGAAGTGACTAGTTGTTTAAGTCCGAGGTTGGCGAGGTTGTCCACGAGGATGGCGGTGTTGCGGTCGTTGATCTTTTCTAGGTGAAAGTTGAGGTCTCCCAGAAGGATGTAGTCTTTGGAGGGGAGCGCGTGTGGGGTGATGAAGTCCGTGATGTCTTCACTGAATTTTGCGCGAGGTCCTGGTGGCCTGTAAAGGAGGGTGCCTCTGAGTGTGGTTTTGGGGTCGATGTGGATCTGGAAGTGAAGGTGTTCGGAGTTGGCGAGGTTGGCGTCAGAGCTGGTTGATATGCGGATTGATTTCTTATGGACGATAGCGATTCCTCCTCCTGTGTGGCTGGTACGGTCTTTGCGAGTGATCTTATAGTCTTCAGGGATGGCAATGGTGATGTCTGGTGCGGAGGAAGCATTCATCCATGTTTCCGTGAGGAAGGCGATGTCCGGAGAAATGGTGTCTAGTAGGTTCCATAGGTCAATGGCGTGTCTGTGGACCGATCGGGTGTTGAGAAGGATGCATTGTAGGTGGTTGGGGTCGGGAATCTGTGGTGTGGTCGTAGCGGAGATGTTGTCGGTGCCGCTGAATTTGCAGGTGACGCAGGAGAAAGGTCCATGGGTTTGTCCAGGGGCGGCTTGGACGCAGTTGGGAGCGCGTCCGGGGTTAAGGGCTAGGAGGGAGGCGGCATCGTAGGTAATGCGGGGGGGCTGGGCGGCGCGAGGGGCAGGGGGTATGGCGCTGGGCGCGGTCCAGGCGCGGACGGGCGTAGACGGGCTTACCTTTGGCGCACCTTCGGCGCGGATTGGGCGCGGTCGCTGCGCGTACAAGCTGCGCGTAGGGTCAATGGTCATATATGGATGGTGGAGGGGGCGGAGCGTGGGAGGGGCGGCTGGGAGGCGTGAGCGAGGTGGAGGGAGGGCTCTGGTCAGCTAGAGGATGGCCGCAGCAACAATAACAAACAAGGAGCAATGGAGCGCTAAAGTAACAGGGACTGTCACAGTGGGAGCGGGTTCAAGCGCGGAGACGAAGCGCTATGCAAATAATGCTTCACTCTCGAGTTATGCCCAGTCACAACAATTACATGCCACAATTCAATGCACAGCGAACACAAAATATAATTACAGTAATGCTCAGCAGCTTATGTAGACAATCAACGCGCTATGTAAATAATATGGCGAAGGTGCGCGCTAGCGGCAATGCCAAGGCAGGGAAAGGCGCTATGATACCACCAGTGATGCGTGCAGGAGGGAGTGAGGTGAGCGACCACTCGCTTTGGAGGCAAGATGGTCACAGCTCTCCGTGTGGTTGAGGGCGACCTGTGACCCTCGTGGGTGGGAGGGGCGGCTGGGAGGCGTGAGCGAGGTGGAGGGAGGGCTCTGGTCAGCTAGAAGATGGCCGCAGCAACAATAACAAACAAGGAGCAATGGAGCGCTAAAGTAACAGGGACTGTCACAGTGGGAGCGGGTTCAAGCACGGAGACGAAGCGCTATGCAAATAATGCTTCACTCTCGAGTTATGCCCAGTCACAACAATTACATGCCACAATTCAATGCACAGCGAACACAAAATATAATTACAGTAATGCTCAGCAGCTTATGTAGACAATCAACGCGCTATGTAAATAATATGATAAAACACGCGTTGGCTGGACAATTTTCAGAATAAAGAAACAGGAGAATTATAACTACGCGGATTACTCTCATTTTGTTATATATTTGTATATATTTGTATACCAAATGTCTTCTGAGTTTACCGAATGCTTACTATAAGTTGTAACTAACAGGAGCATGTGCCTAGGCTTGCTATACATTTTTTAAGTTGCCTTCCCTTTCACATAATAACCATTAACACACATTTGTGAGTGAGAAAATGCTGAATACTTTTTTCTGAAACTGCTTCGCTTACAGATTCCACTTCGCAAGAACATTATCACAACAACTCCTTGAACAGCATGTGCAAGGTCTCCACACATTGTCATATTTCGCTCTATTTTTCATCCACTACTGGAAACGGCTATCTATAGACCACACCAAATGCTGGCTTTCCCCGGCCTCGCATGGATGCTTTTCGTCATAAATAAACAAGCATTTCTGGGTTTAGTTAGAGGCGAGGTCTCTACATGCTGATGCTTCAGCCCAGCAGCTTGTTGAATCTCCGCGAAGGGTTTTCAGCTTTTGACTAAGACGGGCACTTACATTCTTTCCCTCAGGTAACGGGGGTTGAATCATCCAGCACAGGGATTCTTGGCAGAAAACACACACACTCGCCTCAGACTCTCAGGTTAGGGGATGCATAGTAGGATTACACTAGATTATTATATTGTTTAAAATGCCTGCTTTCTTATATACATTGTCTTAGCACGATGGTGGAACCTTTCTTTCTTTTCACTGTCCTGATAATTCTAATAACTTTCATCTGCCTCTGTCTATTGGTTATTGCAGCACATGTACTCTATAAAAGAATCACGTTGGTTCAATAAACATTGGAAACGTCCCACTGTGTATTGCTTGTATATTTCTCTGAGAATAATAGAGAATGAGTGACTGAGCAAAAGGATTCTACATCTGTTACCACAATCCCTGGGAGATTAGGGTTGTCATGTTCAGTGGTTGCCAGAACCATTTGCTACCTGTCTATGTTTAGCAGTACTACTTTTGGTGGCACTGTGAGTGAGCTGGCCTGTAGAGCAACATATCCTGAGGCCGTGCATGGAATCTGCCTGGCACCATCCCAACGGATATGCTGTCCACAAACGTGCAGCTCCTACCATGGCGTTGAAACTACACAACAATTTTGGGTTAGATTTCTCCACAGATTCAACAGCATTGCATATCTGTTCATTAATACTCCAAGGGTAGGTTGATAATAAACCAGTGACTGCAGGATAGTAAGTTATTTTTCAGTAGCCTTTATTTTAACAGGTCTATCTTGCCTACTATTTGTGCTCATTACGGGACTGCCACATCCTTCTGATTCCAGTTAAACAACGAATGTATCCAGCCTGAGACTTACCATAGCATTTGAATAAGCGACCAAGTCTACTGTTTACGAATCTTCTCCATTCCTGGCTTCCCAAAGATGTTGGCCTTTCGTGTTTATTTATTGAGGCCTCACATTCTGAAGGCCAAATAAGATCACTGGTAAAGAACATTTGTAGGCTTAGCCAGTTCATGTACATTCAGTTATTTTTTTTAATACTCATGTTTGCATGGCTGACTAGTGGGTGATTGACTGGGCTGCCAAGAAAAGCTCTTGAGTAAAGGATATCTGCTAATGAGCTGTACAAGTTCCTTAGGCATAAAACATAGATCCATATATACATAGATGCATTTCATGAACAACTTCAGTGATGCATTGAAAGGAGGTGAGGAATTCCAGTGGACAAAGAATCGAACCTGAGAATGTAACAGCAATGAAATGACATGTTTATTTAGATATTTCCTTTGGAAAGAGGGGAAAATAGAACCCAGTAAACGAAGGTTTTGCTACTTCTGTAACTAGTCCTTATCCAGTGAAAACAGTATGGTGAGCAGGTCAGCCAGTATGATTCTTATCAGGTTCTCTCTTCTTTTCCACAGAGTCTATAAAGTCTCCTCCTCTTCTGCCCCCACGTAATTTTGTCCCTAATGAGATAAAGGAGACTATTCAGGAAAGCAGGACCATGCCTGACTACAGTATCAAGTCCTTCACAGATACACTTCACCAGAGACTGCAAAACATGGACACTAGCAGGTAAGCACTCACTTAACTTCCTTTTGGCTTAAGTTGATTTATAATGTATAACTCTCCCTTCTCTCTCCAAATGCAAATGTTTTGTTCTTGGACTTGGAACCCACCAGGACATGGAACATGCTCAGAGTGGTGTCTGCCATAAATAGAAAGGGGTTTCCAGTGCATAAAAGGTGGTGACCCTGTGCTAGATGGCCGCCAGTCAACCAGAAACCTGAAAAAGTAGTTGCGGAAAAACAGCCTCTATCACCCTACAGAGGCCCACCATCTTCAACACTGTGGTTGTCCCTGTTTGATCTTTAGCTCGTAACGCCCTCAATCCTAGTGTGCGTGTATCGAACAGCAACTTTACCCTGGAGGACGATTTCTGGATTGTTCAGGTTTTTAAATAGAGACCAAGGAAGCCATCAAATGCCGTAGGACTAAAATAACCCTGGCATACCCCTCTATTTCTCTTTGCATCTGTTACCATCCTTAGATAGAAAGTGCAGTGAGGGAAAAGTCAAGGGCATGGTTCAGAGCAGCAGTTGAAGATCATAGCTGGCTAGAATACTGGCCACAGGCAGGGAATATCAGAACAGAGTTCTTTCAGAGGGTGAGTATAAAGGCCTATCCATCCTAAAATAGGATCTATATCAAGGTTAGCCATGGGTACCCTTGCAGGCATGGTTGTTTCATAGAGATCATATTGAGATTAAAGAGAGTCAAGCAGATGGGTCTTGGTGGGCTGGAATGTATTATTTCATACATACAATGTGTTGAAGTAAGAGACAAAAGATCTTTGGGAAAGATTAAACACAGGCATCCTTCTGGCGAGGCTTAGCACACAGATATGTTTAGGAAACAAGATGGCAAGACATCAGACTTTTCTGTATGGCCCTCTTTTATTGCCTTCTAGATCTAGGTGTATCAGGGTTGATTGTGATGCCAGTTGAACCGGCTTCCGCAGCCCTGTCGGAGGCAGTTGGACCATCAAAGGTCTCTCCAGAAGCGGTCGGTCCGACCGCCGGATTACGATGCATGTATAGTGTACTCCGACTGACCACAGAAAGACTGCCAACTCTGACAGCTTCTCTCCAATCACCGAGATCAGAGACAAATTGCATCCACAGAGCTGTACAGGGATTTTTGACCGCCATACGGGTTACGATGTGGGTTTCTGATGACCCGACCGTCGCTGTCTGACTGTCTGCTTCAAGTCGTCAGAAATGAAGGATTTGGGGTGCATATTCACCCCAATCCGCTTCTCTCCAGAAGTCTCAACCGTGGATACTCTCCTCCAGGGCCACCCTTTACCTCGGAAGCTGATCCCTGATGACAACGATACTGTGGGCACCAGAATCCAGATAAGTCCTTCTGCAGTATGTATTGACTGGATTGACCCCATTGACTGGACTGTGCACATACTGCCACACTCCAGCAATGGGGTACGGGGCGCACAAGGCATATCCCCGCATACCTTATGCATGTGTGTACATATCACATGTTTTATTTGAGTTTTGTAGACATTTGCAGTGACATAATCAGGGATATATCCTCTGCTCTAGCTGCGAAAGCTGCTGCAGCAGCAGTTGCATCGTAATACAGCGGGGGAGGCTCCTCAACGGCTCGTGAAGAGGGCGGTCGGGCGGTGGGTCCGACCAGCATCGTAATGAGGCCCATTGTCACAGAGAAAGTATTAATCCATATTGGATAGGTCTACCATGCAATCAGAATGGAAAATGCCACCCCTTGTCCCACTAAAAATTGCAGCAGTGGTCCAGGATAGCACATGTAGCAGAGCTCATCAAGAAAAATATTGACTCAGTCTCCCATGGGTGGATTGTACCAACTACTACAACCTCCTTTGATATAAATGGACTGAGTGTGGAATAAGGGGAACAATAGACAGATAAGTTGTTCATTCAGTAACATGACCTGGCTCACGTAAGTGGTTCAGAGTGAGGATGGCAAGATTTTATGGGAGGCTTAGTTGTGTGCTTTAACAGAAAATATGGATCACGGCTGAGGTTTCAAATGACAGGTCTTTATTCTTTCACATGCTGAAAATTGTGAATGAAAGTGTTAGACTATGGGAGTGAAATGTTATTGTTTTGACGATTGACAAGATTGACAGGCAACCTAAGTTTCTCAATTACTTTTGGATTTCTTGAACTGGGTTGGTATTGTCTGGGTAGGAGCCATTGGCTTTTGGTGATCATTTTTTTAATTAATCGAATTGTTAGAGGGTCATTTCGACTATAGCCTCCCATAGATTAGTTTATCTAGCATAACAGTTGAGCATTTCTGATGAAACTGCTTCCGCCACAGTAGACTGTCATTTGTTGGCCGCTTCATTGGCATTATTTTTGTTTCTCAGTAACAAAACACCCAAAGTGGGGGTATCTTTTTGAGAAACCAAAAAGTAATTGACCCTCACTCCAAGGCTCTACCAGCAGTCAATCAATAAGTGTTCCACTTCTAAATGAGCCAGAGAAACCATGGGTTTGGTAGGGGAATTATTTATTTCATTTTGCTCGGAGATTAAGCTTTAGATCCTCAGGGGAGCATCTTGAGTGTGAGGACCCCCACCACCATTAGCCTGTAGGCAATCAGGTTCACCACAAATGAGGGACACTTCCTTAGATTAAGGTTTCTCGAGGGATTCCCGTTCAGGATAGTTACGTGTCTCAAGACATATTGCCATTGTTATCTGGGACGATAATGTCTTAACACCTTCTTCTTGGCTCTCTTCATGGGGGTCATCTACCTACAAACTCTTCATGAGGGCTGTCCTAGTGTTTAGTGTTTGTTATGTGAGGAACCCCTTTACTTCCTTGCGGAAGCAGCTGGGATTGATTGAAGGGCTGGTCACTTGAAAAAGAAGATGGAGCAGATCCCAGTTCCTTTGGGAGATTTTACTTTTATCTTTCAGTCACTTTCTCATAATCATGTTTTTGACAGACTGGTTCTGGTTAGGCTGATGTAGGTGAAAACCATAATGGAGATTGGGGTTGTTGTGAACAATCCTGCTATAAGAGGTCTCTGTGGTATAATAACTTGCTCTTTTGATAACTTATTCTCTTGAAGATTTCTTCTGGTTTGCAAAACTGTGTACAAGAATGGAGGGTTGGGTAAATATGAATAAGTAAAATGTGATGCAGGAACATGTTGGAAAAAGGCACATCAAAGCCATAATGTTTCCAGCTAGCTGCACCAAGCCTCTCTGTTACACCTCCCTTAGTCCTAGTCCTACTATGACCTATAAGTAGTGTTGCACCGTGTTTACATTTGTTTTATTTTGCTATAGGGATTTAGGATTAGGTTTATGTTTAACTTGCAAATGGTTTCCACGGCTCTCTTTGTGGAATGTGGGACACTGTTGAAACAGTTTTCTCTACAGGCTTCGCCATGTCTGGATGAAGTATGCTGCGCTACAATAAACAAGGACTTTTCTCATCAAATAATGGTTTATTTGTACTTTAACGTTTTCGATGAGGTTTGGAGGTGTACCTGCCATTTCAAGCAGCACAGGAGCTGTACTTTGTTGTGTGGATTTTATTTAGCCTAAATCTGACCTTTCTGTGTCACACGACCAGTGTAGTATTCTTTAATATATATTGGTGTGGTGTATATTGGGAAGAGTATTGGATACTGGGACATTTCTAATAACTTTAACAGGCCACTTTCCGCCCTCAGGATTTTGGCGTCCTGATAATGTTCTTTCCACCACAAGCTCATGCGCACCATGGATTTCTGTGTACTGAGTTTATGCTATGTCAGAATTTACTTGGGGCGGTTTGCACAGTGCTGTTGCACACCAGGACGTTATCCAAAACATTGAGGCTCATTGAAAACAACACACTTGAGGCATTTATAAGGCCCTCTCATTGGTTGTTGCATAGTACGCTCTTATTGGTTAATATATTTGATTTGGATTGGTCAATGCATGTATTTGCGAGCCGTGCCTTCAGAGTTGGGAAGTTTGTTAAGACCCTATGCTTTACAGATTCCAGCAGGGTATGTTTTGAGCAATACATTTTATTGTAAATTTGTTTTGAAACTTCGAGTCACTATGCAGTGTGATCTCCTGGCAAATTGTCATTAAAAAAAAGGAGAAACTCCTATTTCTTGGACAAGATGGAAGGAGGAATTCATTACTTATATGAGACCCAACAACTGGGAGAAAATGGGAGGAGAGAGAAAAAAATGGCATACCATTACATTGTTTTGGTTCTGAGGGTCAAGCGGTGTTAAAAATATTGCCACAAGTTTTACCATTGGAGGGTCAAGATGATTTTTAGGCTCATGAGGAGGCATTGCTGAGGATAGAGTATTGATTTAAACCTACTATAAGAATTGCGCAGAACAGATTCAAGTTTTATACCAGAGCACAGAAGGAAGGAGAATCATTTGCCAAGCTTCTAACTCCACCATGGGTCTCTCAATGACATGTTATTTTGGCACAATGACGGATGAAATGATTACGAACCAAATAATTGTTCACATGAAGAGTACAAATATTCAGGAACAGTTGTTAGTCATGGATGATCCTAAGCTGCATGATGCTACTATCAGAAAAAAAGGATGTCAATAGTCAACAGTGTGAATTTAAATAAGGTAGATGAAGAATGTAGTGTGAGCAACTCATATGTGTTTAGCGAGAGTAATTTTCATCCTAGCATTCTACATTTAATAAGGAAAGTGAGAAGACAGGTGTGTGTTACAGGTGTGGAAGTAAAACCCATGTTGCTTCATTTGCATGCTGCCCTACAGGGAGCAAGGACGGTAAGAAATGTGGCGATTTGGGTCATTTTGCCCACATGTGTAAGGATGTTAAAAATATATATATATATGTCCCAGAGAAGAAAATTTGTGTGCTATTGAGAATAAGGAATCTAAATATGGATGTGAGTGTGGGGAAAAGGTTGAAGGAAATAAAGGTATTGTTTTGTCTATTAAAGATGTGGATATTTTGTTGAGGAGACCAAATAACCAAAAGACAACCTAAATGTACAGACAATATTTTGGGTATTGAATTAGAACTTATGGCAAACTCCGGTTCACCTTGGACCATTGTCACTGCGGAGTATTTTGTGGAGATATTTCAGAATATTCAAGATTTTGGGAAATTACAACCTTTTGATATAGTCTCTGAAAGTTTTGACCTCCCACCTATTGATATTATTCGTCATGAGTATGTTGTGATTGTATTGAAAGGAACGAGTTACCAAGTCATGTTATATGTTACTAAGAAAGAAGTAAATGTCTTATGATGGAGGAGTCAGTGGAAGTTAGGAATAATTTTGAAACCCAGGAGTAAGGAACCTGTTTTGCTTTCATCTGATTGTGGCAAGGAGGATGCTGTGTTTGAGCAATTTCCCAATGTGTTTAATGATAAGTAGGTTAAATTGACTAATTGTCCTCATAAGATCAAGCTCAAGGAAGGGGCCATGTCAGTGAAGCAGAAATTAAGAGGGGTACCTATTAATGTCAGACAAAAATTGAAGAACATGATTAGTGAGTTGGTGAAGGATAACATAATAGAAGAGATTGAATCTTCTGAATAGGTTTCACTCATAGTTTTAGCATGTAAGGCTGACCAAATATTGAGATTTTATGTGGATTTGAGGGTGTTGAATACCAATATGATTGTTGATTGCCACCCTTTGCCCAACATCAACAAGTGTGTGTGTATGTTAGACGACGCAAAATGTTTTCCACATTGGATCTGAGGTTGGCAGACCATCAAGTTCAGCTGACGGATGAATCTAGACATCTAAGTGCTTTTCTCATGCTGCAGGGACTACATCAGTTTAAGGGAATGCCTTTTGGTCTGGCCACAGTGGCTTCCGTTTTTCACAGGGCAATGTTTCATAAATTTAAGGATCTGGAGAATTTTGTAACATGTTTTCTTGATGACGTTCTAATTTTTCTAAAAATGTAAGTGAACATGCTGAACACATACATAAATGCTGTAAAGGACCGGAAAAGCAGGGCTTAATGCTAACAGGATCTAAATGCAAATGATTTTGAGATTCTGTTGATTATTTAGGATACTCATGCTAGAGTTATGCTCATTGAAGATTTGAACTATTGGTTCAATGATGAAGAGGGGGGGGGGGGGGCCAGTCGGCAGAACTTACCGAATTGCTTTCTAATATTAACCTGGTCCAACATATTTCGGCTCCCACGCATATCAAGGGTCACACACTGGACCAAATCTGGTCGCATAATATCGAACTGGCGCCACCTCTCATTTGCCCATGTATTTGGTCGGACCATCATTTAATTGATTCCTCAGCCACTTTCAAGGGAAGGGTCAAGTCCCCGAAGGTAGCTGGAGGCATGATCAGAAAATGGACAACACTTCCCCCCGCCAATGCTAATGCTAACGTCGACTTATTAGAAAAAGACATTTCTAATTGGTTATTGGCGGCCAGTGATATCCATGCCCCGCTCACTAAATTCTCACGGGCTAGACATGCTGAAGCTCATAAATGGTTCACCACTGATCTTAAATCACAAAAATTATTGCTGCGTCAGTCTGAAAGGAAATGGAGGCATAGCTATGCCAGCGAAGAAAGTCTTATCTGTCACCTCGCAGGGTCTATAAGAAAACCTTATTGGCCGCCAAGACCTTGTACTTTTCTACAAAGGTACTTGCTGCCCCTAACAAACCTAGAGAAATCTTTAGGATTGTAAACGACCTTAGTAGCAATTACAAAATTTTACCTTGCTTGACCCCTACCCAAGAGCGGTGTAATGCATTGAACAGTTTCTTTGTGGACAAGATCGAAATGATCAGGGTGAGTATCCCCTCTGCAGTGCATGGGGAGCCTTTAGAGGTCAATCCTTATAATTCATTTATAATGGATCAATTTCTGAAAATAGGCCCTGATACTTTATTAGAACTTATGTCTCGTGTCAAGTCGGGCTCCCCCAATGATTGCTGTCCTCCCTCTATTCTGAGGGAAGTATTCTCATCCTTACCGCACAGCCTCCTTCCCCTTCTTAATGAATCTCTTAGCAAAGGGGAAGTACCTATTGCGCTTAAAATGGCAGTCTTAGTTCCTCTGCTCAAGAAGCCAGGAGCGGATCCATCTGTTTCTTCGAACTACCCCCCGATTTCTCTTCTCCCCTTTTTTTCAAAAATACTTGAGGCCCATGTGGCCAGGTACCTTTCTAAATTTATTGAAAATTCCGATTATCTGGAACCTAATCAAGCCGGTTTTCGGCCGGCCCATTCCACAGAGTCAGTGATCCTGTCGGTGATGGATACCTTGAGAGCTAACGCTGATAAGGGGATCCCGCAGGCACTTGTGCTCCTGGATCTGTCGGCTGCCTTCGACACAGTCAACCATAATATCTTATTGTACTGTGTCAAACAAGCGGGATACGGGGAACAGCCTACGGGTGGATAAAATCTTTTTTAACAGGCAGAACCCAGGCAGTGCGGCTTGGGAGCCATACGCCCCCTAACCTGACTACCTCATGTGGAGTTCCACAGGGTTCATCCCTGTCTCCACTATTGTTTAATTTGTATATCCACCCCTTGATTCACTCACTTAATATCAGGAAAACAATAGTTTTTAACTATGCTGACGACCTCCAGCTAGTTTTTAAGTTGGACTCCCAAAATGCAGCCGCTGAATTTCAAGCTACAATGTTGCATATCCAACGTTGGATGGCCCAAAACCAATTGAAGCTCAATCCAGGCAAAACAGAACTGGTGTTGCCTGGGAAGAGCTCCACTTGCTGGGGACTTCATTTCTGGCCGGGCGAATTAGGCCCTCCACCTCTCCCGTCTTCATCAGTGAAGAGTCTCGGGGTGACCATAGATGCTGATCTCTCTCTGAAGGGACATGGGTGTATCGTGGTCTCCTTCTCTCTTTTCCAATTACGCAAAATAAGGAAGATCGCGTACCTGTTGTCTCATCAAGCTTTGATTCAGGTGGTGATAGCACTGGTGCTTTCTCGTCTTGATTTTTCCAACTCTCTTTACACTGGCCTCCCTTTGGGCCTGCTTAATTGCCTTCAAATAATTCAAAATCAGGCGGCCAGACTGATCTATAGACAGCCGAGATGGCAGTCAGCCAGGATATTACTGCGTAACCTACATTGGTTACCTATAGCGCAACGCACCGCTTTCAAGTCTGGATGTATAATCTTTAAGGCACTGCGCTGCACGAGCCCTAAGTTTCTCAATAGCCTAATTACTAGACATGTCCCTACACGCAATCTTCGTTCCGCCCATCTTCATGATCTGTCTATCCCACTAATTAAATTGAAACAACAAGGCGGGCGTAGGTTTTCCTATTTGGCTCCTAGGCTCTGGAATTCACTTCCACTCTCAGTCAGGAACTGTGATAGTCTTCTGGGCTTCAGAAAGACCTTGAAAACCTGGCTCTTTGTGCAATCCTGCTAAATTGGTTCTCTGCAGCTGCTAGTGTATGAATAGCGCCATGAAGCCTATGGTGTAAGTGCGCTTGATAATTTTATTTTAACATAACATAACATAACTCATTGTCGGGTGATGGAGTAGTACCTGAACAATCCATAGTAGATGCCATAGTTAAAGCTCCAGCATCAGCAGCTAATAAGCCCCAACTTCTTTCTTTCACTGGATTGTGTGAATATTATAGTAAGTTCATCAAGGATTTTGCAACTAAAATGGAACCTTTAAGAGAACTAACAAGAAAAAAATGCTGAATTTGTATGGTGAACCAGACAAGAATAAGCTTTTCATAGCATCAAGAATTATATTGTGGAGACACCTACATTGAAATCTTTCTGTATCAATAATGAATGTATTATGACGGTGGATGCTAGTTTGTATTGCATTGGTGGGGTTTTGTCACAAAAGTTATGTTATGTTATGTTATTTATTTGTTAAAGCGCAAACAGCTGCCCCAGCAACGGAGCGTCCCGGCGCTAACCTAACCAGTACCTGAGGGGAGGGGGGAACCAACAAAGGAATTAGATGACAGAGAAGAGATGGGTTTTGAGTTGTTTTCGGAAAGCGATCAGATTGGTTTGGGTACGGATGTGTGGAGGAAGGGAGTTCCACAGCTTAGCCCCTAGGACTTTGAAGGAACGTCCACCCTTTCTACAGAGCTTAGTTCGGGGGACCATCACGAGGTGTTGTCCCAGTGAGCGCAAATTGCGCTGGGGAGTGTATGGTACCAAAAGCGGGCGCAGGAGTTCAGGACAATCAGCGTTGAGAATTTTAAATGCCATGGTCAGGGTTTTAAAATGGATCCGAGATTCAATTGGCAGCCAGTGCAAATTGCGGATGGTGGCTCTGGCAGAGCACCTACGTGGGAGACCAACCACTGCTCTGGCGGCCGAGTTCTGGATACGCTGCAGTCTTGCAAGTTCAGCTTTGTTAGCCCCCAAGAGTAAGACATTGGCATAGTCCAGCCGGGCAAGAATCATAGATTGTATAATGAGTTGGCGGGTTTTGGAGTCAAAGAATCCAAGTATGGGGTTGAGGCTCCTCATGAGACCCACACATGTGGCTGCCACTTTTTTCGTGTGGGACTGAAAGTTAAGTGAGGGGTCGAGCCAGACACCTAGGTTTTTGACGACATCTTTTGGTAAGGAGTAATGGAATAGGGCTTTTGGTAAGGAGTAATGGAATAGGGCTTTTGCATCAAGAACTCCTAACTAAACTGAAAGAAGATATGCTGTTATTGAGATGGCATGTTATTGATGTCGGCATGTGTTTGAGCTCTAGAATATTTCAGGAACTATGTATGGGGTAGTTAATTTATTCTAAGAATAGATCACAAGCTCCTTATAAATGTTCTGTCACTGGAAGGTGGGTTAAATACCACCACACATATTGCAAGGTTGGTCTCAATATTGCAAGAGTACTGTTTCAAGGCTGAATTTGTGTCAAGTAACTTCAATGTGGTGGGGGATTTTGTATTGAAGTTACCATGACAGTTGAATGTTAACGATAAAGAAGTGAAAGAGTTGGACATGATTGCTACTAATAAAGATGTTGTTTCTGGGACTTTTAAAGAGATCACAGAGGAAAAGTGGATGGAGAGATGTACTAAGGATGTTTTGTGGCAAGCAGTAAAAAGATGTTTGATAGGTGGTTGGCCTAAGAAGGGGAGATTACCTCAGAGATATTGTAATTTTGGAAGGTGTCTGCTGAATTGGAAGTAGAGAGATCTACTGTTCAAAGAGGTTACGTCTGTTCCTCTGTGTGGTGTGCAAAAAGTGATTTTGAGTCTGGCTCATAAAGAACATCCTGGAATGTCCTCAATGAAAAGACTCATTAGAGAATATTTTTGGTGGCCAGGGATGATTAGCACAGTATCTTTTGGTATCGTCGCAGGTGGCTAGAGGTGGCATTTGTTGCACAGAGTATTACTCATACGATCATTTAAATTTTCAAGGACAGTTTTGTCAGAGAAGGGTGTCCTTGAGTATTGGTCACCAATAATGGGGTTAAACTTATGTCATGAGAGGTGGATGGTTTTCTAAAACAATTTAGTATACATCAAGTTATTACTGTTTTGTATGAACCACATGGGAATGGTTTGGTTGAGAGATTCAATCATGCTCGGAATGATCATGTTTTGGAAGCACGTAAGTTTGGATGTAAATGGGAAAATGTGTTGAGTGAGAAGCTGTGAATGTTATCATATTACTCCCCATACTGTTACAGTCTATTTAAACTGTTAAAGGGCAGGGACCCAGTTTCTAAATTGTGTCCATTGTGGTGTGAAAAGAAACATGGAAGGTGTCTCAAGAACTGTGATTTAGATTAAGTAAGCAGAAGAAGAAAGGAGAAACAGAGAAAGGTTAAGGAATGGAAAAATCCTATGTTTTCTTTAGGCAATTGGGTGAGGGTTCACAACCCTGCGGTAATTGCTAAGGGTGCCCCAAAATATGGTAGGGCAATCAAAATCATCATAGCGTTCACTAACAGTATCATTACACAAGGTGTTAAATTGTGAAATGTTACGAGAGTTGCTAAGGGCAGAGGTTTGGGGCAGTGTGAGGTGGGAGAGCGGTATGGTGTGGAACAAGAAGATGAAGTAAGTAAAGATTTCTTGGGTAAAATTGACAGGACTAGACAGTGTTCCTTTGATGGTATGAATGTACCTGACATTGGTGTTAATCATGAGGATAATGATGGTGGAGCAAGACAGCTTGGTAGCTTGGAAAGTGTCAACGATGCTGAGTCGGTTGCTGCCAGGGGAAGCACATGGGCAGGGAAAGACAGCATCTCAATAAATATGAAGACTTTGCTTAGAGCTCTTTAATTCACTTTCTTATTTGTTGCCTGACTCATAGTGTTTCCTTTGTTTCAAAGGGAGGGAATGTGCTGTACAGTGTTTCCATTTGTTTTCTTTTGCTATAGCGATAGAGGTTATGTTTATGTTTAAATTACAAATAGTTTCCATGGCTCTGTTTGTGGAACACAGAACACAATTGAAGCAGTTTTCTTTGCAGGCTTTTCGGCGTGTGGACAAAGTATGCTGTGCTGCAATAAACAAGAACTTTAACAAATGCTTTTGCACTTTGGCCCATAAATTACAACTACTGGAATTCCGGGACAGACTGTCCGCAGCAGGCATCAGGTGTTTTCCAGGGAGGCTGTAAGGCTGGGGGCTGGTTTTGCCACAGTAGGGGTGGTGCTGCAATATTGGCCCCCAGTAACAAAAGCAGCAGTGCTTCACACTTGCACAGGGCTGGTAGGACAAAATTTCCAGGGCTACTTTGGGTTCCCAGTCTGACCCTGGTTTAGATGATTTGTAAATGCCACAGCAGAAACAGACCTCTGCTTGGACCTGGATAACCTGAACAGGAGAAGGAACATGATCAGTCCATTTCCCACTGGACACCGGGACTGTAATATGGTGCATTCAGCTCCCAGCGTGAAGCGTGCAGAAGGTGTTCTAATAAAAAGGCAGAAAGATATCACAAAGGGTGCTAGGCAACAGCAGATCACAAATTACAGGCACCATCAGTGTCAAGGTGAGTAAAGACTAACACTTCAACTGATCCGAATACCAGGAAGGAGCAGTATTAACTCTTTTTACCTAGAAAGGAGAAGGGTGATCTAAGGTCCAGTTCAGAAGCAAATGTGCCATTACCCCTTCCACTAAAAACTCCTTCTTCCTAGCCTGAGCTTTTGTGAAAGCATTATGAAGTGGCTGCTAGAGTAGAGGGTAATTATCAAGTATGATGTTAGAGTTACTCCAGCTAGAAATGTGCCTGTCATTAGATTATACTGTACATTAATATACATAGAATATAGAGCATATCTCATGTTGTTTCTATCAGTGTACACGGTAACAGGAATCTATCTTCACCAATGGTCTAGACAGACAAGATTACCTTCAAAAGGCAAAATTGTTTCTCATCTTATTATTCAATAAAAATCACAAATTAAATTTGATGTTTCAATTTACATAGAATAAGGTACCTACCTGTTGGATGCTAAGAAAATATTGCAGATTAAACTAAAAATTATAGTTTTTGATGCAGTCAACCTCTCTTTTACTACTGCTGTTTCCCTCTATCTGTTTTCTTGGCAGCTATAAAGGTAAGCAGCGCAGACACAACTCATTTACAAAAAGTGGCAGTTATCTCAATTTAAAGGATACAAAATACACCTGTAAGCACAGCACATGTGGATGTCTCTAATTTGCAGGGTCAGCCACAGCACAGGTCAATACAAGAAGAGTGTGCACACTAAAAGTCGATTTCTCCCAAGATTATTCAAAGGGGGTGGGAAAAGTCAATTATTTAGGTGCATTTTTCAATACTTAACAGCTATGTGTGCAATGATTAAGGTGCAATATAAAGAGAATATTACGCTCAATTTAAACGTGCAAGCGGAAATAGGCAGCCATGGGTATTAGTAGAGGCCTCAAAAATGCTTAAATATCAGTTTTCTTTTAGCTAGAAGTGAGCTCGATATTGCTGAAATATTCACAATACAATTTAAAAGCTTGACCTTCATGTGACATGCTTAGAAATGTTCATCATAACTGCAGAATGTTCGGATTTTAATTAATGTATTATTTCACTAAGCAACATATTATTTGTAATGAACAAACTTCCTTTTCTCACCATATTTCACATAATGCTTGAACAGAATAGTAGCACATTTTAAAACAGCATTTCTTGTTCACATTATTGAAATACATTACTAAACTGTATTTTTAAAGCTGATGTTTCTCATCTTCAGCAAAGTTCATATGTAGGCGATGAAACATTAACAATAGATGGTCAAACTGTGTTTGATGCC
Organism: Lissotriton vulgaris; assembly: GCF_964263255.1. NCBI lineage: Eukaryota > Metazoa > Chordata > Amphibia > Caudata > Salamandridae > Lissotriton > Lissotriton vulgaris. Next base: position 498,790 of record NW_028245833.1, on the reverse strand, counting down.
AATGGGAATGGAGGTCTATGGATCAAAAGCTGCACATGTAAGATGTCTGTAACAAACTTTGTGATAAAACTTCGCAAGCTGCATGTTATTTCATGGAAAGGAACTGCTGAACTCTCTCAGACAAGTGTTGCCACTGGAATGAATTCGAGGAAGAGAGACCTGCTACAAATTTTTCAACTTTATTTTTGCTATTTATATTAGTGCCTGTTTCTAGTGAGATGCAATGCCATTATTTTGTGGACTTCATTCTGCTCGCTTTTTCCTGATCATTTCTCCCAGAGACTCATTCTTTGTCCCTTGACGACATCTGTGGCTACAGCTACTTCTTTTCATCCCTTACTTTACTTTGAGGCTTGACTTTTGACTGAGGCTACTGCAGCTGTATGATTGCGCGTATTTTTGAGACTCGGATGAGTTTCATGAACCACTCTTCATGGGAAGTTCTGCTGCTTTAATTTGATTTTTGAGCTTTATGCTCTCTTTATCTCACTTTTTTCCTTGAACTTAAATCGTTCATGAGTTCTACTAACTTCAAATTTTGATCCTGTTCATTAGAATAAGGAATTTGGGGGCGCAGGCATCAAGGTATTTTGCGATCGCAAACAGTGCGATTCGCAATAATTTGCTGTTTGCGATTGCAAAATGGCCTTTTGAAATGCATGAAAGTATTTGTGATTGGCAATTTAGGTAATCGCAATTTCATGTGATTACCTAAATTGCAAATGCAAATAGGGAATCGAAATTTGTGATTCCCTAATGCATATGTAAGAATCCTTCCTAAATGCGAACTATGCATTTAGGAAACGCTAATTAGCATCAACTTCAAGTTGATGGTAATATGTGCATACTTTGAAAAATGCACAGAACTTCATTTTGCAAAGGGCCATTTGGTGCACACATGCCCCTAGGGCATGCCTGTGCCTTACATGTGTACCTTTTTTTGTTAGGGGTGCCTCAGGGGGGGCCTAAGGCCTCTGGGCACTTTGCATTACCTTATTTACAATTACCAATTAGGTAATCACAATTTAGGCAATACAAGACCATTCCCACCTATGGGTCTTGAGGCCCATAGGAAAGAACGGAGTTGCAATAGAAAATGGCGTTTCCCTAATTGGGTTTGCGGTTCATAAGGAATTGCAATTAGAGAATAGCTAATTGCTGCCTGTTTTGTTTCTTACCAAATAGCGATTTCTTGAAAATAGCTATTTGGTAATCGCAAAATGCTACTTTGATTTATACAGATAACTCGATATATTGACTAATTTGAATAAAAAGAATAAAATATGCTTACTAATCACTTAATGAGAAATTTAACTTTAAAAACTATTTCAAGCTCTCATTATTGACTGAACATTAGAACTGGTATTGTGATTTCGTTTATGATGATAAAATAGCTCCTGGTTCAAAACACGGTGGCAAAGATCTATCACCTGAATCGAGCAGTACTTTGATGCCAGCGCGGTTATGGGGCTTAACTCTGAAACGGATCGTAAGAAATGGTTGAACTATATTACTTACATTTTGCCCCATCTCTGCACCATCAGGGGTTTCTGTATATCTGAATATATGATTGTGAATTTAGGGCAAAGGGTACAGAATTATAAGAAATAACAAAAGACCTAGGGCTATGGGACCACTACAAAATTCAATAGCAACCATTTCATTATAAGTATCTTAGAGCCTAAAGTAAATGCTTGTGGAGTGGGAACTCCATTGCAAGACTGATGCAGTTCCCTCTCAGTGAACACTATGGTCCAACGGTCATAGGTTTGATGATGGTGGAGACCTATTTGCAGGACCGGACTGGGATCCAAAACCGGCCCTGGCAAAGTTAGCAAACCATGAACAAACTCTGAGATATCTTCAGTTAAGGTATGTGCAAAAGACACCAAAAAGAAATGCACAGAACACTTGTGCGCTGCAGATACCCAGAAAACAGCATCATGATATGCCCCCTAGTCAGTTTGTAATTTAGTAACCACTCAGAACAATCATTGGCAAGGTTTAGCAACAACATAGTACTGGAAGAGTGAGGAATGCACTTTGCAGGCTTTATGTCTTGTTGTAGGGTGGTAGACAATGTGCTTACATGAAAGTAAACTTGAAGGACAGGGCAATTGGAGAAACTGCAGTTGGCAAGAGGGGGAATCTCGGGGCACAGCTGATGGTAGCCCACTGTCCATGGGCTGGATGAACAGTTGAATGGAAGGTGGGACGGAAGGTGAGGTAAGCTGGCACCCGTGACTACTTCCTAAGAGAGCGCTTGGGGCGTCTCGCGTTCACTTAAAGGTGCACACACTCTGGCAAAAGAGTGAGTCTGCTGACCCTGGTCACTGGCACACTCTTACCCCACTGCTCCGCACCATCATCACTGTGTTTCAGCCTCTGGCTCCTCCATCGAGGAGTTCGAGGCTGCAGCGGCTTAACTCCTCCCCACGAACATGATGGTGCCTCTGTGCCACTGGTAATTCTTCTCCCACTGTAAATTCCTTGTTTTTATTGGTGTAATTCTTTGTTATATTGTGTTGTGGCTCCGTTTTTCACGGCTGCTGCTTACCTCTTTACTGCTGCCCTCCATCTTGTGTTGTACCCCAGGCTACCCTTGTGCCCTCAGTAGTCTCCCTCACCCGCCGATGCTGCCCCTGCGGCCCCCTCCACCTGCACACACTCCTTCCCACCTCCCAGCTTCGTCCCTCCACATCCCCGATTATATGGCGGTCGTGCAGTGGGCGCGCCTAAGGCAAGCCCGTCTGCGACCCGACCGCGGCCAGCGCCAGGAACCTTGGATCTCCAGGACCCCACCGATACAACTCCGCCACCCTCCACGCACTCAACCCCGAAAGACTCACCAATTGCCAAGGATACTCACGAACACCACCCACGGACAGTTCTGCAGAAACTGCCGAAGATCCTTCACCATCGACAACACCCCCTCGACTGCTGAAGACCCACTGATGCACGCACCACCAAAGCCCTGACATGCATCCTCCTCAACGTACGATCCCTACACAGACAAGCCGTAGAGATCTGGGACCTGATCGACACCCTCTCGCCTGACGTAGCCTTCTTCACGGAAACCTGAACCAACGCCGCCTCCTGCCCCGACATCCCCAACGGCTACAAGATCCAGAGAAAGGACCACCACCACCGCCCTGGAGAAGGACTCGCCATCGCACACAAGGCCCTCCTCCGACACTCCACCTCCAGCACGAGCGACCCCCACTCCAACACAGAACACCTCCACTTTCAGACCAGCTCCAGGACCATGCTACGCGGCACCCTTGCCTAGAGACCCCCGGGACCTTGCACTCAGTCCGAACCTACCATCGCCTAGCTCGTCACACCCCTTATCATCGCCTCCATCCTACTCGGGGACCTGAACTTCCACTTCGACAACCGCAACGACCCGGATACCACCACCCTCCTCGAAAACTTCACCAACCTCGGACTGAAGCAGTTTGTCAACACTCCCACCCACAGAGCAGGACACACCCTCGACGGGGAACATCCTTTACGACGCAACTTTTACCACGCAGTGCCTTTACGACGCAACTTTTACAACGCAAACCATTACAACGCATTGCGCTGGGGGCCGCTCTAGGATAGGGAATAGGTTTAAAGTACTATCCAACACCTTCTCTACTATCCACGGGGACTGGAGTTGGAATAGTAAATTCAACTATTCACTATCCAGCGCCCCAAAGCACTATGCGTTGTAAAAGCATGTGCTGTAAAAACCACGTTGTAAAAGCATGCCTGGTAAAAGCATGCGTTGTAACGTCATACATCCACCCTCGACCCCTTCTTCGCAGGAGGGACAAACATCTGCTTCAGCCACACCACCCAAGCCCCCTGGACAGACCACCACTACATACACTTCACCTTCAACACCACCGCAACCAAGCCCGTCCCACGCCCGCCATGAAGAAACTGGAGCAAGATCACAGAGGAACACCTCAACGCCACCCTCCTCCTTGACCTGCTTCTGCCATCACACCCGAACTAGGGCAGACCATCAACGCTTCCCTCAAATCCGGCACTTTCTCAGATGACTGGAACCCACCGCTGACCTGACCGACCTGAAAAACTACCAACCCATCTCTCACCTCCCCTTCGTATCCAAAGTCACCAAGATACTCGTGAACGCACAACTGACCACCTTTATCGAAGAGAACACCATCCTAGACACCTCCCAGTCGGGATTCCACAGCAACCACAGCACAGAGGCCGCCCTCCTGGACGCCACTGATGACATCCGCATGCTCTTCGACCAGGGACATACTGCAGCCCCATCATACTAGACCTCTCTGCAGCCTTCGACACCGTTTCACATCGCACTCTTGCAGCCAGGCTTCATGACGCTGGGATACAAGGAACCGCCCTCAACTGCATTTAATCCTTTCGCTCCGGCAGAACCCAGAGGATCAGACTAGCCCCTTTCCTCTCCGAACCCACAGAGATCAACTGCGGAGTACCCCAAGGATCATCGCTCAGCCCCATGCTTTTCAACATCTACATGGCCACCCTCGCCACCTTCGTCAGACAGCATGGGCTCAGCATAGCTTCCTACGCCGACGACACCCAGCTCATCCTCTCCCTCATGAAGAACCCCAAAAACACAAGACTCTGCATCCAGGAAGGAATGAAGGACGTTGCAGCCTGGATGAGGGATAGCTCAAATGAGGGATAACTCAAATCGGAGAAGACGGAAGTCCTCATCCTCAGATCCTCCACCTCCGCCTGGGACAGCACCTGGGGGCCTTCCGCCGTCGGTAGCCCACCCACCCCTACTGCCACGCATGGAACCTCAGCATCATCCTGGACTCATTTCTCACCATGATCCGCCAGATAAACTTCGTAGCCTCCACCAATTTCAACTGCCTTCGCACCCTCTGCAAGACCTTCAATTGGATTCCCCAGGAATGCAGGAGGACTTCACCCACGCTCTCATCATTAGTAGGCTGGACTACGGCAACGCCCTCTACGCCAGAATCAAGAGAAGGCACCTACACAAGCTGCAAACCATCCAGAACACCGCAGCCAGACTAGTCCTTGGGACACCAAGACACAAACACATGACCCAACACCTTCAAGACCTCCACTGGATCCCTGTCGAGAAGAGAGTCACCTTCAAACTGCTCACCCACGCCTACAAATCCCTCCACAACATCAGTCCCAAATACCTCAACAAGAGAGTCTCCTTCCACGTACCCAAAAGGAACGTCCACTCCGCCGACCTCGCCCTGGCAGAGACCATCCACAGAAGCCGAGCCGGTGGAAGAGCCTTCCGCTACATTGCAGCCAAGACCTGGAACCAGCTCCCAGTGAACATCAGGCGCTCCCCAACCCTGCACATGTTCAGGAGGACCCTCAAGTCCTGGCTTTTCGACTGAACCCGGAGCTACACCCCCTCCTCCACCCCCCCCCCACAGTGCCTTGGGACCCTATGGGTGAGTAGCGCGCTTTAAAACCCCTGATTGATTGATTGAGTGAAGGAGCAAGGAAAGTACAATAAATCTGATTATCTCAAAGAAGTCACACAACTTTTCATGCACAGCCAGTGTCTCAGTGGACCTTATTAAGAAGCTCCCGGTGCTGTACATCAGTTCTGTTTTCAAGTGGTCTCTGAAACATGTTCAGAGGCTACCATAATCCCAATTTATTTGACATTATTCAATTATATCCATCCTAAAAGTACCCTATATCCCACCTGTAAGCCCACACTAATATTCACAGCAAGATTGTATTCTCTCCTTTGCAGGAGTATTTGGATCACCGTTTTTAAGCCACATGCTCAAAGCGAGCAAATAGATAACCAGGACTTCATAGAATGGCTATCTTCTACAGCTAATGATTGACAATTACGTTTCATTCAAATAATGGTCTTTACTCTTGGTTTCTATTGATCTGTAATCAGCCTTTCACTTCATTGATTGAACATTACTGTTGAGCACGCTCTTGGCATCTGGGTGATGGCGCTCTACTTACCCCAGTCTAGCAAATTCTGTAAATATGAATTTTGCCAAGCTTTCCTATCGAGCAGGGGTGACATAAGGTGATGATATTGCCCTCATGTTGTTCAATCTGTCAATAAATTATCATGGCACAGGAAAGTTGGCAGCAGAATCATCCACTCCTCTTAGCAGATGACATAATTATTCTAGCTCGGATGGTGATCGATTGCCTACTAGTTTTGAAAGATTCCTCAGTTGCACCCACTGATGCAAACTACAATACCTAATGTTATGGCCCTACAGAAGTTGCCTCCCCTGTAGACTTCACAGAGCTGGGAAGCAAGGAGTTGAAGACTGAGCAAAGTTAGTGCAATTGTATGACCAATGGGGCTTCTCTTCACTGGTCTAACCTGTATAGAGTGCCATTGTCTTCCACTGTTGGTTCTGGCTAGTAAAAGGGAGACCCTGTAGGTTTACCAAGTCAAAGCAGTTACAGTGACACTGAATGATGCTGCGCTATGGGGAGGAGGCTGGGGAGGTCTGACAACTCACAGATTGCTTGAGGTGCCGTCTTGGAGGAGGTGGTGGAACTCATTCAATATCCTTGACACTAGGGGCCTCATCTACAAGAAAATGATGCAGCGCTGCGCCACAAGCCATTTAGCTGTGTAATGCCGTGTCATTTTTGAAGCACAGGAATGTGTTGCATTAACAACAATACAAAATATTACTGTGCTTGCCCCTGCTCTAGTACACAATTAGCTGCCATGCGCCAGCGCAGGCATCCTTGTGTCATTTTGCAAGGGTGCCTGTGATGTGGGGAGGATTGTTTTTGTGCAGGAAGGGACACTTCCTGCACAAAAACAATCATTAATGGCATTTTCCTCTTTCTATGCGTTCTTCAGAATGCATCACGCATAGAAAGAGGAAAAAACATAAAGACATAAAGGTATTTCTCCTCGTTGCGCCATTTCTGATGCATTCCCATTTTTGTGAAATGTTGTAAATCTGGGAATGCGCCAAGTTCCATGGATGTTCCACGGAAACACCCACAGCAACACCCATGAAACGCCCCTTTCACGCAGAGTAATGTCTGATAGTGGCCCATATTTAAAGGCCACGAAAAATCATGCAGGGTAACTTTACATGGGCTTGTAAATATGGGCAAGCCCATTGCGCCACCAGTGCATCAAATAAGGTGACGCTCCAGAGGCGCAATGGGCTTGCAAACAAGCTCCTAGATTTGGGAGTGGCACATAACAAGGATCAGGCTTATCTTAAACCCTTATATTTTTCAATGGGTTTCTGGATGAACTCAGCATCTTCCTTATAGGTAGAGGTGATCACTAATATTAGACACATCGATCACTACTCACATCTGTCTTAGCATGTTTGAGCTGAGCTGGCTAGTGGGATGCTCCAGAATTCTAATTGAAAGAGACAGTGAAGTAAAAAAGGTATACATAGCACAAGGGTACTTAATCTAGAGAAAGCTGTGCATAAGGCTGGATCAATCCATAGGGTCTTTCTAGAAAGGAAGCCAAACATGGGGTTTAAAAACTACTTAAATAATGGTGTTTCCTCTATAGACAAGCCAGTGGACCCAGAGTTTTGGTTCGGCCATCTCTACTTATAAATAAAGAAATACACTATTTGTTAAGCGTGAACTAATCACCCCTAAGGGTCTCAAGGCACTGGGGGCAGTTGGGGAGTTTTAGTGAGTTGCTCCCCAGAGTCACATGGTGCTGAGCAGAGATGCCCCCGGCGCCGGAGATCGTACCCTCCCGTCGCTCTGGCCGCTGCGCCACACCTCTCCCTAATAATAGCAGTAATAGGTGGGCGGACCCATTGGGCCCAGAAAAGAATGCACACTGTATTGTGGGTGGGCTCAGAAAAGAATATACACCCTATTGTGGGCACCTAATACAAAAATCAGTGATACCATTCTTCCTTTTCTGTCCTCTTAGAGAAGATTTGATAAATTGCTAGTTAACACCATTCCACAATAGATAGAGGATCATGATAGTAATGGAGGTTAATGCTCTGATGCTGGATATTGGCAACATAACAGTTGGAACCAGTTCTGTAATAGAGTCTGGCAGAAATGTATGCTTAATGGAACATTAGATGCTAGTGAGAGCAATAGCAAATTGTTTCAGTTCTGCTGGGAAGGATGAAAGTATGAGAAACCTAACTGCTAGCCTCTCATTTCATTGTAAGTTATATGCAGTTTTATGTTGTAAAGCTTTTTTTATGGATGTCTTTATTTATTGAGTTATTTGGGGATTATATATATATATATTACCAGCTCTTCAATTGATATTAGGTATGTTTGGGGAATGCAATTTTGCAAGAAAAAGGAAAAGTTCAATATGAATCAAATCAAACAAAAATGGCATTGGTCTTATTTTGTGGTAATACTTTATATGGCACAAGTGAAAAATATAAAATACGCATGACCAAAGCAGCATCTCTTGATTTGTATTAACAACACTCAAAACTACCCTCCAAACCTCTTATCAGCCCTTTATTCATTGGTAAATCAAGGTTGTCTGATGAATCAGACATTCTCTACTCAAGAATTCTACGATGAATTTATTTTATTTATATTTATTTTATTTTTTAAACTTGTAAGGCGCGACAGCTACCCAAGAAGGGTTTCCCGGCGCCGAGACACAGCATAAAGGTGGCAGGGGATTTCAGTTTTATTCAAGTTATTGTTCGAATAACCAAGTCTTGACGTGCTTTCTAAACCTAGCATGGTTTTCCTCATTTCAAATGTAGAGAGGGAGTGCGTTCCAGAGGGATGGTCCTAGGTGGGCAAAGGATCTGCCTCCCATTCTTGCAAGTTTGAATCTTGGTACGCAGAAGTTGGCGGCTGATTTCGACGAAGGTTTCGCTTGGGAGTGTAAGGATGGCCAGAGCTAAAAGGTATTTGGGTGCAATGCCTGCTTTGATTCTGAACATGTAGTTCAGGGCTTTGAGACGGATTCTGCTTTCTACCCTGAGCCAGTGGAGCTCATGGCGGTAGCTCGAGACTCCAGAATTTTTGGGGATTCTGCACAGTAGTCTAACCGCTGAGTTTTGGACAAGCTGCAGCCAACTGACTACCGCTTTGTTGGAGCCGAGGTACAGAATGTTGCCGTAGTCAAGCCGTGATGTTACGAGGGCATTGACTACGGTTTTGTGAGTGGAGGAGGGCAGCATCCAAAGGATTTTCCTCAGCCATTTGATGATGGTAAGGCATAGGCCGACAGCTTTGCTGGCCTGCTGTTTCATGGAGAGGGAGCTATCCATGATGACTCCCAGATTTCGTACTAGGGTAACTGGGGTGGGGAAAATTCCCATCTGGTTGGGCCAGTGTGAGGGGTTCCAAAGATCTCGTTGTTTCCCTAGAAGAAGAATCTCTGTTTTGTCTTCGTTTAACTTTAATTGATTTCTTGTTATCCAATTAAGGATGTTTTGAAGCCCTAATTTGAGGAGGGACGGGGATGAGGGACTAGATTCAGAAAGGGAGAAAATAATTTGGGAATCGTCAGCGTATGTCATGAGGGTGAGTCCAGATCTTTCCGCTAGGTCGGTCAGGGGTCTGAGGTAAAGGTTAAAAAACAGGGGGCTCAAGATAGAGCCCTGAGGCAATCCGTGAGGGGCTTTAAAAGTGTCGGAGCAGGCCGAGGAAGATGTTATTTGGAAAGTCCTTTGAGTCAAGAAGGACCGGATCCATTCGAGTGCTTTCCCACGGACGCTGTTTCTGTGTAACACCTTAATGAGTGTTTCGTGGGATATGGTGTCAAAGGCCGCGCTCAGGTCTAAAAGCACGAGCGCGACCGTTTGACCATTATCAAGGAGGTTCCGGATGTGTTCCGTGACTCCTAGAAGGGTGATTTCTGTCGAGAAACCAGCCCGGAAACCCGATTGCGAAGGATGCAGGAGCAAATTGTTTTCAGCAAAGGTGGATAAGACCGAGTGGACGTGTCTCTCTAAGCATTTGGAGAAAGCAGGGAGCAGAGATATGGGTCTGTAGTTTGCTGGGATTTCCGGATTAGCTGTGGGCTTTTACAGCAATGGGGTTATCATGGCATGTTTCCAGAGGGCTGGGACTGGGATGAATTAAAATCCCTTTTAGGTAACAGCATTGGTGCTATCCACTTAGAATTAGAAAAATAGCATAACTCTCTTGAAATGTCCGACTTCTTGATTATTTCTCTCGGTGGTGAAATCTGGTCAGATTTTACACTTACTAATAAGACTGAGGTGGAACACCTGTGAGCGAGCCTGTAATCCGAGTCCCCATACGAATATGAATATGGGAGAGGATGTGGCCTTATGGCTAGAGCGGTCGACCTTGAAGCTGGAGAACCAGGTCCGAGTTTCGGCAACAACGCTCAACATCCTGTGATTCTGGGCAAATCACTTAATCTCCCTGTGCCTAACAAAAATGAATGAGTACATCTGTAACGAAACTAGTGCTCATATAAAGTGCTCTGAGACCTGATATCTTCGGGTCAAGTTTGGGCTATATAAAACTCTAAAAAATACAGGCCGGTGGCTTTTCTCAGAGTTATTGCAGCGGCTGTTGTGGAGAGAACTTCTTGATCAATGGGTCTTGAGATACTGAGCAAGTACCCTTGATTGGAAAGCAGGAGTTTTTTTTTTTTGCTCCTAAAAAATGTAACTTGGATAGTGACCCATTACTTTGCTCCCAGTGGTAATAGAGAAACTAGAGAAATTACTAGATATGCAGCCATCAGAAGGGTCTGAGGATTCAATTCTTCCGGATCCCAAACAACTTTGATTCTACGATGGGAGAAAGGAAATGGAAACACCCTTAATTATCATCATTGATGAACTGAGGCCTGTTCCGAACAAGGGAGATGTGAACGTGGGGCTATTTCATTGGGTCTCTTCAATGCATTCGATGCATGGAACATTCTTTTCTAAAGCAAGATTGAATAGAAGAGGGTAAAGGGGACATCCTTGTCGTACTCCTCTCTGTAGCGGGAAGGAGGTAGGGATGGACCTATTAGCGAATATAGAAGCTTTGGGTGAAGTATATAATAAGGAGACGTTAAGAGATAAACTTGGGACCAAAGCCAAACCAGGATAAAGTATGAAAAATAAAAGACCAGTACATGTGGTCAAAGGCTTTTTCTGCGCCAAGAGAAATAGCTGCAAGTGAATTAAGATATTTATTGGATTTATGTAATATGTTAAAGAAAGTTCTTGTGTTACCTGCGATATTTCGATCTTTAATGATGCCAGATTGATCTTCACAAATAAGGGATTGTAAAAGGGGTTCTAATTGAAGAGCAAGAAGTTTGGCAAATATTTTGTAATCAGAGTTAACTAAGGAAATTGGTCTATAATTTTTACAAAGATGATGGTCTCTTCCTTCCTTAGGGATTAAGCATATAAGGGCATCTTGAAAGGAACCAGTGGAATCATTAGAGGAAATAAAATGTGAGAACAAAGACAGAAGATAAGGAAGAAGGGATTTGGAAAACTGAGAATAAAATTCTACAGGGAAACAATCTGGGCCAGGGGCTTTCCCTATTTTTAAAAGTTGTAATGCATGGGTAATATCTTTTGTAGAGATATCACGCTCCAGTGCCAAGAAATCTATATCTAATGGAAATTGATTTTCTATTGAAATAAGATATTTTTGTATGTCTATAGGGCCTGGGATAGATTCAAGGGTATACAAAGAGGTATAGTATTTTTTAAATTCTCCCAACATCTCTAAATGTTTGGTTGCAGGAGAGGAGTTAGAGTTAAAACATAATCAATATTAGTACATTCCTTCTTGATTTTAAGACATGAGGCAAGCAGTTTGCCTGCTTTATTTTGGCCACCATATTAACGAGAGCTCCCACGAAGAAGATAGGCAGAAGCGTTGATAACTTGTTATACTGAAATTTCTCCTTTATAAGGTTATCAAGATCAGCCTGGTAATTAGCTACTGTATAGATTAACTCTAGTAGTTTAATATTGTTGAGGATGTCATTTGCCTTCTGAGAATGTTTATGGTTCTTGTGTGCAACATATGAGATAATAAAGTATCTAGAAGAGGCTTTAAAAGCAGCCCAGATTGTAGAGAAAGAAGACTCAGAATCTATATTACGTTAAAAAAAACAGTTATAAAATCTTCAAAGGAAGAAGTAAAAACTTGATCAGCCAGCAAAGAAGTATTGAAACGCCATCTTTTATTGGCGACATTAATTGGAAGTAATTCCAAGTCTAATGTTACAAGGGCATGGTCTGAGATCAATATGGAGCCAATATCTGCCTTTAATATAGATTGAGTTAGTGCTTTAGAAACAAATAAAAAGTCAGTGCATGATTGTGATAGGTGAGTGGGTGAGAAAAAGGTATATTCACGGAGTTGTGGATTACAAAATCTCCAGGAATCAACAAGAGATCTATGAGAGATCAAGGTGGTGAAATGTTGGTGCACTGGAGAAGAAAGGAAAGGTGATTTGGAAGTGCGGTCAATATATGGGTCAATAATGAGATTACAGTCACCTCCAAAAATAACATATGGAGTAGATATGGACATCAAAAGGGTAGAAATATGTGGCCAAACATTATTATCAGGTTTAGTAGGGGCATATACATTAAATAAAGTAATAGGTATATTGTTGATTTTAAGGTGATAAATTAACCAATAGCCTTCGTCATCTGTGTCTTGGGAGAGAAGTAGTATTTTAAGTCTTTTGTGACAGAGAATCACGGTCCCATTTTCTTACTAGTACCTGGGGAGGAAAAAACATGTCCCACCCATTGTCATTTGAGTTTAAGAACTTCTGAATCAATTAAATGGGATTCTTGTTGGAATACAATATTGGACTTAAGGTTAGCCAAAAGGGAAAGAACTCTCTGCCTTTTAATAGGCGACCCCAAACCTTTAACATTCCATGAAGTAATATGTAACGTCATTAATCAACTGTATAAAATGAATATGGAACATTGTATCTTATTACAGCAAAACAAGCTAACAGCAAAAAATACAACAATATCTTGAAGCAAGAAAAAAGAAGTATTCTAAAAATAAGAAAGCAAGATCTGAATTGAAAGTAGTGAAAAGGAGAGAAAAAAGGAAGAAAAGAGTAAGAAAAAGAAAAGAGAGAAACAATAGAAGGAAAAAGTGAAGTGAAAATAGAAAGAACAAACAGAAACCAATAAAACAAACTGAAGACTCAAACATGGGTGGAGGGTGTTGAGGCTACAGGGGGGGAGATAAACAGCCAGTGACGAAACTCTGAGAGGAACCCCAAGGAGGATTTTGATGAACTGACTTTAAAAAAAAGTGAAGGACAGGAAAACAGCACCTGGTAGGAAAGAAACACAAGGAAATCAATTACTCAGAATAAATCTTAGGTACATTGTAAGAAGTACAATAATCTTCAGCAAGGAAAGAGAAAAAGTTTCAGATGGACGATGGTCCTGCTAAATCCATGGAATTGAATCTGTATTCATCAAGAAATTGTTGAAGCAAGCCTGGATCTTCGTATGTTGTTGTTTTATTTTTATAAGTCACTTTAACAAGGCACAGATGAATCAAACCATATCTTGCCCATAGATTGCGCAGAGCAGGGTGCATTGATATAAAAGCTTTTCTTTTGTCTGCTGTGACTTTTGCAAATAATAGTTGAGAATCTTGCCATGTGATGCAATGTTTAGTTTTGGCTGCTTGTAAGACAAATCTGTATATTCTAGAAAATATAGTATTACGCCTCTAGATTTACATTGAGATGATTGGTTTTAAGGAGAGCGACCAAGTCTGTGAGCTTGTTGTATGTTTAACTTTGGAGAATCCGGAAATCCTAGAACTTGCGGTAAAAAGGATTGAAAAGTTAGATAGGATTAGGTCCTTCTAGGCCTTCAGCTAGACCATAAATGCGTAGGTTGGTATGCTTATTTTGATTCTCAAGGTTCTCCACTTGCTTCTGGAGTTGTAGAATTTCTGATTTCACAGGACGAAGTTACTGAGAGGAAATTTGTAGAGATTCTATTTGATGTTCCATTATATGAATTTTGCTGTCTAAAGTAGACCATTTGTCCTCTAAACCTTGCAAGTGGATGTTTGGTTGTTCCATATGAGGTTTGAGAGCTCTAATCTCGTCCAGTAATAGTTCCAAAGAAGTTTGCGGTGGAGAAGTGACTGGAAAAGGAGGATCTTTTTTGATTCTCTTAGAAGTTGGTAATACAGAGGAGGTAAGAGCTTAAGGTACACTTTTCCCATTTGATGGGGTGGGTTATGAAATAGGAGTAGTATGTGATGGCATAATGGTTGTCGCATCAGAAAATTGGGAAGAAGTAGTTTGATCTAAGTCCTCCATGTTGTCCTGTAGTACTGAAAAAGGGTTTGAGGTATGTATTGTTTAGGTTTAGAGCGTGGAGATGGGATGGATGGATGTAGAAATCGCACCTCTTTTGGATTTAATTTTCCCCATAGACATTTTTGATTTGTTAAAGGTTTGCCGATTCAGTATAAAGTATAATGTTAACCAAACTGGTTACAAATCCAGGATAAATGTTATTCATAGAATAAGCAACAAAAACAACAGTATTGTCATGCAGAAAACAGGGGTATCAAGGCAGCAGTAGTATTGAAGCAAAAGTCCATTGATGAATGAAAAAAATAATGTAAGCGCCTCTATCAGGAGAGAGTATGCAGTAATGTCAACAACGCATCAAATAGTGCCAATTATAAAACCATATGTGGAGATATGGCACACATGTATCTGAAGGAAAGCGTTATATAAAAGCGTGCGTTCTTAAAAAAAAAAATTGGAATGAGGCAGTAAAAAGTAGCAGAGGTATCAGAGATAAAAAAAAGTCTCAATTATATCATGTGGAAGAAGGAGTATCAATGATAGGAAGGGTGTTGAAGTAAAGGATCATTGCTGGATGAGTATAAAACTAGATAAGAAAAACAAACAGCCTCAAGCAATAAAAGGTAAGCAGCGGTGCCTGAAAAACGCTTTGAAAAATACAGGTAAAATGTTGGATGCGAAACCAGTCACGGTGACGCGCCACACATTTAATTATGATGAAGCGTTCTATGGATTTACTGTGACTGCACAACATGTCAAAGTGTCTAAGAGGCAGTAAAAATATTCTTGGCTTCCGGTACAGTTATATACATTGTGGCACATTGAAATTATAGTAGAGTTCTGTCGTGATGCAGAGAAGCGCGGCGATGCCTGTGGTGCGTAGGCCTTGTAGAAAAAACAAAATGGCCGTCGCGACTCCAGTCTCGGAGACGCGCCACACATCTTGAGAAAGGAAAAGCATTACACAGACTACCCGCAGGTGACAAGGATGCCGCTGTAATCCAGGAATGCTCACAAAAGAAGTCCCAGCATTTCCGAAGTTGACATTTGCAGATGCCGCCTGTTAGTGCAAAAGTTCTCGGGTGTCCAGCGGAGCGACGCTAGCCAGCTGCCATCTCGCCTGGTGTCAGACCCCGCCCCCATCTACCTGGAACATTCTAACTTGAACAGAGACTGTGAGAAATTGGCATCTCAGACTACATTCAGCTGTGCTTTTAATCCAATAAACACAGGTCCTTTCTCTCTCTCCATTGTACTCCAGTCGAGTAAGGATTCAGTGCAGAGTTCCACGATGCTTGTCCCTGTCATCCACACTCTGTAACAGTTATTTCAGGAGCGTGACTCTCTTGATGAAGGAATTTTGATGGTTCTCACTCTCCTATGACAATGGTCATTGATTTTGCAGCTGGACAAACAGGCTCAAGTTCCACCTTATACATCAGAGACTGTTTAAGGCCTGCCCAACATTGGATTAGCTAACCTCTCTTCAAATAAATGCTAATATGGTCAAGTTAGTGATTATGGACAAGTGGAGAGCAAGGTGGGCCAGATCTACCAATACCTACACAAATGGCTTTAAGTGGGATGAAAAAGTGGGGGGGGTCTCTCAAAGGGGTGTGGCTGAGGTACTTAAGGGCGTGGCTTAGAAACACATAAGCTAAAAATCTGTGCTTAGCATAGTGTGCCACCTGACTGGTATTTTACTGCTTCTGTATTCACATCCAGCTATAACACAAGTAACAAGCCAGGACTATTGTCTTTGTCAATGGTTGTTATTTGAATTTGATAATTAAGCAACAATGATGGCTTTGTTATATATAATTTTGCAACTGCGTCAGTTCTGAAATGATGAGACTGTGAAAGAGATATAAGGAGCCTCTTTAAAGTTACATCAAAGACAGTGCAGGGTGGTACTGCTGCAGAGTTAAGATTTCTTTATTTTATCCTGAGGGTGAGGACAAAAAAAAAAGGGACCCGTCTCAGCACCTGCTTTTTAGAACTGCCGGTGCTGAGCACCAGCACAACCCGGCCCACTTAAAGCCCTGCCTACACACAATGTGAAGTTGTTAGGCATTCTTCTTCTTCTCAGTGGTTGATGCAAGTTCCTAGACTCTTCGATTTTTAAGACAGATGCTTCCTTTTCTTTCTATAGAACATCACAGGAAGATATTGTCTTCTGTTTTCTTATTCATATGTGACTAATGTAAAAGCTTACAATTGGTTCTGCTGTCCTAGAGTTTTACTAGGCTGCAGAGAGCCGCAAGCGCGACATATTAGAGAAGTGTGGCTCAATTGTTAGAGCAGCAAACCCTGATGCAGGAGTCGGGCCGGGACCAGGGTTCAATTCCCGCCTCAGCGGGTCTCTGGCTCAATTTCCTCGGACCTGATAATTCTCGCCTCGGTGCCTATTCTGATCATGAGCCCCACTCTGCACCTCTGGGCAATAGCTTGCTTAATCTCCACAACGGTCCCAACAACGCTGAGGATGCCTGACTTCACCTTGGGGGTGCCCAGGAGTGGGCTCCTCACAGGGAAAGGCCAGGAAGGGTTCCTCGGCGGTATTCGTACAAGCGCCGAGATGCCTACAGGTAGTCGTGCGCTATATAAGTGCGTAATTATCCTTATCCTTTATCCTATATTGCAAGACACATCTCTCCAATTACTGGGAACTTATGCCTGCCAAATCCAGGCCTAAATACATACTTATGAGCAGTGGCTGACCTCTGCCAGGATTGATGATTAATGCGCCTAGACTGTGGTTATCGTGGACCCCTGGAATGTATATCTGTGGCCTGTTGTGAACTGTATTGCCCCTTCATTATTAAGTGATGTACCATCTATGTGCCTGCCTGAAATGACTCTCCTGTGTCCCTTATACGATGTTCTTTGTCTTTTGATTGCACTGTATCTTGTGATGAAGTTCTATTTCACATCGAAGTACTGTGTAAGTCCACTGCACTGCTTAATGTGGTTCCATTTTCGAATTATTCCAACTTGCTGTAAGATCGTTATTGTCTCTGAAAATGTCAATAAACAGAAATCTTAATAAAAAATAAAAAAGCTGCAGAGAGCCCAAAACTTTATGGACAACACTGTCATGCAGTTGCACAGGTTTTACTTTGACCAAGTGTTGGATGCGTGTGGAAGGAAGCCTGCACTGCTGTCAGTAGAGCAAAGAGATATTCACGTGTTTATACCTGGTCATTTACTGAAGGATCTTGAAGGACCTTCCCTTCCATAACAGACATTTAAGAAGATTTTATTCAGAGAATCCTCTTTTCCAAATTCCATACATTAAAAAACAGTTACTTGATGATCAGGCGTGTAGGCACGTCTGACGAATGTGAAACGATCTGTTTACAAATGGAAATATGCGATCACTTTGCGTTCAGGACGTTACTGAAGATTCAGTTGTTCTGCTGATCTGTTTTTTTATTTTTATAACATATTTCATTCATTTTCCTCAAGTCACAGAGAGTTACATTTGTATAGTGGGACAATGGTTCTACTTATCTGTTTCCGGAGTACCTCTTCACTTTTCCTCAAGTTCTTCCCATTCAGACTGTGTGTCAATCTTTACTGCTTTTGGTACTAAGAAGCCATTTTTGGTGATCAGTCCTCTCAATAAATAAACTTTGGGGCATATTATCAAGACAGGAGATAAAATTATCGCCACTTTATCGGCAGAAAGCTGCAGATAAAGCGGCGATAATGGGCTTGATAATATACTCTATGAAATTCCAATCGAAGTCCATGTTAGATGTGAAGACATCTAACATGGGCTTCGATTGGAATTCCATAGAGCATATTATCAAGCCCATTATCGCAGCTTTATCGGCAGATAATTTTATCTCCTGTCTTGATAATATGCCCCTTTGTTTGTTGTTGGTGAGTCATTAGACTTTTTTACTATTATAAATGCTGATCAATAGAATCTCTCTATAAAAACATAAACATCAGATCGATAAGCTTTATTACAAACGTGGCAATTATTGGCACTGCAGACTTTATTCCAGTGATATCATTCTCACAGATGAAGGTATTAGGACGGGCTTCACTGGTGGTAAAGGTTGGATTTTGTCGAGATTCGTGGATGTACATGTTAACAACCCATGCAAAATATTATAAAATTCACTTTGATCTAGGCTTACCAAATTTAAACATCACTCAGCGAGGTCAATGTCGTATAAGGTGAGACCAGGTGTTGCCCAAGTGAAAACCTGTGAACATTCGCACACGATAATTAATCATTGTGGCAATTTCTTTAATACTAATGGGGTTCAAATGGCATTTGACGGAAATTCTAAATTTTACAGACCTGATCAACTTTCCCATACTCTACCATTCTATTGTCTATTCGCTACCAAACATCACTGGTAGCATTAGTAACCTATAATGTCTGACAAAAAATGTGAAAAAATGTGAATAAGGATAGTCACCGTTTCTCAGAGACTCGAGTAGGCGATCTATGTTTAACAACAAACATTTTGACACGCCTAATATTTCCAAGAAAGATGGAGTCCATCTAACCAACAGACGGAACATTTTCTTCATGAACATCATATAGGAGGCAATTAAGGGTCATATGTATCAAAAAAGAGTTTTGCGATTCTCAAATTGCGATTTTTAGCGAATCACAACTAGAGAATTGCAAAATGCAATGTATGTAGGATTTGCTAAAAATGTTGCGAATCCTACATATTCCTTATTTGTAAATCGCAAATTGAGATTCGCAATTAGGGAATACCTTCCCATTCATTCCTATGGGCTAGGAGGCCCATAGGAATGAACGGGAAGACATTCTAAATCTGCAATTACCAATTAGAGAATCGCAAATTGAGAATGCAATTGCAAGGTTGCAAGGGTGCCAAAAGGACACCCTGTTGCACCCCTGAAATATGGTTGTGTGCACATTTTGGCACATACACGCCCTAAGGGCATGTATGTGCGACATATGGCACTTTTAAAAATCAAAAAAGTGTTTTTTTAAAGAAAATTGCAAATTACCACCAACTTGAAGTTTGTGATGATTTACAATTCCTTAAGGCCAAATAGCAAATTTCTGGTGCTTCCAGAATTGCATTTAAGGAATCGCAATTTGCAATTCCTTAATTGCATTCGCAAAATAGAGAATCGAAAATTTTGCAATTCTCTATTTCACGATGGCCTTTTGGGATGATACATCCCAAAAGGCTTTTTCCAATTCACAAACGGGCCGATTCTGAGAATCGGCCCGTTTGCAAACGGAAAAAAGGCTTGATACATATGGCCCTAAGTTTGATTTCAAGTTTGTGTGCTTCCAATCACTCCAAGGGTGTTTTAAGGACCACAAATTTAGTTAAAAAAATAGTGTTCCCTGTGTCCAGAACGTAGCATTTTGACCAGATACTACATTCTTTGCCCACACCCCAATTATTGCCAAGAACTTGTTTTTCTCCCATTTAAAGCACCAAAAACAAAAAAATCCAAAAGGCTCAAAGAAGCCTTCTTCTACTTGGCACTAAGAATCTGGCACCCTCTACCCGAAGACCTAAATAGTTTCAACCTACGTTCTGATGTTTTGTCCCATTGTGGTAGCTCTGTTATGTTTTCTTAGTTGTGTCTCCCTCCACAATGGCCCTTTAGCTTTTTTGCCGCTCTTCTGTGTTTGGAAAAAGGGCTTAATGTTGCTGGTTTATTTTACTGGTAAGTTCAGATTGCGATCGCTCCTATCAGAAAAATGGCAAATCCGCCTCCTTTTCTGCTTCTTATCCCTATAGCTTTTTTCTTTCTTTACGGAGGTGCCCGGGAACCAGCTGCTCCTTGCCTTTTGTTTCTTCTTTATGGAGATGTCCATCATGCCAACACTTTCTTTTCTTTACAGGAGCACCCTGTGTACCCCTGTGTGTGTGCCTCTTACCCATTTTTATTCTTCTTCACTTGGGTTGTCCACCCTAGTACAGCTTTTTGCCTCTGCCCCTTCCCTTGCTACAGAATGTCTCTCTCTTCAACTGCTGCCTTGTTTGTTACCATGGTACAGTGTTGATAGCAAGATGTCCTTTGCCTTATACTCTCCTGTCACTGTTCTTAGGTCTATCCTTCTCCTTCTCCAAGCACCTCTTGGCCATCTTTTTCATCTTTCGCTCTCCCTCTGAGATAAGAGGGGCAATGTGGTTTCCCAATTCTCATAGATATGCTGCTTGCTCACAGTCAGAAGCACAACAGACTGTACATAACACTGGAGAGACCTCCTCCTGAATGTGACTTTGGTGCTTCTTGCAGGTAAATGCTACTAATTATTGTCCAATTTGAAGTTGGGTACTGATGGAAACACTAGTGATTTCTGAGGGAAGTGCCGCTTGCTAGGGTAGAATCGACAACAGGTACTTCCTCGGCACAGATTAACTTTCACTAGTGGAACCTCTTCTGAATTCCCCATTGCCACCCAAGTCTAAACCAGGCCTTATGTCTCTTCTCCCCTACATGGTGATGAGTCCATATCCCATTTCTAAAGTGGTAGTTGACCTAAATCAATGCTCCAAAGGTATACTAAGAAGGTTTTAGTTCTAAACCCCACTCTTTTCAAGCAGCACATTTGTGTAGGAGTCTTTATTGGGGAGTCTGGAGATGATGTGGTCCGATGGACAGGGGCATTTTTCCTGTTTGCATTTCACTTTATTAGTGTCTGTGAGGTTGGAAGTGTTACTGGTATATGGGGTATTTTGTGCGTAAGGTCGCTATGGATGAAGTGTCTCTTTCTTACTGTGCCTTTTTGTCTCACAGCATCCCAGAGGAGCAACTGAATGCTATTCAGGAATACTTACGGCTCCACATACACTGTGACCTAGAAATGTTGAAGACTGGCACCGGCAACCTCCCCCAGCTGAAAAAGTTACTCTCCTGTCTCTGCAAAGGTCTATACAGGTAAGGAGAAGACGGCACAACATAGGACGTGGTACTTCAAGCTAGTATTCTGTAAAGCAGTGTCCATTTCAAACCTAGCCACCACCAGGAACTGCTCCGAAGAGGAACTCACCAGACATAGGAGCTTAACTCAACCGCTATTGACAACTAGTAAACTCAGAGTTAGCAAAATATGCTGTCACCAGTTGTGGACATCTGCCTTGGGCTAAGGGTAATGGCTCCTACTGAGTACAGATTGATAATCCCAGAGTCAGGAGGATGCTCAGCCATTATGCCCTTCTGCCTGGCTTGGCATTGGAGGGAAAGCACTGCTCATGAGTGCTGCAGCCTGGCAAAGGACCTAGATGTTGAATTGTCACTAAGTCACACCACAGGACCCTGGGCTCTAGGTGATCACATTGTATTCTGTACTCTTTTAAGGTCCTGGAACATGGTTATTCCTTATCACTGAGCAAACATCAATGACCACTGTGGTAGGTGATCCCACCGGATGGTGTCTTACATAGGGACTTTAGAGTTGGGAGGTCACTTATTATGGTGCAGTTACATAAGATTTTATCAAAGGAGGAGGGAGGTTGGTTGGTCCTGCACAATTCCTCCCAAAGAAATAATATTAATAATACTGTGCTTTCTGTTCCACAGGGGTGGATCTAATCAGTTTTTGAAAAGAACAGCAATTCTCCGGTCAAAGGAGAGCATCCTTTTTAGGCTGCACAGACCCTCATCCACCGTAGGGGCATGCTTCATCATCCGGTAGTGCTCCTCATTGGGTGGGCGCTGCAATTCTCAATGGGCCCCTTGCATGGGATCTTTGCCAGAGATCTTTTCTCTTGCTGACCTTTTTAGTAATTAGCTAAACTGTCTGCAAAATTCCCCCAGATATACTAACAGGGCACTTGAGACTGTAGTCTAGACAAAAAAAATGCTCTTCCTTGGCCTGGGGATTGCTGTTGTTTTCAACAACTGATTAGAACAATGGAATGTTGAGCGCTCTATTGAAAACAGTGGAGTGCTCGGGCTTCTAATGGCAAGTAGAAGCCCGGAGCATCAACATTCTAATGGTTAACAAAGGCCTCATGGAGCCCGAGAGGATTTCAGTACCCTCGGTCTCCATGAGGCCTTTATTTTACAAATTAGAACAGTCTGCCCTCTAATGTTCTAATAACTTTAGAGCCCTACGTAGCAGGCTCTACCAACCATTAAAGGCTTGCTCCCTTGAGAGGCCTTTGTTTTATTTGTTAGAATATTCTTCCCTCTAGTGGCAGAATGTTCTAATAGCCTTATAGCCTTCGTAGCTGGACTATACAGGCTAATAAAGTCCCTCGCCTTCAGCCTTTAACCCTGGAGCGGGCCTTTAATAGCCAGTATTGCCCGTTATTGTGGGCTATACGTCTATATTAGAACCACCATTGTGAAATGGAATGGACAACAGATATTATTTGTGTAGCCACACAAGACCCTGGAGTCTGGATGTTCCCTTCTCATGATGTATTCACAAAGAATCTGGGGGTTTGGATGATCCTGTGTCATGGTCTACTTCTCTAATGCATGAAGGGTGCAGTGATCCACTTTCATGTTCTGCTAGCCTGTGACCCGGAGCTCTAATTGATCTGCTGTGATGTTGTCCTTGCATATAACTCTGGGACTAGGTGATCTCCTGTAAATATGTACTCATATAAGATCCTGGGCTCGGAGAGATAACTTGCCACTGAGTACAATTAGATTGCATGTCATTGATTACATATCCATCTTAGGACCTAGTTGATAGCCTATCAGTGGGAACAATCATCTAAGCTGGTTGTAGATAGGCCCAGATATCATCAACTGAGTGCCATCGTCTCAACAAAATTCTTTCTATGGAGTGTGACTATAGGTCACTGCTTGTTACATTTATTTCTATTTCCTGCATGTTTATGAACTTTTTGTTGGCGGGATTGTGTCTTTCCAGTGAACTGAACCGTACCCTGCCCATATTGGAATCCCTGCAGAGGCTCTTCGACCAGCAGCTCTCTCCCACATCCCATCAGCGTTCCCAAGTGAGTAGACCCACTGCATTGAGACATAAGCTGACTAACATATAACTTTGAATTGACACAGCATGATGCATTGATGACTTTTTGCAAGCCAGGGAAGATGTCCGAGTCACTTGTGAATGGGTCTACACCACTTTGGATTATACTGGCAAAGAATTAATTTTTCAGTCGATCCTTACAGTGCTGTCCTGAGATGGGCTCACACCATTCAAGCAGCATCTGAGGCACATATTTCTCTGAATTGCCAATTGGTATGTGTTGACTCCTTATCAAGACCCAGTGACATGTTCCCTTTCACCAGTAAGTGGGCCCAATTGGTTCAGATCAGACATTGGGATGTAAGGCACCTCAGTTCTTCCTTCCTGCTCCTCTTCACTGTCGGCAACAGCCCTCAAAGCAGTGTTTTCTTTAGCAAGCCACTTCATTTCCTTTCAGTGTCAGCAAGTTTGAGTTGCTGTGAAATAATAGGATGAATTATAAGAATGACATCCATTCAATCCAAGACGTTCAAGATGGGCAATTCATACTCAGCCAAGTGTCAGAGAGTAACTGCCATTCAATTAGATACCCGCATCTTGATATGCCCGCCTCTGGTTACTCGTTTTGTGGGTACATCCATTTTTTATTTTTTTTAGTAATGTCGCTTTGCATCTTTTAGTAATGGATTTAGGGCCATATGTATCAAAAAGTCATTTTGCGATTCTCAAATAGCGATTTTTTTGTGAATCACTATTTGAGAATCGCAAAATGCAATGTATGAAGGATTTGCAATAAATTTTGCGAATCCTACATATTCCTTAATTGTGAATCTAAAATTGCAATTTGCAATTAAGGAATTCCTCCCCATTCATTCCTATGGGCCTAGGAGGCCCATAGGAATGAATGGAAAGACATTCTCAATTTGCGATTAGCAATTAGCGAATCGCAAATCGAGAATGCAATTTCAAGGGTGCAAGGGTGTCAATAGGACACCCTGTTGCGCCCCTGAAATAAGCATGGGTGCACATGTGGCGCACATGCATGCCCTAAGGGCATGTATGTGCGTCACATTGCACTTTGAAAAATGCAAAAAAGTGCATTTTTCAAAGAAATCGCAAATTACCACCAACTTGAAGTTGGTGGTAATTTGCGATTCCTTAAGGCCAATTTGCACTTTTTTGGTGCTTCTTACATTGCATTTAAGGAATCGCAAAATTTGTGATTCCTTAAATGCAATCGCAAAATATGGTATCGCAAATTTTGCGATTTCTTATTTTGCCCGCAGATTTGCATCATACATACCATTTGGCAAATTTGCGATCGCAAACGTTAATGCAAATCTGCTTGATACATAAGCCCATAGATTGCGCAGGGGGTGCAATCAGTGGTGTGGAATATGGAAGGATAATGTTTGATTCTGAATTATAATTTCAGTATATATAAGAGCAAAGATTGTCTACATGAGATTTGCTGATTGCCTGCAACGAGGCTGACATTTAAGTTTGTGGTGTTCTGATTTGAAGCCATATGTTTAGATCAAATCCTCAAATTTTACACACCAAGCTTGGCAGCTTTCCTTTCGTCCCTCCTATTATTAACTATGTGCAGTATTTGGCCCATACAGTTTTTGATATCCAGACCTTGTGAAGAGATGGGAGAGAAGGCTTTGTCAATCAGTGGGTATGAAATACCAAGTAGGACTGCCTCAGTTATCTGTTGTGTTTAATCACAAAAATCTACCCCTTCTCCCTGTTCACCACCCAGTAGTAAGTACTACTGTAACTGTTTATCTTCTTGTCTTTTCTTCTCTTAAGTGTATTCGCCCAGATGTGACTAGGAGCTAAAAGAGGCCCTGGGTGGTTTAACATGCGCCCATCTTGCACAAGAGTGACCCTTTTTGGCACTGGGGCAGGGTTTTCTAGTTCCCAAACATATTTTTAAAAATGTTATTAATTTCACACCACTATTTTCCAATTGCATTGGCTGAGGTCTACATGAAATTTTGAAGAAACCCTATTGCAATATTTACTTCACAGTCTAGGACAGTATGCAGGATAATCATGTATGTGAAACAACAAATCATGTATATATGAAGTTGCATGCTTCATTCAGGGCTGCATTCATGACTGAATGAACTGAGCATCTCTCACCCTCTTCATCCCCTAAAGATTCCATTGCCTTCCAGCAGGGTGTCCCACATAGGAAAGTCAGCCATGATGGCCGCTTGCCGCTAATGTGCACTCAATCAATATTTAGTTATCATGAATGGGACAGATCTGATTAAAATCTACGATTTTCTGACTCCCTCTCTGAATATTTGCAGCAGTCTGGAGATTCAGTCCCGGCCACCGTACTTTCGAAGTTGAACCTGCTGGTCCCTCTTCTCTCCAGCATTGAGGACAAGGTAGGTGGTGTGTGCTTGTGGGCAAATGTACACTGTGGGGAGAAAAGGGATCTAGAGGTATAGTATCTTCCTTTTGCCTCGTTCTTGGAAAAAGGCGTCTGATTCTGTATAAGGATGTTTCCACATGTTGCATCTCTTTAGGCACACATCATTTCCAAACTGGCCAATCACCACTGACTTTGCACGTGGATCACAACAAATCAGATAAGTACAGCACCAAAGAAACAGATACCCTGGAGGCTGGGTATGTACAGTGGGGAGTATTATAAGTAGACTACTTCAACTAAGACTGGATAGACACCACTGTGAAACTGACCATAGAACATTAGAACTAGACATTGAAGTAGATGCATGGAAAATTGAAGATTTGTTTGACATCTTGTAATCTATTTTAGTCTCATTACTAAATTGACAGGGCCCGGTGTCCGCCTGGTCTACATCTGCAGTTGTAGTGATAGTTAATAGTGACTGCAACATCTGCCACAAGAGAAAGAAAGTCACATTCCTGGTGACAAATAAAAAACAATTTTTCTCTCTTGATAGAGTGGTATGGCTTATGATGCAGTTTAATGATACAAAGCTCTGTAGACTACCAAACTATAAGTAACCACTTCTATCTGTATCTCTGTAGGTCTGTAGTTTCATCTTTTAATACTGTTAGTATGTTGCTTAGAAGTACTTAATGGCTCTTAGCAATCTTGGTCTGGTCACCCTATAGGTCTGGCCAACCAAAGGTTATCATCAAGAAAGGCAAACTCACTTCCAAAATGGGTTTGATTCCTTTGTCTTTTTTTTTAGCAAGGCAAAAGCAGACAGCTATCAACAAAACGAAGAGACTGATATCAGAACCTAACAAATTTGAAAGCTGAAATTAGAGGTAGGATGAGTATCAGAGCTCAGTTACAAATAGGTAAACCAGATCCCTCTTTTCTTGAGATATAGCGAAATGAACTTTGAGGTTTCTATGGATGTCTTGAAAATGTGCTCACAAAAAAATATATAGTAAGAGAACCATGCAGGATACCTCCATGTTGGAACAGTTCTCCAGGTTTTAGGGATCAAAGGCCAATGTGTACGAAAACCTTTTGCATCTCTTAACGGTGCAATTCTCTATTTCAGGCCGCTAGGAAATGCAAAATGACCTTTCAATATGTACATATGCCGCATCGCAAAATTCGATTTCTATCCAATTGGAAATCACATTTTGGGAATCGCAAACAGAGATTTCCTATTTGCGATTCGGCACCCGCATGTACATAGGATTTCCTAATTTCGGCTAGACGCAAAATGGCCATTTAAGAAATGTAGTTTCCAACTTATTGGATGTGGTAGTAACCAGGTGCCTTTTTTTGCAAACTTAAAAAAGGCACCCAAAATGCATCAAATGAGGTCACCCTTTGTTTAAACATTCTCTTCTTCTCCTTCTCCTCTGCCGCCGTGCTCCTAGGATGTGCATCCACCTCAATTTAGCATAGAGTGCTGCGATTATGAAAGTTGGTATTGTATTTACAGTGAGCTTTTACACTTTGCACCTGGATTAACCATGATACTAAATTGCACATGCGTTTTTGGTATTTTTGCGTCTATTTACAATTTGCAATAGTTTAGTACATACAAATGATAAATTGCTAATTTCAAATAACAAATTCCGAAATGCGTATAAAAATCACAAATTAGGATATTGGTATTCGGTCCGCTACATAATTTTACTAAGCCTAGTTTTAGCAACAGAGTACATCACAGTAGCCCATTTCATTGATTGCATACCACTTGGCGATTCCTTTGTCATTCATGCCTTAGGTCCTCTAGTCTGCTTCTTTCTTTCTAGATTATGGAAATGTACTCTGGGTCAGCCTCTCAAACAAGCAGAATCCATGCAGAAATTGCATCAGGGCCTAAAAAAAAGACATGAACGTGTTACAAACCAGCAGATATCCCCAATGCTGACTCACATTAAAAAACATAAGAGGTAACTCAGAACCAGGCAGGTTCGTCCACCAGTCTGCCAGGTTATTTGAAACCCTTTCCTCTGTAATCCAGGCAAAAGACTGCCCACCTTTGGCACAGTTGGAGTTCGAACCAAGGCTGTGGCATGAGCAAAAGTATAATTCAGGAAATCAGAACAGAAGAATAATAAACGTCATTACCCCAACACGTAGGGGCCATCCCATTTTCTCGAATAGTTATTCATCATCCTCTTTGCTAATATAATTTGCAAATGTCCAAACAAATATTAAGTAATTGTGCTGCTCCTATTTCCCATCTAAAGGTCAATCAAGACAACACATCAAGATAATTATTTCTTCTCAGATGGACACATCACAATCTTTTTGTTTTCATCATCTTTCTTCTAGATTACTCCAAGAACTTGATTTCATCATGATATTTGCTTCGTCTGTTTTCTAATTCTATGTGTGCTATCTTTCTCTTCAGTCCCCTTTTTACCTGGGCAAGTTTATAACATTTATAAATTACAAACAGGGTTAATCCACAAAGTGCAATTATGATTAAAGGTCTCAAAACGCTTCCAACAATTCCACTTCCTAAGTTTCCAAACCATCTGCCTAGAGCGAAAAATCCATTCCCTATTGCTTTCAAAGCACCTGTTGCTTCCAGCCCTTTGAAAACTCTCTTCAGGTTAGTAATGTTCTTAATATATCTCAAGGGCCACATGTATCATTGTTTCAAATGGCGATTACCTAATTATGATTCTTTGTGAACCGCAATTAGGTAATCGCTTTTTGAATGTATGAAACTCCATGAGTTTCATTTAGCATCAAACAGCCAAATATGTCCATTCAGGTGAGGAATATCTTCGACAGGGTACTCTAGCTCTTTTCAGACCCCCCAGGATATTGCGGCATGGATTAGCAAATTTTGCGGCACAAATACGGAAATTTAGCGGCACAAATATGGAAATTTAGCTGCATTTTTGCGGCACTGTATTTTACTCATGAGCATTCATTTTCAGCCTTAAATCAATAGAAAATGTTTTAGCAGAGTATTCAACTTTAAAATAGATATGTTTAAAGTTCTGCCACGGAAGCACAGATCCAATCCTAACCTCGTTTAAGGGGGGTCCTATTTCTCCCCGTGATGTTCTAGCACCCTTGTACGCACCCCCGCTGGGGGTACCGCTGCCTCCTGGACCAATGAGGCAAGACACCTCTTCCTCAGGTGCCCTAGGGCTCAGGGTCTTAGTGGGTGGAGGTGCATTGCCACGGCTAATGTAAGAATGTTAAATATTGCTCAAAGCCATGGTGGACATACTGAGTCCAATAGATGGGAAAACATGTAATGTTTTGTTCACTGTTAGTGAATATTGTAATATGCTACAGGATGGATCTGTTCTAACCTTAAACTGAGATGGGAGATGCAATGTATGTGCTTTTTGTAAGTTCAGTAATATTATGTACCAATAAAAAGATTATCAAAATAAAATAAATAGTGCTCCACGCCAATCAGTGGCATAGGGTGGGTGGTGGGTGTGAGCCCTCATAGAATACAGCCCCCACCTCAATGTGACTTACAGGTGATGTGTGTACAGTCTACATCCCAAATATGAGACTCTCCCCACCTCCTCTGCGAGCAACCCCCTCCCCAGCCTTTTGGCACAGAGATCTTTTTGTTACTTACAGCTCGTACCTTGCAATCTTTCTAATACAGCTGAATGCTTTCCAGTATGGATGATAGGGGACTCTTACACCTTGTAACCCTTTTTTCCAAATGCAACTTGATATACATTTGAGTCACATGTGTTTGATTTTTTTGTCTCTGTTAATATGTGGGTGTGATGCTAATAATTTGTAAGTGCATTTTAAATTGTTGTGTAATTAGTCACACAGCTCCCCCTCATTTCAGATCAGAAATGCAATTTAATACAGTACTTAGATACTTTCAGGCTCACTGTGCTTATTAACTTCAAAAGTTGACGGAGGTTTCGCGTCCATTTTATGCAAGGGCACTGGAATTATTTGCAAGGTAGGCACAAATTAAGCAGGTGCACTGTCTAAATTCATCAACACAAGCAAAATATGTGGCGTAACGTGTGACATTTTGTGACAGTAGTTTTGTAATTTTTACTTTTTAACACTCTCTGGGCAGAAGTGTCATCTTAATACTATCAGTTTGACACCTAAATACTGCAATGAGCGACTAAAAAGGCCTAGAGAGACTATCTGAACCGCAGGATGTGCCTTCCACGCAGAGCAGTAGTAAGCCTCTCCTGGTGAGCTTTCCCTTTTCTAGACTCCTCCACCTGCCAGACCTTCTCCCTGCTTCGTCTCCTCCTGACATCGGTCTCCTGAGGCGGAAAGCCGGGAGCGCCAAGACGCTTTTAAAAATTGTTTACTTGCGATATTTGTGCATTTTTAACTCTTACCTTCACTTATCTCACCACCCTTGGCACCCTAAACAGCGGTAGCGCTGCAACGACACCCACAGCTTCTTCGCCAATTTCGAGGGCGAGGCGCGTCCGAAGACACGCCCCCTCTACTGGCCACGCCCCCCACGAGGCATATAAATAAAGCGCCGTCGCTTTACTTCTTGTTGACATCGGTCTCCTGAGGCGGAAAGCCGGGAGCGCCAAGACGCTTTTAAAAATTGTTTACTTGCGATATTTGTGCATTTTTAACTCTTACCTTCACTTATCTCACCACCCTTGGCACCCTAAACAGCGGTAGCGCTGCAACGACACCCACAGCTTCTTCGCCAATTTCGAGGGCGAGGCGCGTCCGAAGACACGCCCCCTCTACTGGCCACGCCCCCCACGAGGCATATAAATAAAGCGCCGTCGCTTTACTTCTTGTTGACATCGGTCTCCTGAGGCGGAAAGCCGGGAGCGCCAAGACGCTTTTAAAAATTGTTTACTTGCGATATTTGTGCATTTTTAACTCTTACCTTCACTTATCTCACCACCCTTGGCACCCTAAACAGCGGTAGCGCTGCAACGACACCCACAGCTTCTTCGCCAATTTCGAGGGCGAGGCGCGTCCGAAGACACGCCCCTCTACTGGCCACGCCCCCCACGAGGCATATAAATAAAGCGCCGTCGCTTTACTTCTTGTTGACATCGGTCTCCTGAGGCGGAAAGCCGGGAGCGCCAAGACGCTTTTAAAAATTGTTTACTTGCGATATTTGTGCATTTTTAACTCTTACCTTCACTTATCTCACCACCCTTGGCACCCTAAACAGCGGTAGCGCTGCAACGACACCCACAGCTTCTTCGCCAATTTCGAGGGCGAGGCGCGTCCGAAGACACGCCCCCTCTACTGGCCACGCCCCCCACGAGGCATATAAATAAAGCGCCGTCGCTTTACTTCTTGTTGACATCGGTCTCCTGAGGCGGAAAGCCGGGAGCGCCAAGACGCTTTTAAAAATTGTTTACTTGCGATATTTGTGCATTTTTAACTCTTACCTTCACTTATCTCACCACCCTTGGCACCCTAAACAGCGGTAGCGCTGCAACGACACCCACAGCTTCTTCGCCAATTTCGAGGGCGAGGCGCGTCCGAAGACACGCCCCCTCTACTGGCCACGCCCCCCACGAGGCATATAAATAAAGCGCCGTCGCTTTACTTCTTGTTGACATCGGTCTCCTGAGGCGGAAAGCCGGGAGCGCCAAGACGCTTTTAAAAATTGTTTACTTGCGATATTTGTGCATTTTTAACTCTTACCTTCACTTATCTCACCACCCTTGGCACCCTAAACAGCGGTAGCGCTGCAACGACACCCACAGCTTCTTCGCCAATTTCGAGGGCGAGGCGCGTCCGAAGACACGCCCCCTCTACTGGCCACGCCCCCCACGAGGCATATAAATAAAGCGCCGTCGCTTTACTTCTTGTTGACATCGGTCTCCTGAGGCGGAAAGCCGGGAGCGCCAAGACGCTTTTAAAAATTGTTTACTTGCGATATTTGTGCATTTTTAACTCTTACCTTCACTTATCTCACCACCCTTGGCACCCTAAACAGCGGTAGCGCTGCAACGACACCCACAGCTTCTTCGCCAATTTCGAGGGCGAGGCGCGTCCGAAGACACGCCCCCTCTACTGGCCACGCCCCCTTAAACGCTCTGACTCCCCCGTATAAAGCATGTGCCTGGGCAGGAAGCGCAGCGGACGAGCGCAGCGGGAGCGCCGTTTGCGCGCCGAAGGCGCGCCTAAGGCAAGCCCGTCTGCGCCCGTCCGCGCCAGACCGAGCCCAGAGCCTAGACCCCAGGCTAGTAACAATGGCCCTAGGTTAACATATTCACTCAATACCCTGTACCAGCTCAGGGAATCGGTCACCACTGGATGTAAGGAAACTATCATGCCAGAAACCGACTCTCTGGGCTGCTCAAACTGCGAATACAGGTTATCCCCGTCCCCCCAACCTGAACCTGCACATCTCGAAATGGCCCTGTTGAATTGTAGGTCACTCCCAAAGCACCAGACAGAAATTCACTTACTACTAGCAGAGCTTGGCTTAGACGCCCTGTTTTTAACAGAAACGTGGCTTTCCCCTAGCACAGATCCAGACATCATTCAAGCACTCCCCCCCGGATACCTTATCAAAACTCTTAATAGACCGAAGGGTATTGGTGGAGGGATTGCGATCATCTACCGGGATAATCTTTTATGCCAACTTAAAGATAGCCCCATTCTGGATAGTGAAAACATTCTGTTCTCCCTTCACCTGCCACCATCTACGACACTCTCTGGTGCCCTAATCTACCGCCCTCCGGGACAGGTAGGGGGTTTCATAGACTCACTCACGGACGTCATCTCCTCTCGGGCTTGTGTTACCCCTAATTTTACAATTCTTGGAGACTTAAATCTCCACTTCAACGATCATAGCAATAAACTTGCAACTGACCTAAAAGCCGATCTGGCTTCCCTCAATCTTCACCTCCTTAACAAAGAACCCACCCATACGAAAGGTCGACTACTTGACCCAATCTTTTCCAACCTCTCCACCCTTACGGTCCAAACTCCTCTTCCCCTCCCCTGGTCAGACCACTTCCTGGTCCCTTTTAAATTACAACTTACAGGCAAATTGCCTGACATCCCCCTTCCCCAACTCCCCTCTCGGCCCTGGAAAAAACTGGACACAACCTTGTGGGATCAAGCACTGACGGCTACGACCCCCTTAGTAGACCAAAACCCCTCGTCAGCTGAAATCCAACTTCATAACTGGATAAAAGACTCCCTCGACTCAGTCTTACCTTTTAAAACTCTCCCATCCAGTAGGAAATCGTCCAAACTGCCTTGGTTCACAGAGGAACTTCGTGAATTAAGAAGAAAGGGAAAAAAGCTCGAACGCCGTTGGAGGAAAAACTGGAATACAAACGATAAAAGTGACTACAGAACCCATATTAGACTATACAAAAACGCATTAAAAACTGCACAGGCCAATTTCTTTGAGGAGAAAATAGCTTCAGCCGCTAACTCCGCGAGAGAGACCTACAGAATTGTGAAACTCCTCACCAAAATACAAGACCCTCCATCCCCCCCTGATGTGGACGGTGCAAATTGCAACAAAATGGCAGAGTTCTTCTCGGCAAAAATTACAAAAATCCTAACCTCCCTTCCAACCCCAGTGACAATTCAAGCACTACCAGGCCCCTCCCCTCTCCAAGACACCCCGAGACTAACCTCTTTCTCCCAAATCTCCATCAAAACGTTCCTCAACGTCTTACAGAAAGTCAAAAGTGGCTCCCCATCAGACCCAGCCCCAATTAGTAAATTGAAGCTAGTTGCCTCCACTATTGCTCCCCTATTTACCAAATTGATCAATGTTTCCTTTGAAAATGGTATAGTTCCGGAGAACTGGAAAAAAGCCACGGTCAAGGCCCTCATAAAGAAACCACACTTGGATCCCTCAGACCCCTCCAATTTCAGACCAATCTCGTTGCTTCCAGCTATGAGTAAAATAGCCGAACGAGTAGCAAATCGGCAACTCTCGGATTTTTTAGAGTCCAATAATCTTCTTCGCATGTCCCAGACAGGCTTTAGACCAGGACAGGGGACTGACACCGCTTTGTTAGCCGTTGTCGAGGAAGCCAGAGGCATACTGGACGCAGGAGGATCAGTGGCAGTGATCCTCCTCGACCTGAGTGCCGCCTTCGACACGGTGGACCATGCAACCCTTGTCCATCGCCTTGGTCTAATGGGAGTGGCCGACTCCGCCCTGGCCTGGTTATCATCCTTCCTCAAAAACAGGTCCTTCCAAGTAGCGGACGGGTACTCCATCTCCTCTGCTCAGCCTCTTGGGTGTGGTGTGCCGCAGGGATCTTCCCTGAGCCCCACACTCTTTAACGCTTACATGGCTCCCCTCGAGGATGTTGTAAAGCCGTACGGCATTAAATCAATAATGTATGCTGATGACACCCAGCTGATCGTCTCCCTTAATCAGGCGGACAATGCCCTGTCCAACCTAAGCAGCTGTCTAGAGGGGGTGCATCAATGGATGTGCGAATCAAGGCTAAAATTAAATGGGGAAAAATCAGAAATTCTCCTTTTAGGGACCCCCAACAAAATTCCCACTTCCCTTCCTTGGCCTCCGTGCATGGGAATACCTCCCATCCCCAAATCCGAAGTCAAGAGCTTAGGGATCTGGCTTGATCAGGATCTAAGCTTCAAAACTCAGGCGAGAAAAACGGCGGGAACTTGCTTCGGCCTGATAAAGATGGCTCGGAAGATCTTACATTTACTGCCACTCCAGTCCAGGAAACTCTTGCTGCAAGGGCTTGTGAACTCCAGACTGGACTACGGAAACGTCCTGTATCTGGGAGCCCCAGCTTCGGTGACCCACAGACTTCAATGCGCTCAGAACGCAGCGGCGAGAATCCTCACAGGTACTTCAACGAGGAACTCAGCTAAACCAGCTCTCAGAAGTCTACACTGGCTGCCAGTGAAGGAGAGGGTCAATTTTAAGACCCTGTGCATCACCCACAGAATTCTGCACAATGAGGGCCCTCCCATACTCAGGACATTGGTGACTCAACAACAGTCGAGTCGCCATCTTAGGTCCAACTCTCTTTCCCTCGCCAATGTCCCCAGAATCAGGAAGGCCAGATCAGGCGGTCGCCTGTTCTCCTATAATGCTCCTAGATTGTGGAACGCCCTCCCCCTTTCCCTGAGGCAAGAACACAACTACCTCAGGTTTAGGAAACGCCTTAAAACTCTACTGTTCCCCTGAGTTCACCTCCTGACCCTTCCTTCCCTCAGCTCCGTAGTCTTCTCCAGCGCCGGGATGCCCCAGGGTAGCTGCGCGCTTAAGAAAACATAAAATCAAATCAAATCAAATCAATCTCTGTCACCCTGGGCACTACCTTCACTTCCTCCTCTGCCATCACCTCCGTTTAACCTCCGCTCCCCACCTGTCTACACTCACTACCTCACCACTCCTGTAGAAGCAGTTTCTCTCTCTTTTACAGACCCTTTTATTATATCTCTCCTCTTCACTTGCCTCCCTATCTACTGGTCCCCCTCTCACACAAGGCCCTGTCTTCACAGCTCCCCCCTCCTCTCCAGCTCTCCTCCCCAGAACCTCCCTTCACAGCTCCCCCCTCCTCTCCAGCTCTCCTCCCCAGCACCTCCCTTCACAGCTCCCCTCTCCTTTCCAGCTCTCCTTCCCAGCACCTCCCTTCACAGCTCCCCCCTCCTCTCCAGCTCTCCTCCCCAGCACCTCCCTTCACAGCTCCCCCCTCCTCTCCAGCTCTCCTCCCCAGCACCTCCCTTCACAGCTCCCCCCTCCTCTCCAGCTCTCCTCCCCAGCACCTCCCTTCACAGCTCCCCCCTCCTCTCCAGCTCTCCTCCCCAGCACCTCCCTTCACAGCTCCCCCCTCCTCTCCAGCTCTCCTCCCCAGCACCTCCCTTCACAGCTCCCCCCTCCTCTCCAGCTCTCCTCCCCAGCACCTCCCTTCACAGCTCCCCCCTCCTCTCCAGCTCTCCTCCCCAGCGCCTCCCTTCACAGCTCCCCCTCCTCTACAGCTCTCCTCCACAGCACCTCCCTTCACAGCTCCCCCCTCCTCTCCAGCTCTCCTCCCCAGCACCTCCCTTCACAGCTCCCCCCTCCTCTCCAGCTCTCCTCCCCAGCACCTCCCTTCACAGCTCCCCCCTCCTCTCCAGCACCTCTCCTCACTGGCCCCTCTACCTACAGAAAGGGAGCAGAGGATGAGAAGGGGCCTGGGATTTCAAAGGTCACTGAAGCCAAAGTGACGTGCCTAAAAAATATGACCTGCCTGCTAATTGTGATGAGCGGGCTTGCCACACGCACAGCCAGAGACTGGTTGCGTTGACTGTGCTTGTGGCAGTGTAGATGGAGGAAGGATAAATATGACGACGAACATGCGTTCATTCCAGCAGGTAGCGCTACCTGATAACTTGCATTACAAAAACAGCATTATCAAGAGGGCAAAATAAACGATCATTTAAATTAAATGCAGCAATCGGCGCTACCTTTCATTCAAGCAGCTCCCAACTACTCTGCTCCTCCTTTCTCCACTGATGTTTGTGGACCCCATGTGCCGAATGGTGTACGGAAACACTTAATGACGTATTTGCGTACATCCAATGAGAAGCCACCATTTTTTTTAAATTGCAGCTGGGACACCTATTTTGCGGCCGAAATGTAAAATATCGCGGCAATCGCGCTTTTCTGCTGATTTCGCGATTTTTTCATGAATCGCGAAATCACGAAAAGCTGGAGGGTCTGTCTTTTGGATCTCCTTTCTGCTAGCCCTTCCTCATCGTCACTTAGGCCAGATCCTTCAGCATCTCCTGGGATAGTGTATGGTACACACACTTCAGACAACCTCTGTACTCGTCTCACTTGTAATCTTGGCTACTGGTCTCCGGGCACTACTCACGTTACGGCTGCATGAGGCCCTTCGCCTGTGTCTGGATCTGGCACAGTCAACACGGCAGGATGATACCCTTCAATACCGACTTTAACTGTGGACTCTCTCAGAACCCATCTCTCAACCTGAGCAAGTGCTGTCCCAGCTCCTTGCTGCCCCCAGCAGCTTGAATAACCTTCTCCTCTTGTCTCACTGTAACCACTGGCACTTCAGGGGCAGGTGCTGTTATAACAAGAGGACAAGGGACTCAGCGAGTATGGGTGACATGCACCTAATTGGGAGACCTCTGCACTTCAAAGCTGTTGGAGAGACCAAGATGACTTGGTAAGGACCGCTCCACTGAGGTTCCAAGTATGACTTGCACACATGCTTCTTCACCATAACCCAGTTGCCAGGACTGAGGTCATGGCACTACTCCTGTTGAGGCAGGTCCTTAGCCTCTCCAATCTGATGAGACACAGAATGCACCACATCAGCCAGTCCTTTGCAGTAATCAAGATTCATGCCATCTGTAATGTTCACAAGCTCATTCGCAGGCACAGCTGGCAGTCTCAAGGCTCTGCCCATGATAATCTCATGTGGAGACACACCTATCCACCTATCCAGAGTCCTGCATAGGCTCATCAACACAAGAGGCAAGGCATCAGGCCACTTTAAAGATGTCAAGGCACACCTTAGCCAACCTGAATTTCAAAGTCCCATTGACCTGTTCTACAATACCGGATGCCTCTGGTTGCTAACTGCAATGTAGCCTCTATTTAACTTGTAATGTGGCACACAACATCTTCATGACCTCATTATTGAAATTAGTCCCTTGGTCTGACTCCAGAGAAGTTGGGAACCTGAAACATGGTATTAACTCCCTCAACAACAACATAGCCATTATTAGACAATCACTTCTCCTAGTCAGGTAAGCTTCATCCCAACCTGAAAAGATGCATACAATCACCAGGACATATCTCGGCCCATTGCACACAGGCATCTTGATAAAGTCCAGTTAAAGCCTGTTGACGGGACCACCTGATCTCCCTATGTGACTCATTGTTACTCGTGCTCTCCTGCCTACATTCTGCTGCTAACACACAACTCATATGTGACACAACTCTTCAGCCACCAGTCCAAACCTGGGGTTAAACCAAGTTTGCCTAAAGAAGCGCACCATGGCATCTCTACTGACATGTGCAGGTCCATGATGATGTCTCGCCATTGGGGACAACAAACTGTCTGGCAACACATATCTTCCATCTCCTGAAACCCAAATGGTGTCTTCATCTCTTCTGACGCAACCTGCTCAAACACAGCCTTGTTCTTCTGCTGACACTTCCTCCTGTAGCCTTTTAACTTCCTCCTATGTATCAGCTGTTGTTGGCAACCGGTTATAATTGGCCTCATCTGTTTCTTCATTTTGGTACTCTCCATGTAAAATATAAGCATTTAAGGCACAGTATCTGGCAAGTTCATTGCCATATCTATTACCCACAGTTATATAATCAATTTCATTGCGGTGTGCAGAGAACTTCGCGACCGCAATTTGTGCAGGTAGCTGAAGTGCCTTTAACAAATTGTGCACACTCTTCCCATTGCAGATTGGTGACCAAAGAAGTCATGAATCCAAGTTGTGACCACAACTGTCCGAAGTCTTGAACAACACCAAAGCCATACTGACTATCAGTGAAAATGGTTATTCTCAGCTGGTCTGAAACACAGCATGCTCTAGTAAGAGCAATCAATTTGGCCACTTGTGCAGAAAATACTTCTTAAAGCCAGGAGGCTTCGACCACACCAAGACAGTACAGACTACATAGGCAGTTCTCAGACTTGCTGTATGGTCTTGTAAAAAGGCGCCATCAACAAACAACACACAATCTGATTCAAACAGCAGCACATTATGTATGTCAAGTCTCAGCTTGGTGCATTGTTTAGTAACATCAAGACAGTCATGTTCAACTTCATCTTCAATGAAATCATTTCCAGGTACAGGTAAAAAAGGTGGCAAGATTAAGGGTAGTACATTACTTCAGTGTTATATTTTCTGCTACAAGTATGACTTGTTTATACTTAGTCAGGCCACTGTTGGTGAGGTACTTCATCCTGTTGTAAGTTAACAGAACTTCTACAGAATGGGGAAGAAAAACAGTCAGAGGATGACCTATAACAATGCTCGGACACTGGTTGATGCTCGCACCTATGTAACAGGTTTGAGACAGCCTGGCAAAGCTGCAGCTACTTGGTCAAGTGTAGCTGAAAAGTTAGCAACGGGTCTTTGAGCTTTCCCATGCATCTGTGTTAGCACTGACAGAGCACAGTCCTCCCTCTCATAGCAAAACAATGTATAACATTTATTGCAATCAGGCATTCCCAGTGCTGGTGAACAACAGACACTTTGTTTCAGCTCTAGGAAAGCATGCATGCAGATGTCAACCATGGTACCAGATCCCATACATCTCTGTGTGTCAGCCTCTGTAAAGACTTGGCCTCTGGGGAAACATTGGTAATCCACTGTTGACAATAGCCAACCATTCCCAAGAACATCCAGGCTTCTTTCTGGGTAGTTGGTGGATTCATTTTCAGAATCACCGAGATTCTTTCTTGGGACACCTCCTTGCTCCTTTCTCAATGTGATGTCCAAGGTAAAAGACCTCTTTCTTACGGTATTGCAACTTGGTCGGTATACTTTATGTCCATTCTCAGCTAAGTGGTTCAACAGAGCAATGGTATCTCATCTGCAAGCCTCCTGTGTGGTTGACGCCTCCAATAGGTCATAAATCTACTGGACCTGGACTTTAAGATAGGGCATTACCAGGCACTTTTTACGAATCTGGTTAAAGATGGACAGACTCTCCACATACCCTTTTAGGACTTGGCATCTTGCCAAAACACAGCTACCAAACTGAAATGCTAAGATGAACAGACTATCCTCATGCAACAGTTTGGAAAAGAAGGCTTGGTACAAACCAATGACAGTCAACCACTCGCCCGTACATGGAATCTGAAATAACATCATAGCTGTATTCGGTACCCTAGGACAAATAACGGACAACTATAGTGTTGATCCTTTTCGAATCCTGCACTCTGCAATAGTTGCTATTGGGTTTCGGCAAACCCAAAATGGGTGAGTTACATGGGCTCCCCATAATCTCCTTCTAATGCCTTGTTGAATCATTGTGTCAATCACAGGAGTAATCCCAGCAATTGTTTCATGGTTCAGATTATGTTGCAGGATTCTTGGATACTCAACATTGAGTTTCACTGTTATGCGGACAGGTTCAACACCTTTAATGAGACCTATATCCTTTCCTGAAAAGTCACAGACTTCAGGTAGCACAGCGTCTCAATTCTGGGGGAAGATCATCTTTTGTCAACATGGGTACAGTCTAACATCGGAACTCTGGTTTGTAAGTTTGAAGACAACGTCTTTATCATGAGTCTGAAACGTGATGCCATTCAGGGTACCGTGAAGAGAACAATTTTGCTTGCACAAAAGATCAAGTTCGAGCAGGTTTACAGGACTCGAATTGCACACCAGAAATTGGTGATTCTCTTCAAAGGACCCTGGGCCAGATGTACTACCCTATTGCGTGTGCGCAAACGCGATTGCAACCCGTTTGGGCATGCAAAATCTAATAGGGTCATGTACAATCCCTGTTTAGCGACTTGCAAATTTTTTTTGCGACTCGCTAAATAGGAATTGCGATTTGCTATTAGGAAGGGGCATTCCCTTCCTAATAGCAAGTCAAAGGCCTATGTAAGAATGTTTTGCGACTGCAATTGCGGTTGCAAAACACTCACAATTTACCACCCTCTTCAAGAGGATGGTAAAGCACTCACAAATGGGAAGGGGTCCTGAGGGGACCCCTTCCCCTTTGGGAATGCAGGGGAAATATTTTTTTAGGGGCAGGCAGTGGTCCCAGGAACCACTACCTGCCCTTAAAAAATTAAACAAAAACGTTTCGTTTTTCTTTTTTTTAAATGCATCCCGTATTCCTTTATGGAAAACGGGCTGTATTTTTTTTTTTAATCCTTTATTTAAAAGCAGTCTCAGACATGGAGGTCTGCTGAGCCCAGCAGGCCATCATACCTGGGAGGGCCAGCCATTTCTAATGGGGTCACTAACTGTGAGTGCCTCATTAGTATGCATGAGGCATGCAATTTGCGATCCCATTAGGAATCGCCAACAGTGTCTCAGACACTATTGGAACATGTTATTTAGCGACTCGCAATTGAGCGCAATTTGCGAGTCGCTAAATGACATGGTCGTACATCTGGCCCCAAATTTTAACAGCTACTGCTTCAGTGACAGGAATAGTCAATTGTTTATTTGCAACTCCTACAGCATTCATTCTTTTTTCCTAGAGGGGTAGGTTGGAAACCTCTGTTGTTTTCTTCTCTGTACTTGCTGTTTCTGAACCATTTTACTACCTTGAGATTGCACAAATCCACCATTCTGAAGCTGATTCCCATTCACCACATTACCAGCATTGAGACAACATGCCTGCTTCTAATGCCCCATTTTGCCACAAATGTGGCAAGAATTTGTTTTCTTCAAAGTAAGCATATCAATCCCTGTACTGGGATCAATCGGGACACCATGTCCACTACCTTGTGGTTGAAATCCATTTCCACCTTGCATCACAAGAACTCCTTGTTGATAAACTCCCTGCATGGGAGCAACATTCCCAACAAACAGCAATTACAACGACAGCTGAAACACAAGTTGCCTTTGCAACATAGTCGGAACAATTAATTTGACTTAACCACGCATTCCTTTACCACGCATGTCGTTACAGCAACCTGCCTTAGGTAGAGTGGCATTGAGCTTTAAAGTCCAACGCTTTCCCTACTGTTACATGGACTGGAGTTGGAATAGTAAATTACATGTAGCAATTGGTTGTAAAGACTTACATGGAAAAAGATGGGCATTTAAGATGCATTCGTTGTGCCGAATGCATTGTTAAGGAACGCGTGGTTTAGACATGCGGGGTTGTGTCATAGAACCCCAAAAAACTGCTAATTCTGACCTCTTTGTGCAGCTTTCATCTGTACCACCATAACCTTCTCCTTCAGTTTCTTGTGTTTCAGCTCCAATTCATCACTGCTATATTTCGTATACCTCAGGATCTCATCAATTGACTTATTCTACCAATAAATCAGATGCTGTTGAATCATCATGCTAATCTCAGATTTCAATCCATGCACAAACTTGAACATAAAATGCCCAATATCTTTGGCTTCAATAATCTCTGTTCCATTGTATTGTTTAAGTGCTTGCAGCAGTCTCTCATAATAAGAATGTATTGTTTCTGTGGACTCTTGGGTCGTCCTGTCAATCTTGAGCCAATCTATATCCTTACTTAGGGGATACCTTCAATTTTAAAAATGCAATTGCCTGATGATACTTTTTCATCACCACAAGTGATGGACCCTTTGTTATGGGATGTCTCATCGGCTCCCTCTTGGGCCACTCTACAGCTATTTTGTATTCAACCCACAAGTCACCTGGAACTACAATTTCAAACAAGGTGTTCAATTCTATCCACAAAACCTTTGAGATCTTCACAAACCGGTCAACCTGTCAGTACCATTCCACTGGGTTTTCTCTGAATTTCGGAAAATCCTTTGTGAATGATGCAAGATCCATCTGCTCCAAGGTACACGGACATAACCTCCAAAAGGGACATCTCTCATTGGAAGCATGGTATATCATCATCCTTCTCCTCTGTTTTACACAGATCCAGCTGTAATCTGACTTTCTTTGGTTCTTTTTTCTTTGCCCACCTGCCTTCCCACCTTTCCAGCTCACTCCACTTTTGGACATGGGAAATTAATTCCCTGATCTGTAATTTCATTCTTGATGGTCTCATATAAGTGAGTTCACAGTCAATAAAGCTTAAACTGTAACTCCTCTGCAAGGCTTTGGATCTCTGTAAGTCAATTTCATATTTGTGGGCCAATTCAGACAACCTTTATTTTATTTCTTTTTTTACTTTATTTTTCCATTTTTTGCAAAATACAACAGTCAAATCAGACAACCTTTATTGAGACTGTCCAACACGTCTAGTAATATCTTCACACTGAGGCTTGAATATCCCTTCTACTTGGTCCAGGATTCCCATTACTAGATGCTGGAAGTGTCTATAACTTTGAACCAATCATCGAGTTCCCGGGCAGTAAGACGAAGTTGTTCCACCGGCGTATTCAAAATTATCTCTTCGCTAAAAGAACCATGATTTGCATTAGGAGATGAGTTCAAAAGAGACATATCAGAACTTGGTGAACCCATAAGTATTGCTGTCCTGGTGGTACTGTTATTAAAACTTGTAGAAACTTTTGTTTGTTCATGAAAAAAGGTGGCGAACTTTGGAAAAATATTGCATTGGGGAAAACTCTGTCTGACTTAATGATGGCTCTGGACTCATAGCACATAGAGTATTTACTTGTGTCGAAACCAATGGAATTTGAGGAATTGGTCTTGTTGTCGAGCCCATATAATTACTACCTGAGGTATCCATTCTGTTACTAACAGTCAAAGTATGTGTAGTATTTCCTCCCAATCCAGGTATATATAAAGGAACTACAGTGCCAATTGTAACAAGAATGGCCAATGCATCTGGGGCTGTTAGAGCAGATGAATGTGGAGGGGCTGTCATCCCTGAGCTCTCTCCATTTGAATTAGTACTTACATCTACTGGTGCCCTAGGCACATCAAAATTCTCTCTGGTATGTGCATTACTCATTCCTCTAGCTTGGGTCACATTGTATAAGTGTGGACGGCTTAACAATAATTTGTTTATAAAGTCTTCACTTGAATCTGTATCACTATCCTCAGCTGCATTCTCTGCCTCATCTGTCTCCTTTTTTTTCTTTTCTTATCTTTTCGTTTTTTTCTTTTCTTATCCTTTCGTTTACCTTTCCCTTCTTCCTCAATAGTTAATGTAGGGTGCAGTCTATCTCACTCGATCATGTCAGTGCATCATGAGGAGAGCAAGCACAAGTCGCGTCAACCAGCCACGTCACCACGTTAATATTCCTGCCGGCACCTGAGGAAGCCCGAAGTTAGGGGTTGAAAGTTATAGGTACTAGTCGACCAATGACTGAAACAAGTTTGGTGAGTCAGTGATATACCCACCTAGGCTGGGATATCACTCAGCCTGCACAATCTTAGGTACTGAAGAAAGCCCCCTGACTGGTTTGGGCAATTAAATGGGGCTGAAACATGTCGACCACTCACATGGACGAA
Organism: Lissotriton vulgaris; assembly: GCF_964263255.1. NCBI lineage: Eukaryota > Metazoa > Chordata > Amphibia > Caudata > Salamandridae > Lissotriton > Lissotriton vulgaris. Next base: position 455,104 of record NW_028245833.1, on the reverse strand, counting down.
TGAGTGCGTTAGACTAGTAACTTGTCTTCTTACGCACCACACTTTTTTTTACCTTCCTCCATTCTGAACTGAATAAAGTTACAGTTCTGGTAATGCAGGTAATTTTAACTCACCTCACTTGAGCACCCCCTTTGTATCACTGATTACTACTGCAATAACTAGTGGATCTTCCTCCAGGTGGAGAATAGCATACCAAAAAAGAAACCCAATGATGATGCTGTCACGTTTATAATTAGGCGGAGAATCAAGATATACCACCCGATTGCCTATGTACGTGAAGGAGGGTTTTTAAAGACAGCAGAAGTACCTGGCCCTGGTTACACAGGTAAAAGTGATCTATTACCCATTGACAATAGACCCACAATTATTGCCCTATAATGAATGACCTATTGTATCTTCTAGTGGTGCCTCTTCTTCCTTTCTAACAGGTACAGTCGCATCTCACCTCATTAGACTTCGTAGTGCTCTAAAGAATTTATTTTTTTCAATCAAAAATATCCAAAATCCAGAAATGACTTTTTGTTTAAACGAGGAAAAGATTTTTCACCCACAATTCTTAGTTCATCGATCACAACTCACCCGGGTTGATACTTTTCCTCCCTGTGCACTGAGATTCACTGTACCAACCACGCCTCACAATCACACAAAGATAAAGCCCCTGTCTCAATAGTGCTGTCGATGAAGTCAAACAATTAGCACCACAACACAACAGACAACTACACCCAGTTTCTTCTACACTGATAACTTATTTATTATTCTGGGATCTTAGACCATCAGACCCGATAACAACTTCAACTTCTCTGCATTAATTGCCAAATTCACAAACAACTTAAAACATCTCCACAGAACATCACATAATCACTGCAAAACACTGCTAGCTAAGCAAAGTAATGACAATGCACAACCCTGTTAATACTCACACCTCCGCTGCTACAACTCGTTTCCGAACCGCTGGAACTCCATCAATTATTTACTCTGGAGGATAGGAACGAACCATGGGCTTTAGGGGTTTGGACTGGTCTGGGTCATTTCTGAATGGGACACCCTAGCTCCCTCACTTCAGTGACAAACCATCCGACGAGCTACCAGTTGATCCAGCGTTGGGCCAATCCTCTCACCACTTGTTGTGCGATAGACCTTTTTTGCCGACTGAGAGGTAGAGGCAGTTAGCATTTAAAAAAACAGTCCCATTGACAGTGCAGCCCATTTGGCGCCACAATAAGCACCAGGAATCTGTGACTATAGTTATGAAGGTTTATTACAAATTAACATTCAAGTTAAGGTAAATTAATCTCAATTCCATGCTGTAAAGATACAGAATAACAATATCCCAACCTCTTTAAGAAGTTCAGATGTACCAGAATAAGGCAGACAAGAAGTCCAGTTACAGCAATACAGAAAATTAATAACAGAATCTCATGCTCAGCGAAGATTTTCCAATTCTCACTTCTGTACATGAGTATAGTCTAAAACCATCAAATTTAAAGTTGAAACTAAAAGGATGGTTTAAACTTAAAAGTGTCCCAAACATCAGGGAAATGCAGAAAATTAAACAAATGGGAGGAAGTGCTGGAAGGGGTCAACATTTCAGAAGCTCGGTCACGAGTCTTCTTGGGATTGAAATATAAGTGTTAGCCTAAGCTACACTTAGCATAAAGTCAAAGGAGAAGCATGGAGTTCGAAACCTCTCAAAGTCCAAAGGAAAGTGGCCAACAATGACCTGTGAGAACACCAATTATTGCCACACAAATCTTCTGAGTACACCCCTTATTCAAGGCATGAGGGGCTCCATTGTTTTTACCATTCTCACGTTATGAGCTCAAACATTAACAAATTCTCCCAGGCCGGTCCTGAGAACGACATTGTCTTTGGTCAACTGAGACTCCTTTCAACATTACTGAATGGAAACTGTCAGTTAACACTCTGGCTTCCCATGTTCTTTCTCAAAGTCTTCTTCTCGGCCTCTTTCTCTCTATCACTAGTACAGCGTTGTATCTGTTCTCAACTAACAAACCATGTGAATATGCCTGCAAGCAGAAATTTTGAAACAGTATTTTATTCAGAAAAAAACATGGGCCTAGTCATGGCAATTTAATGTATTAAATAAATGATGCACATTCAATATAAGTGTGCATATTCAACCAGAAATGAATGGATAATGTCAGTTATCCCCAAGGACCCCACCACCGCCAAAGCCAACCTCCACGAAGGAATGAAGGCCGTCACCGACTGGATGAAGGTCAGCTGTCTGAAGCTGAACTCGGACAAGACAGAGGTCCTCATCCTCGGCTCCAACACTTCAGCCTGGGACGACTCCTGGTGGCCGACGGCACTGGGGGCAGCCCAAACACCCACCTACCACACACGCAACCTGGGAATTATCCTCGACTCAAGGCTCTCAATGACCAAGCAAGTCAACGCCGTCTCCTCCTCCTGCTTCAACACCCTCCGCATGCTCCGCAAGATCTACAGATGGATCCCGGCAGATACAAGAAAGACAGTCACCCAGGCTTTTGTCCGCAGCAGACTCGACTACGGAAACGCCCTCTACGCGGAAGCCCCGACCAAGCTCATCAAACGACTACAACGCATCCAAGACTCCTCGGCACGACTGATCCTTGACATACCACGCCACGGCCACATCAGCCCCCACCTGAGAAACCTGCACTTGCACCCCGTCAACAAGAGTATATCCTTCAAGCTCCTCATCCATGCACACAAAGGCACTCCACAAGACCGCCCTAGCCTACCTCAACAGACGACTTTCCTTCTACATCCCCAACCGCCAGCTACGCTCTGTGACCTCTCAATCGCCACCGTCCCGCACGTCCGAAGAGCAACCACCGGCGGGAGATCCTTCTCCCACGTCGCCGCCAAGACATGGAACACCCTCCCACTGAGCCTACGACAGACCCAAGACCTGCTGACCTTCAGGAGGACACTCAAGACCTGGCTGTTCGATCAGTAGCGCCCCCAGCGCCTTGAGGTTGATTGATTGAGTACATTAGATTCATGGTACACATTGCATTCAGATAAAAAACTTGAGTACATGTGTATAAATGTGACTAAGAACAACATAATAAATGCAAATATAAAACATTAGTGCACACATTACATACGTTTTTCTCGTTTCTAAAGTAAATACACTTAATAGTGTGAGGACGGTTTTCATTATCTTTCTCAGAAGCATGTATCAGTTAATACGGTTAAGGCACGCAGTGTATATGTTTGAGTGTCCACTCCTACAGTAAATGCACTTCAATAGTAATATCAAGTGCAATAGTTTACATCAATATCATTAGGATGCACAAAGTATGTGTGCTAGGTGCACATATATACTGCTTATTCATGACATTAAGGATGGAGCCAAAATTGCGCTGCTCCACATGAGTGAGTGACAGAGATGACTTTCACCTTCTTCAAATTAGAGTTTTACACAGAAATGAGGCCTAACTAAACACATAAATAAGCATACTTCTATACAGCAGATAAATTGTGTCTTAATTGTAATTAAGTTATTTCAGTGTAAGTATGTAGAATCCTGTGCAAACTGCATATTCAACGTTGTTGTTAATGCACAAAATTATAAGTCCACAAACCTTTTCTACATTCTGACACCAGATACACTTAAGGTGACTTCAGAAGAGATTTTTTGATTAATGAAATTTGGTTATAGATGGTATTTTGGGAGGGAGGAAGTTCTATAGGTTAGTTGATAATCCTCTTGGTGTATGCTTCCACACTAGTGAGATTTTGAATCTCATTGTTTACAGTTGGAGAATATGCACTTTATGTATCAGGCCATGTTGGCCCCTGAGATGCTTATCATGTTATTCGGGCAGGTTTGGTGGGTTCTTGTCTTAACGTACCTTCTTTTAAATCACAAATGTTTCTATCAATCTTCTTCCCAAGCATTTGCTTTCTTCTGCAGATAAAGAAAATGGCAGTTGAAGGAACAGAGATTAAGCCGCGGCGATCCCTCATCCCTCCAATAACATTTGAGGTAAGGACGCTTGTATGGCATGCACAAAGGCTGTGCAAGTGAATTTAGTATGACCGAGGTAGTGGAGACGTTTGTGCTGTAATATTGGGAAGGTAGTTCAGTAAATGCTGCACATTATAACATGAGGGAGATGATATATCTCTAGGCTTCTGCCTATTCTTTTTTTCTGTATGGCACGGGGGGAGTAAAACAGCTGTGATTAAACAACTTTTGCTCCCGAGTCCATGACACAGAAAAACAAGCATTGGTAAAACCAATAGGACTGGCCTTGGCAAACTGCAGAATATTTAATTGTTTTATTGTTTACTAAAAGCCCGTCCCGACGTTGTCCGGGTATGAATTGCTGCCGGCCAGTGGTATATTGTTTTGTAGGATTTCGTTTTGATAGCATTTCTTATCTGTGACGGGCCTGTGAAATGCTCAGATTCACAGTGCACTGCTGATGCACTTAAGAGTGCGCGTTCAGTAGTGTGAGAACTCGAGTTTCCCTACTTTATTTTTCATTGCAATTTTATGATTAGCACGAACTTGACAACATGGCATGAGCACAATTTACATTACAGAAGAACACATTCATTTTTGGTAGGCACTGGGAGACAAAGCGATTTGCCTGGAATCACAGGATGTTGAGCTGATGCCGAGATTCGAACGTAGCTCCTCAGCTCTAAAGTTCGCAATTCTAGAACTTGTGGCGGGAGGTGTGTCTAAAAGTGTATGTCGGTGCTGGCCATCAATGAGAGAGACCTGTGCATTTTTCAAATGGGTGGTGAAAAAATATGAGTATGTTGCTGGAGATGTGGGCCGCCGTGCTACCAATGTACTTACCGGGGGAGGGTAAACAGCCACCCATTATTCCGCAACTTTCTTTCCGCATACCATCACTCCGCATACTTTCATTACGAAAGTACCATAACTCCGCAATGCCATTATAACGCATGGCATTACATTTTATATGCTGTTACCACGCATAAATGTACAACGAAATTCTGTGTAAATGCATAAATGGTAAAATCATGTTTTTTTTTAATGTTTGGATAAGGTAAGTATGGGTATAGGGGTATATGTTTTGGGGTACTGAGGTATATGTTTTGGGGTGTTTGTGTATTTTAAGGGTTCAGATATAGTTTTGGGTTATGGGGTACAGGGGTAGTTTTAGGGTTTAGGGATAGGTATGGGTTTTGGGGTACAGGGGTATTTTTAGGGTTCAGGGCTAGGTTTGGGTTTTGGGGTGTAGGGGTATTTTAGGGTTCAGGGGTAGGTTTGGGTTTTGGGGTACAGGGGTATTTTAAGGGTACAGGGCTAGGTTTGGGTTTTGGGGTACAGGGGTATTTTTAGGGTTCAGGGCTAGGTTTGGGTTTTGGGGTACAGGGGTATTTTAGGGTTCAGGGGTAGGTTTGGGTTTTGGGGTACAGGGTTATTTTTAGGGTTCAGGGCTAGGTTTGGGTTTTGGGATACAAGGGTATTTTTAGGGTTCAGGGGTAGGTTTGGGTTATGGGGTACAGGGGTATTTTAAGGGTTCAGGGGTAGGTTTGGGTTTTGGGGTACAGGGGTATTTTTATGGTTCAGGGGTAGGTTTGGGTTTGGGGTACAGGGGTATTTTTAGGGTTCAGGGGTAGGTTTGGGTTTTGAGGTATAGAGGTATTTATAGGGTTCGGGCTAGGTTTGGGTTTTGGGTTATAGGGGTATTTTTAGGATTTAGGGATAGGTTTGGGTTTTGGGGTACAGGGTATATTTATAGGGTTAAGATGGGTTAGTGTTTAAGGGTGTTGGGGTATTTTAAGGAGTAAGGGTGGGTTATGATTATTGGGTGCTGGGGTATTTAAAGGGAGCAGGGTGGGATTAGCACACGATATGAGACATGGCATGAAGGGCTGAACGTACCACACACCCCCAGCGTTTGTCATGCCCCCAGCACACGCCCACAGCACAACTTAGACACGCCCACAAGGGACTACTTTGCTGGCACGGTTCTTTTACCTTTTAAATGTATATGGTGGGCGTCTGCATAGCCTATGTCCTTCTGCTGCAAATGCCCTTTCCAACGCTGTATTGGGTGTTGTGATTGGTGCTGTGGTTCCTGAGATTACCCGCCTCAAAGGTTTGGGCTCTCTCTTTATTATATTAGTACTAGCAGCCCGCCCCAGCGTTGCCTGGGGCAGAAAGGGGCTGGGGGCAGTCGACCCGCTCCCACCCCGACCCCCTCCCGCACCTACTCCCTCCCGCCCCGACTCACTCGCGCCCCCCTCCCACCCCGACTCACTCGCGCCCCCTCCCGCCTTGACTCACTCATGCCCCCCTCCCGCCCGACTTACTCGTGCCCCCTTCCCGCCCCGACTCACTCGCGCCCCCCCGCCCCGACTCACTCGCGCTCCGACATTTGCATTTGCATCACACAGTCTCACTTTCCCTTTCCTTACCTGTGCCGCCGCTCCTCACTGCACAGCTGCTCGTCACTGCACCGCCCTCCTCCTTTGTCATCACGCACGTCGCGTAGCGGCCAGCGCTAGGTCCTGGCCGGCGCTACTTTCAGGAGACTACTTTGTTTACAAACTTAATTTTTTTAATTTACTTATTTTTTTTAATTTATATAGCCTATGTCCATCTACACACCCTGACATTTTCATAGATGTATCGGGTGTGTAGATTGGCGCTGTGGTTCCCGAGTTTACCTGGCCAAAAGGTGCAAGTTCTCTCTTTATAATAGTAGTATAGATAGATATCATGCATATTCCACACAGAGAAAAAGGAAAAAATAAAGCTTAAATGTGGCTTTGCCAGCATTAAAAATGCACTTTTTTGTGATGAAGGCAAAAATAAGTTACCACTTAACCAGGCACTCAAATCGCAAACAGCTAGAATGATACTTAAATGCTTTATAATTTTAACAAGCATTGGCCATGCCAATAAGTCCAACTTCTGAATAAAAATACCTTTTGTGTCATTGATGGGCTTAGGCACTCAATAAGTCATCATACAAGACACTCTGTGACTCCTCTTTGCATTTGTGCACCCTTTCATCCATTCACGACTCATTCTTGGATTCCTCCTCTGACACAATGGCAATAAAACAAATACAAACTCAGCAACATGTGCAAGATAAATTAAAAGAGTGCTAGAAGAAAAAATAAAATATGCCGCTGTCAAAACACAGCAGACGTGCTTGCAATAACTCCGTCCATCATCCCCTTTGGTTTTGCTTTGTTCGCCCTAAGTTGGCAGGGTATGCCCATACGTGAATCCCTTGCTCACTTTGCCACTGTATTCAAGCTAGCCTGGCTGATGACGGCTGATTAGCCAGAAACCGGTCCCGTCCCATGTTTTTAGTGATTTAGTCACTAATGAATAAAAAAAATGAATGTACAGAATACTGATAATGAGAGTAATAAATCTAGCATGTTGAAACAGAAAACGTATTGGGCACTAATCAAGAAATTGTCTGACAATGATAACTGCATTATACGCAACGCGGCTAAAGGGGGCAATGTGGTCCTTTGGGACAGACAAAAAACTTAGCAGAAGCTTATAAGCAATTAAATAACAAGAATTCCTATAAAAGAATTGCTGAGATTGAAATGGTGGAGAGTTATATGGAGTTTAAGGATGACCTCAAGTAGTGGTACGATCACGTCCTCTTAAGTTATGATGAGTTTATGTTTATGAGAAGTGAGAAATCAGTGACAACGGTGTTCTATTTAGTTCCAAAGATTGAAAAAAATGCGGAAAATTCTCCAGGGCGCCCATTTATTTCAGCAATGGGAAGTGCTCTGGAGCAGACATCTAAATATGCGGATTCATTTTTAAATCCTCTAGCAAAATCATTGCCCTCTTATATCCAGGATACAGGGGATTTTCTCCAGAGGATTTATGATCTTCCGTGGCAGAAAGACTACCTATTACTTACCATAGATGTGTCAACGCTGTATACCAGCATTAGACATATAGATGGACTGAGAGCAGCAAAACACTTTTTGGGAACTAGGCCAATTAGACTGTGGTCACACACACAAATGATTTTGCGTATGATTGAAAAGTGTCTAAGCAGCAATTTTTTTCTATTTAATGGCGACCTGTTCCATCAGATCTGTGGCACTGCGATGGGCACCTGCTTCGCCCCCAGCTATACAAATCTGCATATGGGCTGGTGGGAGGAGCAGGTGGTCCAAACACAGTACCAGGAAGAATGGAAAGAAAACAGTATGCACTGGAGTCGTTTTATCGATGATTTGTTTTTAGTGTGGCAGGACACTGAAGATGAGGGAAAAAGCTTTATCAATAAACTACAAAATAACAACTTAAATTTGAGTTTTACCAGTGAAATTAGTAGAACTAATGTTAACTTCCTTGACTTAACTGTGTATATCAGTGATGGAAAAGTAGAAACTAAGTTGTTCAGAAAGCCCACCTCAGGGAACACCCTATTACACACAAAAAGCTTTCACCCAGTGACTCTTAAACCAAGCATCCTTTATGAGAATGTCTTCATGCAAAGCGTAACTGTAACGATGAGGCAGAGACTAATAAAGAGCTAAATATCCTTAAAGAAAGATTTAGAAGCAGTGGGTACCCAAATGAATGGATAGATACAGCAATCAATAGAGTTTCCAAAAAGAAAAGAGAGGAAATATTAATAAAGAAACAAGACCAGTAAAGAAAAGAACACATCAATGTAGATTCATTACAACATTCAGCAAACAGCAAGATAAATTACGGCGCATTCTAAACAAACACTGGCACATAGTTAAAAAAGAACCCAAACTTGGTAAAGTAGTTCCCCGTAGACCACAAATAACATTCAGGAGAGTAAGGACATTTAAACAGGCATTAGTTAGACGCCAAGGTTTTGTAAAATGTACAAAATGTAAGGCCTGTACACATGGAGTCAATACGGAGGAGTACAAACCAGGACTAACTAGGAACACTAGGAATATCAAAGGCAAATACACATGTAAGATCCTAGAGGTGGAAATAGGAAGAAAAAACTAAGGAGGTTGGAGTCCCGATATACTCTAAAACTTGACTCAAAGCAGCCAGGGGGTTTCGACATTGAAGAGGACTTGCACACACATTTATAAATTCAGTAAGAGAGGAGTACCAAATGAATTAGAAAAAGTCGTTTTTTCAGAAGAAATTTTGTATATTAAAAAAACATGTTTTACATTTTTTTTCTAAACAGACTTGGTTAGAGTGTTATTAAAGGAGAGATCCATAGACAATGTCATGATATATGAGGGTATGCGCACTTGGGCTTAATTAGGGAAGCATCTCACTAGAAAGAACTCTGATATAATTTCAGAAGTGTTAATTATATGTATATAAATAAATCATTCTATAAATACTGCGGAAGGTACGATAAGCTAAGATATCACGAAAAGCCCACAGGGGCTGAATTGAATGACAATGTGTTAGCATAATGAGATGTCAATATGCTTTAAAAATGCGTAAATGAAAAAATCACACTATTTAATAGTACTTGACATCTGTGGTATAAAATGAATATAAATGTAAGTATTTATTTTAACTAGACATTATGAGATGTTTTATGTATATTATATCACGTCTTGTGATCCCCGTAGGTTGAAGCTACAAGTCTGTTTTCACTAGCACTGTTTTTGTAGTTTTGTGAATGACACTTGTTTAACATGGAAGTAGAGTTTAAAATGGCAGCGTGCAATGGTCTGGTTATCGGTGACCAAGACTGCTACGCAGTCAAAGCGCGTCTGATAGCGGCTGACAATAAAATCGGTGGAACTCCACATGGCTTCATCATCCTTTCTATAGGAAAAGTGAATATTGTAGGGCGCGTTCTTATGGGGTCCATGCAGACGAAGCAATTTTCATTATGGAGGCGGTGATTTTTGCACGAGGAGCTATATATATATATATATATCTTTTCCAATCCTGCTTTAGAAATCAAAAAACCAGGCACCGACTCCGTGGGATGTAGATCAAAGAAAAGTGTTTATTCCATGCGATACAGCCAGACGTGTTTGGACGGACGAGTCCGCCTTGCTCACTACATCTGATATATATATATATACACAAGATATTTTCACCGGTCCTGGTGAAAATGACGAGCAACTCCGGATTGAGATTCAGAAATCAGTGTTTATTCAGCACACAGAACATATATATATTATTAATGATTTGTTTAGTACAAGATTGTGGCAGACATAAAAGACTAGATTCTAGAAAGAATTATTACAGTGCAAATCGTCTACCCCTAGGGTTTATCAAATATATTAACCAACACCAACATCTTTTCCTACAAAGATAATCTGTTACATGTCATGTGATAAAATACCTGTCTGTAGGCTTAGGTACAGAGAAATAATCGACCCTTTTCACAGTCAATATGTCACGCCTACTGACTTTAAAAAAAAAACCTTTATTTATGGATTTTCATACATGAACAAATAGAGACATAGAAGTTCACTGCCATTTTCCACACATGGAGCAATACATATGCAAGGATGTGCAAGTATGTCAAATAGCGCAATAACCAAGAAGTCCCGTCTGACATCAAAAATCAAAATCTCATAGTCGCTGTCAGCCCCACAATGTAGATCACATCCGCCGCCCGGTATTATTTAACCCACCTGTCATATCATAGACAAAGGAACAAAAGTCAAACATAATAATCATCATTACTGGAAGTATTATTGTTATCTGACATTAATTATATTGAAAAACAATGATCCAATCAACCAACTCCAGCCGGAACTATACCTTGCTCCAGTTGTGTGGTGGACGGCTGCCTATGTGACTCGACATATATCCTTAATGGACCCCATATGTCCCTGGGGCGAGGAGAAGTAGGTAAAGTGGTGGAGTATATCTCGCAATTTGTGTTGCAGGATGCCAAACTGCCCAGCCAACTCTGCAAAGTGGGGACTGATCTGCGACCCCCAATGAATTGCGATCTCCCATTTGGCCAATAACAAACCTAGCGCTGCGAATTTCCACACCTTTTTGGGGAAATTGACCACATAGCCTAACAGTGCCACTTCAGGAATGGAGACTAGGGGCAGACCGATCATCTTGCTGAGGGTCTTGTGCACCAATTCCCAGTAGGGCTGTAGGAGTGGGCAGGTCCATGTGAGGTGTGCGAAATCTGCATAGGGGGCTGCGCATTTGCGACAATTGTGAGGTCTGGACTTATCTAGTCTGTGGGATTTGTCTGGTGTAATGTACATCCTGCGTAAAAACTTGAAATGTAGCAGTTTATGTCTACTGTTAAGGGAAATTACTCTCATACCCGCGCAGCAGTCTGCCCATTGGTCATCAGTGATTGGGTGGCCAAGGTCCTCCTTTCAATGTCTGCGAAGTCTGTCGTCATTTACAGGGATTATACCAGAGGATGCTTTGTAGAGTTTGAAGATGATGTGAACATGTTGTTCGCACTCTATGACCATGGATAACGGCACAAAGGAGTCAGGTTCTATTGGGAAACCGGGCAGCGTGGTGCGTGAAACTGACCCCCTCCGGTTCAGTACAAAGCTATCCATGAATGTGGCATCAGGGAAGCGGTCCGCGTCTTTGACAGAGAAGGCTTGGCTGTCTGTGGGAAGGTCCCCTATTTTGGTAATGTCAAATTTAGTTAATGTACATTGCACAATCTTTTTCCCAGTTATTGGCAACCATCGAGTATTGGGAGGTGGTAGGGAAGATGAGTACAGCGTGGCAGTACCAGTGACACGCTTCAGTTTCTCCCAAGCCCAACTGTTGGTGAACACCGTCTGAACGTCTCTGATATCTCTGGGATGCCCTTGGGTAGTACCGTAGATAATTTGTCGGAAAGGACAAAATCAGACTCCTGTTGGAGGAACGGAATCCTGGCATCTGGGTGGAACCACGAGTAGGCGTAGCTGCATTGGGCAATCAAATAATATAAATGTAAATCTGGCACTCCTTAGCCCCCTCTCACATAGGGAAGAGTAAGTACCTGCCACCTAACTCGAGGTTGTTTGCACCCATACTAATCTAGTAAGAAGGGATCATAATGTCAGGTAGGCTGCTAGGGAGGTGTATCAGAATATTATTAAATAGATATAGAAACTTGGGTAGGACCACCATCTTAAGGATCGCCACTCTGCCAGCAATGGATAGCGGTAGTCTCAGCCAGTGCTCTATTTGTGTTTCTAAGGTGCTGATAGCTTGGCTGTAGATGAGGCGGATGATCAAGGCAGTGTCTAGGTGGATGTTAATACCTAGATATTTAACAGAATCCGATCACCCCTCCAGAGGGAATTTGCACTCCCACGGCTTGGTGCTAGACGTTAAGGGGAAGATCACCGTTTTGTGCCAGTTAATGCAGAGACCCGAATAGCGCCCAAATCGGATTATTTCTCAAATGAGAGGCTCTAGATTAATGTGAGGTTCTCTCACATTCAGAACTGTGTTGTCCGCATTGAGCAAAACTAGAAGAGGACCTGTGTTAAATTGTAAGCCTCGCCGCAAATGATTTTCTTGAAAGTGGTGAATTAGAGGATCCATAGCCAGGATGAATAAGAGGGGCGAGAGTGGGCAGCCCTGCCGCGTACGTCTAGACAACTAGTAGGAGTGGGAAAGTGTACAGTGTAGCAGGGATACTGCTCATACACAGAACTGTGCATAGAGATTTGGCACCTCAGTGAATTAGGGTGTACCAAAACTCACCTTAGAAGCCAAAATCCTCTACCAGACTAGCAATCAGTGTCTCATTGGTTCTTCCATACCCCCAATGATTAGACAATCCAGAACATGGAACTTAGAATACCTCAGGCAATGTGGAACACATGAACACTCTTTCGTTATACTCTCATAATCCAAAACTGGGAGTAAATGAAGACATGTGCAAGTTGGAAATATTTATTTCTAATGCCGTGTTCTCAGGTGGAGTATCTTAGCTAATACAAGCAGACATATTATAAGCAACAAGATTATCAGCATAGTTACTATTCCATAAAATACAAAACGAGAAAGCATGTTAAAATGCTAAATGGAAAAAGGCTAGATTACACCTAGATTTCACCCTCCCTTGCTAGTAGGTTATTTTATACCTACAAAAGGTCTCTTGGGTTTACAAGGGCGGCCCCATACCTCTGGATCACATCATTTTTTACACCAGCTCTCTGCATACAAATGTTCTCCAAGTGTGTTTGCATGCCTGCGCAGTGCATTATTAAACGCGCCAAAATCAGAGGTGGCCACAGCTGCATATATGTTGTCTAGAACGTGCGCTGATCAGACCGAACAACAACCTCTGTGTTGAAAAACCTTGAAGGCCTTGGCACTCACTGTTCAGACAAAGCTTACCAAGCAAAGCTGCTACTATAGGAAAACATATTATTCTTGTGTGAAGCAAAACAGTCTGCTAGACTCTAAACATTTATAATAATGTGTGCCGTGTGCAAAGGCAGCAGAAAGGAAAAATTGTGTTTAAACTTCGAAGAAGCTCATGCAAACTTAACACAGTGTAAATGCAAGGCTCATCCCCATGACAACAGTTTATTTGGAGCCGCACTACAGAGCGGCTGTACAGCAAAGAAGTAGTAGCATTGAAACCCATTGGCATTCCCATTCGGCGCATTACGGACACAAAAAAGGGCCACTCCAAGGAGTCAAACGTCTTCTCCGTGTCAAGTAGGATGGCCGCAGCAGGGGTATCTGGGTTGATTCAATGGAGGACAGAGAAGAGAGTCCGAAGATTGAACAACGTGGATCTATGGGGAAAAAAAACGGATTGAGCTGGGGAGATAATGAACTCCATCAATTGAGACAAATGCATGGCGACAATTTTAGCAAGGATTTTATAGTCCACATTTAGTAAAGATAGGGGCCTATATGACCCACAGAGACGCTGGTCTTTGCCCGGTTTAGGGAGGAAGATGATAACCGCGTAGGGTAGGGGAAAGGATCTGTTTCTCAAGGGCCTCTGCGTATACCTCAATGAGGTGGGCTACCAAGAGATCCTTGTAATTTTTGTAGAAATCGCCAGTGAAGCCACCTAACCCAGGGGCAGAGGAGGATCCAAGAGTTTCGATGGCCGCAAGAACATCGGCTTCGGAAATTGATTCCGCTAAGAATTCTTGCATGTATTTTTCAAGGTATAGTAGTGCGATTTCAGATAGATAGTTTTCTTGGGCTGTGGGATCATTCCCTATTTTGGATGCATATAGGGCTTTGAAATAGTCCAGAAATTTGTCGCGAAAATCTGAGGTGGTGGAGAGCACTTAGTTAGCGGGAGAACAGAGCTCCTTAATGTGGGCCTTACTGTATGGGGGGGGCGAAGCATCTGGGCAAGTACATGGCCTGGCCTTTCCCCCTTGCTGTAGCACCTGACTCTTTGGTATTTGCCCAGAAACAGAATTTCGTGATCCGCCGTTTCCCGGTAGTCTGCAAGAAGTGCGAGTCGTTGCTTTTCCGATAGGAGGGTCGATGACGGCATCAAGCGCAGCCAGGTCATGTTCTATGCGGGACAGCGAGTTTCGCAGGACCTTAAGCACACAGGCGTGTTTGGCGATGCAGACACCCCTTATGTATGTTTGAAACCCTCCCACAGGACCGCCGAAGTGTCTACCGAGCTGGTGTTAATGGAATAATATTCTTCAATGGCTTCCCGTACTTCATTATTAAAGGAGTCTTCGAGTAGGGCACGGATGGGGAAGCTCCACTGGGGATCAAACCCTTCAGGTCGGGGGACATCAAGGTGTAGTACAACGGGAGAGTGGTCAGAATATGTCCTTGGAAGTGTTGTGAGGGAGTGAAACCAACCAGAGACACCTGGGGAAATCAACAATTAGTCAATCCTCGTCCATTTGTTGTATTGGCCTGCATAATGCGTGTGTTCTGTGTGGGAGGGATTTCGGGAGCACCAGATGTCTAATAAGGGAAGTTGTTTGCAGAGGTTGAGTAGTGCTCGGCGCGCGCAGGGTTTGGAGTCAGGGAAGGTACTGTCCAACAAAGAATCTAGAAGCAAATTGAAATCCCCCCCACCCACAAGATAACGCATAGGGCCTAATTTTGAGAGTTGAGCGTATAGAGAATGAAAGAATTCTGGGGAATCAGTATTCGGGCGTAGAAGCATACTAGAGCTATCTTATGTCTCAATAACAACCCCGCTGCAATGGAGTATTGTCCCTCACTGTCATTTACGATTGAGCTTGGGCTGAAGAGAAGCCTTTTATGAATAAGAATAGCTGTATCTCTAGCGTAATTGCTATAATTGGCAAAGTATCTGTGTGTACCCCAGCTGGATGCAAAGTGAGTAGAGTCTGAGTGACGTAGATGTGTCTCCTGTAGGAAAGCTATTATCAATTTTGTGGCGGAGTAGATAGTGCAGGACATGTTGTTTTTTGCGATTATCGTTAAGGCCCGTACGTTCCAGAATATTAAGGAGAGGCCAGAGGGACCTGCCATAGTACCTAACTGGCCCATCTGAGATCTCAATGTGCATGATAAATGCGGTACTAAGTGTGTACATGTTATCCATGACAGTGAATAGCATCTTGAAAATCCAATAACATTTGTGCCGAAGCAATTGTCCCTGCCACCCTCCACCCAACCTCGCAACCAGAAAAGCAAGGCCTACCCAAGACTGAAAACAGAATACAAAATACCAATCGAATTGACAATGGAGTGAGATATACACTGAAGTGGTACAACCATAAAATAGAACACCAAGCTAAGGTGTACACCAAAGGGGGGGTGGCAACGACACGTCATCTACCCAGCCAATTGAATTATTTCACATTGATGAAGGACCTTATCTCAAAACAGATACATAATATTGAAAAAAATCAAAATGCTTGCTGGAATCAGCCAGACCCAGTTCCTGAGAAGAGGTCCCTGCTGGCATCAGATTCACTGTGCGGCGGGGAGGGGCGGATACCATCACCAACCGTCTGATTATTCCATCTGTATACTTGGCAAAATTCCTGCACTCCGATTGGTTTATCGAATATGCAAGTCTTGCCATTTACCTCCACTCTCATCCTATCCAGGTATAACATACCATATTTTAAACCAAGGTTCCTGAGTGTGGGTTTGACACCTGTGTATTTGTGACGGGCCTCTTGCACCATGATCGTGAAGTCAGGATACAGCAAAATCTTGGAGCTCTGCCAGATGGCTTCCCCATGCTCCCTCACCAGGGGCAGTACTGTGTCACCGTCCCAGTAGTTCATGACTTGTGCAATGACTGGCCTCGGAGGACACCCTGGGTTGGGCGGAGGCCCAAGTGAGCGGTGAGCGCGTTCAACTTCAAAGCTCGGTGTGAAGGAATCTCTACCGAACATATCAGCTAAGAGAGTTTCTACAAAGGTGTCCAGGCGGCCAGTGACTGTAGATTCGGGAACCCCCATGATGCAAATATTATTGCGTCTGCTGCGTGCTTCAAGATCCTCATTTTTAAAGGCCACATCTTTAAGTATGCGCTCCATATGCTCTAGCCTCTTGCGGGATTGGGCAGTGCCGTATCCAATGTCGGATAGGCGGGCCTCCGCAACATCCAGGCGTCGATCTTGCACCTCAATGTTTGCTCCCATATCGGCAAGCCTCTTGTCAAATGCATCAAATCGGCCATCCAGAGCTTCAAATCCCACCTTCTGTTCCTGTAGCAGCACTGTGGATTGTGCTGAGGAATCATCTGGTCGGTCCACACCTTGCCCTCCGCCGCCATCCTGGTGTTACTTTCTGAGTCCGTGTCAGTGAGCTTTTCGAATGGAAGCGTCTTCTGTTTTGTGTCTTTGCTGCCCATGCCGTGGCGCAATGATATAGATGGGGAGGCAATGAAAGGTTCCAGCGTGTATTGCGCAATGAAGATCCAACAATGCGCGCAGCAGTTAATGGGGGGACACCCAGCACCCGAGGAGTGTAAAGCAGGGAAGTGTCTCTCCAGGAGCAAGCAATGAGATGTAAGTGCCTACCTGGCAGTAAAAAAGAGGAGGTAATGAACCTCCCACAGGAGTGATCACAGATCTCAAGTCCGAGGACAGAGGAGTGAGGAGTGGACCATCGAAGGACCACTGCGTCCGCTGCTCTCCCTGTAGGGCCTTGCTGCAGGCAGGTACCACCAAGCGTTGGGTATTGTGCGATGGGGGCCCCCCAAGGTGGCGCTTCGAGTCGCTGTGTTCGGGCGGGGGTTTGGATGAAGTTACCATGCTGAGCAGGGCTGCAATGTAGTCAGGAGAAATGGTGGGGGTTTGATGAGAGGCTGAATTCGCTGATTTGCTGGCATAAGTCAGCCCGCAATCGGAGTAACAAGCGTGCTTGGTGAGCAGCGAGTTGCTTCACGGTTTGCCCCTGTCAGCCGGTATCTTGCATTTAGGCCGCCGTCACCAGGGTCCGTCCGCGTTTACAGTTTCTCCAGGCCGATGAGAGGAGGATGGTGCTGCCCGGTGGGGGAGGGAGGAGACTGCAGGCCGGCCGCGCCATCAAACAATCGGGCAGCCCACTCAACGATCGCTCACGGTCAGCTCACCTACCGCTGGGTTCACACCATGGGCTGCTGAGACGCGGCTGCTGGGCCCACTCGTCCCGGGGCTCCGTCCGGATCATATGCCGCGCTTCTCCCAGGCTCAGTTCGTCCGCCTCAGGCCACGCCCCCCAGCCTACGTCAATGCAGTTTCCATTTGGCGGCGGAATGGCAGTGCCGGTCTCAGCAGGATCTCAGGGGTCTGGTGATAGCTCGGATGTGCTGATCATGACTGCGTATGTTGGGGATAACAGCAGCTGTGTCAAGATGGTGTGCGGAGCTTCAATACCGCGTGGCCATCTTGGTCTGCGGCTTGGCCACGCCCCAACACCTACTGACTTTAGCATAACGTTTCATTATAAAGAATCGAGCCGATAACTTTATTGTTTTTTATTGTTTTTTTAATATTTTGATTTGCATTTTTAACCAACATGAACACAGCTGGCAAGTCACAGGTAATTATCCACACACCCAGGTGCCCCCCCGTCCTCCAACCCACCTTCCGCAATGACAACATCGTGAACAGCAGCTCAACAAGATCCAGCCTCCTCCTACAATACATTATTCTGCAACTATAACTTTATTGTTGGCTTGTCACCATAACCAACTCAGACCTACTGTGTTGGTCATAACGCCTTCCCACAAGGCAACTATCTGGTATATCCATATAAACTAAAAATAGGTACAAAATATAGTTCTCAAAATAATACAAAATCCCTACTAATAGAGCACAAGAAGGATTGTCAAAGTGCAAACCATCTATCCCCAAGGTTTGTTCAGGTGGGTCACCAACACCAAAACCCTGCCTTATACAGTAAACTGTGAGATTCCATTTAACAAAATACCTGCCTACAGGCATCAGCTCAGTGTAATAATGATACAACCATAACTGTCTATTGCTATGTGTACATGCTTTCACAGTAAGTTTGTAAGGCCTACTCGCTTTGTTATTACTTTTCATTATAAACATATCACATCTAAGGAATCTGATATAACTTTTCCCAGTGAACCGATACACCTTTAGCCTTTACCAATGGCTTTACACTAAATACAACACATCCTACTGAAATGCAGCATCAGGCATCCTCATACCTAAAGTTCTTTGTGGAAATATACATACTCAAAGTCCTTCTACACAAACATTAATCCTTAAGGATACAAGTTGCACGGAGAAAATCTTTTAGCATTTGTTGTGCTAGATCGGGTATGTAAAAGGGTTTTTACTTTGACAAACATATCTCTGTAGTTTACAGGATTGACTCATTCTATTATTGCAGGGGTCTTCCAACTAGGACAGCAACTTGGTGTACATAATATCTTCAGGAAGAGGAAGATGGATTTGTTATTTTCCTTTATTCAGTTGCACCTTGTGTGACAGTGGTAAATTAGTTGAGAGATTCTGAGGTTCCAAAATATTTGTACAGAGTAATGGTCAATGGTTAAGCAACTGGCCACTATAGAGTGTTTTTTTGTACTTATCAACTGCTTGTGAACCATGACTTTGTTAAAAGCAACACCCTTAAAGCTAGAGTGGCTTTCAAATGTCATTCTGAAGAGAAAATGTCTTTACATTGTAACATATATAAACAAATTGATATTTATAATGTCAAAATAAGCACCAATATAGTACCAATATATGTTTGTCTTTTATAGCTGATTGTTAGTGAAATTGGGCCGTATTCACAAAAGTAATCTGAGACAAAATCCTAACTTTACGACTTTTAGTATTCACAAAAGGCATTTAGTAGTATTAAAGTTAGGATTCCTAACTTTACTACTACTAAACTGAGACAAAATCCTAACTTTACGACTTTTGGTATTCACAAAAGGCATTTAGTAGTAGTAAAGTTAGGATCTGTATTGCAAAGGTAGTGTAGCCATGTCTCTGTGCTGCAATATAAAAACATTGGTCTCTGATATAGCCGAAGTGGTGCAGATATTGCCAGAGATGTTGAAGAGGTGCTGCAGACAAATCTCTGTAGTGTAGTACAGCAGAGGTGGCATAGTTGTCTCAGCATTATAACTCTGGTAGTCCTAACTGACTTGTTTCGCTACCCCACACAGTTCTAACAGTTCTCCTCAGTATTATAGTGCTGTGCTATAATACAACCACATGCCAGTCACTACAGACAATAAAAGTAGGTGTTTCTTTCTTCCTGTAGGTGAAGCCAGATTCTTTGGGGATTTCAACAAAAATCATCCTCAAGGTTGATGTAGAAATGGGGAAGCTTGTTATTAAGAAGTCTAAGGATGGCCCAGATGATAAATCGTATGACAACAAAAAGAGTAAGTAGCCATGCAAGCTTATTTAGGGGGACACTGCTGTAAGTGAGGCACATCATATCACAAAGACTGCACATCTGCCATAGTCATACAATCTTGTCACTACAAATAATGTGTCTGCTTTTGTCATCATGCCAAAATCACCTCTGCTGCTGCAGGTATTAGCGCTTTCACAAGTTTATTTGTTATGTTGTCTGTGACTCCTTTATTTTGCTTTATCTGTTTCAGTGCTAGGCCCATATCCCTTGTTATGCTGTATCTATTGCAGTGAAAAGTCTATGGGGTCGTGTCACAAAGGCATAAAGATGTGAAGACATACTTCTGGAGTGCAACTTCATGTATTCGTAAATGCCTGTGAATCGACTCCAAATATTCAACTACCTTTTAGTAAAAGTGCAGCGGGCACAGTCTATTCTAGTTGTAGTCATTGTATAGGAATATTCCCATTTTTGTCACATTTTGGAGGTTGAAGGGCAAATTAACAAAGGCATTTAATACTCTATGAGCACCACTTCACTTATTAATAAATACATTTGTGAATTGGTCCCATTTTCCTTATTTTGCTGTCAGAGTGTTGGGCTCCTTCTTCTGTTATGCTGTATCTTTTGGAATGTGAGGTCTATATCTCTTATTTTGCTGCATATATCGCAGTGTTGAGCCCATACCCCTTGTTATGCCAGATCTGGTGCAGTTAAATTCCAGTTCCTTGCTAAGCAGCTGTTTATTTCTCAGTGGTATTTCCAGATCCCTTGTTATGTCAGCCCTGTTGCAATGTTACATCTAAACCCATTGTTCCACGGTGTCTGCTTTTGTAACAACCCTGTGGCATTAGTGAGGTGTTCAGCTGTAGTGACTGCTTTTTTTTGTGCTAGCAATTAAAATGCCTGTATATTGGGTGCCGGTGAACTACTGGATCAACGGAGTTCACAGGGAGAGGATGCAGACCTCAGAGTTGGGTGGTAGGTTTAGCAGCAGCAGTCCGTGCAAGTAAGCACGGTGGGGCAGGGCGGGCGGGGGGATATTGACAGACGACGGAATAGGATTTATATATTTCCAGCTTTTGCCTTGACTCCCCTGCTCAGATATCCGGGTTTTTACCCACTTTCACATCAGGATATAGCTTTTCTAGCACCGTGATATCCCTCAGGATGACTGTTGCGCTTAATAAATACAAAATACAAATCTTTAAATTTCCCTATTCCGTCGTCTGTCCACCCCCCCACCACTCCTCTCCCCCCACTCACACACACAGCTCTTACCTGCATGGACCACCGCTGAGATTTAGTGCTTCATAAGCCGGATCACTAATGTTTGTCTCTATTTAGTCCGACAGCTTATCAAGTCCCAGAAGTTCCCTAACAAGTTGGTGATTGTGCTTGAGACGGAGAAGGAGAAAACCCAGCGGAAGGAGTATGTGTTCTCTGACACCAAGGTGTGTTTCATTGTATTTCCTTTTTGGGAAGTGAGTGACACCGTTGCAATATTTGTGTGGCCCCTTTCACACCTTGCAAAAACAACAAGTGATGGGCAGAATGCAGAACAATGTCATACATTCACCCCAGTACAGAGATCTGGGCCTAAATCCATCGTTTTTTTGCTCACCATGCCATTCCAGTTTGAACCCAGCCATATGCAAATCAGTCTTGACCCTGTGCCCCATGGGAACAGTCCAGCCCGAACTGCCAAGCCAGGTCCTCCCTGCACTGGAGACAAGCATCCAAGGACCGGTTTCAGGCTTTCAGCACTCATCAGCCTGGATAGCTTGATTCTAGTGGGATGGAGAGCACGGGACTCACGTCTGAGCATACCCGCCCCACTCGGGGTGACAAATGCAAAAATAACAGGTGATGGACAGAATGCAGAACAATGTCATACATTCACCCCAGTACAGAGATCTGGGCCTAAATCCGTCGTTTTTTTGCTCACCATGCCATTCCAGTTTGAACCCAGCCATATGCAAATCAGTCTTGACCCTGTGCCCCATGGGAACAGTCCAGCCCGAACTGCCAAGCCAGGTCCTCCCTGGACTGGAAACAAGCATCCAAGGACCGGTTTCGGGCTTTCAGCACCTTGCCATGAGATGTGAGGGAGACCAACTATGTGTGCTGGGATATCATAATCAAAGTCAGAGCCGGAATCAGATCCCAGGTATATCCTAGGTCGTAGGTCATGAAAGGTGTGTGGGATTAAGATCCCTGTGGACAGATATGGAAGCCCTGGGGTGTCTTTGAGAATCACTATGATTGTGTGAAGTTTGTGGGAAAAAGCATAGTAAGAGGTATGAGTAACTAAGAAGGGAGAAAAAGGAGAAAGCAGTTGTAAATGTTTAACGAAGATGATAGAATGTGGTAGATGCCATTAAGAGAGGAAGCAAGTGAAAGAGGCTCTGTTTCAAGAGTTGGGGGTGGGCAGGATGTCATCCCTCTATTATGCACCATTGTCAAATGTGTGTGAGGGACACCTTCCTGTGTGGGTAACACTGGTGCAGAGTGGTTGGATTTGAAGTAGTACATACTACAGTGCATGGGGAATAGAGATGATAATGTGTATGGGGAATTTCCAGTGGAAGAGAGCTAGCGGGAGGTAGGACAGTATGGAAAGGACAGGTGGGCATTCTGTTTGAGAGAATAACCAAACACGGATGTATGAAGAGGAGCATACCTCTTTGGTTACAAACAATGGTCATTGCTCACTCACTGTTCATCTTTTCACCCACAGAAGAGGGAGGGCTTTTGCCAGCTTCTACAGCAGATGAAAAACAAGCATTCGGGCCAGCCAGAGCCAGACATGCTCACAATCTTCATCGGGACGTGGAATATGGGTATGAACAACTTCTTCATACAACATAACTTGTGCTCAGTGCTTAACAATCCAGTCACAGTATCCAAAAGGCAACAGACTCCTAGAAACTATTTTGTAGTACCACACTGTGATGATATATAGCTACATCTCTCTTGGGAATTATGCAGACATAACAACAGCATTACCTGAAACTACTAGATACTATTGTGGCCCCTGTAGTAATAATACAAATTGAAAGACACCGGGGTCTCTGTGACGTCCAATCATATATACAACTCTCACTTTGAGAAAGACAGCTTTTGGGATGAGTGGGCGACCAGGCACACCACATTCTTGTAAAGCTCCAGTCATACAATAAATCTGACTTTTTGAAGCTTGATTCTTGAGATCCTCTGGTCATACCACTTACATCTCCCAGACCCCCCAAACACTTGAGTCCCTTCAGTTATAGCGCATGATTTGTTTTAACTTCTTCCCAATCAGAAAAATGTTGCTGAATGAACCCACGAAAATATAGAAAGTGCCTTACTTTGTACTAGGCTTCCCGTTAAACGCGGCAATATAGCATGAGCAGAGCATGTCTTCCATCTCTGGTGTGATGTTTTTATGTTTTAAATTAACATTAGTTCATGGACTACTTTGATTATTGTGGACTTCAAAACATCTCAAGGTTATCCTGCACTTCATCCAAGCAATATCAAAACTTTATGCTTTTCCTATATACAAATTTGAATACTAGCAATAAGAAGGAAGTGCAAGATATATCCTCACATCTGTAGAGGAATATATTGATGACGTCACTACACATGCAGTGTGCGTATGATGGGGGAATGCGCGCAGAAGAGAAGGCAGTAAAGATTTGAGTATGGTCACTTTTATTTTTAGAAAGAATGTGTTATCAGAATCCATAGTGTGACAATGGGATGTCAGTCCCACAATCTTCACTCTATCTTCCCTGTGACTTGTGTAGACAAGTGCTAAAGCCTACAAGAAATTAGATTTATGCTTACACTGATATGAAGTTAACTATGTTTCTGAAGAAATGGGCAATCCGCACTCCCACATAAATATAAAATATAATTTGATTGAAATCTAGTCTGTTCTTTAAAAATTATTATGGATTTGTGCATTTCAGATGGATGGATATATTGTCATACGAATATGAGTGAAGAGATGTGTGCCATCATGTGTTCTCCACTGTGACAGTTACACTGCTTTGGGATATTGTTTACTTCTACTTTAGGCGATGCCCCGCCCCCTAAGAAGATCACCTCTTGGTTCCTCTCGAAGGGTCAAGGAAAGACACGAGATGACAGTGCTGACTACATCGAGCATGATATCTATGTGATTGGCACTCAGGAGGACCCCCTGGGTGAGAAGGAGTGGGTGGACATCCTGCTGCGCACGCTACGCGAAATAAGCACTACAGACTTTAAGCTGGTAAGTGGGCGCTGGTGATTCTCCCAGGACCTGCTGCTATCTTCTCAGCTTTTACCTGTCCTCTAGGGCTACCTGATTGAATGTAGTTCAGCCTTGTACCCCACCCTCGGCTTTAGCTCTGAGCTTTGAGATGATGTTCTCATCCATTCTCTCCTCTGATTGGGTGGGTTTTCTGGGTCCTTCTGCCTCAGTGGCCTTCAAGGTGGTGGCACTAATGCAAATAATGACGACTTACCTCTTGAGCTCAATGCCTCTGACAGTGCAGCCCAAGAGTTTCTACACAAACCAAGGAATAATGGTGTTACCCAGCCTGATGGTTCAGCCATTGCTGCCCCCATGGCACTCTTGCTCTGGTGACGGTCACTGGACACCAGTATCACATGCCCCAATGCTGTGGTGCAGGAGGATGCTGAACTAGGCACATGTAACTCTGGGTTTTAGTTAAGTATGGGCGGAAAATCCGTTCCGCTCGCGGATTTTGCGGATTTTGGGTAAATTCGCAATCCGCGAATTTCCCGCAAAATCCGCAAATCCGCGAGCAGCGGATTTTATGGCTTGCTCGCACTGTTCGCGTGAGTTCGCGGCTTCCCAGTTCAACTTCGCTCCCCGCGAATAAGCGCTAAATTGCAGAAATATGATCTTAGCAAAACTGAAACTACTTACCAGGTTCAAAAGTTCAAGCTCATCATTAGTAGCCATTTCCTGTAGTGCTTCCTGAGAGGCCCCTCCAGAGTTCAGTTGCCTACTTGCAACTATTATGTGACCCTGCTCTGACCCTCAGAATAGTTACACATATGCCACAAAGGTCCTGAATTACAGCTAAGGGAGACAAGCAGGAGCCAGGCTGGAAGTTCAAATCCAGTGACACATTAATCAGCCCCTAATTCATTATTGTCAGTTGGGGCAGGGCAGGGGTTGTAACTAATTTTGCAACAATGAAAGCACTTAGCAAGTGCAAAAGATCACTAATCAGGAAGCACTAAGGAAGCAGGTGCCAGCTAAAAAAATATTCTGTGACACATTAATCAGCCCCAAATTAATTCAGGTCACTTGAGGCAGGGAAGGTGTGCTTTGCTTTGCCACAATAATGTACACTGGACAACCAGAGGGTGCTGTGATGAAACAGAGGGTGGCATGGGTGAGCCAGAGGGTGGCATGTGGTGACAGAGGGTGGCAGTGATGAAGAAGAGTGTCCCAAACAGGCTGGACACGTAGAAACAACAAGTTCGCAAAACTTGCGACCCGACAGGTAAGTTCGCGTTTGCGAAATTGTACAAAAACCCTCGCGACCTGGCAGAAACCCGCGCGAACACAAAAAAAAAAAAATCTGCAAATTTGCGAGAATTCGCGGATTTTGCGGATTGCGAGTTCGCAAATCCGCAAAATTCGCGAACGCCAGATTCGCAAAATTCGCCCATGCTTAGTTTTAGTCTGATCATAGTATTGCTCTAATGAGTCTTCAGGATCACTTGCAGGTGAATCTCCTATTGGACACAAATATATGCAAATATGTATTGATCCCTTGGTCTGGTGTATCTTACAGTTAAGCCTCATGTGGACTCTGTGGCACCAAGGCACCTTCCTTGCTCTGTTTGAAGTGGGATACCCAATTGGTGAGTTAGTACCATGGTGAACAGCTGGAGCTGTTTTACAGAGGATTGTCTGGATTTGCCAGTATTGTCTGTCACTAAGATGCAAGGTGGATGCTCAAGGGTCAACGTGACCTTGGACACTTCCATTCTGATGGACATTGTATCTGATCTATGTGGGTGCTCTTCAGGCACTCACACAGTGGGACAGCACCATCCAAACCAGGGAGTGAATGGGTCATATAAACATGCACTGAAAGTTTGATTACTGCAATATGTTTATCAGCTGCCTTGTTATAATTTAAGTTGCTGGTGTTTACATAATATGTTTATATCTGTAGTTTATGTATGGTGTAAAATGATTACACAAACTGTAACAATATTTTGTTAGGTACACATGGGGTTCTTTCTAGGTTTTAAAGTAATGCTTCCATTGCATACAGTGGGGTGACGGTGTCGTCAAATTGTAGTTATGGGTACTGGGATATGTTAAATGTCGCACTGCTTCACAGTCACTGGTAAAGGGCTCTCAGCAAGTATTGGACTTACTTTTTGCAGCGAGGTAAGTATCTGCCATGCCTGCCACTTACTTTTAGAGCAGAAGCAGTTTCTTTTCACAGGTTTATATTCTCAGATTGCATGCTGTCGCAAAAACCTCTACCTGCTATGGTCCTTAAAAGCCTGCATAATATTGAATTACTATTTGCCTCCTTTATTTTGAGTGCTTCTCTGATTCTCTTATATATATATATGGAACCTAAGACTTCTAACACCTGGTCAGCATTAAAGAAGGGCTTTAAGATCTGCCCCCAATGTAAGGCTTGCCGTTTTGGCAGTAACAGGACACATTACAAAAATCCTTTTTCTGAGCATCCAACCGCCATTTCTAAATGGCTCACATGTAAAACAGAATATGCCGTTTACGTGTTGGAGTGCCCTTGTGGGCTACAATACGTGGGCAGCACTAAGCTGCCCGCCCACAAGCGCATCCTCCAGCACATAAGGGCTATCTCTGGACATGATCAAAACTATCCGGTTGCCAGGCATTTCCAGGACAAACATCTGGGCGTCCCTGATTCACTTCTCTTCTTTTTAATTGACTGTGTTGAGGCATCAAGGAGAGGAGGTGACCGTGAGGCTAAACTCCGGCTTCTGGAGACTCGATACATTCTGGAGTTAAACACCAAACACCCGAACGGTCTTAATGACAGGGAAGACCTTTATACTTGCCTCTAAATCATTTCCATACCTGCTCACGCCTGTCCGGATATTTTATTACTCCATTTACTGTTCCCTGATAAATGTTTCCTGTTGTATATATGATGAATTTTTCTTAATCTTCAGCACATTGCTGTTCATGATTTTATCTTTTGGAATCATCTATGTTTAATACCTTGCACTTTATTGGATCTTTGCACTTCACTTAATGCACTTTATCTGTCTATGACAATTATCGTGACTTGCCCATTTGGGCTCTATTTTGAATGCATATTTTGGTGTCATTACTTTGCTGCTATTTGATATTTTTTTATTTGCATGAATTGCAAATACTATACCCACTTGTACATACTGGAATGTTTGGTTTTTAATACTGTAGTTTGTACATAGATGAAATTTTTTATCATGTGCATTTACATAACAGTGTTTTTTCTATTGATCAAGTTTTGCATTTCTTCATGGTTTTAACCTGTACATACTGATTCATGTACTTTATTGGTTACAACGATATGAATTGTTCAATCTTGATGCCTGGTAAGCCCACTTGGGCAGTATTCACCATTCCAATGTATTCATATGCAGCAATTGCGTGTTTTGAAGTATTTTCTTCATTTCTATGACACACTTTTTGCACTGTCACTTTAAAAGTCTAGCTCGATGTACACTGTTTGTCATGTGATCAAGCCTCCCTGGAGGCGAAACGCGTCATGGCGGCAGCGCTGGCTCTCAGAAAATAAACACTTTTCACCAGCACCTTTTGGGTCGGCTCTTTGTTGCTAAAGACTTGGAGACTTGCTGTTCCGTGCAACAAGGTTCGCTATATATATATATATATATATATATATATATATATATATATATATATATATATATATATACTACTCTTAAATCTCCAAGCCTGTCTGTCTGAAAGTGTTTCTTGAAATCATTTGCTACTCACATACTCCCTCTAATGATCACACCTTAGTCACTAATGTACCACAAAGAAACTACTGCAAGAAAGGGTTTAATTCAGCATGAAAAAACAACTCCAGTAACCAATGGACTGACCACTAACTCTGGGCTCCTGGCTAGTGTGCTACACCTCATCAGGGGTGGTAAGTACTATATAAATGCAATTTCAGTTCAGTATGTGACTAGGCATCATTTTATTACTCTGTTACATGTACAGTTTCATTGCCAGTCTTATCTGGGTGTTGCCCTTTCATAACGGTTCCCCTTGATATCTGTTTATAGAAATGATGACTCTTGCGTTGCTCTAGAGTGTGACTGTGCTCCACAGAGCTTTCACTAGTTCACAGCATCCATCCTATCCACCTCACTGTCATGTGCTTACAATGAATTAGGTTATGACATGTGTTTCTTGCTTTTATGTACAATATCTTGTCACTGTGCTAACTCCAATTTGCAGTGTTCCTTTGGGATTGGGGATTTTCACTTGACCAGCTGAACTACACGTGAAGCGGTTGCTCCTGCCCTCCTCCCGACCTACAAGCGCCTCTGTGGTATCGTTCGCGCTGCCTATCCACTGGCATTTTATTCTCTTATCTTGCATTTTCAGCCCTGATTCAGCACCCTGCTCCCAGCGAAGCGCTCCGCATTTGCGTAGTTATTTGGGGTCATTTGTTCCTACGTGCATTGCGCTGCTGACTGTCGATTACCATTTCAGGGCTTAACTATTGTAATTGATGACATGTGTGCATAGCGCTGCTGTTGGTATCCTCGCATTTGCTTATTTGTATGTTGTTTGACCTCGCATAGCGTCCTGTTGTTGTTTTTGTGCCCACCATTTTGTTGTGTCTGCAGACCGTCCCTCCCCCTTCGCTAACGCCTCCCAGCTCCCCCTCCCACGCTCCGCCCCGCCACTCTCCATTTATGACAGATGTCCAAACGCGCAGCGTCCACGCGCAGCGACCGCGCCCCATTCGCGCCGAAGGTGCGCCAAAGGTAAGCCCGTCTACGCCCGTCCGCGCCTGGACCGCGCCCAGCGCCAGACCCCCTGGTTCCCGCAATGCCCAGCCCACTCGCATCACTTACGATGCCACCACCCTCCTAGCCCTTAACCCCGGCCGTTACCCCAACTGCGTCCAAGCCGCTCCTGGACACACCCATGGACCCTTCTTGTGCAACTCCTGCAAGTTCGACGGCACCAAAACCAACTCCTCATCCACCAACACCAAACAGAGACCTGACACCAACCACCTAAATTGCATCCTGCTTAACACTCGCTCGGTCCTCAGACACGCCATCGACCTTTGGAATCTACTAGACACCATCTCACCGGACGTCGCCTTCCTAACAGAAACATGGATGAATGCCTCTTCAGCCCCAGACATCACCATTGCCATCCCGGAAGGATACAAGATCATCCGTAAAGACCGCATCAAGCAAACAGGAGGAGGCATCGCTATCGTCCCTAAGAACTCCATCCGCATCTCAACCAGCTCAGACGTCAACCTTGCCAGCGCCGAACACCTCCACTTCCAGATCCACACCGACCCCAAGACCACACTCAGAGGAACCCTCCTCTACCGGCCCCCAGGACCCCGTGCACAATTCAGTGACAACATCATTGACTTTATCACCCCACACGCCCTCCCCTCCGAGGACTACATTCTATTGGGAGACCTCAATTTTCACCTGGAAAAGAGCAATGACAGCAGCGCCACCACCCTTCTGGACAATCTCGCCAACCTCGGACTCAAACAACTTGTCACTACCCCCACCCACATTGCAGGTCACACACTCGACCCTATCTTCACCTCCAGCAAACATGTCTCATTCAGACACACCACAGCTCTTCATTGGACGGACCACAGCTGCGTTCACTTTATCTACAATAAGACCACAATCCACAACCATCCTCAACCCACCCTGCGAAGAAATTGGAACAAAATTACCATCGACCACATCTCCTCATCGCTTCTTCTAAACCCCCCGCCCACTCCCCAAACCCCGACCAAGCAGCCATTACCCTCACCCAATGGCTATCCAACAGCGCCGACATCCTAGCACCGTTGAAAAAACGCCAAATCAAACTAGGCAGCAAAAACGCCTCCTGGTTCAACGATGATCTTGAGAAATCGAAGAAACTCTGTCGCTCCCTCGAGAAGGCCTGGAAAAAAGACCCAAACACCAGCACCAGGGACGCCTTCAAAAATGCCACCCGCATACACCACCAACTAATCCGGTCTGCCAAGAAAGCCGCATTCAAAGACCGACTAGACAACAACGCCCACAACAGCAAGGAATTATTCAACATCGTCAAAGAATTTACCAACCCATCAGCCAACTCCAACGACATCACCCCCTCCCAAGCCCTCTGCGACTCCCTAGCTTCCTTCTTCCACAACAAAATCGCAGACATCCACAACAGCTTCGACAACCAACCCGGAGACCAACCCACCCAACCTTCTGCAGGACCTTCACCCCCCTTGAACATCCTTAACGACTGGAACCCAATCTCCGCTGAGGACACCATCCGCCTGATGAACTCCATCCACTCAGGATCCCCAACTGATCCATGCCCTCACCACATCTTCAACAAAGCCGACTCCATCATAGCACCACACCTCCGAGATGTCATCAACTGCTCCCTCAACTCCGCCACCTTCCCGTAAAGCTGGAAACACGCAGAACTCAGCGCCCTTCTGAAAAAACCCACAGCTGACCCCACCGAACTCAAAAACTACCTCCCCATCTCGCTTCTTCCATTCCCGGCCAAAGTCATCGAGAAAACTGTCAACAACCAGCTCGCCACCTTCCTCGAAACCAACAAATCCCTCGACTCCTCACAGTCCGGCTTCCGAGCCAAACACAGCACTGAGACCGCACTTATCGCAGCAACAGACGACATTCGAACTCTACTGGACAACGGAGACACAGTCGCCCTCATCCTCCTCGACCTCTCCGCTGCCTTCGACACAGTCTGTCATAGCACCCTTCTACAGCGCCTCAGAAACATCAGAATCCAAGGAAAAGCACTGGAATGGATCACCTCGTTCCTCACCGGAAGAACCCAGAGATCCGCCTCCCACCATTCAAGTCAGAAGCCTCTGAAGTCATCTGCGGCGTGCCACAAGGATCGTCACTCAGCCCCACCCTCTTCAACGTATACATGAGCCCCCTTGCGGCCATCGCTCGCCAACACAATCTGAACATCATCTCCTACGCTGACGACACTCAACTGATCCTCTCACTCACCAAAGACCCTAACACCGCCAAAACCAACTTACACGAAGGAATGAAAGAAGTAGCCGAGTGGATGAAGCACAGCCGTCTGAAACTGAACTCAGACAAAACAGAAGTCCTTATCTTAGGTACCTCCCCCTCAGCCTGGGATGACTCTTGGTGGCCAGAGGCCCTTGGAAAAGCACCCATCCCGACGGACCACGCACGGAACCTGGGCGTCATCCTGGACTCCTCACTTTCGATGACCAGACAAGTCAACGCCGTTTCATCATCTTGCTTCAACATTCTTCGCATGCTCAAAAAAACATTTCGCTAGATCCCCACCGAAACTAGAAAAACGGTCACCCACGCACTGGTCACGAGTCGCCTGGACTACGGAAACACCCTATACACCGGTACCACGCAAAACTCCAGAAAAAACTCCAGCGCATCCAGAACGCTTCAGCCAGGCTCATACTAGACATCCCGCGTAAAGACCACATCTCTGGTCACCTGAAAAACCTCCACTGGCTCCCCATAAATAAGAGGATTACTTTCCGCCTCCTAACCCACGCACACAAAGCACTTTACGAACTTGGACCCGAATGCCTCAACACACGACTGTCCTTCTACCCCCTCACGTCATCTACGGTCCTCCAACCAAGCCCTTGCCACTGTACCTCGCATTAACAAAACCACCATGGGAGGCAGATCCTTCTCCTACCTGGCAGCTAAAACCTGGAACTCTTAGAGACCCCTGTGGTTATAACGCGCCATACAAATTAAATAAATAAATAAATAAATAAATAAACTCTCTTCCCACTCACCTTCGCCTTACTCAGAACCACCTAGCATTCAGAAAGCAACTTAAAACTTGGATATTCGACAAGTAATTCCCCACCCTTCCTCAAGTGCCTTGAGACCCTATGGGTATGTAGCGCACTATATAAATCTCTTGACTTGACTTGACTTGACTCATTTTGGATGATTAAATCTCACATTGCGTCCCTGCCACCAGTAGGAAGCCCCTTATTCCCCATGAAGAATGACAAAAGGGACTTATTTCAATATTAATGATATTGAAATATGTCCCTTTTATTCAAGTAAAGTGAACCTTCCCACTGTGGTGTTGGTGGGTCTCATTTGTGATGAAGCCCCATACTCTCCCTTCAGCAGTGGGATATGGCAACCCTGGCTCCATTCCCTTTGAGTTTTAACCCCATGGTTTCCCCTGGCATCACTATGTGATGTCTTTCCTGGTTTGGGCAGCGATGCCGTGATATTACTTCTGTTGCAGTAGTGCCAGCTTACAGCACCCATGAGTGCCCCTGGCTTCAGGATTCTGTAAATTGTGACCCTGTTTCTACTTCTCTTGTGTGTCCTGCTCACTTAGTATCCCAGATGCTACACCTCAGATCTAGGCCTGTGTCCCTTGATGCTTTTTGTGAAGTGTCTTCCTAGGTTTAGCTATTCTCAAAAGCTGTGATGTCATTCTAAAATATCCCAAGGTATGATTTGCCACTGGCCTTTGAGGCTTAATTTATGATGTCCAGGTGGTAGCTAGTTTCACTAGAACAAAGTCTGTAATGGGTCTTCTGATGGCCTGGTGACTGGGTAGGGTTCATGTTATAATTTGTCCTGACATAATGAAATAAACTGCAGGAGCACTGAGCATTCATTTGTTTAAACCATTTCAGGATGAAATGCCAGATTTGGGCACTAATGACATGGTTATTTCAATGTCACACATTTTGTTGCCATTTTCTTTTCACCATCTTTTAAGGAGGGTCGCTCTTCCTGACCCTGCTGCTGTGTTTTTCTCATCTTCTTTCGGTTTTCATTGGTCCCTTATTTGTTCACTTAGAGGCTTTTGGAGTCTGTTTTCCTTTTCAACCCAACCACTACAAGGTTTTTAAGCTACGCTGCTTTGGTTCTGGTGATCTATTTCATTTTGTGACCAGTTTAGTTTGGAAAAACTCTATTCTTGTTTTGAAGCATTTTTTGGGAAACATGTTTAATGAATAGAAACAGGCAGTCTGACCAGGGCCATGTCATGGAGCTTAGAGCAAACATGTGACAAGCTGGAAGAGTGACAGAGTGGTACTTGTAGGGTTGCAAATTAATAGTTCCAATTCTTCTTCTTAGAATGGTGAATTATTGCATAAATCCATCAAGGCCAGCAGTTTTTCTACTATGAGGAACAAAGGTTCTGCCTCATTAGCCGCTGTTTCTTTGCTCCTGTTCTGGCCACCTTGGCACAATCCACCAGTGCAGGTAGTATTTCAGTTTCATGGGTACATAGACATTCTTGTTTCATGGTTATTTTGATGCCATTGGCTTCAGAGCCCATTGCATCTGTTTCTAAGCCAAGCTACAATTAAATTAAAGGTTGACATTAAATCACCTGTCCAGCTGGCAGTGTCAAAGCCTTTATAGGAAGATCTCCTGTTGTTAGAATCTTCACCAACACTAAGCAGCAATCAGCTCCACTGGAATAGTCAACCTCATGACATTGTTGTCATAAAGGTTTTAGTAAATGACTTCATGCTTCTTGTATTTGACATGGTTATAGAGGAGACAGCAGTCAATGCTGATTCAAAAAATTCTTTATTTGATTGATCCATTGGCATCCAAAATACAACCAACATATTTTGTTGCATAAAATGGAACATCCCAAGGGCTCTTGATTAAACATGACTGGAGGACTCATTCTCCATAGTTGACCTTATCGCAGTCCCCTTTGCCTAATGATTTGATGGGTTTCACTAGACGCATAAAGAGTGATTCTTCTATAGAATAGAGAAAATGGAAAATATGTTTCTTTCAGAGGGCAGTATTGAAGCTATGGGAGGGTACTCCTTTAGCAGGCCTATATTTGAAACTGGACATTAAACCTATTTCTGATATCATTACCCTTGTTCCAATAATTTACTGGGTTTACCTTCAGAGAAAACAATTTGGGTACAACTATCTGGACACCATAAGGGAGGCAGTCCATTATACTGTTCTGTCTGGGGGATGTCCTGGTGGAATTATGTTTGTACCTCCTTAAAGTAGTTTGTACTAGATGGCATTTGTGAGGATTCCTCCCCTAATGGGGAAATGATAATTAAGATTAAGGCAGTTTCTTGGCAATACAAACATCAAATGAGTCTAGCAAGATTGGTTCCCTTAGTTCAGGCATTTTTAATGCATGAATACATTGTTGACTTTGAACCCTAATCAGATTACACCTGCCCTGAAGTACGGTGTTCATTTGTAAAGCTCCGCCTGGGGATCCTCCCATTGAAAGCTTATGTTGCCAAATGGAGTAAGACCAAGGAGGTTGATGAAGTGTGCCACTCTGCCAGTGGGGAAACTGAAACCTGTACCCATTTTATGTTATTCTGTTCAAACGTGGCGAGTGTGCATATAAAATGGCTTGCCCCCTTATTCTCCACCTACAATGTTTCAAATGAGACGGATACCTTAGCTCTCTGTTATAGGACTGATCACCCTGAGATCTGTTGTGTGGTTTCTATGTCAAGGAAAGCTTTATTCGACTGCATCTTTTTACAATCATAAAAGCGTGAGACATTCATAAAAATACAAACAATAACAGTTATTACAGTTATACAAATACCTAGGTATAATAGCTAATATAAAAAATAGTTCTAAAAAGAAAAAAACGCAAATGTCCAGTCAGTTTTAATTCATCACAGTTTAAAAGTCATGACATGAGGTTCATCACAGTTTAAAAATCTTCACATATCATACTTTTTTTAAAGTGCAGTGCTTTCTTCAGGGACCTTGCTATGCACCAAGCTACATGTTCATTCTCCAGAAACTGGAGTTTAACCATAGCCGGACGACATTGCCTTAGCCCCTGTTGCTTTAAAAGTGGTAATATCCACACTTTCCGTAACGTTATATAATATTTTCAAAATAGGACTAAATGTATTGTGGACTGTTCAGCGTGCATATCCCTTGGGCAGGGCTGTAGTGTCCGTGACCAGTCGTTCACTTTTGGAAAAGTCACTAATCTATGAACGATATCCATCCTGAACCATGTTAAGAGCCGCCTATCAAAGCTGCCGCCTGGTACAAACGTTAGATACGATTTTTATGTAAATCTGAAGTCCACTTTGCCTAATGATTTGGTGAGTTTCACTGGGCGCATATAGAGTAGTTCTTCCGCAGTATACAGCCTTTCAAAAATACTCGGATAAAAATGTCTGTCAGACATTCTTTGGCCTCGGTCTGATTCCACTGCACTGCCGCCTCTACTCTTCGATAATGGCATGGAGCCTTTTGAAAGGATTGCCTTGACTCACTCTAGTATTTGTCCTGTGACTGAGACTTGAGATATGAGCCTTAGCGATCCGGATTTGTCTCAAGGACACCCATAACTACACTACGTCATGGTGTCTGTGACATACAGCAGTTTCATCAAATCTTCTCCCTTAACGTCTGTGCTCGTAAGCCTTTAGAGTAGGGGTCTCCAAACCGGTCCTGAAGGGCCGGATCCATACCAGATTTGTAAAATAACTACATGTATCTCAATGGGGATATCCAAAAATCTGGCATGGATCCGGGCCTCCAGGACCGGTTTGGAGAACCCTGCTTTAGAGCATGTGATTGGCTACTTTGAGCTGTGTGATTTACCTCTCAACATTCCAGGTTCCAGGTTTCCTGAATGTTTCTGTTTTGATTGTGCAACGGGGGCTTGTGGCACAAAATAGGATATATGTGCCAGTTCCTTCCTAAGAATACGCTAACAAGGACTTGGTCCTGTCGGAGAAGGACGTGATGCCCTACCAATGTTCCATATGGGCATTTGTGGATGTGAGTAACTGAGGCTGGTGGCAGATTGTTGTAAGCGTTAGGCTTCACACTTTCACACATCAGGATCATGCCTTTCATTGGTTTGCCACTTTTGGGAAAGTGTGTATGCACTGCTATCGGGTATATCAATAATAAAACGGATACTTTAAAGATATACCCACCATCAGTATCTTATCTAATTTTCTTTAGTAAAATACAGGGGCATTCCGTGGCAAACAACTCATGCCAAAGGTGGGGAGTATGAGAGTGGAGCCCTGAGCAGCCCACGGAAGCTGGCACTGTCACAAGTAGTTAGAAAAAAATGTGCGCCTTGTACTTCATGGGTGCTTTTCCACTGGGAAAGAACCTACAACCCCGAGTATCTATGCTAAAGTGAAGTAAGGGAATTATGCACACGTCACTCCACAGTAAAGTGCGTAAATACACATTTGGTTATTTGTCCCATTCAAATATTTCAAGTATTCTTTTTTTATGATGATGAGGCCTACCTTTCAGTACAGCTGGCACGTGTTTTGCCCTGGCAGTTTTGCCAACAGTTTTTTGAGGTGGTGATGTCTCATTCGTCTCACATGGCATTACTCAGCCTAATTCTCAATGTTCTTTTCTTCTAGAGGAGTCCAGGTCCATGTTTATACTGTTCTTTCGGTCACTCGTTTTCCTATGCTCAGAAGTGTGGGCTACAACAGGTCTGTCTGTTGTGTGGATTCTCTTCTCCTCAAATATGGGGCACAGCTAGCTGATCTTTCAGAACATCTAGCCATCCATCCTCCATCCCTAATCACCAGAGGACCCAAGCTGCAGGAGATGAGGCATTTTCTTCAAAAAAATAGAAAAAATTGCTCTTTAGTTCTAGTTTTTTTCCAGTTACTATTCCACCAAATATGCTTAAAAAATTCCGAACCACAAAATATCACCATCTTTCCCTTCCTGTAAGGATATGCAGTCCACTGCCACTAAACCGGAAACTGAGGGGCATGTTGAAAAGCCCCTATCCCCACCACAACAGCACCCATGGTGACATTGTGGTGGCGATAGGGGTTGCGCCTTATGTACAAGGCAGCGTCAAGCCACTTAACCTGGCTTAACGCTGCCTTGTACATAAGGGCCCCTTTCACGCTATGGTTAGCCTGAAAGAAGTGGGCAGTGGGTGTTGTGGTGGGCGTTCCACCGCAACACCCATTCATTTTGATGCTGCCCCCTATGTACAAGGGTGGCGTACATAGGAGGTAGCGCCAAAATTAAGACCAGGTAAAAACTCAGCACAGGCGCTTATGCCACCAGTTAAGGACCCATTCATTTGGAAGGCACGTGATTTTCCCCCAGAATCACATTATGTTGACCCACGCCAAGACTCTAACCCAGGGGCATATTAGCAACAAATAACAATATGTGTCGCTAAATGCGCATTTTTTATTATCGCTGCCTATCGCCGAATATTATCGCAGAGATAACATGCTATTTGCAACGTTTATCTCTAAGGCGATAAACTATCCGGCGATAGTGGCTCAATACGTGAATATCGCTGGAAATCCAGCGATATTTAGGCATTAACGCTAATGGGGACTTAACCTGAATATCCACCTCCCATTGGATAAACAGGTTAAGTCATGGTCTGAGCAGGCGTTAGGTTCTGGCGATAATCGCGCCTAGCGCGACTTTTTAATTGAAGTTGAAGTTGAAGTTGAAAAGGATTTGTATAGCGCTCTACTACCAAGTGGTTTCTTGGCGCTGCAGACAGAAACTAAAACTTAGGAAAGAAGAGGGTGAGATTTAAGGAGTATAAGCAGAAGAAAAAAGATACGTTTTCAAAGCAGCCCGAAAGTCCAGATAGGTGGGGGTGGATCTAATTGTCAGAGGAAGTGAGTTCCAAAAAAGGGGAGCAAGTATTGAAAACCTGGAGCCACCCGATTTCTTCTTACGAAATCGGGGGACTAAGAGAAGAAACTGGGTGGAGGATCGAAGTTGTCTAGCAGGAACCTATGCGGTAATCTTGGATCTGATAAAAGCAGGGGCAGTGCCAGCTAGAGACATGAAGGTCGGGCAACCCAGTTTGAAAAGTGAGCGCTCCTTGATAGGGAGCCAATGAAGAGTCTTGAGCAGAGGGGTGGTGTGACTAGATTTGGGGAGCCTAAAAATGAGGCGAGCTGCTTGGTTTTGGATAATCTGCAAACGACGACATTCATAGGCTGGAATGCCCACATAGAGGGCATTACCATAATCTAGTCGGGAGAGTATCATTGCCGAGACAACAAGTTTGAGGGCTTCAGCCGAGAGGTAACGTGAGACTTTACGGATAGTTCTAAGAGGAAGGAAGCAAGAAGAGACTACTGCGCTTATCTGGGGGCGCAAAGAAAGGTCTTGGCTGACCTTGATGCCAAGGGTTCTAACAGATGCAGAGGGAGACGGGGGGAGACCAAGGATGGGGGGCTAAAAAGCAGAGGACCAAGGGTTGGAGGGACCCCCGATAAGAACCAGCTCAGTCTTATCGGGGTTCAATTTAAGTTGATTGAGGTTCATCCAGTTATAGATGAAAGTAAGAGTGGAATGAACCCTGAAAACTGAATCGGGAGAAGAGGAGAGATTAAAGATGAGCTGGAGGTCATCGGCGTAGTTGAACGCTGTGACCGCCATGTCCTGTAAAGCAACAATAAGGGGATGTATGTAAAGATTAAACAAAAGAGGGGAAAGGGAGGAACCTTGGGGTACCCCACAGGGGACGGGACGGGTAGGTGCAAGAAAACCTTCCAATCGAACAGCCTGAGTTCGGCCTGCTAAAAAAGAGGTGAGCCACGACAAGGCTGACCCCCGTAGGCCGGCGCCCCTGACACGGTCGAGAAGGATGGAGTGGTCGACCGTGTCAAAGGCCGCGGACAAATTGCACAGCCTGCCTTGCTAATAGGCAATAGCTGTGTTAGCGACTGCTTTCATTCGCTAACAGGTTGGGTACGCCCACTTTGCATGTCATTAGTGATAAATATCGCTGACATGCAAAGTGGACTCCAAACCAGTTGTTATCGCCTAAAAGCTGTCACCTACTGCTGTTAGCGACAGCTTGCTAATAGGGCGATAAAATTATCGCTGCTTTAGCGGGAAAAAGTCCAGCTAAAGCGGCGATAGTGCCCTTGCTAATATGCCCCCAGTTCCCCAGCTCCAAAATCGGCAGCTCTAGCCATTAGGCCAAACTCTCTCCAGAATAATAAGTGCTGGGGCTCTAGTCGGGAGGCAGTTTGCACCAGCACATTCTCCTGTTAGCGCTGACTCCTGAGGAGAGCCCCGGCACTTTCTATTTTACAAATTAACCACTGGCTGCACCACATTCTTGTAAATATGGTGCAGCCTTTCGTTTCAGAAGTGGAGGAGAGAGGCGTTAAGCCAGGAAGGCTAACACCTCTCTCCTCCACTTCCTTGTTCATATCCCCCTGAGTGATTCTCTTTTCACTTTCTCAATACTTCAACATTCTCGCATAATTTTCTTGTCTCCAATAACTGTAACGGGTAACTTTTCAAGGCCTTTGGCACTTACATTTCAAAAGAAGCTGCATCAAAGAAAAGAATATACCAGTGATTTGTAGCAAATAACAAATAATGTTAGTATTTGAGCAACAAATAGCGCTTGTGACGTCATCCTAGACAAAGCTTTAGACCATCCCTTTGTTAATCTTCACCAATATACCACTCTTGATAGATTTGTAGTCAGTACCTGCAGACTCTCATGTTTGAAAATCAAGGTATAAGATATACCAAAACGCGTATGTCTTTCGCCTGCTGTCCTGATGTAACTATTTCAAGAATAAATTAACACTGCCACGGAAAATCAACTTGCAAGAGTGCGACTTTACTTTGTTCAATTAGAAACAAATGAACTGTGAGAAAATATAAACGGTAATGGTTCGACCGAACAGTTCCACACCTGAATGAGCGCAGACAAATCCAAGGAAATGTGAACCACAGATATATATATATATATATATATATATGTATCCAAAACTTGCAGTTCTCAAATGCAGGAAGGACCAGTGGAGACCAAATGTTTGGCAGCAGATGAATTTATTGAACAGCAGCCGGCTCGACGGGACTCCAGGGACAAGAAAACAAATACACCATCTGTCACAGCCAGACGCGTTTCGAGTAATGAACCTCTTCATCAGTGGCTTGGTGGAGTGGCAAGGGAAAAGCGTCTATCAGGCACCAAACACTTTTTAAACATTTGATTGTCTTCCCGCCCTCGTGGGTGTGGCCCTCGGGCCTCCTGGGAGATGTAGTCCGTGCCGATTATAACCCCAGTGGGTGCGCTTAAACCTGGTCAAAATGTCCTGTAATCTAGGTGTCCTGTCACCCAGCCCCTGCTCCGCTTTGTGGTTGCTGTTCCCGCTGTGCGCAGACACCTTTACTGCATAGGTGCGTGCTCATTCTCCCACCGCTCGTAGCCAGCATCAGTGACGCTTGGCAGCAGATGAATTTATTGAACAGCAGCCCGGTTCACGACGCGGGACCCTTGACTGCGGGTCCGGCGTGCAGTTTTCAGCGCCCGGTGAGCTGGGGGCGGGCCTCCCCACAGGTGCAAGCACGCACGGGCTCCTGGTCCCTGGAGTCCCGTGCGGTGCGACCCCTCTGACAATGTCCCCTCAGTGGCAGCTTGGCAGGCGAGACCCCTCCGGGGGCAGCAGCAGCAGCAAGGGAGAAGGTACGGTTCACAACGCGATATGATGTAACTCAATGTGCATTTCCTAGCCCAGAAAGTTTTCTTCCTGGGGTCAGAAGCAAGGCGGTCATAGCTCCCATAGATGACATTGCCACCGCTGTCTCACATCCATTACAGGGCTGTACTTTCCAATCGGTAAACTGTGACTGGAGGTGTAGCAAAGTATATTTTTCTCTTGTCCACATTGTGGGTAGTTCTTAAACTAAAGGTTGGCAGTGCAAGCAGACACCTTGACACATTTACAGAATGGCCAGGTAATTCTTCATTTTATCCTTGTGGCTCTGTGTCACTCATAAGAGATCCTCATTGTGATGAATCTCAGTAACAAAATCATGGCCATGCTCTCTTGGTTGGGTAGGATCCATTGTCCTGTAAATTGACTATTTATTCACAGGTTAGTTATGCCCCTTATACATCCTTAACAAAACAAATCCTTGTGAGACAGTTGTTTCGATTTATGGAGCTACTCCACCTTCATCAGTGAGGTGTAATCTGGCTCTTCTTGAAGCAAGATCTTCTGACGAGTGAGGGTTCTCCATAATTCGCTTGAATCTGTCAATTTGAATGCAGGAAACCAGATCAACTGCCTTTGCCCTGCTTGCCTCTACTTTAGCTAGTCTGATAGCCTGATAGATGGCAGAATGTTGGCATTTAGGTTTTAGAAAAAGAGCAGGTGGCTCTGATTTTGCCACTGGACACTAAACAGAATAATACCCCTTCGAGTTCTAGGGAAATTGTCATGTCCTTCTCAAAATATCTTATGGCATCTGGGGTCTAACATGGCACATGCAAAGTTATTTGGACATGAGCTGGTGAAGTATTTCTCATCCTCAGTCAAGGCCTCGACACACCATCTCAATCACTTACTCACCTTTTTTAACTGATCAAAAGGTCAATTTTCATTAGAGAGCTGAACCTAATGCTTTCCGCCTTACACGTGAGAAGTTTGGGCTCGTAGCTTCATGTGAAATTAGATTTGAAAGGTAGCCTTCTAGTAAACATCCTCTCACTGAGGCATGGCAGTGATCCTTACACAATTTTCCATAAGCAAACAGTAGCCCTCTGCAGCCAACATGAACTTTTTGACTCTTACCTTTCCCCATTAATAGACTTTTTTACTGCTTACTCCTCCCTCGCTGTCTTTTCCTGCCTTCTTTTGCACCCAAATAGTAATCTAAAATGCTGATCTGATTATTCTCTACCAATGTTTCTTGCATCCCACACAGCTGCAAAGTCACTAAAATGGAGCAATCTCAATCACCATCACTGTTTCCCCCAAATCCTCTCTGACACACTTGGGATGAGGGGATTTATAGGAATGCATAGAGAAAACCCTAAGGCCAAGCTAGAGACAAA
The DNA here is from genome assembly GCF_964263255.1 of Lissotriton vulgaris. Taxonomy (NCBI): domain Eukaryota; kingdom Metazoa; phylum Chordata; class Amphibia; order Caudata; family Salamandridae; genus Lissotriton; species Lissotriton vulgaris. The sequence continues at coordinate 413,264 of NW_028245833.1, read as the reverse complement.
GCACCCACTCCCCATACTCCTGGAAAATTCCTCTCTGAACAAAATGTTGGAAGAAAAGCTGTGTCTGAGGAGGCAAATAGATCCAACCGAGAAAGACCAAGCTTGTTCTTTACCCATTGAAAAGCTTTCTGAGATAGAGGTAATGATGTTGAGGGAGGAAAACCTTTGCTTAGCTGATCTTTCACCAAAAGTTTGCTTCCCGGAAGGTATGAGGTTCAAAAGGAAAGCAGGTAGGTCTCTTGCCCAGCAAAAAATGAGCTATCTAGGCCAAAGCAGGACCCCTATAACCCTGTGATAATTTGGGTAACATTTAGATACCTAATTATCTGTGTGAAAGAATAATGCTTGTCTCTAAGAGGTGATGTGCATACACCAGGAGAGTTTGCAAGATTGCTGAAAACTCCCTCCAGTTTGAGTGCTGACTGCCTGAACCTGAGACCAGCATCCTTGCAACTGGAAATCCCCAAGGAACCCATTTTTGAAGATGCTCTGTAGTCAGCCATCAATCTAGAGTATGAAGAATTGAAGGGGAAACTGAAATCAATGACTTGTACTGATTGCAAACCAGGTTTCAGTACTCTATGAGATGTTTTGCTAATAGTTTGATGTGAACTATTACTTCAGGAACTACAGCAGCTGTGACTGGTATGAAACCCTGAATTTGTAACTATTCTTGAAATGTTGACCTCTGGTGATTTAACAACAGTCTTAGATTGCCCTGTAATCTTATTCTTTGATCCTCTGGAAGAAAGACCAGATCTAAATTTGACCTGAACAAAGTGCCAATGTACTCTCTTTTTTGCGCTGTGGCCATTTGAGATTTTACTATGCCTAGGAGAAATTCCAGTCCCTTTAAGCATATACAGAATTTTTGTTTTCAAACTCTGCTTTACAAAGACAATGAGCAAAAATTAACCAACTATGTAAGTAAGGAAATAATAAAATCCCTTCAAATTGTGAAGAAGCCATCAATGGTGCCAATACCCTTGTGAAACCCCTTGGTGCAGATGCAAGCCTGAAGTGAACAACACCAAACTGATAATGGCTCTCCCCCACTGTAATCTCAAGCCTCTCTGACTTCCTTGATTACAACAAAAACGAAAGTAGATTGAGTCATTAGAAAACTCACTGTTAATATTAGAGCAATAATGGACTGAAGAGAGATCTTTTTGAATAATATGTGCCTTACAAATTGGTTGTCTCTTTTTAAATCAAAGGTTGAATCCATCCGAATTTGGAATCATGAAAATAATAGCATACATTCTAACCTTCTTTTGAGCTTGAGGGACCAAAACCATAGTCCATCGGTCTGGGAGAGAGGAGAGAGTGTATACCTTTACAAAGGGATTTTTCATGTAGTTGAAGTGTAAGAAGAGTCTCAACTCAGAACAGCGACTTGGCTGGAGGTTAAGCAAAATTAATGGAGTATCCTCATGCGATGATCTTCAGGACTCATCAGTCTTGAACTAATGGAATCCAAACGTATGTGATCTGGAATTTGACTGACAGGGCGAGCTCAGGGCTTGCCACGAAATGGACATCAGTCTTCCAGAATTCCTTGAGAATTCTTTGAAAAAATATCTTGAATGTGTATTATTCTAAGATATTGGGCTTCCTGGCTGACATTTGAATGCAGTCATTCAAGTCAGCACTGAATAATTTTAGTCCAAAGAAAGGCAATTGATTGCTCAGGGCTCATCAACAGCCTTCCAGTCTCCATTGCTTCATCCATAAATGGCATGTAGCTGTAAGGCAACCAGAGAAGCTCTACTAAAAGTCCCTGGCAGATCAAAATTAGTACATGGGTAAAACAAATAGAGTGATGAGTTTCAGAATTCCTAATAAAGAAGTAGGATCCTCTCCATCTTGAACGCTGTCAAGTGTGTGAAAGTCTTTTAATACTGCCTTTTTAATACTGTTTGAGCACCTTAGGCTGCATAAGTTCAAAACTGCAAACAATGGAGGTTGCATAAGAACATTTTATAGCGTCCTAAATGTTTTGTTTCCTGGATGAGGAAGAATTGCTGAAGGTAATGAACAAGGAGGAGTTACACTTGATAAGACTGAATTGACTTCGGGTACTTGAGGCAATTCTTCTTCAAATTCAGCCAGTTTATAACCCTTTGCAAGAAACCAGAGAAAGACAGGTATATCAATATCTTCCCATTAATTCATCAAAATAACCTTAAATACTTTATAGAAGGGTAAGGAATCTTCCACTGGACTTTCATACTGAGCATAAATGTCATCAGCAACATCAGGTTCTTCTACTGAAATCGGAATATTTCTCTGATATGGGAAATTAATTCCTGTGGCTGTTCACCTTGCATATACTTTTTACTTCCCTTAGGAAGTGTATCCAAATGTCCATTTGTATCGCAGTCTGCAGCCAGTCTTTTTAGAGGAAGGACATTGTTCTGATTCCTTGAAGCAGCAGCTACTGCATCCGTAAATAAAGCTTGATGCTCTCGTCTTGAGATTACTTAGCATGTCTCCATCCTCACCGTTGGGAACAGGATTTTCAGAAACATTACACCTCTTTTCTAGACACTTTCTATCTTTCTTTATGAATAGAAAGTGCTCAGAACAGTTTCACCACAAGACCTCTTGCTTATAAATTGTTGCATGGCAACCTACAGACCTTTTCTCACAAGAGGACAGAAAGTTAAACTTTTTCAAATTACTGAAAAGCCTGATTCCAGCATTTTAACATTGCCTACTATACTAATGAGATATATCAGGAAATCCCACCATGTTGATATTTCCCTCCCAGCCCTAGCTTAGCACCTGAGCGAGGCCAGTTGTGATCTTCTACCCATCGAAGCTGCTTTGCTTCTGCTACAGCTCAGACTGATTGCCTCTATTGCTGTGTGATCTGCTAGAGTGAGACTTAAAAGAGAGCTTTTTTTAAATCTATGGAGAAATAGTAAATATTCACTGACCTGCTCCCCACCACCGAAGCAACAGAACAATGTCTAAAAATTGAAGACATGCTTCTTTATAAGAGATGTGGTGATAGTGAGTAACCATGTAAAGAAATGGCACTCTCCTCCCCTTTCCCTAGAGCCGCCGCTGAAATCAGCTGCTGTGCTCCATGGAGATCCCGTGCTCCACACAGACACATTTGCGACATGGTGAGTCTAGCATAGGTTTTGTACTGGAAGGGTAGCCTTCCAGTACAAAATACCATGCATAGACTGACTTCAACCCCTTTCCGACTTGGTATGTGTGCTGTACAATGCAGCACATGTACAAAGTTGGAAAAGGAAGGAGAAATAAAAGCGTTTCTTATTCCTTGTGCATACTTTAAAAGGGTGCAGTTTTCTGAAGCTAAACCCTGTTTTCTTTGTTTAGTAAATTGGGGTTAGCGTCCAAAACCTTGCTTGGTTGCATGGGAATGCACATGCACCACACAAGGTACACCCCCTTAGTGCAAAGTAATGCAAAGCTTCACATTACTTTCATATTATTTCCAGTGCTAAACAAGTTTAGCGCTGGATTGTAAATTGAAGAAATATTTTTTGCTGATTACTCAGCGTAAAATATTGGTAAATCTCCCCCTGTGTCTCTTACAAGGGTAAAGGCAAAACATTTCCAACCAAGAAGCCATTTTATGTTAGCTTCAGGTGTGGATCGAAATGTAACATTGGCACAATTCAAATTGTCTCGCCATTGGAAAATGCTGTTTAGCATGTAAAAATAATTTTGCATATTCAAAATGTTTGTAAAGCTGGCAATGGCAATTTTGTCAGGCTCAACAATGTTGATTGTCAGGATGATGCAGTCACCGATAGACTGAATAATGTTGAGTGTAATTTAGTAAACAATGTTGTTCCAGCCAGGGGACTGCAATGTGAAGCAAAGATTGGTGGTGTCTCACTGCAGGTCTTTGGTGATTCAGGTTCACCTGTTACGAATTTTTGGGATGCCACTTTTCATGATCAGCAGGGTAATACTGTATAACTTTTACACACTGACATTAATCCTTAAGCTTTAGGTAAAAGGACATAAACATGATAGGGTATTTTGTTTCATCATTGGACTTTCTTGGGAGATCCACAGAAACTAAAGTCTGTGTGGCAGTCAAGGGAAAGAATAGCATTGGCTGGCGAGACTTAGCGAAATTAGGCTTATATCTCAAGCCAGATGCTGACAATCCTGTGGTTGTAGGTGAAGAGCCCATTGCATATGTTTCATGTGAAGAAAGTAATAATAGCATTGATAGTATTCTTTCTGAGTTCAATGATGTTTTCTGTGAGCATGTTGGTAATGTTCAAGGCTTTGAACATCAGATCAGGTTGAAACCCTTAGCAGAACCGGTCGTTCACAAAGTTCGTCCAGTTCCACTCAGCATCAGGTATTAATTGAAGGAGATGATTAGAAGTTTATGTACGGAAGGCATCATTGAGCCTTGCAGCTCATTGCATGGGTTTCACAAATAGTGGTTGCAAGAAAAAAATCAGGAGAGACGTTTGTGTGCAGATTTCAGGACACGCAATAAAAACATACTTGTCATCCCCTACCCAGCATACAAGAACTTTTGGCTGATTAAGGTGCTGCTGAGTATTTTTCCATCATTGATTTGCGTTCTGCATACCACCAAATTGCAGCACTTGCATCAGATTCAAAAGAGTTAACAACATTTGTTACACCTTTGGGACATATCAGTACCTTAGATTACCTTTTGGGCTTGCATCCTCAGCCTGCGTGTTCCAAAAATTGATGGATAATCTGTTTGGGGATGTAACAGGAGTACAAGGCTATCAAGAGGATATCTTGATTTATGCAGTTTGGACAAGCAGAATAACATTCTTAGAGAGATGCTGTCTATTTTGTTATGTTAATGCTTGACCATCAGATGGGACAGTGCAAGTTTCGAAAGCAGGAGTTAGATTACTTGGATTACACTATCACTGCGTTTGGAGTCAAGCCCAAAGTTTGCATGATTAGAGCCATCAGAGAGGCAACTCTGTATAAGGATAGGGATGATTTTCATTCTTTTTGTGTGTTAGCTGAATAATATGCCCGTTTTGTTCAAGGGTATGCACAGCTGGTTGAACCTATGATGGCATTGTTGAGAAAAGGTGTCTGATTTGTTTGGTTGGATGAGGTGAAGGCTGCATTTGAGAAAGACAACAGAATGATTGAAGAGGCTTCCGCTTTGCAAGCTTTTAAGGGGGGCAGAAAGTGTATCTTCACTGTAGACGCAAAATTAGTTGGGTTAGGGACACTGCTTAGGCATTGGGTTAGAAATAAGGCACAAATCACAGGGTTTGCCTCAAGGATGCTTACGGATTGTGAGAAAAACTAGAGTACGATTGAACGTGAGGCGCTAGCATGCACCTGGCCCATTCAAAAATTCTGGATGTTTATATGGGGACGCGATTTTGATCTAGTTACTGACCATAAACCGTTAGTGCATATGTTAAGTGAGAGAAAAACTAATAATGGGTCCGCCAGGTTGATCAGATCACTATCCAAGCTTCAAGAATATAATGTTGTTATAAAACACCTGGCAGGAGTCAGAAATTTTCGTACAGATTGTCTTTCTCACATGCCCCTTAACACTACTGATGATGATAAAGTACCAGACGACATGAAATGTGTGTTGGCCACGCTAGATGCTGTGGCAGAATGTAAACAAGTCATTTCAGAAATGCATTAGATGACAGCTTATTCCAAAGATGAAATTTACAGAAGGTTACGCATTATGTAATGAATGGGTGGCAAGAAGGCCGGTGTCTGCAAAATGAATTGAAATGTTTTTTTCAGGTATCGGATGGGTTATCCCTGCTGAATGACATTTATTTATTTAAAAGGTTTTGCATAGCGCTAGCTGTACCCAAGAGTATCAGAGCGCTTTACAGGATTTGGTTAAACATAGAGAATAGACCAAACTGAGATAATTTTTGTATAACTTGTGAAAGGTTAATAAATTATATCATATTCAGTGGTGGCTGCCACCTATATAAAGTTAACCAAGGGTCTTTCTTCCCCCTTAGGTTGTTTTATTGAGTCTCATTTCATTTCTTGCCAGCTGGCAGGTACACAAATTTCTGAGCACACAATCGCGGCATATCAAGTAGGTGTATTGTTATAGAATCCATTATAGTTTTACTGTATGTTACAAGAGAGAGATTTGTTTCAAACTAATTTTGGTTTAACTTGCTTTGTGACTATATACAGAGGATGTCAGAACCCTATAGAGTTAGGTACACCGAGGAACAAATTACAGAACCTTTAGATAATCATTCTCTTTTAAGCAAAGGCTTAATTGCTAACACAAACACCATTTCAGTCAAGATAGGAAGATTAAAAAGATTGAAAAATAAATAAATGTGAACCCATTTACATGCCCAAGTACTATTGGAACATCGGAAAAATAATACAATTCCTTGAGGATTACAAGTTAAGACACACTGTGCAGTCTAATTCGGAGCAGCTCATTAAGAGCGCGCAATCACGTGTATGTAAGAGGCAGTGCCGGACTGTGCCTCGTTTCCCCAGCAGCCTTTGCAAAAGAAAGAGAAATGGTGTTCGAGTGCTTCCTACGAGGAGGGTACAAGCCTGAGCATGAGTATATAATTTATTCACTCAAACTCTGTCCAATTGTGAACTTTCGCTCTTGTGTAAAGGATTGTCTTTTGTTCCATCTGCAACACAAGACATTGTACAAACTAAAGTGGAGGTATTACAGTTTCTTAGAACAATAAGACTACAGATCTCTTTTGCTAATACAGAAACCACAATAGAGGAAAGCTTGTCAGGGCTAAAAAGGTGTTCCACCTTTTGTCCTCCAAGTAATAAAATGCCACCTCAAATAATCACCGTTGAGTATACGATCCTCAAAATAATAGACCAACTTCACCAAAAACGTTGTTTTGTAAAATAAAATGTTTAAACAAGGAGGAAAAACAAGCGATCCAATCACTATCCATAAACTCTGAGATCATTGTTAAGCCTGAAGACAAAGGTGGGGGGATACTTATACTAGATGCGCAAGAATATGTTAAAGAAGTATTACGACAACTGAATAATTTAGAACATTAACATCTCTTGACACAAGTCCCTTCATCTGACTTACAATATCAGATTGATGCCTTAATAAGAGAAGCACATACCAACAATTGGATTTGCAACAAAGAATTTGAGTTTCTTAACAATAAACATCAAAGAACACTGGTCATCCTTATGCTTCCTAAAATCAATGAAAACCATCAAAAGCCGCCAGATAGACCCATCAACCGAGGATGCGAGTCTTTATTTGATTCATTTACACAATACGTGGACTTCTTTTTAAAACCAATAGTCCTACATCCGAGATTCAATGGCATTTATTTCCATATATGAAGGAAAGACATTTAATAGCAACACCAATATATTGATTAGATTGGACATTGAGTCCTTGTATATCAATATACCAAAAGATGAGGACCTAATTGTTATGGAGCATGCTCTAGACAATTATGACCTTCAGAGAACTGTTGTTTTTGCATTTGTCACCCCGAGTGGGACGGGTATGCCCAGACGTGGGTCCTGTGCTCTCCATGCCACTGGAATCAAGCTATCCTGGCTGAAGAGGGGTGAAACCCCGAAACCGGTCCTAGGATGCTTGTTTCCAGTCCAGGGAGGGCCTGGCTTGGCAGTTCCGGCTGGACTGTTCCCATGAGGCACAGGGTCAAGACTGATTTGCATATGGCTGGGTCCAAACTGGAATGGCATGGTGAGCAAAAAACGGTGGATTTAGAACTGGATCTCTGTTCTGGGGTGAATGTATGACATTGTTCTGCATTCTGTCCATCAACTGTTGTTTCTGCATTTGTCACCCTGAGTGGGACGGGTATGCCCAGACCTGGGTCCCGTGCTCTCCATGCCACTGGAATCAAGTTATCCTGGCTGAAGAGGGGTGAAACCCCGAAACCGGTCCTAGGATGCTTGTTTCCAGTCCAGGGAGGACCTGGCTTGGCAGTTCGGGGTGGACTGTTCCCATGAGGCACAGGGTCAAGACTGATGTGCATATGGCTGGGTCCAAACTGGAATGGCATGGGAAGCAAAAAACGATGGATTTAGGCCAAGATCTCTGTACTGGGGTGAATGTATGACATTGTTCTGCATTCTGTCCAACAACTGTTGTTATTGCCTCACAGAACTATACCCATTGAATGTATTGTACAACTTGCAGGTCAATGCCTCAAAAAGATTTTTTTTGCGTTTAAGGATCAGTTATTCCGCCAAGTCAAAGGAGTGGCCATGGGGTGCTCGTTCGCCCCAGAAATATCTAATATCTACATGTCTTCGAAGAAAAATGGATTTATGAGACCAGCAATACATTTTTAGAAAACATCAAATCTTGGCACAGATAAATCAATGATATCATTTGTGTGTGGCAAGGAGACACAAACAGCATCAACAAGTTTCTGGAGTGGCTGAATCATCGATGCCCAGATTTGCAATTTACAATGACATACAGTAATGAAAAACTCAATTTTCTTGACCTATTGGTATCAATAAATGAAGGAATCATTTAGACAAGTCTTTACACCAAGCCCATGGATCGCAACACACTGTTTCCTTACACCAGAAGCCATCCTAAGTCTCTCAAAGATAATTGACCGTACGGTCAATTTTTGCATATTTGCAGGAATTGTAGCCGCAAACAAGATTGTTTTGATAATGGGACTGTCCTTTGTAAAATGCAGTCAATGCATAGCATGCAATTTCACCTCCAATTCAAAGGAAGTCAGAGTACACAGAACACTGCATAAACAACACCAGTTCTCAAATTATAACACCAAAAATGTGGTGTACTGCATTTGGTGCCCATGTGACAAATGCTACATATTCCAAACAACGCAATCTGCCACAAAACGTATTTTGCAACATAGATCGAGGATCTGGTACAAAATAACAGGGGACCCCCCTAGTTCAACACTCTGTAGAAAAACAACATTCTGAAGAAGATATGAGATGGTCAGTGCTTTTCGTAGCCTACTTGGACAAATGAGGAGACCAGATGGAAACACTCCTGCTCCAACTAGAGGCCAGAATAATTACAAATACCAAACTTCTGAATGTGGCCTCAACGAACAGGAAGAGCTTATTATTGAGTTAAAACCATATCCCCCTCTTTTTCTTTAAAAGAAATATAAATACCCACAGCAGGCGAGCAGCTCTCCCAGAAGCCCCAAATAAAAATTGGTCTTAGACATTTACTGCATATATTTGTCCCGCTAGAGATATTTTTTCTTTTTCACATGATTTGTGATGTAGCCTGTGCTCCAGTGGGTTATAAGGTTTCACCCTCCCTTGTTTCCACATATCTAAAGTGGTAGGGTGGCCGCAGGTGGATAGAGAAGGGGGTTGGCAGGGGGAAGGAATAAAATAGAAGTAAAGAATTTAAAAGGACTTACCTGCTGCTCCCACTGACACCTCCTGCTTCGAGGATTCTCTTGTCGGGCCAGAAGGGGATGGGCCCTCAAGGCACAAGCTCCACATTCAATCAAGATGCTGCTCTCATAGCGTGAGAGCAGCGCAAGGATTGGTCTGAGCAGCCTCGTTTGCCTCTCAGATGGTGCATTGGAGCCTGTGGCTTTTCTCCAACCTGGCTGTGTAACACAGCTAGGTTGGAGAAACATAAGTGTGCATGTGTGTTTGGCCCACCAAGGACAGCTGGCCGGTCAATCACACATGCACACTTATAAGTGCATACTACTCCTCCTCCCTGCCATGCCGGTCCCGCCATATGCTTATTGTATTGCAGGGCTCAGATAGCATAAATAAAAATATAAGATTGTGTTATTAGCATTTTATTTTTCATCTGCTGACATAGGGCTGTGGGGCGACGCTCCTCCGCCATTATGGAGGAGCCAACCCAGGTCATAATATTGGCTCATCAAGGCCTCTTGGGTTCAATAAAAACATGCAAAATTCTGATGCAGTTTTGCTGGTGGCCTTCCCTTGAGGGCCAAGTGAAGGAGCTTATTGACAAATGTGCTCAATGCCTTATTTCTGATAAGCATTTGAGGATTTCAGGATCATCTTAACATCCTGAAACTTTCCCTGGGGTTGCTTGGGAGAAGGTGGCAGTGCATTTTTTGGGCCTTTTGTGATTTTACCATGCAGGGTGCGTATTCTTATAGTATGCTTGATTACTTTTCGAAATGGATATATTATGCCTTTGTTGAGCACAGATGTCGCTATCAATGTTTAGGAAAACATATTTAGTTTGGAAGGGGCACCAAAGGAAAAAGTGACAGACAACGGCAAAGACTTTGTTTCTGAATGCATGGGTGCATTCCTCAAGAAGCAAGATATTATACACATGAAGGTTGCCTTGTACTCGCCTTCATCTAATGGTTTGGTGAAAAGGGCAAACAAAGTCTTAAAAGAAGGCACACAAACTGCTGTCACTTCAGGATGCGATGTAGCCAAAGTTTGGAGCTACAGTGTCGCACCACACTGCTCTCCAGGGGTTTCACCTTTCATGTTGATGAGGGGTAGATCTTCGCATAATAATCTGTTCTTTGGTTGGCTGCAGAGCAAAAATACTGAACGAATGGACAAAAGTGTTGGGATCTGCAATGAATTAATGTCCAGTGTGGCTGCCAAACAATTGACAATGAAGAAATATTTTGATCAGAAGCATACTTTGAGGGATGTAGATCTTAGAATTGGTGATTCGGTTCTGATCAAAAAACCTGTTATTGTGAGGAAAGGAGAATAAAAGTTTTCATTGCCGGTTCGAGTGATGAGATTTAATAAAGGGGCAGTGTTATTGGATGGTAAAGGCGTGTGGAATAGGAGACAGTTGGTTAGAGCCACTCCCCAACAAGCTGTCACCAGGAGTAAAACTAAAGAAAATGTTTTTGAGGTGGGTTCGATTGGCTGAACTGGCTACCCATAACAGACACTGAAGGAACTCAGGAAGCATGTTTACTAATGTTTGGGGGTGGGGGGTGTTGTAGTGTATTCATATATTCATATAACAGTACTGGCATGAGAGGGCATGTGTTTTCGTGCCTAGCTACTTCCATGTCATGTTTACCCTTGCATTGTACTCCTGTACAGGAACGGGGTGGTGGCCAGGGACTCAACTGTGACTCTTGTCAGTTGCAGTTGAGATCCTGAGCTGACAGTCCGTCTAGGTCATTTGCAACACATATGAGTAAAGAAAGCTACCGTTGGAATCAGGTCCCTCCTGGTGTCCTCATTTTTTACACCCACATGTGCCGTAGGTTTCAATTTGTGATTACCTAATATCACATTTTTGTGATTCACTATTAGGTCATCAAAAACTCCTATGTACTAATGTGTCTTTGGCACATTTAGCATTTCCTAATGGGGTGTCAGTTGACCTATTTCATTAATATTCAAGAGCTAGGTCGCAATTTGCGACCTATTGGGAATCGCTAAAAAACACAGGGGTGATGACCTGCTGGGGACAACAGACCACCATGTCTGTGTTTGCTTTTAAATAAAGCAACAATTTTTTTAAAACACCTGTGTTCCTTACAGATAAGCGGGATGCATTTCAAAACAAAAATGAAACATTTACTTTTAATTTTTTAAGAGTAGGGAGTGGTTCCACTGCCTGCTCTTAAAAAACATTTTTGCATACATTTGCAAAGGGGTCTCTTGGGGACCACCTTACCATTTGTGAATGGGTATCCACCAACTTGAAGTTGGTGGCAAAATGTGACTGTTTTGTGACCACATTCCAGTGGCAAAACATTCATACATACAGTTTCGAGTCGCTATTTGGAAGGGACGCCCTTAACACACCCCTTCCTAATACCGAATCACTAACCCATTTTGAAATTCAGTAATAGTTACCAAATTGTAAAATAGGGTTTGGTACATGTGGAAATGCTTTTTTGCAATCGCAATCAGCCCGATTCTGCAAATTGGGCTATTTACGACTGGCAAAAATCTTTGCACATGGGATACCATATGCACTCCTGTTACCGGCTGTGTACAGCATTTGTTGCTCTCCTTTGAGGGGCACTTTTTTGTCCTGCAACTACATGAAGGGAACCCATTAGCTGTGCATAGTAGAGAACCTGGCAGTAGGATCCTTACAGGCAAGTAACCTTTCCATTTAACAGTTTCGTGTTTTATCACTGGTGGCATTGACAGTGTGTAAATTGGATTTGGGCATAAATGTTATCCACTTCCATCTGCCATTTGGCTTTAGTGCTGCTGTGTGGTGCGCATGCAATGTACTTAATAAGGCACCTTTATGCATCCAGTGACATCTGGAATCCCCAGCTTAACAGGCAGGTGTAACATACAAAGGCTTGCACATGCTCTATTGTATGTCAGTGACATCCTGTTTAAATTCTCCACCAGGTCACAATCCAGACCCTCTGGAATATCAGGATTGTTGTGTTGGCAAAACAGGAGCATGACAACAGGATCAGCCATGTCTGCACCAGCTCAGTGAAGACCGGGATCGCCAACACACTTGGTAAGTGGAAAGATAAGTGGAGGTATTAAGAGTGCTAAGAAGCGTTAAACAAGAGAGTTACACTCAATGTTGTGGAAGGACAACAAGATGGAGAGGGTCAGTTTAGGTGAGTGGCTTTAACTGGACAACCTTAACGTGTTAGGTCCTGGAGTCTCAATAATATTACCAAATTAAAAATTATGTGTGTACTAATGCCTGAATTGGGCAGAATAACAGTCCCTCATAATTCCAACTTGTTGGAAGGTGGATTAATAGTAGGGGCAAATATGCTGCTACTACTACTAGCAAGAAGGCCACCAATGCAATATAAGGTCCAGTCAAAGTTGCAATACATTAGTCCCTAGCTCAACCCTTGGTAGCTGGCTGCGAGCAGGCAGGCTTAACTCAGGAGGCAGGTATGTAAAGCATTCAAAAACACCAATCCATTAAATAAGTAAAACACAACATACTATAAAACTCCCAAACTAATTTCTAAACATTGTAAATATGTTATCTTTAAAATGACACCAAAATGACAAAAATCCAATATAGGGGACAGGAGATATGATTTTTTTTTAAAGATAAAACACTTTCTAGTGCTTAAAAACATATAGCGCCAACTTGGAACATCTGGTGGTGCTTGACTGGAACACAGTCAAAGTTTGAGGTGGACCACAATGGATCCCTGGTCGGATACACTAAGCGGAGGCCCCGGTCAAAATTGTACCATTGGACTTAGAAACTTTTCTGGAGGATTTTCTGTTGATATTGTGTGGTCCCCTCCAGCTGCCCGATTTTGATCCAACATTGTCGAATTGCTTCTCCGCAAGGCCCTGTTCAAATCCTGAAAGTCTGGAGCTCCAATGCTTTCAGCAGAGCAAATCTGAAATCCAGGTCGGGTCGTGGTTGTAGGTAGTCGGCTTGACTCTTGATGTCGAGTCGGTCCTCTTATGGAACTTTTTCCCAAAGTTGCTCCAAACATCTGCATATTTCTGTAACTTCTTCCTGAAATTCCCCTTGACAGTTAAAAGCATCCAAAATACAACTCCAAGGGTCTAGAAGCTCTGAGATGGTCCTTGTGAGTTTGGAACTACAATTTTAACAATGCACCTGGCCAAATCCTTAAAAGTCCACTGGACGCACTCCAGGCTGGGGACCCCTTGAGGAAGATGATGCAGGGAAGCTTTGTTAACCTGTTGCTTTCAGGGAGTCCCCTCCTTAATCCTTTTTTAAGCAGGTAAAGTCCTCGGGGCTGCAGTTTCACGTGTGCAACAGGAGCAGTCCTTCAGATTGCAATCCTTTGCGGTGCAGAGAAGGGGTCCAGCAAGGCAGTCCTTCTTCTCCTTTTAGTTTAACATAGCAGATCCGAGTTGCTATGCAGATCTCACATATGTATTCAATGATTTGGGGTCACAAGGAGGGGGCGCCCCCTTCCAATGAGGTGCACGGATTCCCCCAAAAGCATGACAGCTTCCTCCAAAGTGTGGCATATTCTTGTCCCACAAAGTACTGCACAAGATGGAGACTTCCTCTCCAGAAGAGTAAGATCTGGCTAAAACAACCTACTGATGTGGCTCATTTCAATTAACACTCCCCCTCCAGACCTTCTGCAAATACCATGCCTGGGCCTGCCATCTAGCTAGGGGTACAGGAAGAGAGGGTAGACCTAACTAGTATTCCTTACTGTCCTGCTCTCTTTGAAGCCCAGTTTGAGTTACCCAGACCCCCACCTGACCTGTTTTCTGCAGCTACAGAACTCCCCCATCATATCACCTCTGCTCCATGCAGGCCACTTATCACCTCATCAAAGCAGTCTGGTTAAGCCTGTTAAGGCTGACCAATCAGGAGAGGCTGCTACAAGACTGGACTTTGGCACACAGAAAATAAAGTTGTATAACTTCTTTTCTGTACTAGTTATGATCAATTAAACGGTGGCAGGTTGTTGGATTTATCATTGCCAATCTTTTAAGTCCTTGAATGACATTTTGAGCTCCATCCTAGCAATATTTATACTAAAATAAAGTTGTCAAATGCTAGCCTATGGAGCTAAGTTTCTACAATTGCGGAAAATGAAATTGGCATTTTTTCCCTTACTAGGGCTTATAAAGCATCATTTAATAATGTCCCTGCTTATAGTTAGAAAGCACCCCAACTCTGGGGCACCTAGTGCAGACCTTAGGGGTGACTTATATATAAAGTAAGGTACATTGCCACTTTAGAAGTGCCATTAATTCCAATGTCAAATTTCCATATAATTTACTTTTAAAGACAGTCTGCAAAGCAGGGCTGCCTTTACAAATGACAGCCGGCAAAAGAGTAGTGCACAATGCAGTGTAGGAAATGGACAGTGCCTTTAAATCTCCCTGCTCTATTATAGTGGGACTTATAGGTAGTTTGAATCCCCCTTGCCTTATTATATACCAAGGACTTACAGGGGTCTGTCATTGCCAAGTATAATTATCTAATTACCATATAACCTTTTTATGTCTTGCCTAGGCAGCGCTTGCGCTGTCTCTGTGAGACATGCTGTATTCAGGATATGGGCATGAAGCTCCTCCCACTCTCCTCCCATCTTTTTAATTGGCTCCTGTTACTGTTCTCTGTAAATGGTGAATTTTCATTTGTCAATAGGCTTAGTAGTCCCTCCTTAGTACCGTCTTTTTTCATGTTGTAACCTCCCATGAGGACTGCCCCTGTTACATGTGTTGTTACTCTGGATGTTTTAATTACAGCTTTGAGCACTATTTTGTTAAATCCCTTTCAGGCAGGACACGCTCTCCCCAAACGCTTTTATTTAAATGTATTCATTTAAGCAGCGCTGCACGCCTCAGCTCCAATAATGGTGGCCGCTCTTTTCTTTTCCTATTTCCGGCTCGGCACTCAGCTGCATGCATTTTTTTCTATTTCTTTACTTTTCTTACTATGGTGGCATGACCCGCTTTAGCTTTAAACTAAACATCCTAAGCTAAAGGGCGGTAACCGTGATTTCTTCAGAAATTAATAAAGAAAAAAATTAAATGTGTCCCCACCACCTTTTTTCTATTTATATACTTTTGAAGCTATTGCGGTGCCCGCGCTTTAGCTTAAGATATTTAAAGCTAAAGCGCTGGTGCCGCTAATTGTAACAAAAGTAAAATAAATGGACAGAAAAAGCGGGTGGCCGCCATTTGTTTTCTATTTCTTTACTTGTGTGGCATTGGCGCCCACGCTTTAGCTTTTAACCTCTTAAGCTAAAGCGTGTGTGCTGCGATTCCTTCAAAAGTAAAGAAACAGAAAAACATTTTTGGTGTCTATTTCTTTACTTTTGAAGCAATCGCGGCACCCGCTCTTTACTTTAAGATGTTTAAAGCTAAAGCGCGGGTGCCGCGATTGATTTGCAATGCAATAGCTCTCACATTACTGAAAGTTTGAGCTATTTGCGTTGCATTATTATTAGCAACGCCAATAGCTCAAACTTTCAGTAATGCAAGACCTATTGCATTGCAAATGCTTGTTAATCAGAGCAATGGCCCTGGGCCTGATTAGCAGAGCCCAGGGCACAAGCAGAGTCAGTTACCACCAGTATTAGTCAAAACATGGGGGTGATCAGTGCAAAAAGGATGGCTTTCTCACACAACTATAGTCTATCTATGGATGGAGGCTTTGCCGCAATAGGTCTTCTGTTTCTGGAGGATTACAATCTGATTTTCGATCTCTGTAAACAAATGCTATTTTTTCTCAGGAAACAAATACTGCTTTGTAATCAATCGCCAGCCCAGTGCTTAATCTGTAAAAAATAATATAGGTTTATAGTAATCAAGAAATTATTACATGAATTTTGGTTCAAATTCAAAGATGACCTCCTTTTTATCTAGGATATAAACTATCCTTTTCAGCTCCACTGCTTATGCTGCTGTCCTTTTTTCTTGCGCCAGGATGATAGAAAAGATAGAGTCTAGAGTTCTTGATAATATTGCATGCATTGCATCAAGAACAGGATATACTAGAAGGGAGATGTCCATGATTTAGTTTATCATCCTTGTCATATTGATTATACCACTCGGGAGTGAGGCTCCATTACCCCTGCCTGGAATGTTTCTGTCACCACGGGCTCTTTGAGATACCTTTGGCCTTGCATGTTGCTATTTCAAGGATTGGAAATTCATCTGATCCATACATTTCTTTCTTTCAGCATCTCACAGGGTCCCATGGGATCAGTCAGATAAAGAAGTGTAACCGACATCAAGAGTAGAACTTAACTCACCATCACCCAGTGCTTAATTTGTGCCGGTGCTTTCCGGTGCTTAGCACCGGCACTTATTTACCAGGGCCGGGTCTACACTACCACTGCACAGTGCCAACTCACATCAACATTAGGACTGCATCACTGGCCACCGGGGGCGCCTGTGCATGGATCCTGCTGCTCCGTGTCCGAGAGACGTGCTCTCGGTCATAAATAGTTAATCGCGTTACTCTCCGCTTGTGGGCTGAGTGAGAGCGCGGCAGCGCTAGGTGGCTACAATATAACAATGATGGCTCCAGGCTGGCGCTGTAATTTCCTGCCGCGCCACGGTTTACATTTGACACGGGTCACAGTTGGAATTAAGGGGAGGGCGGGGCGCCCTCTCAGCACGCTGCTGGCTGACACAGCTAGGCACTCACCAGGGGCGCAAAAGGTATATTTTCGCCCGCCGCCGAGGCGGCATTCACTGACATCAGGACTTGACTGGGACACGTTTAATAGACAAGCAGCCACACGTTGAGAGGGCCGGCAGGGCAGCCTAATTTTGCAAGAACCTGGACACACACCGTGGCCGGAGGGGTGCTACACTACAGTCTAGCAGCCATGTGAATGACGGGGCCGGAACGAGTCATGCACCCACCGCGGCCGCTGCCAGGAACCCCTATGCGGGGCTGCAGAAAGTTGTTGCAGCAGTCTGGCCCCTTCTGCTGATGGCGCTG
Source organism: Lissotriton vulgaris (assembly GCF_964263255.1). Lineage (NCBI taxonomy): Eukaryota > Metazoa > Chordata > Amphibia > Caudata > Salamandridae > Lissotriton > Lissotriton vulgaris. The sequence continues at coordinate 395,878 of NW_028245833.1, read as the reverse complement.
CCTGCTACAACACGGCACCTGCTCGAAAATGCGTAAGTGACAAGCCACTTCTAATTTGTTAAGCACATTTCATGCCCTCAAATATCCCCGTTTACATGTCGGGTCCTCATCATCAGGCAGAACTGCGATCCTAGGTAAAGTTGGCACATGTTCTGCTGTTTGCTGACGTGCCTGTCAATGCCCAGTGAAGGTGACACAGAGCGACCCTATGCTTTGCGGTCTTTGGGGCCTGAAAGTGGTCGTGCTCCTGGGCAAAGCCATGTGTCTGAACACGTCCGTCCAAGCCTAAGAACAGACCTTCGTCAGTCTGCACCCCTGTGATCCCGCAGCATGGCCCCAGTTTGAAAATGATTACAGCGATCGCCTGGGCCAACCCGTTCTGGCTGTCATGTCAGGGCAGCATAAGTGTAAGGTATAGGCACAGTTCACTTGAAACTGCATATAAAATAATAGCGCACACACTTTTAAATGAAAGACAAGTAAAACTTAAATAATCAGTAGGACGATTTTTTTACATTACGAACTTCTGACCTTTTCCATTACGAAATGTTATCATCACATCTATCATATTACATAGAAGAGTTAACAAAAGATAATGCTAATTTTCTTTTATCTGTTTTGTTTTACATCTGCAATATTATGTCATTCCTAATGTTGTGTAGTGTCACAGGCGCTATAGTCAAGTGCTGGCTGGCTGCAGAGTGTCCTGTTCTTATTGGCGTTTCTCTATATTTTCAGTTAACATTTTTAATAACACTAATGTGCACTCTGGTATTGTTGTGAGCAGGGAAGCTGAAACTTCCTAGCAGAAATAAGTTGCCTGTTTGGGAGCAGGGCTCTCTGTGTCATATTGCTTAGTGTCCTTCCATTTCTGGTGTATAGCAGCAGTCTTAAGCTCTTTTTAGAGTTTCTTGTTCCTCACATGGGTTTAACTTCTAATATTTTTATGTTTCAATCATCTTCATTGCTTGATTTTGCTCGCGAGAAAGTGTCACTCATAGTGATTGAAATGTCACTCATATTAACACTGAAATTATGAAAAATGTCACACATAGCAATCTGAAACCCTGACAGATATGTGCACACCATATCATACATGTCAATGTAAATATAATTGGCTCACTCACTGTGGTGTTATTCAAACTCTGTTACAGTCTCCCGAGTTTCCTTGTGAATACTAATGTTGCTGTGCAGAGAAAGCCGAAAACAAATCCATGTTCATGCAAATTTGCCTCTAGTTCTGTGTTGCGGGAGGAAGGGGGGGTAGGGGTTGTAGCAGCCTGCGTTACATAAAAAAAAATCATGTCTGACACACACGCACCGCATGCGTCACTGCCAGTACAGCACGACATTGAGGTGGGCACTATCATTTGAAGCAACAACAGGCCCCTTCATAAAGGCAGTGCCACCAGTAAACCAGTAAGTATCAAACAATGCTGCTTTTTTTAGCGTGGGGATTGTCACCGTGGGGCAGTAAAACAGACTTGGTAGAACAGAGTCTGAGGCCCAAGCACTCATGCCACCGGACCGGGCGGGCACTGTGTGCATGAGCACTAGTCAGGTCAGGAGGCTGGAAGGTCAGCAGGGTCTTGGCCTCTAACCCCTTTCTGTCTGTGAAGGGCCCCGGAGGCGACGCTCTGTGCAAAGTTAGCAGGCTATGTATTCCAAAATGTAGCTTTAAATGCCCTTTTGATTTACTCTTATTCAAATTTTTTTGGAGGGCAAGGGAACTGACTATCAAAAACTTACTTTAGAGGAAGGCTCCTTTGCTGAAATTCAGATCGGGCATTATATCCGACTTTCAGCAGTATCAGTTGAGGATGTGGGTGGGGCCAGTGGACGAAGTGGGTGGAGCTGGGAAAAGTGGGTGTGGTCTCCCAAAAACATTTGAGCACCTGGACTTCATATTTTACAAATTAAGCACTGCCATCACCCCTCCTCTCATAATGTCCATAGATGAAATCAAAGCTGCATCAATCAAGGGACTCTGCAGAACTTGTCCTAGATGAGCTGCATAGAGGACTTGGGGACCCAGGAGTAACAGTCAAGACCCGTAAATCATAGACACTATCTATAGTTATCTGTAATAGACTCTTGGGGACAATATTCCGAGAATCGTAGTGTGCTGGCACCATAATTGGTGCAATTCTTGTCATGGTGGAAGTTATGGGTGGGATGACCATTGATTTCAAGCTTCTGACTTTAGAGGAGGTGTCAGTAAAGGTCATATCAAAGCTGGTAAGGGCAGGATCCAGGGTCTTTGACAGCCCTGCCTCTACTAAAGCTGTAACAGTGTGTGTCAGTGTAGCAACTGCCCTTGAACATGTGTGCATTTTAGCAACCACATGCAAATTACGTCACCTATTTTCCAGAAGCCATCTATTTCTCCTTTGTATATGTTTTAGGAATCAACACTCACTTATTCCACTGTCTTGGAAATTGATGGTGTTAAACCTGGCATCCTTGGTCTGGTTTCCCCTGATTTTTTGTCTCGACCTCCTGTATTTTTGACACTGTGCTGGAATTCGTTTTTGCTGGTTTAGATGCTTTGGGCACTCTGCCACTGCTGATCAGTGCCAAAGTGCAAGTGCTCCCTGGTTAAAAAACTATTGTGATTGGCTATCCATGATTGGCATATTTGTTTTATCAGTAGGTCCCTAGTAAAGTGCACTGAGTGTGCCAGGGCTGGTGATTCAAATGCTACTAGTGGGCCTGTAGCACTGATTGTGCCACCCACATGATTAGCCCTAAAATGGTGTCTCAGGCCTGCCACTGCAGTGCCTGTGCGCAGTTGTTAACTGTCATGTTGTCCTGGCCAGTGTACACACTTGCCTGGCTTGACCCATCCCTTTTCTTACACATTAAACACCCCAATGGTAGGCCCAAGGTACCCCCCTGTGCAGGGTGCAGTGTATGTGAAAGGTAGGACATGTACTACTGTGGGTAACATGTCCTGATAGTGAAACACTGCCAATTTCGTTTTTCACTATTGAAAGGCTATCTTGCTCTTAGGATAACATGAGGAATGCTGTGTAACATGTTTACCTGCATATCTTCCCATAGCATCAAAATAGTCAGTTGGCATCTGTTATCCCCGAACTCAGAATTTAATAACACATCTTTAAGTGAAGATGGTTTTTAAATTCTAAGTTTGTAAATAGCACTTTTAGAGAGTGGCTATTTTCTTGTTCAACGTTTCTGTGTGCCTCTGCCTGTTTGTGGATTGACTGTCCGGTTTGTGAGTGACAGGGGCTGGGGTGGCTCAAGGAGGCTGGGAGAGTCAGCACTAGGCTGAATAGACTTATCTGTATGTAGAGTGGTGGATGGAGTAGCACATGGGTCTGAATAGGGCTGTGCCTGCCTTCCACAATGCTGGCTCCACCTCCTGCAGTGTGTCTGATGGCCCTGGCCCACACTCACAAAGGAAGAAGATGTGCACTGGCAGAGTGCACCCAGGACTGGTTTAGACTAGGTCCAGGACACCTCACACATGAAGAACAAAGAATTTAGGGGTATAAATATCTGAGCTGAACCCCCTAAACTTTACATTAGGAAACACTTTGTAATCAAGAAGGAATCCCTGCCAAAGAAGAACAGACAGGAAGACTGACGAAAAGTGCTGCCATTGCTGAGTGTCTGGGAGCTGAATTGCAGTTGCTGTGATTGCTGAGGAAGAGGACTAAGGGACTTTCTGCCATGTGCTGTGTCCCCCTTGCTTGAAGAGGAGCTGTGCTGTGTGCTTTGCCCCTTCTGAAGTATACCTGTCTCCAAGGGCCTGAGAAGAGCTGGCCTCTTGTTGAAACTCAGGGATATAAAAGTTTGCCAATGACTCCTACAACTCGCCCTACATCGTGCTCTGATGTCCCTGCTGTCTCTGGGGCTAATTGTGTGTCCCCAGGACATCGTTTGTGCCGCTATGCAGCCCGGCTTGCTGGCACGCTTGCCTGCTGTCCACCAGTACTGAGAGCGCAGAGTGCATCACCCCCGCCGGCCCTTGATCATGATAGAGCACTGAGGGCTGGTATCTCTTCCCCACCGGCCCTGATTGCCAGGATTACTGCCTTTTTTAATTTAGGGATTCACCGCTGCACCTCAAGTTGTGTGCCCGAGGCTGGGTATGCCGTAGAGAAGAGCAGTGGGACTCCCTTGCCAGTATTCACAGCCGCTGGCCCGGAGTCTATATCGTCATTGCTGAGCCGCGCTGGGATTGTCCCCAGGGGTGCGGGTTACCCAGCAACAAGGAGGCTCGTCCTGACGGAGCCGCGCCGTGACTCAAGGGAGCGTGAAGTGTCTCCTAGCGACCAGGGCCCCCGCGCTCCTCAACGAGAACGGAGCTGTGTCCGAGGCCGGGGGAGCGGCACCAAGGAAAGGAGCCACCGCACTGAAGATCGCAGTGCAGACCGCCCAAATCCCTCCTGCCCTCGGGTAACACAGATCTGATTCATAATCAGAGCCTGCATCCGAAGCCGTTATTTTTTAGCACATTACCGGCAGGCCGTGTCTTGGGGCGCTTACCGCTGTAATTGACTTGCATGCACTCGTGCATTGTGAAGGGGTGATTTACTAAATTGAAGCTGAGCCAACAAGGGTAGCACATTCCATGCTACAAATACAGTGGGGGTATTTAGTGTTAAGGGCACCATATTTTTCTTTGTGAGAGGACTTTCCACACACTAGAAACAAAGGTTTCACCGCCATACTGAATCTAAAAGTGCCTCTACTTTTACAAGTACGTTTTTGCTAGAACAGTGCTAAAGTGGACTTTTTACAAAACAACATTGCTGCAGTGAACCGTTTACCAAAGAACCATTACTAGAAGAGAGTCTATTTTTGTATGTTGAATTTATGTCGGTCTGTCTCTGCCTAATCAAGATAAATATATTTATATTTGGATAAATAACTTGTGTGGGCATCTATTTGTGGTGTTTCACTGTGTTACTGTGAGTGTTGGTACAAATACTTTACACATTGCCTTGGGGATAAGCCTTTCTGCTCGTGCCAAACTACCAAGGGGGTGAGCAGGGGTTATCAACAGTGTGTTTCCCCCTTACCCTGACTAGAAGTAAGAGTCCCTATCCCCTTCGCTGCTAGGCCTTTTCCCCTCCTGTGCTGAGCCCTTTTTTGGCAATTTGGGGTAGTGCGCGCTTAGGCCCCTGTAACTTTTTGACCACATAAGGTATCCACGCCAAATTTGCGTCCTTTTCTTCCAACATCATGTGGAATCCAAAGGTGCCCAGGGTTTCTGGATTCTCTTGGAGGGGTCCCAGAAAGTAACCAAAATATAGTGATTTTTTTGTTTTTTTCAGAAAAATTGGAAAAACGGGCTGCAAATGAAAGCCTCTGGGTTTTTCCCTAAAAACGTTATCAAAAAAGGGTTTGTGGGGCTGAAATCTCCATTTTCATAGCTTTTAGGGAATAACAGTCTTTTGTCAGAGAACCGACATTTTTCACACAGTATTGGCATTTTTCTGTGACATAGCCTATTTTTGCTATTTTTAGAGCTTTCTACCTCCTTCCAGTTAATGGTAGAAAAGAGTTTGAAAGCAATAATGGATCCTGGAATGCTGTACATTTTCGAAAAGTACACAAAATTCTGAATTCTGAAAGGGGTCATTTGTCTAAATCCATGAAGGTTTCTTTATAGAAACTAACAGTTAAATATCAAAAAAAATGAAAATTTGTTTAAAAAAACAGCCTTTTGTCTCAACGTTTTCACCTATAACTTTTTCTAATTTTGAGAACTCTTGGAAAGCAATATACCGTTATGTCCGTTAGACCTTCCTGGTTGTGGGGATATATAGGACTTGTAGTGTCACCAAGAACCCGACAAACCCAGATCCAAAAACTGAGGAGCAACTTGCAATGGTATTTTTTCATTTACCGGGTATAGAGCACTTTGTTTTGGAAAATGTATACATGGAAAAATCTGTATGAAAGTCACCTAGGTATTTCTGAATTGGGTACAAATTATAGAGTTCAGAAACAGTATATAATTGCTAATTTTCAAAATTGGGAATACTCATACTAGCATGAGAATTATTGGTCATTTTTCAAAAAAAATTTTTTTAAACACAATGTGTTTCATTGAAAGGGAGAAATGCATGAAAGCTCAATGGGTAATAACAGTTAATTTACAAATTTGAATTACCCCAATTCTCCCGATAAAAACGGTACCTCACTTGTGTGGGTTGGCCTTGTGCCTGCGACAGGAAACGGCGAAAAATGCAACGTGCTCACACCTAAATTTTGCAGTTACAAATTGACCCTTTTTTGGCAAAGTGCCTACCTGTAGTTTTGGCACCCTAGCTCTGCCGGCATCTAGGGAAACCTTGCAAACCTATACATTTTTGAAAAGTAGACACCCAGGGGAACTCAGGGTGGGGTGACTCCTCTGCCTACCCCCAGGTTTTGTTACCCAGAATCCCTTGCAAAGATAAGATTTTGACAAAAAAAACACATTTTCCTGACATTTCAGTGGTGGAAAGTTCTGGAATCTGCGTGGATCAACAAATTTCCACCCACCCAGCGTTCCCCCATGTCTCCCGGGAAAAATGGTACCTCACTTGCCTGGGTAGGCATAGTGGCTGCGACAGGAAACAGCGCAAAACGCAACATGGTCGCACCTCAATTTTCCTGTGAAATTTTGAGCTCTTTGGACAAAGAGACTACCTTTAGTTTTTGCGCCCTGGCTCTGCCTGCACCTAGGGAAACCTAGCAAACCTATACATTTTTGAAAAGTAGACACCCAGGGGAATTCAGGATGGGGTGACTCCTCTGCCTACCCTCAGGTTTTGTTACCCAGAATCCCTTGCAAAGCTAAGATTTTGACAAAAAAAACAAATTTTCCTGATATTTCTGTGGTGGAAAGTTCTGGAATCTGCGTGGATCAACAAATTCCCACCCACCCAGCGTTCCCCCATGTCTCCCGGGAAAAATGGTACCTCACTTGCATGGGTAGGCATAGTGGCTGCGACAGGAAACAGCGCAAAACGCAACATGGTCGCACCTTAATTTTCCTGTGAAATTTTGAGCTCTTTGGACAAAAAGACTACCTTTAGTTTTTGCGCCCTGGCTCTGCCAGCACCTAGGGAAACGTAGCAAACCTATACATTTTTGAAAAGTAGATACCCAGGGGAACTCAGGGTGGGGTGACTCCTCTGCCTACCCCCAGGTTTTGTTACCCAGAATCCCTTGCAAAGATAAGATTTTGACAAAAAAAACACATTTTCCTGACATTTCAGTGGTGGAAAGTTCTGGAATCTGCGTGGATCAACAAATTTCCACCCACCCAGCGTTCCCCCATGTCTCCCGGGAAAAATGGTACCTCACTTGCCTGGGTAGGCATAGTGGCTGCGACAGGAAACAGCGCAAAACGCAACATGGTCGCACCTCAATTTTCCTGTGAAATTTTGAGCTCTTTGGACAAAGAGACTACCTTTAGTTTTTGCGCCCTGGCTCTGCCTGCACCTAGGGAAACCTAGCAAACCTATACATTTTTGAAAAGTAGACACCCTGGGGAATTCAGGATGGGGTGACTCCTCTGCCTACCCTCAGGTTTTGTTACCCAGAATCCCTTGCAAAGCTAAGATTTTGACAAAAAAAACACATTTTCCTGACATTTCAGTGGTGGAAAGTTCTGGAATCTGCGTGGATCAACAAATTTCCACCCACCCAGCGTTCCCCCATGTCTCCCGGGAAAAATGGTACCTCACTTGCCTGGGTAGGCATAGTGGCTGCGACAGGAAACAGCGCAAAACGCAACATGGTCGCACCTTAATTTTCCTGTGAAATTTTGAGCTTCTTGGACAAAAAGACTACCTTTAGTTTTTGCGCCCTGGCTCTGCCAGCACCTAGGGAAACCTAGCAAACCTATACATTTTTGAAAAGTAGACACCCTGGGGAATTCAGGATGGGGTGACTCCTCTGCCTACCCCCAGGTTTTGTTACCCAGAATCCCTTGCAAAGCTAAGATTTTGACAAAAAAAACACATTTTCCTGACATTTCAGTGGTGGAAAGTTCTGGAATCTGCGTGGATCAACAAATTTCCACCCACCCAGCGTTCCCCCATGTCTCCCGGGAAAAATGGTACCTCACTTGCCTGGGTAGGCATAGTGGCTGCGACAGGAAACAGCGCAAAACGCAACATGGTCGCACCTTATTTTCCTGTGAAATTTTGAGCTTCTTGGACAAAAAGACTACCTTTAGTTTTTGCGCCCTGGCTCTGCCAGCACCTAGGGAAACCTAGCAAACCTATACATTTTTGAAAAGTAGACACCCTGGGGAATTCAGGATGGGGTGACTCCTCTGCCTACCCCCAGGTTTTGTTACCCAGAATCCCTTGCAAAGCTAAGATTTTGACAAAAAAAACACATTTTCCTGACATTTCAGTGGTGGAAAGTTCTGGAATCTGCGTGGATCAACAAATTTCCACCCACCCAGCGTTCCCCCATGTCTCCCGGGAAAAATGGTACCTCACTTGCCTGGGTAGGCATAGTGGCTGCGACAGGAAACAGCGCAAAACGCAACATGGTCGCACCTCAATTTTCCTGTGAAATTTTGAGCTTCTTGGACAAAAAGACTACCTTTAGTTTTTGCGCCCTGGCTCTGCCAGCACCTAGGGAAACCTAGCAAACCTATACATTTTTGAAAAGTAGACACCCTGGGGAATTCAGGATGGGGTGACTCCTCTGCCTACCCCCAGGTTTTGTTACCCAGAATCCCTTGCAAAGATAAGATTTTGACAAAAAAAACACATTTTCCTGACATTTCAGTGGTGGAAAGTTCTGGAATATGCGTGGATCAACAAATTTCCACCCACCCAGCGTTCCCCCATGTCTCCCGGGAAAAATGGTACCTCACTTGCCTGGGTAGGCATAGTGGCTGCGACAGGAAACAGCGCAAAACGCAACATGGTCGCACCTCAATTTTCCTGTGAAATTTTGAGCTTCTTGGACAAAAAGACTACCTTTAGTTTTTGCGCCCTGGCTCTGCCAGCACCTAGGGAAACCTAGCAAACCTATACATTTTTGAAAAGTAGACACCCTGGGGAATTCAGGATGGGGTGACTCCTCTGCCTACCCCCAGGTTTTGTTACCCAGAATCCCTTGCAAAGCTAAGATTTTGACAAAAAAAAACACATTTTCCTGACATTTCAGTGGTGGAAAGTTCTGGAATCTGCGTGGATCAACAAATTTCCACCCACCCAGCGTTCCCCCATGTCTCCCGGGAAAAATGGTACCTCACTTGCCTGGGTAGGCATAGTGGCTGCGACAGGAAACAGCGCAAAACGCAACATGGTCGCACCTCAATTTTCCAGTGAAATTTTGAGCTTCTTGGACAAAAAGACTACCTTTAGTTTTTGCGCCCTGGCTCTGCCAGCACCTAGGGAAACCTAGCAAACCTATACATTTTTGAAAAGTAGACACCCTGGGAAATTCAGGATGGGGTGACTCCTCTGCCTACCCCCAGGTTTTGTTACCCAGAATCCCTTGCAAATCTAAGATTTTGACAAAAAAAACACATTTTCCTGACATTTCAGTGGTGGAAAGTTCTGGAATCTGCGTGGATCAACAAATTTCCACCCACCCAGCGTTCCCCCATGTCTCCCGGGAAAAATGGTACCTCACTTGCCTGGGTAGGCATAGTGGCTGCGACAGGAAACAGCGCAAAACGCAACATGGTCGCACCTCAATTTTCCAGTGAAATTTTGAGCTTCTTGGACAAAAAGACTACCTTTAGTTTTTGCGCCCTGGCTCTGCCAGCACCTAGGGAAACCTAGCAAACCTATACATTTTTGAAAAGTAGACACCCTGGGGAATTCAGGATGGGGTGACTCCTCTGCCTACCCCCAGGTTTTGTTACCCAGAATCCCTTGCAAAGCTAAGATTTTGACAAAAAAAAACACATTTTCCTGACATTTCAGTGGTGGAAAGTTCTGGAATCTGCGTGGATCAACAAATTTCCACCCACCCAGCGTTCCCCCATGTCTCCCGGGAAAAATGGTACCTCACTTGCCTGGGTAGGCATAGTGGCTGCGACAGGAAACAGCGCAAAACGCAACATGGTCGCACCTCAATTTTACTGTGAAATTTTGAGCTTCTTGGACAAAAAGACTACCTTTAGTTTTTGCGCCCTGGCTCTGCCAGCACCTAGGGAAACCTAGCAAACCTATACATTTTTGAAAAGTAGACACCCTGGGGAATTCAGGATGGGGTGACTCCTCTGCCTACCCCCAGGTTTTGTTACCCAGAATCCCTTGCAAAGATAAGATTTTGACAAAAAAAACACATTTTCCTGACATTTCAGTGGTGGAAAGTTCTGGAATATGCGTGGATCAACAAATTTCCACCCACCCAGCGTTCCCCCATGTCTCCCGGGAAAAATGGTACCTCACTTGCCTGGGTAGGCATAGTGGCTGCGACAGGAAACAGCGCAAAACGCAACATGGTCGCACCTCAATTTTCCTGTGAAATTTTGAGCTTCTTGGACAAAAAGACTACCTTTAGTTTTTGCGCCCTGGCTCTGCCAGCACCTAGGGAAACCTAGCAAACCTATACATTTTTGAAAAGTAGACACCCTGGGGAATTCAGGATGGGGTGACTCCTCTGCCTACCCCCAGGTTTTGTTACCCAGAATCCCTTGCAAAGCTAAGATTTTGACCAAAAAAAACACATTTTCCTGACATTTCAGTGGTGGAAAGTTCTGGAATCTGCGTGGATCAACAAATTTCCACCCACCCAGCGTTCCCCCATGTCTCCCGGGAAAAATGGTACCTCACTTGCCTGGGTAGGCATAGTGGCTGCGACAGGAAACAGCGCAAAACGCAACATGGTCGCACCTCAATTTTCCAGTGAAATTTTGAGCTTCTTGGACAAAAAGACTACCTTTAGTTTTTGCGCCCTGGCTCTGCCAGCACCTAGGGAAACCTAGCAAACCTATACATTTTTGAAAAGTAGACACCCTGGGAAATTCAGGATGGGGTGACTCCTCTGCCTACCCCCAGGTTTTGTTACCCAGAATCCCTTGCAAATCTAAGATTTTGACAAAAAAAACACATTTTCCTGACATTTCAGTGGTGGAAAGTTCTGGAATCTGCGTGGATCAACAAATTTCCACCCACCCAGCGTTCCCCCATGTCTCCCGGGAAAAATGGTACCTCACTTGCCTGGGTAGGCATAGTGGCTGCGACAGGAAACAGCGCAAAACGCAACATGGTCGCACCTCAATTTTCCAGTGAAATTTTGAGCTTCTTGGACAAAAAGACTACCTTTAGTTTTTGCGCCCTGGCTCTGCCAGCACCTAGGGAAACCTAGCAAACCTATACATTTTTGAAAAGTAGACACCCTGGGGAATTCAGGATGGGGTGACTCCTCTGCCTACCCCCAGGTTTTGTTACCCAGAATCCCTTGCAAAGCTAAGATTTTGACAAAAAAAAACACATTTTCCTGACATTTCAGTGGTGGAAAGTTCTGGAATATGCGTGGATCAACAAATTTCCACCCACCCAGCGTTCCCCCATGTCTCCCGGGAAAAATGGTACCTCACTTGCCTGGGTAGGCATAGTGGCTGCGACAGGAAACAGCGCAAAACGCAACATGGTCGCACGTCAATTTTCCAGTGAAATTTTGAGCTTCTTGGACAAAAAGACTACCTTTAGTTTTTGCGCCCTGGCTCTGCCAGCACCTAGGGAAACCTAGCAAACCTATACATTTTTGAAAAGTAGACACCCTGGGGAATTCAGGATGGGGTGACTCCTCTGCCTACCCCCAGGTTTTGTTACCCAGAATCCCTTGCAAAGCTAAGATTTTGACAAAAAAAAACACATTTTCCTGACATTTCAGTGGTGGAAAGTTCTGGAATCTGCGTGGATCAACAAATTTCCACCCACCCAGCGTTCCCCCATGTCTCCCGGGAAAAATGGTACCTCACTTGCCTGGGTAGGCATAGTGGCTGCGACAGGAAACAGCGCAAAACGCAACATGGTCGCACCTCAATTTTCCAGTGAAATTTTGAGCTTCTTGGACAAAAAGACTACCTTTAGTTTTTGCGCCCTGGCTCTGCCAGCACCTAGGGAAACCTAGCAAACCTATACATTTTTGAAAAGTAGACACCCTGGGGAATTCAGGATGGGGTGACTCCTCTGCCTACCCCCAGGTTTTGTTACCCAGAATCCCTTGCAAAGCTAAGATTTTGACAAAAAAAACACATTTTCCTGACATTTCAGTGGTGGAAAGTTCTGGAATATGCGTGGATCAACAAATTTCCACCCACCCAGCGTTCCCCCATGTCTCCCGGGAAAAATGGTACCTCACTTGCCTGGGTAGGCATAGTGGCTGCGACAGGAAACAGCGCAAAACGCAACATGGTCGCACGTCAATTTTCCAGTGAAATTTTGAGCTTCTTGGACAAAAAGACTACCTTTAGTTTTTGCGCCCTGGCTCTGCCAGCACCTAGGGAAACCTAGCAAACCTATACATTTTTGAAAAGTAGACACCCTGGGGAATTCAGGATGGGGTGACTCCTCTGCCTACCCCCAGGTTTTGTTACCCAGAATCCCTTGCAAAGCTAAGATTTTGACAAAAAAAAACACATTTTCCTGACATTTCAGTGGTGGAAAGTTCTGGAATCTGCGTGGATCAACAAATTTCCACCCACCCAGCGTTCCCCCATGTCTCCCGGGAAAAATGGTACCTCACTTGCCTGGGTAGGCATAGTGGCTGCGACAGGAAACGGTTCAAATCGTACGGTGGTGAATTTACAATAACCAATAGCAACATTACCTTTTTTGGGGGGGGGGGGGACTGAGTTTTTGGACCGGGGCTCGGCGGGCATCTTTGGAAAGTACCAAACCCAAACAGTTCTGAAAACTAGACACCCGGGGGAGTCCAGGGAGGTATGACATGCGTGAGTCCCCCAATGTTTTCCTACCCAGAAATCCCTGCAAACCATAAATTTTGGTTAAAAAAACAGTTTTCCAAACATTTTTGCGTGGGATCTCCGTGTCGGCACAAATGTCCAACCACCCAGCGTTCCCCTTGTTCTCCCGAGTTAAATGATACCTCACTTGTGTGGGTGGGCCCAAGGCCTGTGTCTAAGGCAGTGGGGCTTAATTTGTAAAACATAAATACTACTTTTTCAAAAGTCATTTTCGGACTGTTCTGCTTTGGGGCACCCACACAAGTGAGGTATCCTTTTACTCGGGAGAACAAGGTGAACGCTGGGTGGTAGGACATTTTTGCCGACACGGAGATCCCACGCAAAAAAGTTTGGAAAAGTGATATTTTTACCTAATTTTAAGGTTTGCAAGGAGTTCTGGGTAGGAAAACATTGGGGGACCTACGCATGCCATACCTCCCTGGACTCCCCCGGGTGTCTAGTTTTCAGAACTGTTTGGGTTTTGTACTTTCCAAAGAATACCACCGAGCCCCGGGCCAAAAACTCAGGTGCCCCCCCCCCCAAAATCAAGGTTGTTTTGCAATTGGCTATTGTAAATGCACCACCGTACGATTTGAACCGTTTCCTGTCGCAGCCACTATGCCTACCCACGCAAGTGAGGTACCATTTTTATCGGGAGACCTTGGGGAACGCTGGGTGGGCGGAAATTTGTGTGAGCCCAGTGACGCCACGCTTTCCCACACAAAATAAGTGTGAAAAAACGGATTTTTTCAACATAAATTGAGGTTTGCAAGGGATTCTGGGTAAAGGAACGTTGGAGGATCCACGCAAGCCATACCTCCTTGGAAGCCCCCGGGTGTCTACTTCTCAGAAATGTGTGGGTTTGGTAGGTTTCCCTAGATGGGCGTCTAGCACGGGGCCAAAAACCCAGGTAACCCCTCTTGCAAAAGCTGGCGGTATTGACATTCAATACCGCCAGCTTTTGCAAGAGGGGTTACCTGGGTTTTTGGCCCCGTGCTAGACGCCCATCTAGGGAAACCTACCAAACCCACACATTTCTGAGAAGTAGACACCCGGGGGCTTCCAAGGAGGTATGGCTTGCGTGGATCCTCCAACGTTCCTTTACCCAGAATCCCTTGCAAACCTCAATTTATGTTGAAAAAATCCGTTTTTTCACACTTTTTTTGTGTGGGAAAGCGTGGCGTCACTGGGCTCACACAAATTTCCGCCCACCCAGCGTTCCCCAAGGTCTCCCGATAAAAATGGTACCTCACTTGCGTGGGTAGGCATAGTGGCTGCAACAGGAAACTGTTCAAATCGTACGGTGGTGCATTTACAATAGCCAATTGCAAAACAACCTTGATTTTGGGGGGGGGGGCACCTGAGTTTTTGGCCCGGGGCTCGGTGGTATTCTTTGGAAAGTACAAAACCCAAACAGTTCTGAAAACTAGACACCCGGCGGAGTCCAGGGAGGTATGGCATGCGTAGGTCCCCCAATGTTTTCCTACCCAGAACTCCTTGCAAACCTTAAAATTAGGTAAAAATATCACTTTTCCAAACTTTTTTGCGTGGGATCTCCGTGTCGGCAAAAATGTCCTACCACCCAGCGTTCACCTTGTTCTCCCGAGTAAAAGGATACCTCACTTGTGTGGGTGCCCCAAAGCAGAACAGTCCGAAAATGACTTTTGAAAAAGTAGTATTTATGTTTTACAAATTAAGCCCCACTGCCTTAGACACAGGCCTTGGGCCCACCCACACAAGTGAGGTATCATTTAACTCGGGAGAACAAGGGGAACGCTGGGTGGTTGGACATTTGTGCCGACACGGAGATCCCACGCAAAAATGTTTGGAAAACTGTTTTTTTAACCAAAATTTATGGTTTGCAGGGATTTCTGGGTAGGAAAACATTGGGGGACTCACGCATGTCATACCTCCCTGGACTCCCCCGGGTGTCTAGTTTTCAGAACTGTTTGGGTTTGGTACTTTCCAAAGATGCCCGCCGAGCCCCGGTCCAAAAACTCAGTCCCCCCCCCCAAAAAAAAGGTAATGTTGCTATTGGTTATTGTAAATTCACCACCGTACGATTTGAACCGTTTCCTGTCGCAGCCACTATGCCTACCCACGCAAGTGAGGTACCATTTTTCCCGGGAGACATGGGGGAACGCTGGGAGGGAGGAAATTTGGGTGAGCCCAGTGATGGCACGCTTTCCAACACAAACATTGCTGAAAACATTGTTTTTTTTAAGTAATATTGAGGTTTGCAGGGAATTCTGGGTAAAGGAACGTTGGAGGATCCACACAAGCCATAGCTCCTTGAAAGCACCTAGGTGTCTACAATTCAAAAATGTATGGTTTTGGTAGGTTTCCCTAGTAGCCCATCAATTCCAAACACATACACACATACTGGTTGGATTTGGCACGAGGGCAAGTGATGGTTCAGTATATAAAAACATTAACAAGAGATTTCCCAAAAAAGAAATGCACTGTCAATTACATGGACAAAGAAACTGAACCAATTACTTGCAGCTCGTGAGCTGTAAAGCCAGCGTCAAGGCACCAACCGCTTTACAGGCCATTCACACTCCTTTCATACCTAAAACAAAGAAAAACAATCACACCACCATGCACAAAAGGAACACATCACAACATTTACAAAAAAAAAAAAAGAGCACCCGTACTGAAAAATATAAAAATTAAAAAAAAACAGCAAACAAATCCTCAAACACACACACTGGTTGGATTTAGCACGAGGGTGAGTGAAGGTTCAGCATATACAATTCAATTAGCAAGCAAATTCACAAATAATGAAATGCACTGCTAATAATTGAGAGAACGAGAAACTGAACCATTGACTCACAGCTCGTGAGCTGTAAAGCCACGACAAGGCACCAACCTCTTTACAGGCCATTCACACACCTTTCATACATGTGACACATACAAAACATTCACACCGCCAGCCGCAGGCCCTTCACATCAAAACACTCACACCAGCAGACAGCGCCATTCAAGGGCCCATCACATTCACACGCCCACATTCCAGACACAGCAAATACACAAATTGATGGACTGGGTGGAGTGGCACTCAGCTAGCACTGTGTGTAGTGACCATCAGAAAGTAAATACTCACACACCGCCAGCCAAGCGCAAGTCCACCAACACCACCAACCAAGCACTTGTCCACACTCACCGCCAGCCAAGCACCTAACCTTGCACACAAACACCAAAGCACCATCCATTCACACCGCCAGCCGAGCACCAATCCTTGCACACAACCAGCAAAGCTCCATGCACTCACACCGACAGCCAAGCACCTAACCATGCACTCCGCCAGCCAAGCAAAAATCCACGCACCCCCCAAGCACAACTCCAATCCATGCACTATGCCAGACAAGCACCAGTTCACGCACACCACCAGCCAAGCGCCATCCACTCACACCACCAGCCAAGCACCTAACCATGCACTCCGCCAGCCAAGCAAAAATCCACGCACCCCCCAAGCACAACTCCAACCCATGCACTATGCCAGCCAAGCACCAGACCACGCACACCACCAGCCAAGCGCCATCCACTCACACCACCAGCCAAGCACCTAACCATGCACTCCGCCAGCCAAGCAAAAATCCACGCACCCCCCAAGCACAACTCCAATCCATGCACTATGCCAGACAAGCACCAGTTCACGCACACCACCAGCCAAGCGCCATCCACTCACACCACCAGCCAAGCACCTAACCATGCACTCCGCCAGCCAAGCAAAAATCCACTCACCCCCCCAGCACAACTCAAATCCATGCACTATGCCAGCCAAGCACCAGACTACGCACACCACCAGCCAAACGCCAGTCCACGCACACAGACAATCCAAGCATAATGCAGCACACACCACCATCGAAATTAGATTTTTTTAAAGAAATACCACAAATCAAATGATGAAACCTACAAATCTGCTAACACAAAGTCAAAAACTAAATGCTGTGCACCAATGCACACCTTAAAGCAGACTAAAAATATTACAGAATACAGACCAGACAGTACACTTACAAGCTCAATGAAACTCCCAAAACTTCTTTTGTGTGTGGTACGATTTAAAACAAGCTGGCACACACAATCCAGGTTTTGAAGGACAGTCAGGGCAGTACAAACGAGACTCCCTCCGCACTTCTCTTCGCCAACAGACTCTACATCTTTTAGTGGGATTGTCTTTTGCAGTTGTGGGAGGAATGTATTCTGGAAAGTGGCGATCTTTCAGTCTGGCAACTTCCTCCACCACTCCAAATCTTGGGACACTTGCCTGTTCCACTAGTACAAGGCTGCCTATTATAGTCTTCTGAAACTTAACAAAAGGCATCTTTACCTCAGGACAAGATTTCTGGAACACAACGA
Source organism: Lissotriton vulgaris (assembly GCF_964263255.1). NCBI lineage: Eukaryota > Metazoa > Chordata > Amphibia > Caudata > Salamandridae > Lissotriton > Lissotriton vulgaris. Next base: position 378,600 of record NW_028245833.1, on the reverse strand, counting down.
AAGCATTAAAGGATGCCAAGTGGAAAAGATGAATAGCCAACTTCTTGTACCAAATGTAAGACTTTCGTAGAGCAGCATAAGGTTCCAACCTCTGATCTACTCTGTCAACACCACCCATGTACTTATTGTACTGTAAAATGCACACAGGTTTACGCACTTCAGCACGCTCACCCCAAACAGGCAGAGCTTCAGTGCTTTCATCATGGATTGTAGTCAGCATGTACACATCTCTCCTGTCACAAAACTTCACAGCTAGAAGCTTACCACATCGCAATGCAGTAGACTGTCCCCGCACAAGCCTTTTGCAAACAAGTTCAATAGGGAAACCTTTCCGGTTACTGCGCATCGTGCCACAAGCAACAGTGCCCACTTTTGCCAATTCCTTGAACAAACGCACACTAGTGTAGAAGTTATCTACATATAAATGGTGGCCTTTGTTAAATAATCGTCTGCCTAGTTCCCACACAATTTTCTCAGTCACTCCAAAAGTGGACGGACAAGCAGAAGTGTTAATGCTGGAATCCTTACCGGTGTACACCCTGAAATTATAAACGTATCCAGTCTCACTGTCACACAGCATATACAGTTTGATTCCATAGCGTGCCCTCTTACTAGGAATGTATTGCCTAAAAACCAAGCGGCCCTTGAACAATACCAAAGACTCATCCACAGCTATTTGTTTTCCAGGAGCAAAGATCTCAGAAAAACGATCAACAAAGTGATCAAGGACAGGCCGAATCTTAAAAAGACGGTCACAATCAGGGTGATCACGTGGCAACGCTAAATCATTATCAACGAAATGCATCATGCGAAGAAGAAGCATATACCGATCACGAGTCATAACTGCTGGAAATATAGATGTTGCCATCAAGGGACTAGTGGACCAATAAGAAGACATTGATGGCTTCCTTAGCAAGCCCGTCAAAAAAATTAATCCCAAAAACTTCTTCATCTCTTCAACACATGTGGGAGACCAATAGGTAGCTCTAGAATGGGGCTTAAGGCTGGCACTGTGGTCCCTCAAATACTGCTCTGCATACAAATTAGTTTGCTCCACAATCTCTTGCAAAAACTCATCGTCAAAAAACAATTGAAAAAATTGAATTGGCAGAAAATTGTCAGTATTCACTCTACACCCTGGAACACCAGTGAAGTCTGGCAATTCAGGCTGCACCATGCCAGGGGCAACCCAGACGTCATCACTAATATCGGAAGAAGAAGCCACCCTAGCCTGCAGCCCAGCTGCCTCTTGCTGCACTACATCAACGGGAACACTAGCATCCCCAGCTGCCTCTTGCATCTCAACATCAACAGAGGAACTCGCCTCCCCAGATGCCACTTGCTGCTCAACAACAACAGAAAGACTAGCAGCACCAGATGCCTCATGCTGCTCTACAACAGGAAGACTAGCAGCACCAGATGCCTCATGCTGCTCTACAACAGGAAGACTAGCAGCACCAGATAACCCTTGGCGAACAACAGCAATGTGAAGCTTTTTGGGCGCAGCCTTTACCACACTTGCCTCTTCCCGACGAGAAAGTAAGCGAAACCTTAAGGACCTAGGCAGCCGCTCAGATGGCTCTTGCCTCTCTACCGGCACATCAATGTCCCTCTCTACCACAGGCACTTCATCAGCACTAGAAGAATCATCATCCGATGAAGAAGATACCATGCGAAGAGAAAACTCACTGCCTGAATCTTCTGCAAATTCCTCATGCTCCGAATCGGAGTCAGTGTCTGGACCATGCTCAGAGGAAGTCTCAAAAAGCAAACTAACAACGTGCCGAGCAGTCATTCTGCGAGCAGCCATTATCCTTGCTATGCAAGAAGACTACACACACAAGTGAACAACAAGCTACACTGTGCAAAGTACGAAGTAAACAAGGTAGAGTCTTCACGCAAAGAACAACACACTTTAAAAACAATTCAAATCTAACAAAATATAAGAACACTCACCAGCACCTACTCTGCTGAAACACAGCAAAAAGAAAGGAAATCCCACTAGAAAGAAAAAAAAGTATAGATTAGACAAAGTACACATCAAGCAGCAATACAAAAAAAAGTTAACAATCAACAACCACAAAGCCACACAAACAGCAATAACTAGACTTTTCAAAAAAACACATTCATCTAGGGAAAGTAGTACAACATTTTTTTACTTACCAAGCACATGCAACTACACAAGCTGCAAAACCAGCAGTAACTGAACCACAACCTACACCAATAGCAACAGCAAAAGCCTGGATCAAAAACAAAGAGGAAATAAAAAAATTAATACTACATTTCACAAACTACATAACAAATAAACAAACAACACACAAATTTACCCACAAAATCACATCCACACAGATGGGCCATCAAAAAGGGGGGGGGCAGAAAATCTAAGTTAAAAATCCAACCCACCAGGAAGCGACCCTTGCAAAAGGGGTCACTTCCTACAATCTAAAATGAAATCCCTGGTGCTAGTGGGGGCATTTCCACCGCACAAACGCAATGCTGTGCGCAACCGTGAGGCTGGAAAGAGACATCAGGAGAGAGGAAAATCACTTGCCTCTCCCCTGATGCCTCTTTGCGGCCCCACACCCCCAAGACTCTCAAAAATAAATTAACACCTCCAGGCGCAGGAAGCAAATGGCTTCCTGACCACCTGGGAATCCCTGAAGATGTTGCACATGCTGTGCGCGCTGACGTCATCAGGGATTATCATGGGGAGGGGGGCAACAGAATTACTGTGGATAACAGTGATGCTGGACAGAGGCACTTGCATCCTTCACTTTCACAAGCTACATCCAAAAACAACTCCTATCACCAGGAGCTCCTTTCACCCCATCTGGTGCTCTCATCTGTCTGTGACCATTCATACACATAAGAGGCATGTGAACACGCACAGAAGACCCCCGTTTGGCCCCGCCCACCAACTAGCGGAGTGCACCATCTTCCCTAAATTTACCCACTATGATGGACAGCTTACTCAAGGAACCTGTGCACACATCGGTGCGATGGCATAGTAACTCACACGGTCACTGGAGACAAAGCAAGCGCTCGAGTTGCAGCACAAATTCAGGAAAACATTCATCAGCCCAAAAACATTTGTGACCTTCCCACTATGATGGACAGCTCACACAAGGGACCCCTGCGCACATATGTGTGATTGCATAGTAAAGCACACTTGGACACTGCAGACAAAGATGGCGCTCGAGTTGCAGCACAAATTCAGGAAAACAATCATCAGCCCAAAAACATTTGTGAGCTTCCCACTATGATGGACAGCTCACTCAAGGGACCCCTGCGCACATCTGTGTGATTGCATAGTAACGCACACATGGACACTGGAGACAAAGATGGCGCTCTACTTGCAGCACAAATTCAGGAAAACAATCATCAGCCCAAAAACATTTGTGAGCTTCCCACTATGATGGACAGCTCCCTCAAGGGACCCCTGCGCACATCTGTGTGATTGTCTCCAGTGTCCATGTGTGCGTTACTATGCAATCACACAGATGTGCGCAGGGGTCCCTTGAGTGAGCTGTCCATCATAGTGGGAAGCTCACAAATGTTTTTGGGCTGATGATTGTTTTCCTGAATTTGTGCTGCAAGTAGAGCGCCATCTTTGTCTCCAGTGTCCATGTGTGCGTTACTATGCAAAGATGGCACTCGAGTTGCAGCACAAATTCAGGAAAACAATCATCAGCCCAAAAACATTTGTGAGCTTCCCACTATGATGGACAGCTCACTCAAGGGACCCCTGCGCACATCTGTGTGATTGCATAGTAACGCACACATGGACACTGGAGACAAAGATGGTGCTCTACTTGCAGCACAAATTCAGAAACACATTCATCACTATGATGGACAGCTCACTCAAGGGACCCCTTCGCACATCGCAGCGATGGCATAGTAACACACACATGGACACTGAAGACAAAGCATGTGTTAAAATTGCAGCACAAATACAAATAAACATTCATCAGCCCAAAAACACTAGTGAGCTTTGCCTAGGCAGGACAGGTGTGTTATTTAGCCACTTCTGATAAACACAAAAGTATACTTTATACATATATATACTTTACTATATGCCCTCAAAGCTTTACCAAGGGAGTAATTGTAAAAAAAACCAAGAAAGTGGCCAGGATGCAACCATGCCTCACTCCTCTGCTCACCTTTAAAATTAGCACTGTAATTGTATTTTTTAAATGTCCCCCATCAGCATTTTTTTACCCAAAAACGGCCAACACAAAACATCAGATGCTCGAAAACAGTTCATATTTTATGTTCCCCCAAAAAGGGGAGCGACCCTTCCCCAAGGGGCCGCTCCCCAAACAACGAAATTGCACAAAACATCAAAAAAAAAAAAAATACCTAGCATTCCAGCTGCACGATCGCACGATCGTGCAGCAGGAATGCTCAAAAGTGGCATCGAGGGAAAGGAAAAGCCTTTCCTTTCCCTCGATGCAAGTTTCAGGACAATCCCACCCGCCCCCGCCGCAAAACTAACCTGTTTACCAACGACGCGCAGGAAGCAAATGGCTTCCCTGCGCGTCGGTAAACAAAAGGCAACCTCCGGTGACGTCAGCGCGCCTCGCGCGCTGACGTCATTGATGACGCGGGCGGGGAGGGCGGGGGGAGGCAGGGGAAGGTCTTCCCCTGCCATCCCCGCAGAAACGAACGAAATCGGACAGACTCGGGGAGAGCGCTGGCGCTTCCCCCGAGGGTGGGGTTCATGACGAGCTGGGCTCGTCATCAGTGTTTGAGGAGGCTACACCATGACGAGCCCAGCTCGTCATCAGCCCCGAAGGGGCTATTTGGACAAAAGTACTTACCTCTGACAACTAGAGACCCCCAGATCAAACAGACGGGATTTGTGAAGTATGGGGCCCTGGGACAGAAAAATAAAAAGATGACAACTAGAGACCCCCAGATCAAACAGACGGGATTTGTGAAGTATGGGGCCCTGGGACAGAAAAATAAAAAGATGTGGCAAGAGGCAAAGTTTCTAAAAGTACCAATTATGGAAGTTATTACAAGTTGTCAAAAGATAAGAAAGAAAGACTTGACGACAGCAAAAGATTACAATCGAAATCAACGTAGTTTGACCCAGTGACAGAAATCTGCAGCACTAATGGTTCTTAGTGTACCAGGTAAAAATAGCCAATCCAGAGAAGTGAAAAGTTAAAATCATCCGCTTTAACTAATGGGCAGGCTCTCTTAGCTCAGGCAGATGAAAAGGGTGGCGATTGATCTGCTCGCCCAAAGCCGCATTGTGGTACTTTGGATCTCCAGGCCTCAGACGACGCAGCCACGTGGCAGATAAATACTACCCACACATCCCCATAAAACACCTTCCAGTAATTTTGCAGTTCTCTGCAGCTTTTATAAAAAAGGATCCTGGAGTACCAAACTCTCTTTCTAATTTAGGACTGGACAATCCTTCAAAACCTTGTTATAATTCCTCTCATTTGCCAATTGTAGTGTCCTGAAATGATTTCCTGTTTCTGTTTGACTGGTCTTTTTATATTTTTTTCATAATAATATGTAAAGTGATCTTCAAGTGGTAAAAATAGGACAGAGATATATCTACCTCACTTATGCATTTCTGTCTGCAATAGTGCTTACAGTGACTGAAGGAATATCCATTGTGCAGTATATCACAAGCCAAAAAGTGTAGAGCATGTGAAAGGGGTGTCTTTTATTAACCCTGATACATGTTTTGGCCCATTGCCTTACAAAAGCCTGGTCACTTGATACTGGCACGTCACTAGTATTAAAAACTGACAAAGCCTGGAGAGTTAGTGAAACCATCTGAAGATCTGTTCAATGCTTCCTCTCAAAACCGGTGCTGGCAAAGCCTAAGTAATTGCCAGTAGAACATTTGATTGATAATTCTTCAAATATACTGGTGCAAGCAAAGCTTGCCTGGGCCCTTAGTCATAGAATCCATACTTTGGAATTTGTTGAAGTGCTCTAATATGGGGAAGAATGAGTGGAGGGTGGAAAGGGTACAGAACACTGCCACCTCAAAGCCCGAGCTTAATATTGGGTTGATGGCACAAGCTAGAGCCGAGAAGACTTAACTGGGTGTTGTGGCCTCACAACACAAAGCTATAAGTCGCTCTGTGTAGCTGCACTTAAAGGAGGGCAGAGATTGCAATGGCACTACAGTTAAGTACCCAGGCATGGGTGTACAAGCCATTTTACAGAAATACTGGGGATCTCTGAGAAGGAGCTGAATGGCCAGAGAAAGACATGTAGACAGTAGTGCCTCTTCGAATGCTCTTTTGAAGAATGGATGATCATCTTAGTGCCAGTTCTTTTAAGGATTTTTAGAAGATGATAGCAGAGTTATTTTGGCCATGACAGGGGCCTTTATTGTTGACATTAAGGGAAATTGCTGTGTTATGGTGATAATACATTCATGACTCCCAGAAGAACATATTTGGGGGGGTCTCAAAATTTGCAGAAGTTTAGTGCAGGACGACGCCTCTTCTATCTTATCATCAAAGTGACATGCAAGAGTCATCTGGAAAGTCACATGATTGAGTTCAAATGATTTAGAGAACCAGAGAAGCTCGGTGAATCAGCCAGTGCAAGGATAATAGAAATCTAAGGAAGATCTGTGTGATGCTTGGACTCCAAGTCCACGTCTGGGCCCATTTCATCAATCCAGAGGAAATATTGTAACTCAGGAGATTTCATGGGCATGAATTTCAACATGCAGAACATCAGGGTCTAAGCAAGCTATCAGGCCCAGTGATCCATGTGGGCAGAAATGGTAGATTAATCTATTTCAAAGCTGCTCTGGGGAGAGAGAGCATGCACTTTCCAAGGTTTCAGCATTTGTAAGAGTTTCAGAGGAACCTTGACTTGTTGTGGATGATGAACTTTCTCAGAAAAACCCCTCAAGTAAATTTGAAGAAGCCCTTTCAACTCCCGCGTCTGTTATGTGGCCTCAAGAGTGTCCAAAATATTCTGAGCTTTTAAAAACTTATTTGTGGAGTTGTTCACAATTTAACAGCCCTCATCTGAACCGTAAGACAGGAGAGTGCTCTGTGTTATCTCTGTCTCCGGAGACCGTAGTATCATTCAGATGTGGCCAAACTGAAATGCCCTCATGAACCCGTGGCTACAGCTGAAGTGTTTGCTGAGAGGCTAGAAACTGGACGAATGTCCCCACAGAGTTCCTTCCCTGAAGACTTAGACCAGCATGGATTAAGGAGGTCTTGGTCGATGAGCCGCCCTAGTATATTGAGTATGGGATTATTGAAGAACCAAAGGAACCATGGCGGTTGGCTTTCTCTAAAGACATTGACATGTATATTGAGAATAGGACATATAAGGGAAATTCATTCTCAGGTAGTGGAAAAGAGTCTAAAAGGAGAAACTCCTATTGGAATACTGAACGGAATCCACATTTTAAGTAAAATGACTAGCCAAACTTGTAATTATTTTAAACATGATGACATTGGTAGTTCGGAATCCAGAACTGTAATCTTTACTTTGTTAGTTGCAAGTTTTTGGGACTCCCGTAAAGCTTGTTGATCCATCCCTGGGCCAGAGGGGCCAGGACCTCTGCTCTGCAGATTCTTTTTAATAAAGAATGTAGAAAGCAGGAATGAAGAGAGTGGAGATGAGGGCAAGTTCCTGTTGAGTGATTTGGCTCTCCTGCTCTCCTTCACACCCTTCCACAACAGGAGTAGTGCAACACTGTTCTCCTGTCTAAGAAATGTCACGGCTCACTCTATTTTATCAGCTCACAGATTATTAGACTTTGTTGCAGAGTCTTTCTATACCCTGAATCCCTAGGCCTGCAGGCCTGCTCCTCAGATTCAGAAGGAAACATGAAGCTATTGGGACGAAAGCCATGGCTAGAAGTGAGCATATGGTGACCAATAGGTTCTGCAGCTTAATAACAGTTCACCACAGGAGGACTGGGACAACTTTATGCCCTTTGTGCACACCATGCATTCATTGCAAGCTTGTTGTTTCATCGCACCATCAAGCTGTAGGACCCCAATCCAGAAACCTAACCGCAAAGTAGGCAAAAATCTATTCTTTCTTTTTTCGTATTTTAATTCATTTAGCAAATGAGGATTATACAATTTTAAAGTGGGCAGCAAGAAAATGAAAAAAAGAAAGGTGGAACCCTCCCAATGATCCTAAGGTGGGAAGGGAGGCAGACTGAACAAATCAGCTTGAAATCTATGTCTGACCCAGAGGATTATGGATTACTTCTGACAAGCTGAATCGATGCCCATCTTCCACACGAGTAATAACCGTTTTCTATTGGCAGATCTAAAGGTGGTTCTAATTGATGAATTACATCTCTTGGGGTCTTTTCAGGGCCAGTGAGCGTATCAAGTTTAATGTTTATTGCTTGATTAATTAAAATCATCTCAATACCCCCCTACATAAAATAAGTGAGTTTCATCTACTCAAACAATTAGAAGTGTCATATATGCAAATGTACATCTGTGCTCTATCTCCCATACATTTTAAATGTTTAAAATTCTGTTATTATAAAATCATTCAAAAAGTATGTTTAGATCAAGTTACAGCAAAAAGGTAAAATTATGTACCAACCAAATTAAAAGTATGGGAATATGTTACATGCAATTATGATTAAGAATCATCAGCTTGCAATAAGCAGCTGTTGACTAATCTCATAAACTTGACTCCTCGGCAAGACAAGATACATGACAAACCCTCCAGCCAGCTTATCACTGCTTGTCTGCTAGAGCGAATGTTCAGGTTGATAAAAATCGCCTTTATGTATTGTCTCCTTTGGGTTAACATGGCTGGACATGCGCACAGCAAATGGGCCAAGGTTTCCTTTTGGAATCCGCATCAGTGACAATGTTCTGAGTTAAAATCTGTCAGCCAAGAAGGGGATAAATCCTTAGAGATATGCACCCCCATCCTGAACTTTAGAAAGCACATCTTCAAATGGGAACTGAAATGGGCAGATAAGTAGGCTTGTGGCTTTGAAGACCTGTATGAGTTCATGACCGTCCATGCATGCCGTCTCTTTGTGAGCGCAAATTTATCTTCCAATAAAGATTTCTTTTTACTTGCGACATTCACAGTTTTGTTAAAGGACGCTCGATCCATCTTGTTGTCCCATGCTGGTTGGAGTTCCAAAGTGGCCAAAGATGTACTCAGGTAACTCCCCCAAGAGTTTGGGGTTTCTTGCTCGTTCTGTGACCTAACTTCGTCCCAGCAGAGTCTGTTTAGAGTGTCCACTTCGGATAACCGGAGGGTGTGGCAGAATTTAATAAAGTTGCTCATTGCCCTGTATTTAAGATCCTGAAGCCCAAATTCCAGTCTTACCTGGGCGGGCGAGGCACATTTTGGCAAATCAAAAACTGCTTTATAAATTTTTGTCTGCAATTCGTTCTGGAAATGCAAATCTTTGCCACACCAGGGAACAAGATCGTATGACAAACTTGGTTGGATTTGTGCAGCCATAACTTTTTTTTTAGTTTGAAGTTTATTAAAGCATAAGGAAGTAAAGACAGGAAATGAAGAAACAGTCATAACTTTTAACAAATGCAAATGGTTAGGGCAGTCCAATTTTCTGCGCAAGGATCTGTAGGTGTAGATCAGGGGCTGGGTCTTTGCTTTGAGGGACATTTTGTGTTCTTTGTGACTTGTGCCCTGCCCGATTATTACGCCCAAATATTTGTATGAACTTTTTCTTCCACATGGGCCCCCTTAACCCTCCATTTGAACTTTAATTTCCTACTGTCAACCAGACGAACGATTTTTGTTTTGTCTTTGTTTATCTCTAGCTGTTCCGAATCCATGTAGGATGCCAGGTTATTTATTGATCTTTGTAGTCCCACTGGGGTTTGGCTTAACAAGACTATATCGTCTGCATATTGGAGGATTGGGAATGGCTTGTTGGCCAGTTTCGGGGGGTGGCAGTCTGGGTTTTCAAAGTGTCGGGCAATGTCCGATAAATACAGATTAAAAAGGCTTGGGGCCAAGACACAGCCTTGCTTCAGACCACTTTGTGTAAGGATACTTCCGGTGGTGCTCGACCCATTTCCCAGCTTGTCTCTTGTCCAGGTGTCAGTGTGCAAGGTTACAATGGCGGTGAGGAGTGCATTTGGTATGCCCCATCTTTTAAGTTTGCTCCATAAATGATTCCTGCTCACTATGTCAAATGCTGATTTGATATCCACGAACAGGCAAAGAGATGGACTTTCCTTCTTCGCGCCTGTTCCGTCAAGAGAGTTAGGGTTGCAAGGTTGGATTGAGTGCCCATGCCTTGCCTGAATCCTGTTTGGAAGCTGGGGATGATGTTTTGTTCCTCCATCCAACATTGCAGATGGTTCAATAGGCACGAGGCGTATAGTTTGGCTTCCACGTCAATCAAGGAGATTAATCTGTAATTCCCTGGCTTACCGTGATCTCCCTTTTTATAGATGGGGTGAATGACAGTCCCCCTCCAGGAAGCTGGGATATTAGAGTTTACATAGATCTCGTTGAAGAGAAGACTGGTGTTAGGATTTCAGACCATAGCTCTGGGTTATTCCTGAAGATTGCGTTTGGAATGCCGTTTGGCCCAGCCACTCCCTCAGACTTTAATTTCTTTATGAGGATTTTTAATTCTTTCTAATTTGTCAGAGGAGTTTGCTCTTCGAAAGAGGAGTTTAAATGGGCTGAATTAGCTGTTGGTGTTGCGTGACTCGGTCCGGCCTGTGCCTCCTTTTGGTCGTGGTGTTGCCTCTGGGGTTGTTGTTCTAGATCCCTCCTTGATTGGTTGAGCAATGTCTTTAAGTGGTCTGTCCAGATTTCTGCACCGATTCCTGCCTGTTGCTGAAGTGTTGGACCCGTTGTTAACATGTTAATAATCCCCCAAAAATCGCTGCTGTTGGATTTTTTGCCAGCTATTAGTAGTTGCTGCCAGATTGATTCTTTATACTCTGAGCGTATCTATTTTATAATAATGGGAAACAGATAATTAAAGATTCAACATTTCCCAATACAAGAACTTCTGATCCACGTACAGAGTAGGTGTTGACGCACATCCAGCGTATTCTGTCTTAATATGGAGACCAGTTCATCAAGGCATTTATCCGTATTTGAAGCGGTACTGCAAGGATCTGACTCAACATACTCATAACAGCCTTTGTGAATCAGTCCCATAATCTTTAAACTATCCCCAAATTAATGTTTAGATTGGCCCATTAATGTTTAAGATGTGTAAAACTCTAGATGCCACGATTGCTGCATTACATTTAATTCCTTAATCTATTTACAATGATACAGATATTACCTCAACAAAAGGCTAATATTGACAGCTTGATTGCAAAGGTGAGTAATTGTTTAACATATTTAAGAACAAAAAGCCCAATTCACAAAACCATTTGCCCATCTAAATATGATTTACTCAAGTAAATGGCTAGATGTACAACTTTAAAATATTCACAAATGGTGACCTGGCACACACAAATCATGTAACTTTTACACAATATTACCGCATGATTCGGAATAGTTTTGCAAATTCCAAAAAGCTGTCGATTTACAATTTCCTTTCTAAGTCTGGCCAAGAGTTTCTTTTATACCGATTACAATATCACTTGTTAATAGGGATTATGCAAATCCTTCAGATCCTTTTCTTGAATAAATTGGTGCTGTTATCACCCGCTCATCCACTACGGAACAACATGGTCCTTTAGGGATTTAAACAGGTGATCTACAGGCTACGCAGAGATATGAGCAAGAGAAACCATTGAGGGATTGAATCTAGTGTCCTCACAATAACAATCAGACCTGTGCAGCAGGTACCAACCCCTCACCCAACCCTTCTAGTGAAGCAAATGGTATGCTAGGGGGCTGGAAGGATCCTCCAGGAGCATTTTGATGACTGGAGATCAGTGAACTTCCAAAATGGTGGGACTCAAGGAGCGGCCACGAACAGTGGTGTGGCGCATAAATACCCTCCCTAAATCACCTGTGACAGTGGTACCAGCCAATTGGAATTCCAAGATCTTCAGTAACTCCAACATGGATCTCCCCTGCAGAAATCTGGTTGACGGAATCAGTCGAAAACTCTATGTGAAACTTCGGGTGAGAATTAAGAATTACCTGGATATTCTCGCCTGGAATTGTTGATTTCCCAATACTGTCTTTTTCAGTGATATCTCAAGGTCTCAACTTTATTACTGTTACCCCTGGAATTGGTATCTCCGGGGTGACGGGAGGAGTGGATAGGTGCGTGTGCAAAACTACTGGTTAGTAATCTAGGGACATTGTAATGAAGGCCTCTGTGTCAGTTTGTTATCTCCTGATCATTGTACATGCTAAGGGCGTTGTACATTAGAGGTAAAAAGGTACGGGCTTTTTTTTTTTTTTTTGACGACAGAGTACTAGACCACAAACGTGAAATAGTACCCTGTCTGCAGATCTCTGATACTACGCCGGCGGGAAATGTTTGACTGACGGCCTGACTTACAGCGGGCCATTGGTCAAAGTACCTCAGAACAAATGGCATATGTAAGGTAGACATTCTGACATCATGTTTCCTGTTATAGACCACTAGGGATAATCAGGACAACATGCACAAAATATTAATTGCTGGGGCTGAGCGAAGGGAGGTGCATCTGGAAAGAGGTTTGTCCGTTATAATTTAGTTTCAGGACAACCAAGCTGTAAAGCCCTGTCAGTCATTCTGAGCCTGTCCGGATGGACTGAGGCTTACCCATCGACAAGATTGCCGAGCATATTGTTGGTGGACCGGTGGTGTTTGCAGACATGAGGTTTAGGAAGGCATAGAAAAGGCACTGTAAAGGATATCCTACAGGATAGGAGAGCCAGGCAAATTCAAACTCTAACACATATACCCTCCCCCCCAACACCCAACACCCAAAACCCAAAATGTGAAGAAACATTTCAGAACAGAGCCTCTGATTCCTGCCGCCTCACACAGCCTACTCAGCAGCAGCAGGTGGTGGGTATCAAGAAGACTGGTTCATTCTTAGGCAACGCGTGTATGCTGTTACCAGAAATGTACGTCAAATTGCAAGAATATGCCTAAGACAATGTATTTTCATTATGGTCAGGGAGCTCTCCAACTGCAATATGCTATTTGGCTCCAAAAACTTACCGTTGGTGGGTTCTGAATGTCACTAATAATTTAAGTATAACTTCAGTCAAAGGTAGCAAGTGAATGAGATAAAGAGGGGACACTGCCTTCGTTTAGGATTCTTGTGTCTTTTAGGGCTCCCCTCGACAATGCCTTCCACAGTGGGATGCAGATGCAGGAAGGAGAATGAGGCGAAGGGGGGTGAAAGGAGGAGCAGAGAATATATCTTAACTATCGGGTTCTGTTTGCAGGTAACAAGGGTGCAGTGGGGGCCTCGTTTATGTTTAATGGAACCTCATTCGGCTTTGTGAACAGTCATCTGACCTCCGGAAGTGAAAAGAAACTCAGGTAAGAAGTAGTAACCTACCATCTACAAGCTGTCTGTGCTGATTCCCCTCGTCTGATCTGACTGAGTACCTGTTTCAGAACTCTGTCATCCACTCACAGACCGCTTCTCTCTTTCAGAGTCTTCCCAGTGGAGGAGAAGCATAATCTTCTGCTCTCATTTCCCTAACTAATGTGTTGTCCCGTTCTCTAACTTCATCACTCTGTCTTCTCTCTCTCGTTCTGCTTCTCTCTCACGGTCTCACTCGTTATATTTCCCTCATCCCTCATTGTATCATTCATTGTTTACTTTATTCGGTTTCAGATAAAGAAAACCATAAAAGTATAAACATCTAAAAAGAAACAGTGCATATTACAGATTGATTGTTTGTTAAAATCAGCACAGTGATTCGTGTTGCAGATTACAAATTTACATTCAAGGTTTTTCAGTTAAAGAACATATAACAAGAATTAAAAAATTCATCAAATCACAGAATTACAAGTTATTTCTATGTCGGATACAAAAGTTTAGGAACCTAGCTATATTTATGGCAAAAAGATCAGATTCCAGAAATTGAAGAACCAAGAGTGCGGGTCGACATTCGCGTAAACCCAGGATTTTTAGGATAGGTACTAGCTATCTCTTTCTTGGTTCAATATAAAATTTACAAAAAAGGGTTGTATGTAGGAGCGATTGAGGGGATGAACCGTCTAAGGGACAGTGACTTAGGGAGTGAGACTAATCATTGACCGTTGGAAAGGTAACAAAACGGTGGAAGATGTTAAGTCTAAATCGGGTCCATAAAAGTCTGTCAAAACTGGATAGTTTCCAAGTTAAATATGGCTCGATTTTTAAGGGATGTTTGGGTTAGCAGAGAATGCTGCACAGAAGTTTTATGTGCTTCAGTCAGCAAACGAATGCCTGCTAAATGCGTTAGGCAATGACTTTTTAACGTCTTCCTAGGTATCGCAGCCATTTCTATCGGGGAGTGATAGTATTTCTGGAGCCCGAGGTCAGATAGGAACCTCCTAACGTATTGTAGCCACTTAATCTTGTTTACATTTTCAAGAGTGACATAGTCTGTCACTACCGATTGTGTAAAAGATAACTTATTTGATGTCCAGAGACGGTGCCGTAAGAGAATTAGCTGCGTCCTAATGATGTCGGAAATGTATGGCACACCCAATTCTGAATGGCAACTGAATGTGGCCGTACTTTGTGGGACTGCGAGTAGGAATCTTAAAAAACTATTTTCCACCTTTTGAATGGCTTCTACCTGTGCATACCCCCACACCCCTGCCCTCCTCCCTCATTGTATCAAACATGTTGATGGTTCCTCCACTTGCTTTTCTTCTCCAAAGTTGGAAAAAGTAAGAAATGAATTACACATTAAATAAATCAATTCTGGCGGTCAAATAGATTGCGGTTTACCTCGTAAGCATTGTGTTTTTGCATATAGAACCATAAATGTGATGAGAATATTTTGCAAAATGGTTTGTCATATGTAGCGTCTCGAGCCAATATGGGCTACGGAGAAGGTAATCAGAGCGTCAATCCCTTTTAGTTCATAATGAAGCCATGATGAATAAGTATCAGATAGTATAGTGGGTAGCTGGAGGTATAGTGTCTCCAGCATCAGCCATTAGAGAGGAAGACAAGGTCTTTCCAGCCTCACTATCATACAAGTTCCAGTTATAACCATGTTCAGTATCCAAAGCAGACCAATGTTTTTATTCTCCCCCATGACAGTCTTAGCTTTTAGTGTGGTCCATTAGTTTCCAGGCTTCTTTGCAATTGTTCATTTAAACATATGACATATACATATGTTACCCTCAGATTATCACCATTTCCAAGAAAAGGTATAGGGTGTCCCTCTATATCAATGATAGAGTGAATTTTCAAAGTCCCTAGACCATATTACTACATCCTACAACCACCTTGTTGTGGCAAATAAGTGCATTTTTGCATGTGAGATTGCCACTGTATGGCTCTGCATTCCAGTAGCTACCGCCTGGTATAAACTAGTTCACCATGTACAAATTATCAGGGCCGGCTTTAGGGCAGTGCGACTGGGCGTTGGCCTGTGGAGGGGGTGCCTATCTCGGGGGGGGGGGGGGTGCTGTATTTAGCAATAACTTATGATTGGAGAGATGAGGGGCACTTTTGCACTGTGGAAGTGAGAGACTGAGGAGGCGGTCATGGGGTATGGGGTGCCAAAGATGATTGTTGCGCCAGGCGCCACCAGCGCTACAGCCGGTCCTGCAAATTGTCCAGAATGCCAGGATTAGTACTGTAACTGACACACATAATACATGATTCTAACCAGGCCTTTAATTGCAGTTCAGGTGGAAACGGGAATTTGAGCCTGAATCAGGATTTCAGTCTTTCTCCACAGGTGACCAGGTATTTTGTAGCTCACACCGGGGAAAAGCATGCATTATTCCCCATTCTGACATGAAGAATTTAGATTGGGGAGGCAATACGTTTGTATGAGTACTTACTTGGTGCAGTATTAAATCCCAAAATCCTGTGTAATGAGGACCCTGGAAAGGAACTACTTACACCAGTACTGGACCGACTCCATTAGTTATTAGTGAGAGTTG
This sequence comes from Lissotriton vulgaris, assembly GCF_964263255.1. Classification (NCBI taxonomy): domain Eukaryota; kingdom Metazoa; phylum Chordata; class Amphibia; order Caudata; family Salamandridae; genus Lissotriton; species Lissotriton vulgaris. The sequence goes on along the minus strand of NW_028245833.1, from coordinate 362,585 downwards.
TGTTATTAGAAAACTGCTAAGGCTAGTTAGTTCATGTTAATGCACCTAACACATGAAGAGCGGTTTGACATTAAATATTAAACTTTGTGAGCGGAGATTTAATTACAAAATACTTCTGAATAACATGAAATTCAAGAGACATCTTTCTGATTTCCTGCCAGGTTGACACCTGCAAAAAAAAAGAAATGGCATTGCTTTTAGTAAAGTCATTAAAACACATCTATTTTAATTGGCTTTTCGTCAAGACTAAATCCTTTTGTAATTTCCAGTGACTAAAAACATGATGTATGTACTGGAAATAATAGAAAGGAAAAGAGAGAAGAAGGCTTTGAACTTAATTGTAATTGCAATTGCATTTATATAGCGCATTCTACCCCATACGAGGCGTCAACGCACTTTTTCAGCAAGTAGTACACTACACTGCAACCCAAGGAGGATTAGTGGTGAATTAGTTTAGGGAGATATGAAATTAATTTGAGCGTTGGACATGCGTTTTTTAGATGTGCGTTTGTTATTTGGATTGAAAATGGATAGTGGAGTAATAGAAGAGGGAAGGGTTTGCATTTATACAGTGCTTGCTACCCCTGGTGAGGTGTCGAAGCACATTTTAGAGGGTAGCACACTATAAGATTGATATACAGTTGACTGTGGTTATAAAAGACCGTACACCATCTTTAGGCATACAGGTTATATAGGATAAGGAATGATAAAGGACCAGGGATCTGCAGAAAATTGATATGGTTTCTAGGAAGTTCTATCAAGAACTAAGTACATCTCAACAAAAGGTTGCAGCATTAGATCCAACTGGATTCAAGAGAGAAGTAAAATGACCATGTCTCAAACTGATTGACGTTGTTCATCCTATAGTCCCTATCGCAATCGGAAAAGTTAAGGAAACTAAAAGTTGTGTCCGTAATGGTATGATGATGGATTCAACCCAGATCTGTGACTGGGGGTGGGTGTCTGAAAAGTTTCATCGCTCCGTTCATCATCTTCTTGTGTTTGAGCTGTAGAAAATGCTCATACAAGCCTCCTCTCCAATTATTTGTAAATTGATTTCATCTGGAAGGCTAGGTTATCTCCAAAATTGTGGGAAGCTGCAAAAATAGTGATTTTTCCTCTAAAAAGGAAATCCTCCAAAGAAACCTTCTGAATGCCATCACACTTTGTGGACAAGAACTGACACGGACATTTGTAAAGAGCAGATCTTCCTAGGCTAGAAGCAGGACCTTCTTAGTATGCAGGTACGGCCTATCATTCCCAGAAACAACACTAGAAGCCACAATTGCACTAGAAGCCTGAGACTGCTGTAGAAACAATCTGCAGCAGAAAGGTAAAAAAGAGACACAGGCCAGGAACCCAAAGAGACGCATGCGGAGCTCATTAAGAAGCCACGACTGTGGCCGCTACCTCGGGCGGCAGCAGTGAAAAGGTAAGGAGAAACTCTTTACACTATTTCACCTCTGAGACTGACTAAATATACTCCCAATTTAGTGTTGAAATGACATTATTGGACTGTATCTGGCTGGGGCACTATAACTCATATCAATTTTGCAGCTTTCATTACAGACTGGTCTAAAACCTCTAAACAGGACTTAGCCTCTAGATACTTTCATAACTACACGAAGAGAAGTAATCCCCCTCTTCCCAGTTTTATTTGCCCTTTACTTGGAAACTCCTTTGGCTACAATATACGCAAGCAGAGCAATTCTGGGACCTAAGTGTGGAAGCATTGCTAAGAAGTTTTCTTTTTATGTGGAAAATGTATTAATATACACCTCTAATGTCAATGCTACCTTACCAGCAATTGAGCAACTGGCACTACTGTTTGGAGTTGAATGAGGGTATAAAATTACTATTGAAAAAAATCAAGTTCTTTATAACAAATAGACCAGCTCCTTGGTGCTTAAGTAAATAGAAAAGTTAGAATATCTGAAGATTTAGGTGGCAAGGAAGTATGATAATCTATTAAAATTTATTTATGCAAAACTGCTATAAAGTGCTCAAATATTTTTTTTTAAAAAGTCAAAATCAGCCTCCGATGATGGTGGGTTGAATTATTCTGGGTTGGATGACTTTGCTTTACAAAGTGCTTTATTTATGTTGAGCACTTCCTGTGTATGACTCACCATCACACTTCACAGGCCTCCACAATGCCATTTCATTATCCATTTGAAATCATACAAACCTAAACAAGTTCTCAAGATTCTCCAACGTCTTATTATTTGTAGTGCTAGTCTCTTACCAATTTTCAATGTTATTGTTTGGCAGCTTTAGGTAGTGTTATAAAATCCTTAATGCAGCCTGACTAGTTACACATTTGTGGATATTTAGATGTGCCTAAAGTGGGACCTGTTGATGAATCACATGGACCCTTGCATGCACCCAAACATCAGCAATAAGATGTGATCATCTTATGGAACACTATTGTGAGACATGTCAAGGTCCTAAAGCAACACAGGGTTAGCCCACGTGGGTAATGCGTCTCTTCCAATTGTATTTTCAATTATTGGTAAAGAAATGTTGGATAAATTCTAATCCACATTTCCGGTATTTTATCCATTTACAAATCTGCGGGGCTTCTTCTTCACCATCCCTTTTGGTTACTATTCAATTATTAGCTCCATTATTATCATCCCTACGTCATATTCTTGACTTTACGCATGCTTTTATCCAGTGTTATGTATATTGTCCCATTCTGTACAATGGAGTGTGCATATCTGCTCAACTTTGTATCAGTACTTTTTGCTATTCTCTATTTGTATGTTTTGAAAATAAAAACTGTTTGAACACAAAAAAGATATCTTCAGTTTTGGAACTTATAGTCAACGCTGTATTCAACATCATTCTGCCCGCGATAGTGCCTAATGCACGAGCTGAGTCTTAGCAATAACCATAAGAAAGACATTTCGCAGTATAATTTTTTCTTTCACTTGTTACATTTTCACTTACCCTGTCATTCTACTGGGAGGCTCTTTGATGCCTGGTTCACATAAAACATGCCAAAAAAGGCATATATGAAAACAAATAAATAATACTTCATAGCTCAAAAGTGCCTTTTGAGTGAATGGTATGACTCCCTTTTATCTGTCACAATTTGAAAGTATTGAATAGTTTTGCTTTCTCAGTACGACTAAGGTGTTAGAGTCCCTCCAAGCACTGGCATAAAATCTTACAGCATCCAAGTACAAGCTTTTTTATTGTTTGTTCTCATTATACTTTCTCATCTTTTGTTCTCCCTGTGCACACTTTATCTGTAGTTCACTCACTCGTCTTTGCTCTCATTCTGTTGTTTCCTAGCTTTTTCACACATTTCATTTCAAGCTACCCCATTTTCTCTTTACCTTTCTCAGTCCATCACTAACTATTGTATTTCTCTTTCCTTCTCCTTTTTTTCTCCCTGTCCCCCTACCACTTTCTCACTTGTTCTCTTGGGTTGTATGACAGAAGCACACATGGCTCCACTATGTGGCCCCAACAACTAAGGCATCGTAACCATGCATTCCTTTACTACGCATGCCTTTACCACGGGGATATCCGTGGTAAAGATAACTACCCAGCCCCCCTGTCCTGCTCATTAAAACCCGGCCCCACTTACTATATACTACCCCAACACCCAGACCCACCTTTGAGCCCTAAAACTGCCCAATGCCTGAAAACTCTTCCATCCCCTGCACTGTGTCCTGTAACCCGGCCCTCTTGAGCCCTAAAAACAACCCAGCCCCCTGAGCCCTAAAACAACCCAACCCCCACAGCCCAAAAAACATCCCAAGCCCTAAAAACAACCACAATTCCCCTCAAGCCCTAAAAACAACCCGACCCCTAAGCACTAAAATCATCCCAAGCCCTAAAAACAATCCTGACCGCCCCTGAGACCTAAAAATAACTTGAAACCCTAGCTCTAAAAACAACCCTAACCCCCGAGCCCTAAAAACAACCTTGAGCCCCAAGCCCTAAAAACAACCTGACTCCCCCTGAGCCCTAAATACAACCCCGCCCCCGAGCCCTAAAAACGACCCCGCCCCTAAAAAATGACCCCCACCCCCTTCAAACCCGGCCCCAGCCCCACTTACCAGATTGCTTCCCAGAGCTCTCTCTCTACCGATCTTTCCTCTTCCTGTGCCCACACATACGCACATCTAGACCGTGCACTGCCTTAACCACTCATATGCATGGTTAAGGCAAGTGCGGTTCCATTTTTGGGGAAACAGCACGTGTGGCTCAGCCCGCGTTGTAAAGGCCGTTTCCCGTTCTCTCTATCTTTCCTTCTCACTCACTTGCTCTCATGTTCTCTCTTCCTTTTTCTTCGTCATTCCCTCCTTCTATCACATCTACTACCTTCTGGAACTCACTTCTCTGCTGTCTCTCTAGACGGAACCAGAATTACCTCAACATCCTGCGCTTCCTGGTGCTCGGAGACAAGAAGATGGGGCCCTTCAACCTCACCCACCGCTTCACACACCTCTTCTGGCTCGGAGACCTCAACTATCGTGTGGAGTTACCCACCTCAGTAAGTTACACATCTGGCACCCCTGCTGCATTATGTCAGACTTTCGGGGATTCGATGTTGGAGGGATCTTCGGACAGAGAGAGGATGAGCTATGTGTCATCAGCATAGGAGATTGTGTTGAGTCCATGTGATCTGACGGTGTCAGTCAGAGGGGTCATGTACATGTTGAAGAGGGTCAGACTGAGGGATAAGTCCTGTGTGACTCTACTGACGATCTTCTTGGGCTGTAAGGTGAATGGAGGGAGACAGATCCTTTCAGTTCTGCCAGTGAGGTATGAGGCAATCAATTTTAGGGCATTTCCTTGAATCCCGATGGGGTGCAGTCTGTTGATCAGGATGTGGTGGGAGACAGTGTCAAATGTGGCGGACAGGTCCAGGATGATGAGGGCTGCTGTTTCCCTGCGGTCCAGTAAGACTTTGATGTAATCTTTGGCCGCGATCAAGGCTGTCTTGGTGCTGTGGTTAGCTCGAAAACCAGATTGGGAGGGGTCCAGATGGTTGTGGTCTTCCATGTGTAGGGTGAGGCACTGGTAGATTGCTTTCTTAAGGACTTTTGCTGGGTAGGGGAGCATCGGGGTGGGCCGATGGTTTTCAGATCGGCAGGATCGGCGGATGTTTCCAGTTTTCTGGGAAGGAGGCCTTAGTGATGGAGGTGTTAAGGCCTTCCTGAGCTTGTTGCCTATTGTCTTACTTCTGAGGTTGAAGACGTGGTGGGGGCATGGGTCTGATGGTGTACCAAGGTAGTAGCCAGAAAAATAAAATACCCGACACTTTGAACTGTGTCCCAGATAGCACTGAGCAAGCAGGTGAGGCAAGCAAACTTGGCAGTCGTTAACGAGATTGCTCACTTTCAGGAAATTCAGAAATTACCTTCATTCTCTCAATTCTTCTCTCGGTCTTTTGCCCTTCCTTTTCGCCATCCTTTTCCCATGTAACTTTCCTTCCTTTTTATATTCTTTGTTGTACTTCTTCATTTCCATCCATATTTCACATTTTGCCTAACCATCCTTCCTTCTAAACCTATTCTTTCCCATCCCTGCTTCTTTTCATACTTCTTTGACGTATTCCTTCCTTCCTTTTTATCAACAATCTCTCCGTTCTTCTTGCCATCTATCCACCTTTTCATCAATCCATCCTACATGTTTTCTTTCCTTCCTTCCTTAACTCTATATTTTTTCTTCATTTCTTCATCCCCTCCATCCATCCATTTCCACATCCATCTTTCCAGCCATCACTCCTTTCTGTCTCATTTTTATCTATCCTTCCTTCTCTCGATCCTTGTCTTCTTCCTTCCTTCGACCCTTTTGTCTCACCATCCATCCCTCTCTCCTTACTTCTTTTTGTCTATCATTGTAGCTTTCACTTTCATCCAATCTTCTCTTCATCTTCCCTCAATCCTCCTCTCCATTCACTCATTTCTGCATTCATCCATAATTCCACACATCCATCATCCTTTCCTTCCTCATCTCCACCTAAACTTCTCTCCATCCATCCATCTCTGCATCCACCCATTCTCCTGTCCAACCATCTCTCCATCCAAACGTGTTTCCATCATCCCTCCATACATCATTCCACCCATTAATCCTTTGTCTCTCCATCCTTGCTTCTCTCAATCACCCTTCCTCCTACTGCAAGTAGCCCTATTATGAATTCGTTGGGGAGCAAAATCAAAGGAGTCATAAATAAATGTTTGAAAGAACTGCCCAGTGGCATCCACCCCTGCTCAACCAGCTCAAGTGGGGGGTTCATGAGACAGCTGATGCTTACATATGTTCTTTCCAGGCTTTGCTTCTCAGGGTTCAAAGGTGATTCTTGGTGCATTGCCTCTCTGAAACCAGTGAACAGTTGAATGTCATGAATCAGCTGCACAATTTGTTTCTGTGACAACCCAATCAACAATAATCTCAATGGCGGCTGCCAGCTATGGGAAATGGGGGAGCGGGGGATGGGCAAAACGCCGCTGCCAGTGTTATGGCATCCAAGTGGAGAGGGGGAGGGATGGAAGTAGAGGGCAGGAGGAAAAGTAAAAAGAAAAATCACTTATCTGGCTTGCAGGTCCTTGTTCCTCCGAGTCTTCTTCTCCACTGCAGCAGGGGTTCAGCCAATTCACCTAACCAATCCTGGCACTGCTCTTATGCTGTGAGAGAAGCACCAGGATTGGATGGAGCGGGTTGGCTGGACGCTTGTTCAGGCCCTGTAGGCCTGTGCTTGGTCGCCATCCAGCTGTCTAAGATAGCGAGGTGGAGAGTTTCAAACTGCGCATGTCACTTTGGCTGGCGCAAGACAGCAGGCCAAAGTGACATGCACATTTTGGAGCATCCCGCCAGCCACTGAGTTGGCAGCAGAAGACATGCCCAACATGGGAAAGACTGGCAGCTGAAGTGCGGAAAGTGTGCACGTTGGAAAAATAAAATGGCAATGAAATCTTTTCATTGCCATTTTTTTCCATGCGAGGCTCACAGCAGGCAGGGACTGGGGTGGCGACACTCCTCTGCCAAAGTAAAGAAACCACCACTGAATAATTTGCTGCACTCTGTCCCTCACAAGTTAAGGCAGGGGACCATCCAAAAATAAATTACCCCCCACTTTCAACCCCGTTTAGCATGACCTTAAGTGAGTGAACATTGGAATTGTGCAAGCCCAAAATTATATAGGGGGTTTTAAGGAGATGGGCTTTTACAGGATAGTTATTGAAGAATTTAGAAAAAAGAGCCTTACGTTTTTCAGGAATTTGTCTAGGATTGGCAAAAATCTTTAAAAGTCTGCTTACTGAGGCTTCATGTGACTACGAAAGAGGTTTGAGCACTGCAAATTTGATAATGTCACCCACACGACACTGTCTTGGAATTGCGTGCATTTCTTCACTAACGTTCATAGATCGCATGGGCCCTCGTGTGCCTCTTTGGAATCCATTGTAGCATGTTAACAGATGCCTGACAGCTCATTGCCATGTGGATGATACTCAGTACAGGAAGGTAGATTCTACTGCACATCAAAACAAAATATACCAGATGCATTGCATTGTTTTAACTGATTTTGTTACCCACACGTTAGGGATTATATGATGTAAAAGGTCTCACTAATTAGTCATTTGTTATGGCTAAACATCCTGTGGAAATATGGCATGGTTCATAATGTCCGAATTAATATAAATGCAGAATATCCATTTATAATTGATTCTTTCATAGGGATTATCATTTGCCATGCTGAGAATATCAAATGCAGTGATAGTCAAAGTGTGCTAAAATTGTCAGTGTATATAATGGTGGTATGGTAGGTAGGTTAATAGATTTTAAAGTTTTGATATTCACAATTGCAGTTGCTAGCTTTTTTAATACAATGCATGAACTGTGCTTTGTTCTTGGTGCCAGGTTTAGGATGCCCAGCTTGTGGCGCTTAGTGGCTTTTCTACTGAAGTTAGCCAGAGATCAAATTTCATCCACATTTGGGGGGAAACATCCTTTACAACGAAATTTTTACCACGCAGTGCTCTTACAACTCAAGTATTACAACGAAAACCTTTACAACGCATTCCACTGGGGGATGCTCTAGGATAGGGAATAGTTTTAATTTACTATCCAACACCTTCCCTAGTGTCAACGGGGACTGGAGTTGGAATAGTAAATTAAACTATTCACTATCCAACACCCCCAAGTGTAATGCGTTGTAAAGGTTTGCGTTGTAACAGCATGCATGGTAAATGCATGCGTTGTAACGTCATACATCCACATTTGGGCTGGTAATTCCTTCAAATGGGGAACTCAAGGCACAGGCTTAAGTAACGATCAGCTTTCATTTGTTAAATCTTTTAATGCTCTAAAATGTACTCATGATAGACATGCTAAGCAAATGCGTGAGGTCTTAAGATCGGATCTCACGTCTTGTAATTTAATTTCGAGTGAGGTCATAGGTAGTGACGCAACTTCCTGTAATGTCACTTCCTATGATGCAACATGCGATGCCACGTGCAGTGATGTCACTTGCATTCTGATAAGTTGGTTAGTCCCCCCACTTCTTTATTGAGGACTTAATATTAATTCAAGCATTCCACTCATCACTATTTGATCTCACTCTTTTCTACTAAGGAAAGCAAGAAAGAAGGTGGCAACCTGCTTGAGCGAAAGCCGCTCCCAAGTGCCCCCAAAGTGGGATTAGACGACTCAATTTAAAAAGGGAACACATGAAACATCATGTTAACATCTGCCCCAAAAGACTGGTAAAGAAAAACAACGGAAACATTTAAATTGAATGATTTTCCATGTTAATTGTGCTATTCTGTCAGACTTTTAACCAGCTCTCCAGGGATAGCTGATCAGTTTAGGTAATCAGTTGTGTTTACCTGTCTGTGGGATTCTGAGACAGCCCATCAGGGCAAGTGATCTACATGCTCTAAGCACACATACTGATGCAAGTGACACAGCATAACATACACACACAAACACATACAAACACACATTGCACCCCAATATAAGAATATAAGTATGGCATACCTATATCCTATTTTCCACACCAGTTCGCATATGAGAAGCAACATAAATCACTATTTACGCATATATTCTGCAGCGGATTATTGCTGTGTTTTATGCTAGATAGAAAATCAAGTAATTGTCTGTGAAAATGATATACAATCTCCCACTACATATGCATTTTGCTCCTTTGCACAACCCAACCCTTCTGACTATCATGTCCACGCAACATTACTAGGCAGCATTCGATGTACCTCATTGAAGAGTAGCTGGATGATAAAAAAAGAGGCATTGTGACCTAGGTATGTTCTAAAAACAGCTCCCTAAAAAGCATGGCTATTCTTAATAAGGAGTGTGCTTCACAGAAGCCTATGGTAACCAACTCAGGGTCACTAATTCCGAATGTTTGGGCAGGAATGTCCTCTGCAGGGCTTTGCAAGCATGCACTCCTGCCATAAATTAGTTAAATAGGATTTGTCACTGTAATCCTGCTTTTTTATGCCCAGTGTGCACAACTATTATGCAAGCGTGCTGAGTTGGGGCCCGAGTAAGGCAGTAGCGTAGGAAGGGGGAGGGGGGCCCATCCCCGGCTGGCACAAGTTTTGGGGTGGCGGCCTCTCCCGCCTGCCCTTACCTGCAGCTGTCACGGAGGAATCACCAGCACCCCCCCCCCCCCCCCCAGTTCTTACATTCAGTTGCTGCGGGCGACAAATACAGGGGGCACCACGGGTGGCAAAAGGCCTAGCTATGCCACTGGAGTAAGGTTTTGAGACCAACAGTTGCTCTCTGGAGGTGCACACCACATACACCCTCCTTGCTACATGCTACTACTGTCCAGGCATTGGCTTCTAGATGCTTGGTGGTGGTCGCAGCATTACATTTTTGAGTTGATAGTGCCATATAGGAAATCTTTTCTACCTACTCCTGGTAACAACCGAGTAGCCTAATGACCTTCCTCTGTAAAGATAGCATGAATCGCTTTAACCAGGCCCTCTTGCTGATATCCGTGTGTGTGGGATGCGAATAACTAGCGTATAATGTGATTGATAACATGAATATGATGCATTTTGGATTGCCCAGGTAAGGCAGTGCAAATGTTGGAGAATGTATGACATCCTTAAAGACTAGCAAGGGGAAATGCTGGCATTCCTGAGGCTTTTGAGATACACTACACGTTCATTTGTGGGGGTGTAGATAGGCCTGCTTCGGGAAAGGAGCAGTGACTTTCAGCAGGAGTCTCCCTGATTAGTCCTTCGAAGTACGCCCATTACTTTAGGTAGAGAGTGTAAGGAGGTGGTGACAGTGGTCTCTTTTGTGGTGGAGGAAGAACCTTTGGTCTCGCCCAGAGAAGCCACTCATAAAAGGTGGATGGCTGACAGCCAGTGGCGTAGCAAGGGGGTGGGGGGCGGTCCACCCCAGGTGGCATGAGTTTTGAGGCTGCCCTGCCCCCCCCCCCAGCTCGTACCCTCGGCCTTTGTGGCAAATGCAGGGATCGCCAGCAACCCCCCCCCCCCCCCCACCACTCTTACCTGCTGCCATCACAGCAAACGCAGGTATCGCCAGCACTCCCCCACTCTTACTTGTGGCCGTCGCGGGCGGTAAACCCAGGGGCCGCCACTGGCGGGAAAAGGTCTAGCTCCGCCACTGCTGCCAACTGCAAAGTCTTCACTCCTCAATGTACTCTTGTTTTGGGTGCTCCATTTAGAGACAGCCCTCATCACTCGCTGCTGTGGAACCATTACTTCCAAACAAGCACTGTTCTGTTCTAGAGACCAAGGATATGCTATCTGAGTGAACCTTCTTGTACCAGTTCCAGAACAGGAATCAACAGTACATGTCTGGACATGTACTTTAATAAGGAGACTGAAACCATCTAAGGGTATTCCATAAATTCTCACTGCTTAAAGAGGAGGGACTGTGCCAAGTGTCATTGAATTATTGTGATCTAGAGCTGGTGCTATTAACAGCCAGATAGCCAGCCTCCCAGAAATAAAGGGGCATCACCTGGAAGTCTGCGTCTACCACTGGAGAAGAGCTGTGAGTCTACCTTCATAGGAAGCCTGACTGGCCTGCTGAGAGAGGGGAACAGAGGGCACCTTTGCATGGGGAAGCCTGCCCAGAGGAGACGCCCAGCTGTGGTACATAGAATGAAGGAATTACTCAGGAGTGTGGTCTAACAAGGGGGACCTCGCAGGATCTGACATAGGTGCTGGAGAGGGTCTCACTATATCCCCAAATTCCCATGTGGCAAACTGCAGAGGGGCAGGAGAGCGTGACCGATTCCTGTGATCCCCCTGACAAGGGGGACGTCACAGGAACCGGTCAAAGTGTCGGAGTGGGTTTCCTTGCATCTCTGTAACCGCATCTGCAGTGCAGAGTCAATAACAAACAAGCAATGTAACTGTTGCCTGTGGTCAACAAAGGCTAGTTGGATGTTGCAGGAGCCTTCCTGAGTGCTAGAGTTGTTCTCCCTGTGCCCTGTCATGTACTGGTGTGCAGCGCCGACAAAGACGGACTTGACAGCAGCATGAAATCTTCCTGTGTTCGTACCGAGGATTTGCGACTGACGTTGACACCGCCCTGTGACTCTCAACTTCCTGGAACTGACGAGATCACCAATAACTCGAGGGTTAGCTCTTCGCCATTTTGACAGGGAGGTTTGTACTCAGGGACGGTTTTAGCTCTGGTGGTGTCTGGTGCACCGATGTTTGTTGCCCCCCCTTTACCACCTCCACCACGGATTCCTTCACTACCACCCTTTAACAGTGACTCTCAAGTTTCCATTACCACTCTCTCTCAGATTCATTTAATGAGTTTTAGAGCTCCATTTAAATCAGTGTAGGGTGTCAGAGAACTTCACATCACACACACATTGCACAGAGATAATCAATCATAGGTGTAAAGGCAATGTTACATAAAACAGAGGACTACAAGGTGTAGGAGTCACATGTCATCTATACTGGCAGACAGTATAGTCAAAGAGTGCTTGGCCTGTAGAAGCTGAAACTCAGAATTTACAACATAACACCATGGTTGGGAGTTCTCTGTAATAATAACAATTGATTTCAACCAAAATGAAACATTTTTGAAAATTAGGATAATGAAAGATGGGAAAAAATCATAGCGCTCTAATCTATACCTTGCAGTTTGCATGCAGCTCTTTGATGACAGTTAGTAGCTCATTGTTCTATATTAGGATTTTAACTTATAAACTGAAAGTACCAAATTGATCTCTCTAAGAAAAGCAATAACCCACTGACCAATCTAACTATGTGCACATTGTGATCTGCATGGGGCACAGTTCTTCACAGCAGGCACATTAATCCTCTGCACTCTCTTCGATCTCTCACAAGGAAAAACATTAATCACCAGAGTTACCTTGACATTTTTATTGTTGTCTGAAAATTGCTAGGGGCCAGGAACATGGAAGCAGCATGTGGTTTAAAAATCATATTATACTTGTAAACAGGGAACCCCCAACCGAAGTCAGCACCCAGTGCGGTGGCACCAGTTGCACCGCCTTAGAGCCGGACCTGTTTGTAATTTGTGCCTAGGGTGCCTGCTGCTTCACCCACAGAATGGGTGCAGCTTATAGAGCTTAGAACCATTAGAACCAGTACCGGATTAAACCCTGTGGAGGCCTCTATGCAGTCAAAATTTCGTGCCCCCCTCGGAAATTATCTCCTGGTATGTTTTTAAATTTTACCAATTTTGATCCGTTATCGTGGAGCCCCTGAAAGAAGTGGGGCTCATAGGCCAGTGTCTGCTTTGCCTATTTGGTAATCCTAAACTGATTAGAAGAAAAGTAGGGGCTGACTTTCTGCAGGCCAGACAGTGACCACATAGCTAGGACCCTGTGCATAACGACAGCAAGTAAACAGTGGCATAGTAAGGGGGGGCGAGTGCCGGTTCCGCCCGGGTGGCATGAGTTTTGGGGGCGGCGGCCTCCACCTTGCTCTTACCTGCAGCCGCAGCAGGAATCGCCAGCACCCCCCTCACCCACTGTTAGATACAGCCGCCACGGGGCGGCAAACGCAGGGGCTGCCATGGGCGGCCACAGGTCTAGCTACGCCACTGCAAATAAACCTAAACTGATTTAAGCCCAAACTGATATGAGGGCATAGAACTGAGATTGGGGACTAATTACTAAGTAATTTGAGAGTAAGTGACTAAATGAATGACCCGCTTGTCCTGCACACAACAATCTGCTTGCACTTTCATTGGGATGCGGCCTCTGTAGCATGTCATATCCACTGCTGGACAATGCCCGTCTTGCACTGGACTGCAGGATGTCATTGGTTGCTTGGAACCGGTGCGGAAGTAATAGAAAGAGTGGGGTTGGTTGGGATGTCCCACCAAAACCTAAGACATGGGAGGCAGGTCTTGGAAGAAGCTATTCCATTTGAGGGCCTGCCCCATGGTAAATCACAGGAGAAGCTGCCATTCCAGAAACAAAAAATAAAAACAGTTCCGGGGAAGGGTGGTACAATTTTTTAAAGAATGTGGGGAAGGGAGAGAGAATGGAGAAGAAAGTGATATGCTCTTCAAAGGAAACACGCCGACTCACTGCGGCGTCAGGATCCTTTTTGCAGTGAGATGTCCCGGAACCACTGTCGCTGTAAGCTTGCACCTGTGAATATGTCTTGCTAATTGCTAAATGAGTATGGTCTGCTGAATCACTGTGTTGAAATACATTCGCACTCCCAACCACAAGACACTCACTGATGTTAAACATAACTATACTGTTTTTTATTATATTTCTTGTACTTTTGTTTTGGATCCGCTCATACCAATTATGATGTTTTTTAGTATATTCTTTGCACATTTGTTTGAATCTACTCTTATGGCCTGTATAACTAACATTTACTGTTTGTATAGCGCTCTGATATCAGCTAGGATCTTGTTATCGCTTTATAAAACTTTCTAAATAAATAAATAAAATAAACCCCAGTAGAACCCAGTGCCCCTGTTTACATCCATTTGTGTACAGCGTTGCGTAGCAGACAAAACAGTACTTCTCTTTTTCCTAAAGATAGTAGTTCTTTTGGTCCATTAGGTGATTTGTGGGTGCGGAGTCTCTGCATTCCTGAAAAGCTTTGGACTGCTCACCCCTTTACCCTGAGAGTCAAGTTTAGAAATGGTATATATCAAGCAGGGGCGAGGATGTAGTCTTACGGCTAGAGCGGTCGACCTGAATGCTGGGGAACCGGATTCGAGTCTCTGCAACGACGCTCAACATCCTGGGATTCTGGGCAAATCACTTAATCTTCCCGTGCCTAACAAAAATGTATGTGTTCTTCTGTAACAAAACTGGTGCTCATGTAAAGCGCTCTGATACCCAATGTCTCAGGTCTAGTTCGCGCTATATAAAAAAAGCTCAGTGTTAAGTGCCAAGACCAAAAGTGGTAGAAGGCTTAGAAGACCATGCTGACCCTCGGTTCTGACACCCAAATACTCACAATCGCCATCATGATTACTGATCCAGGCAGGCCTGATAGTGACTGGAAAAACAAAGTCCGTCTGGGTACAATGTTCAAGCACCCCCTGGGTACAATGTACAAATGATTTACGAACCAAATAATACAAAAGATTTACGAGCACATATTATATGATATAATTATGACTTCGAGGGCACCAAATTATAGAAATCATTTACGGCCTCATAACGGACAACGATGGTCAAACCGTCTCCAACACATATAAAGAGATTATATGATATTATAGTGGCAGTTACTGGATGAACTAACAATTTGAACCCTTGTATATCAGTTCATAGAACTAAGATTTTGAACCCTTCTATATCAGTTCATACTTTACAGCTGCCTTTTTTTGCTGCCAAATTGGATATTCAGGCCTCAAGCTGCAAATGCGCATAAATATACAACCCTACTCGGAAGTGGTGCATGCTACTTAGCGGTCCTTGCAATGTTGCTAATCTTCACCTGATCTAATTTATACTTACACTCCACAAGCAGAATTCTCTTTGAAGAACAGCAGTTAAGATCTGCGTATATAACATTTGCTCTGCTACTTGAATTTACGTTCATTCTGTATATTAAATATCTGTCCGAGGGCCCCAAATACCAGAAATGATCCGTTACGGCCACATAACGGATTGTGTGAGTTACCAATTAGCAGGCTTCCTGTGATTTTGGCACAGTTGTTTTTGCAGAGGATGGCAACCACGGTGTTTTGTACATTTGTTTGGCCTCGGAGTGCAGGGAGAAACACTCGCCACAAACACAGGCCGCGCTGCTTTCCGTGCCAATGTAAGCAAGCCAAGAAAACATATTTTACATGAACACAAAGATTATGTATACAGCGCCACCTCAATTATACTTCTGAATGTTACCGCCCAAACTACAGACATTGATTTGAACTTCCCTCAGTTTTTGTTCTGATATCTTTCCTGTTAATAAGTTCACGATTCCCCCCAGCACGAACCTATCTTGCCACGTTATACGTTTTTTTTCATTTTCACATTCACACACATCCCTTCTGCCCTGCCCTGCTCTTCTAAAACCTCTGCTGCAGGATGGGGTCCAGGGCTTAGAGGCGGGTTCTCGCAGGTGATTTCAAAGACCGCGTTGTTTTGCCATGCGACATGCTGTACTGCGGGGTAAAGTACGGCCCAATAGAAAGCAACGGAATCGCGTTGCAATAGATTGCGAGGTGAAAACAGACGATGTAATGGACTCGGCGATCAAATAGATGCGGGGAAAAAGCGCGCGATGTAAATGTGCGCGATGGAACGTCATACATCCTGATAGTGCACCCAGGGCTTTAAGTGGGATGAAAAAACTGGGGTGTCTCTCAAAAGGGAGTGGCCAATGTAATTAAAGGCGTGGCTTAAAACATGTAAGCTAAGAACCTCTGCTTAGCATAGTGTGCCGCCCGACAAGTAATTTGCTGCTTCTGTCATTGCAACCAGATATATGATACAACAAGTAACATCATCCCTACAACAATTCAGGACTCATGGCTTTGTCAATGATAGTTAGTTGAATAAGTTAAATAAGCAGCAACTATGGCTTGTATATAATATTGAAAAAGATTCCACTTAAAGCCCTGGTGACACCACAGCAGTGTTGCTGCTCCTACGTTTCAAAAAGAGAAGGAAAATCCAGAGAGAAAATGAATCTTTTTAAAGGATTTCCCTTCCCCTACAACGCTCACCTGGCATGACATCATGAAGTAACTTCTCCACTAGTGAGAAGTGAGTAGTGTGAGCACATGCACATGATGTACCTGCTGTCACTGCAGTCCAGAAAAAACGGACCGCCTGTGCCAGGGCACAAAACAGAGCCCGAGAAAGGCCAGAGAGAGACCCCCTTTAAAATACTAGCTCACTTAAAGCCCTGAGTACACCCTAACCTACAGCCTACTGGAAAAATGACAGAGTGGTACAAAGGCCAGTTTGGTCCTGGGGGTAAGTACCCAGCTTGATGATTAGATAGCGTGATGATTAGATAGCAAGATGAAGTAGTCAGCGGGGTCTAATAATGATCAACAGTCGTGGCCAGTGCTTTAAATTGGTAAAATAAGTGCAGGTACTTATTAAAAAAAGCTAGAGGGGTGGCAAGAGGGCGGGGCTAGGGGCGGGGCTAAGGCCAAGACATAATGATACATAATGACTTCTATACCAGTTGCAGCACATATTAAAACATGAGAAATGTTATATATGATTGCTATTAACATGGTTTTTATTTCCCCTCTTCCCTCCCTTCTTCCCTTCCCCTCCCTTAAAAATTAGAAAATGCTTGGATTTTCTTGTGTCACCAGTAGTTTAGTATTTATCTTTATTTCATATTTTTTCTCATTTACATTGTACCTACTGATGTCACCTTTTATATCCTGTTGTTTTTCAATAAAGCTTTCAAACATAAAAAAAAAAAACATGCGAAATGTGTTTATGTAAACAAAACAGGTTAACTCATTACAAAGAAAATAAAAGCCAAACAGGATGATAGGTTAAAATCCCTTGTGTGTATATCTGTGTTTATATACATACATATATATATATATATATATATATATATATATATATATATATATATATATATATATATATATATATATATATATATATATATATATATATATATATATATATATATATATATATATATATATATATATATATATATATAGGTAGTTATAGTTAGGACCTAGTTTCCATAGGAAATCTGCAACATTCTATTGGGAATAACTTTGGCGCCGGTTGTTGAATCTTCGCGTATTTCTCAAAGAAGATGGCCCGCTCCGCTCCGCTCCTTCCCTGAAAGTCTCGGGAAGATTCGTCAAGCAGGCGCCGAGAAATAAGAGGGGTCCCAAAACGTGTTTTACCCATGTTAATTTCCATAGGACGATTAGACAAGGCTACAGCCCGAACCGCTGAACGGAATTACACCAAATTTGGGAAAATGGTAGGGTCTGGTACGCAGATCACGCTTTTGATTAAATGGTGTAAATCCCTCCAGTAGTTCTTGAGAAAATCAAAAGAAAATATATATATATATCTGGACGGTTTCTAACCACACATCTCATCGTGAGATCTGATTGTCACCTCATTAAAAAGCATTGCAGTTAATAGAAGGTTTTAGGACTTTAGTTACATTATAAATCATTTGTTGATGGTACCATACTCATTTTAGGAACTGTGGTGTGTTCTAACGTGATGTTACCATGTGAAAAAGCCTTCTGCTGGGATATCATGAATCATGTTTGAAAGAAAACTAGTATCTCATGCTTTTTCCACAGTGGTTTGGAAGGGGATCTATAAGCTAAACTGAAAGCATATTTTCTGTAAATTCACATTATCTTTCTCAGTCATGTGAGAATGAAGTCTGACATTCTCAGTAAAACATGTACATCCAACAAGGACAGAGACTGTTAGTTGATTCCTTTGTGTTCTACAACTAGAGCGCTAACAGTCCTACTTATTACAAAGGTATGGCACACCTGAAGCCATCTTGATTGGAATAAAGTGGTAACTCTTAAAACATTTATTTAAAAAGGAACAAAACGAGGCGGTATATTTTGCCATAGAAAGTATGATTAGTGCTGCAGAAAGAAAAATTAAGGCACATTTTGAGTGACTTCTCAAATCCTCTTCTATTTCATTAAAACATTCTGACATGCAGTCTCCCAAGATGGCCAACATAGACAAAAGAGCCCAAATGTAGCCCAAATATCACCCAGATGTAGCCCAAGTATAGCCCAATGACAGAATGTCCCAGAGTGTTCTAAAGAACAACTAGAGCACTAACATTCTTACTTATGACAAAAGTATGGAACACCAGAAGCCATCTTGATTGGAATGAAGTGGTAAGTCTGAAAACATTTAATTTAAAAAGGAACAAAATGAGGGGGTTCATTTTGCCATAGAAAGTATGATTAGTGCTTCAGAAAGAAAAATTAGGGCACATTTTGAGTGACTTCTCAAATCCTCTTCTATTTCATTAAAAAATTCTGACATGCAGACTGAAAGATGCACTTTCAATACCAGCAGCAGACTTCCCTGGTGAGCAGTAGCTTTACTACAGTGATCTAATAAGCAACTAGTGTGCTAACATTCTGAATTTATGGCAAATGCGTGTCACATCTGAATGCCTTCTTGATGGAATCAAAGTAGAAAACTGAAAGTATTTCCTACCGAGGAGACTGTAGTAAATGAGGAAATTAGTAAACTTCATAACAAATAAGTCTCCCAAGATGGCCACCAGAGACAAAAGAGCCCAAATGTAGCACAAATATCCCCCAGATGTAGCCCAAGTATATCCCAATGACAGAATGTGCCAGAGTGTTCTAAAGAACAACTAGAGCGCTAACAGTCTGTCTTACTTGTGACAAAAGTATGGCACACCTGAAGTCATCTTGATTGGAATAAAGTGGTAACACTTAAAACATTTAATTTGCAAAGGAACAAAATGAGGTGGTTCATTTTGCCATAGAAATTATGATTAGTGCTGAAGAAAGAAAACTTAGGGCACATTTTGACTTCTCAAATCCTCTTGCCACATACTGGGACAGGATATTTGACTTTGTTAACAAAGCCCTGCACGTTTCTCTCCCGAGAGAATTTGCTACTCTAGTTATGGGTTCTTCCAAAGCTGTCACTTTAAATGAAAATGACAAAGCCCTACTTGATCTTTTACTGACGGCGGCGGTTAAAGTCATAACGTCCAACTGGAAAAATACAGCCAAAGCCTCCTTCCCCCATTGGCTCAACTGGGTTTCTAACCTCAGGGGTGCCGATACCATTGCACTTGCCTCTCACCCCTGGCGCCCACAACACAGGAAAATATGGGTCTCACTTGACGCTCACTTTGATCTCTTCAAACCTCCGTGAGGCACCTAAAACATTGTTGTGGCAAGCAATTTCTCAATATGTCATTTGATGGTTGTGATTCACCCTGCTGTGCTATATGACCGATCTGCCCGCTGACATATGCCTTCGTGTTGTACGGACTTGATGCTTGATTGTCATTTTCTTTATTTACCTGGTATATTTTTTTTTCCCCCCGCATGTTATGTTTACTCCATATTATGTTACTTCACCGCTTCTCGGTTTATTATGTACTTGTACCATGGACTTTATCTGCTATTATTTGTTCTGCTCATATCAATACCAAACTCTCTCAATAAAAAATTCTGTGAAATAAAAAAAAATAAAAAATTCTGACATGCAGACTGAAACATGCACTTTGAATACCAGCAGCAGACTTCCCTGATGAACAGTAGCTTTACTACAGTGATCTAATGAGCAACTAGAGTGCTAACATTCAGAATTTATGGCAAATGTGTGACACATCTGAATGCCTTCTTGATGGAATCAAAGTAAACAAGCAATGAAAATGCAATAGATCTCGCTCTCGTTTAAGTTAAAGCCATTCTGTTTGTAATGAGATGGCTTTTTAGCTTTGCTTTTATTAGTGTTTTTCAAACTTTCATGTAAATAACATGCATATGTATGCATATATGTATATGTATGCATGCATTTATATTTGTATTTATATAGATATGCAGATTATATATGTTTATATGTGTATGTATGTATATATATATACACATACATATATATAAATGCATATGCATATATATATGCATATATATATATATATATATGTGTGTGTGTGCGTGTAGAGAAAGGTAGAGAGGTAGAGGTGTAGAGGTAGAGGTAGAGAGCTAGAGACTAGTAGAGAGAGTAATAGAGAGTAGAGAGTGAGTAGTAGAGCATAGTACAGAGCAGTAGAGAGAGTAGCAGAGAGTGAGTAGTAGAGTGAATAGTAGAGTGAGTGGTAGAGAGTAGTAGAGAGTGAGTAGTAGAGAGTAGTAGAGAGTAAGTAGTAGAGTGAGTAGTAGAGAGCAGTAGAGAGTGAGAAGTAGAGAGTAGTAAAGAGTGAGTAGTAGAGAGTAGTAGAGAGTGAGTAGTAGAGAGTGAGTAGCAGAGAGAGAAAATAGTAGAGAGTAGTAGGGAGTGAGTAGTAGAGTGAGTAGTAGAGAGTAGTAGAGAGAGAGTAATAGAGAGTGAGTAGTAGAGAGTGAGTAGTAGAGAGTGAGTAGTAGAGAGTGAGTAGTAAAGAGTGAGTAGTATAGAGAGAGTAGTAGAGAGTGAGTAGTAGAGAGTAGAAAGTAGTAGAGAGTGAGTAGTAGAGAGTAGTAGATAGTGAGTAGTAGGGAGTGAGTAGTAGAGAGAGAGTAGTAGAGAGTAGTAGAGTAGTAGAGAATGAGTAGTAGAGAGTGAGTATTAGAGAGTAGTGGAGTAGTAGAGAGTGAGTAGTAGAGAGTAGTGGAGAATTTTCCAAAGTTTGGCACAGCACCACTTGCACAACAAGTCCAATCAAATCATATCACTTAGAGTCCTTATTGAAGCGCTGAATCTTGGTGTATATTCAAATGCTTTTATTCTCCTTAAGTTTATGTACCACAGCCAACCGACGCGTTTCGTTCTGTACAACAGAACTTCTTCAGGGTATTCTTATTTCCTTCAAGTTATGTCGGTATCCTGTTGTCATATAACTAGATATTTCTTCCAAATGTTAGACGAGTCGTAAGTACATTCTTATTCAAAGTGACTAGGTATCAATTTTACCCACACAATTCATGACAATCCAAATCCAAATGTTTCTCAAGAAAAGTCATTTTCAATCGTTCGGAATATCGGCGTTTGGGCAGATATGACCCACGGACACGGTTTATGACTTTTCTTGAGAAACATTTGGATTTGGATTATCATGTCCTATTCTTTGGAATTTTTGAAAGACTGACTTTGAGGATGCTATAAATTACTCAAGTCCATGGAAGCTGCTGGGAATGCCCCCAGCAACACCCATTGCACGCCCCTTTAACGCAGGACACTGTGTTAAAGGGACTGATATTTATCAGGCAGGATTACGCCACAAAAAGTGGCATAGTCCTGCCTGATTTGATTTGATTGATTGGATTTTGATTTATCTATTTGTAGAGCGCGCGAATGCCCAAGGGCGTCTTGGCGCTGTGAGATACTGTTGGCTCTTGAAGATGTTGATTAGGGCTATGCGGAGAAAAGCCACGTTTTAACTTCCTTTCTGAAGGATTTCAGAGATGGGCTGTTTTTTATGTTTAGTTGTAATTGGTTCCAGGTTCTTGCTGTGTGCACCACGAAGCTTCTTCCGCCCCAGTTCGCTCTCTTAAATCTTGGGACCCTGATTATTTTCATTTGGCTGGATCTAAGAGGTCTGTTCGGCTCATATAGTTTTAAATGGGTTTTTAGAAATTGTGATCCAGTTCCATTAATTGCTTTATATGCTAGGCATAGTGATTTGAATTGTATCCTTTTTACAATTGGCAGCCAGGGGAGATTTTTTAGTTTGTGGCTGATTGTTTCAAATTTTGGTATCCCTAGTATCAGCCTGGCTGCTGCATTCTGCAGGCGTTGGAGTTGGAGTATGATTTTCTTTCTGGCTCCGGCGTATAGGCCGTTCCCGTAGTCCAATCTGGACAAGGCTAATGCTGTCACCACTGTCTTGCGTGAGTCATGTGGTAGGTAAGGTAGGATTTTCTTGATCATTTTTAGGATGTACCAAAGTGATGATGCCAGCTTACTGGCTTGGGCATCAAAGGAAAGATTGGTATCTAGAGTGATTCCCAGGTTTTTTACCTTTTCTGATGGTTCGGGACATCCTCCTAGTTCTTTTGGCCACCATGAATGGGACCATATTTTTGTGTCTCCTCCTAGTATCATAACTTCACTTTTGTCCCCGTTTAGTTTTAGGCAGTTTGTTCTCATCCATTGGCTAATTTGTACCATGCAGATTAAAAAATTTTCTGCTGTGTTCTCTACATCTTTATTTATTGATACCACGATTTGTGTATCGTCGGCGTAGGATATTGGGGTGAAGCCGCAGTTTCTTATTATTTGTGCAAGGGGAGTTACGTACAGATTAAAAAGAGTTGGGCTCATCGAGGAGCCCTGCGGGACTCCACATGGTAGGTTGAATTGGTTAGATTTTGCCTCTCCCGATTCTACTGAGAAGGTTCTGTTCTCTAAATAGGAAGCAATGAGGGCACAGGCTGAGTCATTTAGTTGTGCTGTTTTCAGGCGTGATATGAGGATCTCATGGCTGACTGTATCGAAGGCCGCCGATAAGTTGAGTAGTATCAAGGCGGCCTTCGATCCGTTGTCCAGTACTTGCCTGAGTTCCTCCACTGCTGAGATAAGAGCAGTCTCTGTTCCATGTCCTTCACGGAAACCAAACTGAGAATGATCTAACCAATTGCTGTCCAACAAATATCTGGATAGCTGTTTATTTAATAGTTTCTCTAAAATTTTAGCGGCAAAAGGGATTCTGGCTATTGGTCTATAGTTGTTCGGGCTTTCACAGTCTAAATTAGTTTTTTTTAGAAGTGGCCTGATTGATATAATTTTCCAATCATCGGGAAAGATGTTGGTATTGATAAACTGGGAAAATAGTTTTTCCAGTATTATGCTCAGCTGTTCGGAGCAGATGTGCATTATTTTTGATGGACAAGGGTCCATTGGGCTGCCTGAGTTAATGGTGTGGATCTCTTTTTGGATCTGTTCTGCTGTCGGGGTAGTGAAGAGGAACAATGTAGTTTGATCTGGGTATTTATTCACTGGGGTTGTTGTCTGTAGTTTATCCCTTTCAGCTGTTTCTGTGCTCTGGTTTTTAAAGGAATCATAAACTGATGAAACTTTGCTAACAAAAAATTCACCTAGCACATTACAGAAGTCTGATGATAGTTCTTCTGGATTGTTGTTCTCAAATTTTGATAATTTTTTGACAGTGTCAAAAAGGGTTTTGCTGGAATTTTTAGATTCGTTAATTTTATGGATAAAATATTTACTTTTTTCTGTTATTATTAGTTTTTTATAGCATGCTAAGGTAGCTTTGTATTCTTGTTTGAGGTGAGTATCATAGTTCGTTCTCCACTTTTTTTCCGCTCTTCTACACGTCTGTTTCTGGGTTTTTAGTGCTTCCGAGAACCATGTTTATGAGGGGGTTTTTCTTTTCAGAGTGGCTTTCTTTCGTGGGACTGTTAGCTTAACTGCATTCTCCAACCACTCGTTGAATTGTTTGCAGGCTGAATTACAATTTTCGTGAAGTGCAGGGTATGATGATTGGAGTGTTTCAATAAATGCCTGGTTATCCATTTTAGACCATTCAAGGTAAGTTGTTTGTTTAATATGTTCCATAGGTCTCCCAGTGTCCTCTTTAATTTCTAAAGTAAAACTGATTAGTTTGTGGTCTGACCACGGGATTGGTATAGTATCTATTTTTGTTATATTCTCACATGAAGTGAAAATACCGTCCAATGTGTGGCCAGCATCATGGGTATCCATGTGTACTTTTTGTTTTAGATCAAAATTTGACATTGCATCAATGAAAGGAGTTTCTTTCGGGTCGGAGATTTTTTCTAAGTGTAGGTTAAAATCTCCTAAGACTGTATAGTCTGGGCTGGTCACACTGGGTTCGAGAAATGGGCTTAGCAGCTCAATCAAGGGCGTTTTTGCGCTGGGTGGTCTGTATATTAGTAATCCATTAAACGTATATTTGTCTGTGATTTTTATTTGGAAAGTTAATGTTTCGCAGTCTGGGGTACTTCCTTTGTCTGAAGTTTTGATTTTGTAGTCTTTTTTTGCTATGATTGCCAATCCTCCCCCACGCTTTATTTTTCTATCAGCTCTGGAGAAGGAGTAGCCCTCCGGAATAGCCAGGGTCAGGTCGGCATCGGAAGCTTCGTCTGCCCAAGTTTCGGTGACAAATAGTATATCAATACTATGATTATCTATTAATTCCGCTGTTTGTATGTTGTGTTTAACTAAGGACCTGACATTGAGCAAGGCGATTTTCAGATTGTATTTTCTATATTTTGGTATTCTGGTATTAACCGGATTCTTAATAGGGGAAAAGTCAAAAACTTGTGAGCATGTTCGACATTTTTTACCTTCTTTGTGTGGTTCTATCCGGGCACATGTGGCTCGTGGTCTCAGTTTTTGAAGTTCATGACTGGAGTATTTCCATAGTCTTTTCTCAGGGTCGCTTTGGGCAGGGGATGTGGCCCTGGGCCCGGTCTAGGCGCGGACGGACGCAGACGGGCTTGCCTTTGGCGGCGCGTCCGCTGCGCGTTTGTGGAGGGCACATTTCTAGTGGTGTGGAGGGGGGGTGTGGCCAGCGTCAGTGGGCGTGGCTTGTGCTCGCTCCGATTCTGTCGGCAAGAACTCCGACCCGCTGCAGCCCTGAAATCGGCAGCGCGGGGAGTTTCACAACATGTGAGGTGGGGGAAGTGCTCGGGATTGCGTGCTACGGTTTTCAAAGTGCAATTTTAGATCTGTGCAATTTAAAAAACAGCGTGCATCAATTTATCGACATACACATTTTAAAAGTAAATCTTTAAAATCAGTTGGTACAAAATAGTTAAAACGCAGTTAACTCTCCCGGCTAGCTCGCCTCAGGAGTAGGGTAGTCTCTGTTTAGCGGCTTGAATTCAGCTCGCTTTTAAGGTTTTTGCAAGGGGGCGTGGCCAGCGTCAGTGGGCGTGGCTTGTGCTCGCTCCGATTCTGGCGGCAAGAACTCTGACCTGCCGCAGTCCTGAAATCAGCAGCGCGGGGAGTTTCACAACAGGTGAGGTGGGGGAAGTGCTCGGGATTGCGTGCTACGGTTTTCAAAGTGCAATTTTAGATCTATGCAATTTAAAAAACAGCGTGCATCAATTTATCGACATACAAATTTTAAAAGTAAATCTTTAAAATCAGTTGGTACAAAATAGTTAAAACACAGTTAACTCTCCCGGCTATCTCGCCTCAGGAGTAGGGTAGTCTCTGTGATAAATATCACTCAGTTTTCTGCGCCACCAGAACGTCACAAAAAGTGACGTTCCGGAGGCGCAAGGGGCTCGTAAATAAGGCCCCATAGGTTTCACATTCGTTATAGTTAGGAATTAGCATTTAAAAAACCTTTGAAATTCACTGAAAAAACCATAGGTTTCACACCAGTTATAGTTAGCTGGACATGTTACTCATACAAAACCATTGAAATTCCCCCGTTATAGTTAGGTGTACTCACTATAACTTGCGCGCCCGCAATACACTGCTGATGATGTCACATATTACATCATTCATGACATGGTCAGGGACATCACTGATTACATCACTGATGACATCTCAAATGACATCACTGATGATATCACTGATGACATCATCCAGTGAATGTTGTTTGCTTTGATATTTAAATATGTATTATAAATACACTACTTTGCATTGAAGAATGAGTGGATATATAAATATAAATGTGTGGATGGTGGATTCGGTAACAGTGCCATTGATTGTTTCCTTGACTAATTTGTAGAGTCTCACTATATATAATGTGTAGTTACTAAACTGTGTGAAAGTCTTTATTGCTTTGTCATAATTGCTATGTTAAAGACTATATTTGTTATTGGTTTCTTAACTGAGTATTTGTATGGGTAAATGAATGTCTATGTGGTTTGGTGGGGGGGGGGGGGTGTGATTGACAAAAAATGTGTGAATAGTCCATTCAGTAGGTATATGAGGTTAAGACTACATGTTATAACAGTTGTTTCAGTGAGTGTATTATTTATGGGTGTGGTGGTGATGAAATATTTCTCTCAAAGGTACATCTCCATTAAACTTGAAAAAAAAGGCAGTGTATTTGACAGTTATATCTAATTAAGTGTACCTAAGACTTAGTGATTGTATGTGTCACTTTATGGATAACTGTATACTTGTAATAGTGATTTTATAACACATTAAGGGGTCGATTCCGATTCGGGAAAAACTGCTCCGAATAGCCGTTCGGAACGTTTTTCCCGTACGAATCGTACCCTGCAACGTCCCCCGTACGTACGACGAAGTACGATTCGTACCAGGAGCTGGATTCCGTACGAATCGTACAGAGACCGTACGAATGAAATCCCCGTACGATTCTCCCTCGGAACCCGCTGTACGCGACATCCGTATGGTTCGCGGCTGGTTTTTCCGACCCAGCAAGTACGATTCGTGTTGGGTACGCACCGTACGACCCTTTCCCTACGAGAGCCGAAAACAGCCGTAAAAGCAGAGTTCGCCTCGAAACAGGTACGGAACGCCCCCCCTGGGTACGGTGCGTACCCCCCATGATCGCAGGGGTACGGTGCGTACCCCTGCGATTGCAGGGGTGTACGCACTGTACCCTGCGATCATGGGTTGTACGGACCGTACCCCATGTTCGCAGGGTGTACGGTGCGAACACCCTTCGATCGCAGGGGTACGATGCATACACCGCATGGATACGCACCGTACCCCGAGATCATGGGGCGTACGGACCCTTACGGTGTGTATGTGATTGTGTGCTTTTCCGTACGAATCGCCCTTACCTGACGTGGGCCGTATGAATCACGTCCTCATACCCCATTCCTGATCGTACTCGTTGGGTCATACGGCATGTGTACGAGTCGTACGGTTCACGGTTTCAGCCTTACAATACGTACGGATCGCGACGATTTGGACGGATTCACGAAATACGGATCGTACTACGTGACTCGAACGAACGGGTACGATTCGTACGGAAATGGCTCCGGATACGAATCGTACAGACAGTTTTTTAACAGGATCCGAATCGACCCCTAAGTGTGGGAAACTATCTATATAAATAGATGAAGTGGTGTTTGTATAAGTGTGTAAGTGAGTAAATGTAAGTATAATCAATTGTTTGCATAAGTCAGAAGGATGTCTTTATAAGTGAATACAATGTGTGCTGGTGTGTAATGTTGAAATAGGCGTATACGTATATTTGATAGTATTCTGTTGATTATTCACTGCATATAACACTGAATATATAGGTAAGTGATTGGATGTGTGTATAGTTCTATGAATAGCTGAGTGAGTGTTTAGAAATTTCTATTGGTGTGTCAAGGGTTTCAAATATGGCACTTTCTATTTTACAGTGAGTGATGAACGATTATACCAGTGCGTGATTAGGTGTATTTGATTGTCACATGGATGATGTCATCAGTGATGTCATTTGAGATGTCATCAGTGATGTCATCAGTGATGTCACTGACCATGTCATGAATGATGTAATATGTGACATCATCAGCAGTGGATTGCGGGCGCGCAAGTTATACTGAGTACAACTAACTATAACGGGGTAATTTCAATGGTTTTGTATGAGTAAAATGTGCAGCTAACTATAACTGGTGTGAAACCTATGGTTTTTTCAGTGAATATATATATATATATATATATATATATATATATATATATATATATATATATATATATATATATATATATATATTTCCAAAAGAAAGCTCCGTGGGTATGCCAGAGGCCCCTAGGGAAGTGGCATGTACTCCGGACGAGCAAGCCGGAAAATTAAATTCGCTCCAAACAGCTGCATACACACGCTCTCAGTAGCCGCCACAAAAACGCCAGTCAGGATACAATCCAAGGGTATTTATTCAATTGCTACATGTTTCGGCTTCTCACAAGCCTTGATTATATATAATTATTAGTGAACACCCTAAATATTGAATCCAAAATATAGACTGCCCAGAATATCGAATAAAAAATATAGACAGCCCAGAATATCGAATTACCAAAATATAGTTGGATAGAATATCGAAATTAAGGTAAGAAATATCTATTTCCATAATATCGAATTTGAAATATCGTTTTCCATACTATCGATTTTTTTTACTGTTATGTATTTTAGTATATGTGTTACAAATATATATTATTTTTGTAATGTATGTTTAATTTTTTTAAGTAATGAATGTTATTTTATTTAATGTTTGCGTAATTTAATTCTGTAGCGGGTTGTGAGTTTATAGGGGAATAGGGTGGGAAGTAATTTTTTTGTAATTAAGTAATTATGTATGTTTATTTATAAGGATTGATAATTAATTAATTGTTAATTAATTAATAATTATTAATTAATTTGTATTAATTGTTTAATTGATAATTATGTTAATTGTTTCAATTTATTATTTGGAGTGGGTTGTGGGTTATAGGGGAATAGGGTGTGAAGTAATGTAATTGTAATTAAATAATTATTTAAATTATTTTTGTGTATTGATAAATAATTTATTGTTAATTAATTATTAATTGGTAATTTTTTGATTACTAATTACATTTTTGGTATTGAAAATTAATTGGTTGGTAATTAATTATAAATAGGTAATTAATTGTTAATAAATAACATGTATTGGTATTTATAATTCATTAATTGTTAAATATTTTGTAATTGGTAATTAATTTTAATTAATTTTAAATTGGTATTGAAAATTTATTTATTCTTATTTAAATATTAAATCATTACTTTCCCATCTGTTGCACTCTCTGGGATGGGAATAGTAATGTTTACCCCTACGCTATCCAACGCTTTCCCTACTGTTGCACTCTCTGGAGTGGAAATAGTAATTTTTACACCTACGCTATCCAATGCTTTCTCTACTGTTGCACTCTCTGGAGTGGGAATAGTAATTTTTACCCCTACGCTATCCAACGTTTTTCCTACTGTTGCACTCACTGGAGTGGGAATAGTAATTTTTACCCCTACGCTATCCAATGCTTTCCCTACTGTTGCACTCACTGGAGTGGGAATAGTAATTTTTAGCCCTACTCTATCCAAAGCTTTCCCTACTGTTGCACTCACTGGAGTGGGAATAGTAATTTTTACCCCTACGCTATCCAACGCTTTCCCTACTGTTGCAATTTCTGGAGTGGGAATAGTAATTTTGCCCTCCCGCTATCCAACGCTTTCCCTACTGTTGCACTCTCTGGAGTGGGAATAGTAACCATAATTATTAAAGTTAACAAGAAATATAGCAGATTTTTTACTTTACACAAATTTGTGTTAAAATTCCATTTCTAAGCCCCGATTTCAGAGCTGAACACATATCTAGTGTTTTTAATCTGAAAAAAGTGTGAATCCTAACTTAACCTGTCACCTCACATTTTTACTTTCATCCCTCCTTCTTCCTTCTATGCTCATCTCGCTTTTTCCCCAACCAGACCCATTGCCAGTTGTCATGGGATCTCAATCCTGGAGTGCTGCAGCGTTCCTTGCTATTCATTGCTCTTTGGGCAGGGCTACCTTCACTCCCATTACTGTTGGAGGGGCATACAAAGGGGAGCAGCTCCTGCGTTGAAAAAAACAAACATGAAATGAAAACCAGCTTTGGGGAAGGTGTAGGATTGTGCTGCACTGCCACTCGCTTTAGTAAGGCCAGTGCAATACCCTAAATGGGACTGGATTACTGACCGCGGCCCCAGCCCAGGTCATTTCACACGACTGACGGAGAGGGGGCTGGAGGTGGTAGCAGGAGGGTAGGCTAAAGCACTTTCACCTGAATAGTCGTGGCACGCCTAGTTAACATTGCAGGGTCTGCCTAGACCTTGTCCTGTTAATCACAGCGTGATGCAAGCCCTCTCAAACCCCTGCAGTGTGGGGAAATTCAAAATTGGTGCCTCTGGACTTTAGTAGCGTCCCTGCAAAAGTCTACTTCAGAGGCTCAGTGTGATTGCGAGATCCGGAACAGAGCGGCATCGGTCCTGCGTTGGAGGAGATACCGACCTGAGCCTGCTGTGCCATCAATCAGGGTACCGGAACTCTCCCTGACTAAAGAAAAGTGCTGGTACTGACGGCTAGAAAATTTGGAAGTGTTGGTACTCAGAACTAGTGAGTGG
This sequence comes from Lissotriton vulgaris, assembly GCF_964263255.1. Lineage (NCBI taxonomy): Eukaryota > Metazoa > Chordata > Amphibia > Caudata > Salamandridae > Lissotriton > Lissotriton vulgaris. The sequence continues at coordinate 332,416 of NW_028245833.1, read as the reverse complement.
AACAGTGTTGGACTGGCCTTTCCGTAGTCTGGCACTGCCAGATGGGCCAGCCTGAGAGGCCTAAGAGGCAAAGTAAGTGGGCTGTTTATTTCTTGCCCTGTAATGGCCCACAGGGCCAAGGAAAAACAGCCCATACACTGGGTGAAAAGCCCAGCTCAACACTGCTTCAGAATCAAACAGAACTGATACATTCTCAGAATTAATAGTTTATAAAATCTTATGTGAAAAGCTACCAGAAATCTTGAGAAATGAAAAGGAAACTGTTTGCAAATTCTGATAGAAAGTCCTTTGTCCTATAGAACACTAAAACATTGGCTGTTGTGGCAAGGAGAGATTTTACTAAAAGGGAAGAAGTCCAATGGTTAAATAGGTTGGAGTTTCCTGGAACATGGTATGGAACCACACAAACTACTGAAGTATTTCTCCCTCCATAGACAAAAGAGAGCTAATCTGGACCTCTCATAAATAGTGCTTCGTGAAAATTCCAGACAGTGCCTAATTTGAGCTGGTGGGTTCCGGTGCTTGGCGCCAACACTTAATTGTCAACACCAGCGCTTGGGACAGTCTGCCACAAGGTGCCGTTGAGTGGGTAATTTAGAGATGACCATAACAACAGTTCATTATTAACCTGTTGACGCCGCGGGAGAAACAATGAGTGGGTGTGGTTCGGACAGCCCCCGGCCGTCCTCCGCACACGCCCACCGTGACGTTGGACTGTCCCCGGGTTAATTCCTTATACATTAAAAATGACCATTATCTGCCGCCCGAGCCACTCTGATAGCTTCAGGGAGCCTGAAATAGTCTGAATTGTCACACTTGTAGGATTGTGATGGTTAGCAGTTGTGTTGTTACTATCATTGGCAGCATAGCAGGGGCAATGTGTGGTACAAGTTGCGGTGGCCTCCTGACGAGAGCCCTGGCACTTATGTTTTTTTACAAATTAAGCCCTGATTCTAGACCACTGACCTCCTTCATTAGCCCCGAGGAAGTTTACACATTTAAATGCATGCCCTTCGGATCAGCCTCTGCATCAGTAGTATTCAAAAGGACAATGCAAAGGACATTGCATCAACTTTTAAGAACGTCACTAATGTAAACAGATTTCAGAACCGACCTTCTGATTTGTGAAAGTAACTGAGAAGTGCATGTGGCCACTCCTTAGAAAGTACTGAAGGTTTTGAATGAAAATCAAGGGAAAATATGGTCTGGGGGTTGCCCGCATGTATTATCTAGGTCACCATATTGTTGTGAAGGAGTAAATCCCAATGACTAGTGAAAGCAAATAAAGATGCCCCAGGGGAGGGACTATGGTTTGACGGAGTACTTTGCAAAATTCGTAGCAAAATTTGATAAGAAGAATGAATCTGTATAATTTGATGAAAAAGAAAGAAACTTTGTTTTGAGTAAAAAAATGTGAACTAGGCTTTCGTAATCAGAAATTTTCCTGTGATGAACCAAAAAAAAAAAGAATTGGGTGGTAACTGAAAATTCTCCATAAGAACACACCTTGGTTCAAAATCAAGAGTCAAAATCAAGAGTATCGGGGTAACTGTGGGGTAGCTATTATGTTGCGGTATGAGCAGTTGGGAATGATTTGAAGGAAGATAATGGGCAGGGAGAACATCTTCATTACGTGAGTCCTTAGAGCACTTTTAATAGGGCCACATTTGTCGAAAATACTGCAAGTCTTCCTTTTTACTAGTGGGTGGGGAGCACACAAGTTCCAAAATTATATTTTGCTTAAAGAGTCACACACCTTTGCACTGTTAATGAAAAAAGGTCACACGAAGCCAGAAATAAAATAATACTAACACAGGCGGGTAGCAGTTATAAATATGTATGTATTAGAGGCAGTAGAGAGAGTGCATCTTTTACTGCTCATTTAATTGCCAGGGCAGGTTCCAAGGATTAGCAATAAAAAAGGTTGCTTATGGGGCCCACCTGTAGGAATAGCAGATAGACCCTTGGAGGACAAATTGCAGCAACATCGTTGGCAGGAGGGGCTGTCTAGGATGTTATTTCTTTGTCAGAAAAGTTTTTTTACAAGGCCCTATTGAGGAACTGCTCATTGAGGGTTATTTTACAACAGAAATAGTAAAGCACAGCTTTTTAGGTCGAGCCTGGGCAGCGCATGCGCTGCTCTGTGAGGCATGTTGTATTTGAGTATGGTGGTGAAGCTCCGCCCACTCCCCGCCCATATTTTTCATTGGCTTGTCTCATTGTCCTTCGTAAATGCTGGCTTCTGATTCGTTAATAGGCTTGTTAGCCTCTCCTTCGTACCGCCTTGTCTTCATTTGTAACCTCCCATGAGAACTGGCCCTTTTACTTTGGTTGTTACACAGTACATCTTATTTAGTCTGTAAGCACTATGAGTTTCTCCTACTGCGGTCAGAATATTGTTTCCTGCAACATTCAGTGCGCCATGCGCGCTTTCCCTTTCTGAGCAGCCCGGGACAATGGTGGGCACTTCTTTGAAATTAAATTGGCCTAGCATTTTCAAGAATTTCAGCTATTGCCATTGTAAGTGACAATGCCTTTCTTTTCTTTATGTGTTAATTATCAAAACAGATAAATAAAAAGGCAATGTCATTTTCAATGCCAATACTTTAAACTCTGGCAAATGCGAGACCTATTGCATTGCAAATGCTTGTTTGTGACAGTCCTTAGTCTGTTGTTCTTTGGGACAAAGTAAGTCGTGTGCCACTGAGATGGGGGAGCATCGGCATTTCTGACGCAGTTCATTCCCCACAGGAAGCTGAGAACATTGTGCAGAAGATCCGCCAGCAGCAGTACCCGGAACTTCTGCCCTATGACCAGCTCACCCTCGAGCGCAGGGAAAGGAAGGTGTTCCTGTTTTTTGGTAAGTCCAAGACCACCTTCTTCCAACACTATAATTTAAGTAAATGGCACGTATTAACTCCAGTACAAGTACAGCATTTTTGTGTAAATAAAAGCTTCTTACAGGATCTAATGGAATGTTTTGATTACTTTGTGGTAATGCCCACTGCTAAGGTCTTAAGGATTGTGAAAAATCCAAGCATCACACAAAGAACTAGTGTAGCAAGTGTGCCACACCCATTCAGCAGGAGAGAAGTAAAGGTGCAGTATGTAGCCTGTGGTGCATTTAGGCACACTAACGTGGTATCGCACTGTCATTTACAGGTAGCTCATCTTCAAATAGTCACTAAATAGCATAGATTTGCAGTTTTGTGTGAAAATAGAACTTCTCAGAATATTTATCTTTACGCATCAGCAAGCGTCTTGATTTGTTATGGTCCCTTTAATATCTTTGTTTCCAAGACACTTTAGAATTACCCAAAAAATTGCTTCATTTGTGCCTTCCTAATTGCTTGTATATTTAAATTGTGTGGAGTGTTAGAAAAAAATGACACCCTACAGCCTTTGTTTCACCCCAGCAAGATTGTAGCACTGTGAATACCGAAGTCACTGATTTCCACTGCTCCACCCAGGGTTCAGTTCGGTTTCTCTGGTTACACACATCAACAGTGATTGTATTAACTAATTGAGTTTTCACAAAATAAACGTAAAACAAATGAGTGCATTTTCCTTTCTATAATTTTAACTTACATGATTTTTTTTCAGTTTATTTTATATGTCTTTACCTGGATATTAAATATAAACAAAATAGTTATAGAATATTTTGTCATTTAAGCAGAGCCATTATTTTGATCTGGCCCCCACAATCTAATAGACATTGCACTCATTGCATTAATTTTCGTTGAAGTGCTCTGTTGCTGCCGCCAGAAATTGTATTGCACTGTGGCCTTTATACAGCACTTATAACCCCTATCAGGGACACTGATGCTCTTGGCTATGTGGGTAGCATGCTACACTGTGTAGTATGTGTGGTTTGAAGTTTGTTTTCTTTGTTTTGATTCTATGTGGGAATTAGTCTCTCAATAGTGATTCAGTATTGAGCGAATGATTTGCAGCCTGAATCCAAATTGTTCCTGTATGTGTTTCAATAAAGGAAAAAGTGGTTTTAAACAACTACTTGGTGTGGTCAGTTTGGAGACTACAATGTTAAATTGATCTTCATGGTCTTAGTTTTAAAAAGTTCAAAACTAAACATATTTATCACCAAACTCCTCAAAGAGACAATGCAAGCACTCACGAAGATCAATAATCAAACATTTATTGTCATTCAAACGAGCAGACGCATTGAAAAGGCATGAGCCGAAACATGTCTGCTCGTTTGAATGATAATACATTTTTTAATATTGATCCCCGTGAGTGCTTGCATTGCCTCTTAGATGAGTTTGGTGAAACGTTCACCAGCTTCAGGAGTTCAGCAGCACTGGTTGGACTTTTTGAAACGAATATAGATATATGAATGTGTGTAGATATATTATACATATAGCATGTGATCAAGGGTATTCGTTACCCGAAACGCGTCATGCCTAAGAAACAAGGAAGAGATAATAAACTCACCTGATATTTCTTGCTGCTTGGTGGTCCGTGATTTCTGCTGTGCCGTGCCGCTGTGCCGCGAACCGGATAGACAGAATCTGCTTTGCATATATATATATATATATATATATATATATATATATATATATATATATATATATATATATATATATATATTCACTGAAAAAAACATAGGTTTCACACATGTTATAGTTAGCTGGACAATTCACTCATACAAAACCATTGAAATTCCCCTGTTATAGTTAGTTCAGCTAACTATAACTCGCGTGCCCGCAATGCACTGCTGATGACGTCACATACTACATCACTCATGACATCACTGATGACATCTCAAATGACATCACTGATGACATCATCCTTGTAAAAGAGTGGCAGACCTCCTTTCACCCTAATATAACCTTTGATAGACACATTCAAAAATAGAAACTAAAATTTTCCAGAAAATGGAGATACCAATACCAGTTACAACAACCTATTCAGTAATTCCAACATCTACATACACATCTACTCATTCACCAACAGTTTCTATATAGTCACCCAAACATGTACTCACTCATCATATCTACTCATACACCTATACATCCTGTTACACACTGATTCTCATCCATAGAGTTACTCACAAACATACTCACACATGCAAATAAACTCTCAAACATCCATTTACTTGCATATACAGCTATACACACACCACTACACTTACTTCTACAGAAACGATGACACATAATTATTCTCTTAAACAATCACTTATAGAAACACTTATTTATTTATACAGGACCTCTTCCAATCTCTCACTCTCACATATACTCACTTATATACATCAATACTCACATATACTAGTTCAAAACATATGTAGTTACTCATGAAGATACTATTGAGGCTGTCATTCACTCACTAACACACCCATACACGCACTCATCCACCCATACAGTCCTGCACACATGCAGTCTTCAAAACACATACAGTGAGTCAGTCATTCATGCATCTGTGTCCTAAGTAATACCCTCAACAAACCATAGACACTCATTCTGATACTCAAAAAACAAACTAATGACCCATATGGATACTCATGTAGCTACTCACCAACCCATGCAGCCACTTATCGACAAAGTGAGACACTGATACAGATATTTACATATTTAAACATTACTCGCAAAGACATGTATTCACTAAGATACACTTAATAAGTCAGTTATACAATCAATTTTACAATTTTACAAAAAAAAACATCCATTTAGACACTTATTTACCCATTTATTCTTCCATCGACCTTTAGATATACATATATAAAAAATATTTATTTTTCAGACAGACACACATTCACTGGATGATATCATCAGTGATGTCATTTGAGATGTCATCAGTGATGTCATGAGTGATGTCACTGGCCATGACATGAGTGATGTAGTATGTGACGTCATCAGCAGTGCATTGCGGGCGCGCAAGTTATAGTTAGCTGAACTAACTATAACGTGGGAATTTCAATGGTTTTGTATGCGTGAAATGTCCAGCTAACTCTAACATGTGTGAAACCTATGGTTTTTTCAGTGAATTTCTAAGGTTTTTTTCAATGCTAATTCCTTACTATAACGTTTGTGAAACCTATGTTTTTTTCAGTGAATATATATATATATATATACTAGTCAACCCAGAACATGCGACTTAGATTACCTCAAGTAAGTGGATAAAAAGAGCACTCTTTCGTTATAGTCTTACAGCAGTCCAAAACAAGGAGTAAATAAAGACACGTGCAAGTTTGAAATGTTTATTTCTAATGCCGTAATCTCATGTGCAGTACCTTAGATAATACAACCAAACATATTATCAGAAACAAGGGGCCCGATTCACAGAATGAACTTAAGACTCAATCCTAAACTTACTACTGTTTTGGTATTCACAGATTGCACTTACTACTTTTGGCATTCACAGAATGCACTTACTACTTTTGGTATTCACAGAATGAATTTACTCATTTCGGTATTCACAGAAGTTAGGACTCCTAACTTTAGGACTCCTAAATGCCTTCTGTGAATACCGAAAGTCTTAAAATTAGGATTTTTCTCAATTTAGTAGTGGTAAAGTTAGGACTCCTAATGGGGCCCTATGCGTTCGGTTGCGTAGCAGCAACAGCCAGGACATATTGTTGTGTGCTGCAGGATGTGCATCCATATTTAAGTAAACAAATTAATAAAAGCACACCGGCAACTAATGCGAGTATTAAGCGGAATTCACCAAAGATGCTGTAAAACATCGAATGAAAAAATGCAGAGAAGACACCAAATATACTTTGAAAAGAAGTCACAAGGCCACGGCTTCTAACTTTAAAAAAGTAAGGTAACCCCGTAGTCAAGGACGCATTAAAGATACTCGGAATTAACTTCCCAAAATACAGAGGCACATCTCTATTTAATAAATCATACATTTCTCTGCAGGTGTTTGCTACATGAAGGACAAATGTTTCTCTAGCAGATGTAAGAGCGACCTCTTTTTGAGACAATTACGCTCTTATAGAGCTCATTTGGTTGACTCTTCTTTCAAGGTCGGAATCGACGGCCAGATGGAAACATCCAGCTTCCCATGCAGAGGAGTAAATACAACTTTTTTATAGCAAACCACACGCTCAGTTACCGTAATCATGTTACCGATGCCTGCTAACATTGCACAACAATCTGCATTATTTCAAATTAAATAACTCATGTTTCCAGTAAACTGAACGTTGTTATGATAGCAGGTGTTGGAGTGCCTTTCAAAACTCAGGCCAAATTAGGCGCATCTTGATTACAAGAGCCATGTAATTGTATGTGTCTACAAATTAAGGAGTGATCTGGTGCTATTGTGCAATCCTCGTCATTCACATAGACTTCTTTTCCCTCCCTCAGGCATCTATATGTAAATGATAACAACCAAGTTTCATGCAGATAAGCGCTGCCTAAAGATCCATATCTGCCTATAGCATAGTATTTCATGCAAACCTCAAACTTAAACAGGCTAAAAAGTAACGTTATGATACCGTGGATAAACCACACAGCTGAAACGTATCTCCAATGAGTGGCCACTTCTAACCATTCTAATAGCACAGCCTGTGCTCTGATTTGACAGTGAGAGAGTGATCGTACCATAGTTTGTACTGCTAATCATTCTCAGCATACGCTACGAATACGCTTTCACGTTACACGTCGCATCAAAGCTCCATGTGACGTCATGTACGGCGCCCCGTAGGCAAAGACGCAAGTGTTTTTAATTGTTTAAAAAAATATATTTATGTATTTATTGAACATACTAACAGAAGACATTATCTAGGATAATTATGAAAACATTTTTTTTTAAGTTCCAATAATCTTATATTACTTTTAAAAGCAATTACACAAATCACAGTGAAACGTCATGTGTACTCGCATCGTAAGAGCACCGTAATCACAGTGTAAGCATTCGCAAAGCCATGTGACTTTAAAAGAAGAGATTTGATTGGTTCATAACACTTCCTATTACAACTGTTAAAACTTCCGTCCCATTTTAATAATTCTACTTTGACTTTCTAAGAAGAAGCATCTCTTCTGAGAATCTTGTCAAATAGAACAAAGTTTACCATAATAACAGCAATGGACTCATCTTCCAGCCATTCTTCAGAGGAATATTTCATTCCTAAAGAACCTCCAAAGAAGAGCAAAGAAGCTGTAAATCAGCAGTTTTTTACTTTTCCAGATGTACAAAAAAAGGTTAATGCTCCAAAAGTAACCTGTAAAATTTTCCAAACTCTTTCAAGGGGTGATCCATCTCAAAAATACTCCTTTGGCACAGCAAATATGGAGCGACACGTGAAGAACTTACACCCCAACAACTTTGCTCGAGCTGCAACACAGAGGTTGAAGGACAACCCACCTGCTGCTGCACCAAGCACATCAACTGCTGCACCAGCATTTTCAGCAAGCAGTCCACACCTACAAATTAATCCTGATTTTGCTTCCAGTTAAAATTCTATACATTTATTGCAATAAACTTTTGTGTATGGGAAACAGTCTATTGACCTGATAAAACGCAGGAAGCAGGAGCATCGCTGTCCTCCACATTACTTTTTTTTTCATTCTTTTGTTCCTGTTGGACACTTCCTTGCCCCCCATTATAGAAATTGCCCCTGGGATTTCCCCCCCCCCCCAGGACCTAATTAGGAAAAAAACGAACTTTTAAGTTTTTTTTCCTCTTCCACCGCGTACGAGTACAATACGCGTACAACGTGTTTTTTTTATTTTTATTAAAAATAAATGTTTGCGCCTAAAGATCAATGTGGGACCCCCTGAGCAGGCCTAGAGGGTCAACATGTTTCTACCCTGCCCCCTTTCCTTATTTTTCAACTTTGTTTTACTGTTTTCTTGTGACTCAGTGCTACAGAGGCACAAGATGACTGCCAACACTTCCTGGTTTGGAGTGTTGACAGACAGTTGACATCCAATCAGCATGCAGCTCGTGCTCGTAATTGTACGTATTTCGGTATGCGTGCTGTACTTCGTCTCTAGATATCGCTATGATTTTACTTTGATTTTCTCAGGAGCTACTGAACGGATTTACACCATTTAACAAAAAGCACAATCTGCGAACCGAACTCTACCTCTCTGCCAAATTTGGTGTAATTCTGTTCAGCCGTTCGGGCTGTAGCCCTGGCTAAAGGTCCCTATGGAAAATTGCATGAGGAAAACACGTTTTGGGACCCCCTTTTTTTCTCGGCCCCCACTTGACGTATCACCCCCAAACTTTCAGGGAAGGAGCGGACCGGAGCAGGCCATTTTCTTGGAGAAATTTGCGAAGGTTCGTCCACCACCGCCAAAGTTATTCCAAATAGAATGTTGTGGATTTCCTATGGAAACTAGGTCCTAACTATAACTACCTACTGGCGACCGCCAGTAGGTAATATATATAATATATATATATATATATATATATATATATATATATATATATATATATATATATATATATATATATATATATATATATATATATATATATATATATATATATATATCCCAGGAGCCGCTTGGGGAAATCGGATGCAGCGTGTTGTCTCCAGCATGCAACGAAAAGCAGACACGAGCCCAGGTTGAGTGCAAGAAGTAGCGTTTATTTCTCGTTAGTCAGCCATAACGCGTTTCACCACTGGAGTGGCTTGATCACATGACAACGTTAAGCATTGAAAGGACCATTAAGACAGCTAGCACCCTATGCACGTGACTGTGGAAGTGATAGACATAAAGAAAAAGTGAAATACAACTATTTTCCTGCCTTTTGAAAACAGACTTGCTTTACAAAAAATGAAGCTATTAAAAGCAAACGTATTCACCATCAGATAGAAATTTGAAAGGGTCACAGTAAAAAATGCATGTAGCAACCAAGGTTATTTGACCATCGGAATTTACAAGAAACAAAACTCATAGCTTAAATGCATCAATAACAGTATAAATACCTAGACTATTGCACAACATTGAGTTTAAAGAAATAAATAAGTGCATATAAAAATATATGAATACATGTAGTTAAATTAGTTGTTTTCATACAAAAATAGATTCAATATAAAATTTCATTTCATATATTTACACCAATATTTTGGCCCGATGGTTAAAGCTTGTAGGTCATAACATAATTTTATTTTTAGCATAAATGCTTAGTTATGGTATATTTGAGTATACTGTATTATGAGAGACCCTCATGGGTGTGTGATGACCCATAGTCAAAAACAGATGGTGGTTGAGGGAAAATATTAGTTAGAGTGCCATTAGGTGCCGAAAGTGAATGAAGTGCAGATATGTAAAAAACAACCCCAATATGAGGGTTGTGAATTAGGAGAAGGAAATGGCAGCCACATGGGACAATGCCCAATAAATTTGATTTATAAAATATTTTCATGCCGCCTGACAGAAGAATCTGACTAGAAATTTCGGTCTGTGAGCAATAGGTCACAAAGAAAACAGGAAGGAAAAGGACGCAAAGGGAAGGCTATTCGAAAATTCAGGGGAGAGAAAAGGAAATTATCGCTTCCAGGGGGGCTCAGAAAAAAAAAAAATTATACTCATAAACAGGTATGTAAATCTTCAGTGTTATTTAGACCTCCAGGGCTTTTGCTGTTGAAGTTCAGGATATACCTTGTCTCCAACTTGCGCATTTTTTGCTCACGATCACCTCCCTGTTTAGTTTTTGGAATAGTGTCGATGACATAGTACTTGAGATCCATTAAGTTGTTATTGTGGACCTCCCGAAAATGTCTCGCCACTGCGTAGGTAGGATCAGAGTTAGTGATTGCCCTAATATGCTGCAATATCCTTACATTGGCAGGTAGTTTGGTACTTCCCACGTACCGTAAGGGACACGTACATTCCAAGATGTAAATGGCGTACTCAGTTTTGCAGTGGAGGGATTTAGAAATTTTAATTTCTTTACTACTGAAGGCTGTATGGTAACTGGTTTTATTTATACCGTAGGTACATGCCTTGCAGGAATGACATTTGATGAACCCCCGTGAAGTTTTCAGCCAATCTTTGGACGGTGTAACTTCAGGGCAGTTAGATACCAAGCTGTTGTGAAGAGAAGTTGCTCTCTTGTAGGTAATACTGGGCTTAGTTGGCATAGTTTGGCCTATTACAGGGTCAGAGCGGATGAGGGCCCAATTTTGATTAATGATTTTGTTTATCGCACCTTTTTGGGCACTATAGGGCACAATGAGTCTGACCGTGCTGGACTCTGGTGAATTAGCGGATATATATATATATGCACATATATACACATACATTTATATATATATGTGTGTGTGTGTTTTGGTTCTTCCACCCCCAAAACCTCAGCAGTGTCAGATGGTATACACCAAAATCTAACATTCTATTTTAGTACGTTACAGAAAGGTTTTTAGGTACAATAATGAAACGTGTGCACCTGTTCATATTGTGAATAAGCTATATAATTCCGGTAACCCATGTAGCATATACCAACACAGTCCCTCACTTTGCAATGTATATAAGCAACCAGCAGATTTATGGAAAGCCTACAATCCAGAATGAAGTGTATATAGTAGGACAATGTACATTAAAAACTGGATTAACACACCTGTAGAGGTCGGGTGACCCTCCCGACCTGGCTCTCGTGCTCAGCGCGGCCTAGCACCACATAATGCACACAAGGACACCACTCAGTATGACGTTGAGTGGGCCAAGACCCCAAGCGGTTTTCAACTCTTTTATTTATCTTCTCTGGCCGAGCCCGCCCCGAGGAGTGATACAAGGTGCAACTTTGTTGAGCAGAGGCCGGGTGGCTCTCTACAACACTGACTGCAACAAATTGGTTTACCGTGTGCACATAATAGAAGAAGACATGCAGCACGACCCTTCCCCCTTCACCACTCTCATGTTTAGGACCCTGTGCCTCTCCTGTTCTGACAGGACACACAGTGTGGTCACACTTTAGTTGTTAGGAGCTCTTAGCTCTAGTAGTTTTGTCATGTCATTCTTCTTGCATATGTCCATTCTCTGGCTGTTGCCAAGCTTCCCAACAGAGGTAGCAGTGCCCGTTGTTGAGAGAGGAGTAACACGAGGAGTCAGCCATAGAACTGCCAGACAGTCAAGCATGGTAGGTTACAGGGCAAGGAGTCTGGGATATGGCGGTTTCAAGAGGGAGAGTTTGAAAACATCCTGCCTAGCTTCTGCATTTAGGCACTGTGCCTGCCCCCTTGTTACACCTCTCAAACACATGATAGTATCATCCTAAGTTCAGTCAGGCCGGGACTGCAGGACTTTAAAAATACCCTGCAAGTGTTTGCAGTCAGATAGTGTGCCCCCTGGCTTCCAACATGAATGGAGCCTTGCAAGCAGGGGAGGCTCCTCCTTTGGAGCGAAGGAGCGTAGCCCCACTTAAGTTACCCCCAAAGATGTAAAAATAAAATGGCCCTGTTAGACCTGGCATCATTGGCATGGATTTCCCCAGTAATTTTTGCCTTTGCCTCCTGCGTTTTTGCTGCGCGTTGGACTTCGTTTTGCTTGTCTAGATGCTTTGGGCACTTTGCCACTGCTGTTCAGTGCCAAAGTGCAAGTGCTCCCTTTGTAATATGTTGTGATGGATTGGTGATTCCAGGATTGGCATATTGGATGTAATAGTCAGTCCCTATTACAGTGCACTGTGTGTGCCCAGGGCCTGTAAATCAAATGCTGCTAGTGGGCCTGCAGCACTTGATTGTGCCATCCACATAAGCAGCCTGTAAATGTAACTCAGGCCTGCCATTGCAGTGCCTATGGGCGGCCTAGTACTTGCCATGTCGACTTGGCAAGAGCACCCACTTGCCAGGCCGTATCCTTCCCTTTTCTTACACGTTAGTCACCCCTAAGGTAGGCCCAAGGTACCACTGTGGGCAGGGTCCAGTGCATGTGAAAGGTAGGACATGCCCTGGAGTATGTGGCATGTCCTGAAAGTGAACTACTGCCAATTTTGTTTTTTCACTATTGCAAGGCTACATGTTCCCATAGGATAGAATGGGGATTTTGCTTATAACATCGTTTAGGCATAACTACCCATGGGAACAAGGTAGGAAAATAAACTTTAGTATGCCTGAGTTCAGAATGTTGAAAAGCATCTTTTAGTGAGGGTGATTTTTACATTCTGTGTTTGAAAATACCACTTTTGGAAAGTAGGTGTTTTCTTGCTTAGCCATCCAGTGTGCCTCTGCTAAGGTGTATATTGACTGTCTGTCTATGGAGTAACAGGGGCCGGGGAGGTGCAGTTGCTCCAGAGAGTCTGGATGAGTCAGGGCTGGGCTGAAGAGACCTGTGCTGCATTTAGAGTAGGGGAGGAGATTTCTGTTCACTTGAATGGGCCTGGTCTGCCTTCAGCAATGCTGTCTCCACCTCCTGCCAGGAAGCAGCACTAGAGAGGACAGAACTGGTTTTGACTGAGCACAGGGCTTTTCTGTCACCAGAGAACAAAGGATTTTCTAGTATAAATATTGGGGCCCAGACCCTAGACTTTTAGATCAGTTCTGCGAATCAAGAGGAACCTTTGCCAAGGAGAAGAGCCGGAGAAGCTGAGGAGGAATACTGCCCCTGAGCTGTTTGCTGTCCAGGGTTGGCCTGAAGTGGCTACTTTCTGCCAAGGAAAGTGAAAAGGGCTTTGCTGTTTGCTGTGTCCTCTGCTTGAGGAAGATCTCCAAGGGCTTGAAACTGAGCTTGCCTCCCGTTCTGAAGTCTCAGGGACACAAAGGCATAACCACCAGCTCTCCTGAACCTCCTTGCTGGGAGTTCTAACCTGCTAAGAGGTGCCTTCTGTTGTCTTGGACCTCTGAAGGCTATTTTCCACTGGGACCTGAAAAAGTAGCACAACTTCGAGAAGCGGACACATCTGCGCCCATTTCCGACACATCGCAGAAGAAATCATCTCAGCGCCTGCCCCTGGCTCGAGAGATCGCTGCACGCCACATCGAGTGCACCGATCTCAGAAGTCTGAGATCACCGCACCGATTCTGACGCAAGGCCTGCTGTGCTGCTGCAAGAACCCACGCATTGTCCTGGATTGCCGCATCGCATCGAGGCTGTTGCATCATTGGGGAACACAGTAAGAAACCGACGCATCACCTTCCCATGCTGTAAGAAACCGACGCATCACCTCCCCTGTGCAGCAGTAAGGAACCAACGCATTACCTCCCCCGGAGCAAGGAAGCAACGCATCACCTTCCTGAGTGTAAAGAACCAATGCATCCCCTTCCCTGCAACCCTTTTTTTTGTGTGCGCGACGCTTCCAAGGTACTTTGTGTGAAAAGTGTTGCATCTGCAATTTGCTTGGAACTGAACTATTTCTACCATTCGAAAGTCATATTTTTATTACTGTATTGTGGATTTTTGTCATTTGGTCTTGTTTTGGTTTAGATAAAGATTACTTATGTTTCTAAACTGTTGTGGTGTCCATTTGTAGTGTTTTCACTGTACTACTGTATTTCTTCACAAATGCTTTGCACACTGCCTCTGAGATAAGCCTGCCTGCTCATGCCAATCTACCAAGGGGGTAAGCAGGGGTTATTTTAAAAGTGTATCTCCTCCCCCTTACCCTGACTAGAAACAAGGGTCCATATTTGGACAATGGTACCTACCTCTACTAAGTAGATACCTCCATTTCTAACATTTGTGGTCAGCAGTGAGGATCTGGACTTGCATTTGTGTCTTACATACAGTGATTGGTGTACACTACTAGGATAGTAGCAGACCATTACGGGATCACATACATTTGGTGGAACTTTTTCTTTGGGACTATTTTTTCTTTGCAATTGAGAACTGCCAAGCTTTATCATGACAAGACCAGCATCACTTGCATCTGTGGATATTGAGTTTGTGGAGGATAGGGTAAAAACCTACACTGTGCCACAGGTAAAAGCTATCTGAAAAACGTTTAAAATCTATGTAAGAGGCCTCTCCAGAAAGGAGGAATTCCAAAAGGCGCTGGTTGGAGTCAAGGGATGCCAGCAGGCATGACGACCAGCCTATTGAGGAGGTGGAGGATTTAGATGAACAGCAGAATAGGCTATTGGGTCTGTCTGGGGAGAGGGTCACAGTCCAGAGAGGGATGGCTTCTGGGTATAAGTAACATTTTACGTTACTGCTTCTCGCACTGCGAGAAAGCAGAAGAAGGGTATGTCTGGTTGGGGGTGGGCGGGTCAGGGAGGAGTGGCTAGCCCAATGTTATGGGCGCTCGCTGTTCGGTCGGCCCCAGGGCCGACCAAACCAGTCATAGTACTCTCCATTTTGCTCATGTAGGCTGCTGCGCAGCCTGCATGTAGAAAACAGCCTCCCCGTAGACGCCTGTAAGGACGGCGTCCTAGCCAATCACAACGCTGCAGTTGCAGCATTGTGGTTGGCATAGGGGAAGAGAGGGAGGCTGCCTGCTTCTGCTTCCTGTGAGCAGAGAGCAGGAGACGCGATGCGGGAGTCCAGGACCGGAATAGAAGTACGTCTTTTTTTAATTTGAATTTTTAACAAATTAACCCCCGCCCCCCAACCCGCAATTCACGCCGGCTGCAACTGGAAGAAAGAAGACACCCTGCAGCAAAATTTAGATGACAACAACTGCTTTGGCCACAGTCCTACCGGCCTTCTCCTGCTTCGATGCCCCTTCAACCTGTCTTGCAAATGTGACCCCTAAAACCCCTGGGAGGACTGTTTCCTACAACAAAGACTCCAATCTCTCTAGGACAGCGGACCTGTCCAGAAGAGACCGACTCTAAAGAGTCCAGATCCAGGCGGATTTCGCGTCCCCAGTACACTCACGACCCAAGCCTGAGTGACTCACCTGTGCAGTGAAGTCTCCCGGGCAATCCTGACCTCATTGGCTGACCTCTCCTTCCCTTCACAACGGAGCTGCAGTGTGAATCCAGAGGCTCCCCCCTGACTGCGACAGCCTCTGGTAAGAAGACTCTGACGTCGAAAGGACCCCCTGCACCCGAAGCCCCTGGGCCTTGGTGAGCTGAACCGGTGGTGCCCCTACAACCCCCCTACATTCCAACTTACCTCTGCTGTCATTGGTCTTCCTCCTGCAACCTACGGTGCCATGCCTGCAGCCTCTTTGCCGAAAGAAAAATACCCTTTGAAAAGCATGTGGCGCCCAACGTCGAATTTGCACCCTGCACCTATTTATTTATTGTTTTATATATTTTATTCATTTCTAAAGCGCCTGGTTACACCAACCAGCGTGTCCCCGCACTAAGTGGACTAGTTAATAGGAGATCGGTACAGGCACCTCCCAGATCTAATACGGGGATGTTCTTGCTGCCTTTATTAGCCTCAAAATGCAGAGGAGAAGAGCCATGTTTTCAATTCTTTCCTAAATGTGGTTTCACATTGTTCCATTCTTAGAGTTTCAGGGAGCTTGTTCCAAGATTTAGCCGCAAGGTATCTAAAAGACCTTGCCCCCATTCTAGTGGTCCGTATTCTTGGGATTTTTACCAATGCCCTTCCTTCTGATCGCAGATTGCGGCCAGGGATGTATTGTGTTATTAAAGGGTGCAGGTATCGTGGGCCTTTTTTTGCAAGAATTTTATGGCAGTAGCACAGTGACTTAAATTGTACTCTTTTTTTCTACCGGCAGCCAGCGTAAGTCCTTCAAAGCTTTTTTTGCAGAGGCTCTTTTAGGAAGGCTCAGTACCAACCGAGCTGCTGCATTTTGCAATAACTGTAGCTTGGCTAGCCCCTTTTTTGGTGCTCCCAGGTATAATACGTTCCCATAATCTAATTCGGAAGTCACCAGGGCATGCACTAGGGTTTTCCTTGTGCTAGGTGGTAGTAGGTCCAGTATTTTCCTCAAAGTTTTTAGGGTGCCAAAGCATTTACTCACTACCTTCGTATCTGAGCATCGAAAGACAGTTTAGTGTCGAGCCAGACTCCCAAATTTTTAACCTCTGTTTTTGGTGTGGGTACAGGACCCAATATTTCTGGCCAACACGCAGAGGACCATATGTTCGGGATTTTACCCACTATCATCACCTCGGTTTTTTTCCGTTCAATTTCAGGCAATGATTGGACATCCATTTTGCCACGTCTTCTAAACACCTCGAGAAATTGAGCGCTTTCTGTTTGTTGTTTTCCGAGAGTGTTACAATCAGCCGAGTATCATCAGCATATAATACGATATTTACCTGATGTTTTTTCCACCAATTCTGCTAATGGTCCCACATATAGGTTGAAAAGCGTGGGGCTCAAGATTGACCCCTGTGGGTCTCCCTGGGACAGTAAGATACTCTTCGATATTTGTGATTGTTGCAATACTTGGAAACTTCGTGATGATAAAAAGGGTGTCAGCCATCGTAGTGCAGTACTTTCTTCACCGCATTCTTCTAGTCTTTGGAAAAGGAGCCTGTGTGAGACGGTATCGAAAGCCGCGCTTAAGTCCAATAGGATTATTGCAGCTGTGTGTCCCGCGTCCACCCATTGTCTCATTGTATCTGTGACCAGTAGCAAAGCTGATTCTGTAGAGTGGGCAGCTCTAAAGCCAGATTGAGATGGGTGTAGTAAACCATTGTTCTGTATATGGGCTGTTAGCTGTTTGTTTACTAGTTTCTCTGCAATTTTTGTGACATACGGCAACAACGAGATAGGGCGCAAGTTTTCTAGGACTGCCTGGTCTATAGATGGTTTCTTTTTCAATGGACGTACTATTGCTTGTTTCCATTTGTTAGGGACTTCCCCCTTCTGAAAGGAGGTGGTGATTAATTCAGAGATGTATGGCATGATAAGATCTACTCCCATCAATAATTTTTCTGGCCGAGCAGGATCATGTGGGATCCTGTTTTAATTCCTTTGGCAATTATTTTAAGTTTGTTAAGTTCTGGCATTTTAAATTCATTGAGTCTTTCTCCTGAAAACTCCTTCTTTGGTTCTACACTGCTCCCCTGTCGTGCTTCTATTGGAAAACTGCTGTATATTTTTGCCACCTTCCCCTCAAAGTATTCAGCAGTATTTCTACTGAGGGTATTTCCTCCTTCTTATGGTTTTCATAGGATTTAAGGCATTTTTGTATAGAAACATTTCTTTTGAAGAGCTACTCGCGCTTTCAATCCTTACTGTGTAGAACTCGCACCTAGATTCCTTAATTAATGCATGGTACTTTTTAAATTCTTTTCTATAGCAATCTTTGGCCATGTTGCAGAAGTTTTTGCGCCACTTTCGCTCTAACTTCTTACACTCTTTCTTTGCTTCAGCAAGGGTCTCATTGTACCATGGTGCTGATGCCTTCTGTCTCATAGGATTCCTAGTACTCCATGGTGCTATCTCGTTGATAGCATCTATTATCCATTCCTCAAACTGACCATTGGCAGTGTTTATATCAGTTCCTAAGACAGGTTTTTTTTCCCCAGTGCCTGTAAAAAGGAACTAGGATTAAAGCCTGCCCATTTCCTATGTGGCGCTTTTAGACTAGATCCCTCTGTCCTTACTCTAGGCACAGATATTGAGAAAGGGGTCAAATAGTGGTCTGTCCAAGGGATCGGTCAAGGTGTTTCCACTTCTACATCCTCTTGGTTAGTGACTATGGGATCAAGAGTGTGGCCCCCTTGGTGAGTTGCTGTTTTCACCTGTTGAAAGAGATTCATTGCCATAAGATCCCTACATAGAGATTGGGCTTCCTTGTTCTCTTCCTTATCAAAATGTATATTGAAATCACCAAGTATAAGAAACGTCTCATATCGTAAGGCTGGTTGAACCGTTTTTTCTCCTAGGCTTTCTATAAATTGTGTAGCTGGACCTGGTGGGCGGTATATTAGGAAGCCTGCTATTGTCACGTAATCAGCCGCTGAGAGTTTAAATAAGAGTGATTCACAGTGTTTTATATTTTCTTCCGTTATACTACACTTCAGGGAGGCTTTATGAATTATGGCGAATCCCCCTCCTCTGTGTTCTCTATCTTGCCTTTGGATCTAATAGCCCTCTGGGAGTGTATCTATTATATCAGGATCCAAACTGTCATTTAACCATGTTTCTGTAAGGAATAGTGTATCTGGATTTCTTTCTTTTAGGATATCATAGATTTCGTATTTATGTTTCGTCATTTAGTAGCATTAATTACCATTTTCGGACCGGTTTATTAAGGTGATTCTTATGAGTGAGGTTGAAATTACAGTGTTAACATTTTAAAAACTTCCCATCAGCACTCACATTATTTTTACAATTGGGTAAGATAGGCTTATCCAATCTCATTAGGTCTTCCCTTGAATACGCTATTCTCATCTGATATTCCAAACTTCCATGGTGCCTGGCCCCTGGGCCCGGTCTGGCGCGGACGGGCGCATACGGGCTTGCATTTAGCGCACCAGCAGCACGCCAGCGGCACGCCAGCTGTACGCGTCCTGTGTAGCATCCGGTTTTATCGAGGAGGCAGGGGCCGCTCAAATGCCAACCTCCCAGAAACCGGAAGTAGCCCAGTTCCCTCCACAGCAAACGGGATTCTCCCGCGTTGGACCAGGGAAAGGCACTGAGTATCAAGGTTAGTACTTATAATGTTAAAACATCCTGCTTCTATGTGCAAAGTAATTTAAAAAGCGATATTCCGTGATTTTAAAAGAGTAGTTCTCAGAGCATGCAGCAGTGTCTCTGCTGCCTACCTTTCTCTTGCGAGCTTTCACCTGGCCGCCCCAATGCCGTTGGTAGTGTATGTTTGGTACTGCTTTGAGCCCCTGTGCTTGTGCTAACCCCCAACGCTTGGCCCCTGCAACCCATTTACCTACCTGCTAGCAGTTTGGCTCCAGGCACCCGCTGTCTCCATTGGCAAGCATTAGGTCGAACTCCGATTTCAACCTCTACACCTGGCCACCCCTGTGCTGCTGGGGGTGCAGTTCTGGTACTTACCTGACCTCTGGCCCTTGCTGACCTTTGGTTTCGAAGACTGAGATTATAAGTCCAATACTTGCCTGTTTAACAACAATATTGTTTTCCCCATAGGATAATATTGGACAGTGTGAAAATGTTTCTGTGTCGATTTTTCAAAGTGAAGAGTATGTTTAATTAAAAGCGTACTTACCTATTTGCAAAGATATGGGTCTTAAGATAAGGTACAAACAAAGTATAATTTTATAAAATTGGTCTGGATCTCCTTGAGTGGTGTGTCCATTATTTATCACTGTTGTGCAATACATGTCTTACACTCCTCTGTGTTAGGCCTAAGGCTTCTTGCCCACACTACCACTAAAAGAGCACTTTAGGTTTTACATTGAGCCCTGTACACATTTGGGGAACACCTGCACTCTGTGCACAGTATTAGCCCCTAGAGATAATACCATATACAGAGCCGGCTTCCTACAGCAAGATGCAAGGATTCCCAGAAGGAGCCCTGCCTCATGAAAATTGCGGGCGGATGTGCATGGATCCCTATGACCAGACTTTTGTGCTGTGAAAATATGGAATTTAGCCTGATACAGAGTACCATCCAAGTACAGTACAGAGCCTGGATCAAGGAAACAGGTCCAGTGGGTGAATGGTTCACATTTGGCCTTCATACAGGAGGAGAGGTTATAACTTTATGTAAGTATAAGGGAACAGCACGGGCAAGAATCACAGGATAATGTCTGTGACGAGGAATATGGGCAAAGTGCTAAAGAGAGTTTCTCCGAGCCCAGGCCTTAAAGAAAATGTAAGTTTACAAACCTTTTTGTCAGACCGTAAATGAACTACAAGCTACTGCCATGGCCTAAAAGAAGTGACATTTTCCTGGATGCCTTAAAAAAAAGAACCCCTGAAGAAGGTTTTTACTTGTAATAATGAGAGTGAACTTTTGAGTGAGGCCCTAGAGAAGTGTATAGTTTTTTGGGCCCTATAGTAAGTGAAGTCTACTCTCAGGTCTTCAAGAAGTGAAAGTTTCTCACAGTTTGTTCAGTACCTTGAGGAAGTGAACGCTTCTCCCAGAAACTGATAGAAATGGAAAAAAGTTATTGAAATAGGCAACTGCTTCTCTCATGTTTTAAAATAAATGACAGTTGAGCCGGGTCCCTAAAGAAAGTGAAAGCTTCTCGAATATATTTTTCCCCCCAGGCTCTAAGAAATGACACTATCTGCTCTAAAAGGAAGTGAAAGTTTCTCATGGACCTAAAAGGAGTGACAGCTCTTATAAAGCCACAAAGGAAGTGAAAGTGTCTTATAGTTTAGCCAAGTCCAAACAAAATATGAAAGAAAGAGAAAGGTTGTTCAAGTTCTTCGGAAGAATGAAAGATTCTTTCAGGTTCTGATTGGCATCGGAATCTCCAGCGCCCTGAAAGGGTGATTGACATAAGAAGCATGAATCGTTCCTCGACCTATAACAAAGATGGAGATAGGAGTCCCTGGTATCCCTTGAGGCCAGTGCCAGTTGTAAGACACTAAATTGAGGTCGGTATGATAAACGTAAAAAATAATATTGCATCGGTACATCGCACTCCTGTACATCATCAAGGTATGCATATATTTACTATTCTTAACTCCATATCTTCTTACCTAGATGTAACTTGCAATGTAGTGGTTAGGTCTATCTAGTACTTGCAATTTTTTTGTGATGTGCCAAATTGCATGCTAAATAATATTGGTATACTTTCTGTTCACATCCTATATCCTGTAGCAATTAAAAGCATACTAAATCCGCAAATTCTTTAAAATATTGATTTTTAGATGAAGAGGAAATCACCTTTGCCCCCACTTATCGGTATGAACGCTTAACGCGAGAAAAGTATGCGTACACCAAGCAGAAAGCAACAAGCGTGAGTATGGCAATCTGTCTACATCTCCAACACTCACATGCATGAGCACACACACAATTTATCTGTTGATGTTTTGTGGACGGTTTTGTAAGATACCAATCATGATGCTGCCTAAATGATCTTGTAGTGTCAAATCCCACTTGCTCACTATCAGATCACCTGCACAAAAAGTGAGCAGTGAGAGTGGTTCACAATCCCTTCGCAGAATCTCACATATTGTTTACTTGTTGTCAAACACATACAAAAACGTATTACTGGATAGGCATTATTTTTATTTTAAGGGCAGCAGACATAACTAGTGCTCCCATTTTTTAGGTCGAGCCTGGGCAGCGCATGTGCTGCTCTGTGAGCCATGTTGTATTGGGGTATGGACTTGAAGCCCTGCCCACTTTCCGTCATACTTTTCATTGGCTTGTGTCATTGTCCTTTGTAAATGATGGCTTCTGATTCAATAAAAGACTCGTTAGTTCCTCCTTAGTACCGCCTTGTCTTCATTTGTAACCTCCCATCAGGACTGGCCCTTTTACTTTGGTTGTTTCACTGTACATCTTATTTAGCCTGTAAGCGCTATATTCTTTAATAAATTTCTCCTACTGCAGGCACAACATGCTTTCCTGCAACAGTCAGCGTGCCATGAGCGCTTTCACTTTCCAAGCAGCCCGGGACAATGGTGGCTGCTTCTTTGAAATGCAACAGGTCCCGCATTTACAAGAGTTTGAGCTATTGACACTGTAAATGACAATGCCTTTTATGTATGTGTTAATTTTCAAAACAGATAAATAAAAGGCATTGTCATTTACAATGCCAATAGCTTAAACTCTCGCAAATGGAAGACCTATTGCATTGTAAATGCTTGTTATCCTATGTGGAGAGACATTCGTTGTTCATGTCCCACTATTATGTATTTCATTGGGTTCATTATGTGCCTTTGTAAACCTACTACTTTTTTTGCTCTAATCGTCTGTACTGGTGACTCTTCCAAAGAGCTACAAATTCTGAACTTCTTCACAAACTAACTTTTCTTTCCTGTGCAATGACTCTGCTCTCTTTAAGTATGTCATTGACGCACTCTTTCTGTACCGATTTTGGAGTGGAAAAAATGTATTTCCTAATTTGTTTTGTGCTTAAAGTATTTAAATGCTTCTTTCTTATCAGAGAACACAGGGTTTCCAAATTTTCAAGTGGAATTATTATTAAGAAAATTGTTTTACATCACTAGGAATGACATTACCTTGTCTTGAATCCCCAATAATATTACAGGAAAATGCATACATAATAGGTGAGCAAACTATTCTCACTAAAATCGGTCAAAATAGCTGCACCCTCCATTGTTACGTGGTATGTTTAATCTCAGTGAATTGATACCGATACTATCCACTTGCCCTGAAATTGATTTCATTAAACCTGTTTTCTATGAACATCAAGTTATTATCTCAAGTCATCTGAACTGGCAATAATTATCATATACCTAAAAAAGGATAACCAGGACATCAGATCTGAGTAAGAGTGACCTATTTATATTCCTCCCTATTGTCCAACTTTTCACTGTCTCTCAGCAGAAGAGGAGGAATGAGTCACATGTCAGGTTTGTTCTGAAAATTGATTTCCATTTCCCTTGGCCAACTGACATTTTAGAGACACTTACCTTTAGGGGAATTTCCTTGTAAGTCTGTAGCTTTGCCTTGAAATAATCTATAAACACATAACAGAACTACTTGCAATTGTATATGGGAGCGAATAACCTCCCGGCATGCATTTGAGAAGATTTTGCAAATCAGCGAGGGGTCCCATTACCAAATAGGGGAGTGAAGCCAAAGGCAGAGTTTCTTTGTAAGGTCAGAGAACTCTGAGTAGGTGGTATTTTATAACCTATAATACAAGATCACATTACCACCCTAGGAGAAAAACAAAAGGTGAAGGGTGGAATGCTTGAATTGATCACAATCACAGATAATTACTCGAGGTGCACTCCAGCCCATTTTTGGTTTAAACACTATGCCATTTTGGACAGATATGGGCCATAAGCAATTCAGCCATGGTCCTGCTCCATCCAGCAGGAACAGTCCAGCCAGAACTGTTAAGCCAGGAAAAGTCTGGAAGGAAACATAAGGAACCGTAGACCGGTTTGCCTATCTAGTGAGCACTGGTCCCAAGTTTGGGCATACCCGTCGCACTGAGAAAAATAATTATGTGAAAACTGTTCTAGGATTGCTTGTGTTCCTATCTGGGGGTGGAATCCATGCTAGGCTGTTTGGAATGGATTATCTCTAGTTGATTTGTGTATGTCCTGTGGCATAGATGGCAAACAAATATGCACTGGAATGGGGCCCAAGCAATTACCCGTAGCTGAGCTTAATTTGAGTATTACAGCTATCGCCTTTCAGTCTGTTTTCTGCAGTACAATACCCTAAGTGTGAGGGGTATGCCCAGATGTGGGTCGCCTGCACACTGTGGCAGAGGTCTCAAGCTGCACCTCACTGATACGGCCCAAGTTGGCTGAAACTACTCTAGGGTTGGAGGCAACTTTGCCTTGCAGTTTGGGTTGGATTGTCATACAGGGGCAGGACCAAGATTGATATGCTTGAAGCTGCTCTCTGTCAAAAGAGCGAGAGTATTTAAAGAATGATGCACTGGAATTCACCCCTGAATAATTAATGGTGTCTGAGGTTAATTCAAGTATTTCAACCATTACCTTTTTGTTTTCTTCAATGTGATACTCTACATGTGATACAAATGCCTCACCTGGGTCCCATGCTCACTGTGCCATAGGAATCAATTTATAACTCACTGATGAGGCCGAAATAGGCAAAAATAGGCCAGAAATTGGTCTGGGAGTGCTTGTGTTGATCTGTGTCTGGTCGGGACCTGGCCTTGTAGTTCAAGCTGGACTGTTCTTAATGGAGCAAGACCAAGGTGAATTTGGTAGAAGTAGTACAAAAGGAGTTTATTGGGATTATTGTCCATAAAACAGTCAGTTCATAAGTCATACAAACTTTATTTCGATCAAATGAGCTTAAAAGTACACATGAGCATAAAACCACAACACTCAACTTAAAAACCATGCAACACAAAATATTTAATAAAAACATGTATATAAAACACCATGATAAATAGAACAAAATAATCACAGTGTGTGGTCCCACTTATTACTCAGTTGTGATCACGTCAGTGCAAATTAGCAATTGATGTATACAGGGTCCAGGACTCCTACTACATGATACAAGCCCCAGAAGATACAAGTTAAACTACAGTTTGTAAATCTAAAACATACCTTTCAAAAATTAATACAAGGGATTTTTTAAACCTATATTTAGCATATATACATAGCAATAAATAGTTTACAAAGAGGCATAAGAAAATGCTTCTGGTAGGTCCAAAGAGGTCACATGATTGACATACCAACACATATTCGTCCCAAATTACTACCATTAAGTGTTTCTTAGCATGGCTAAGTTTATTTCATCAGACCTTAAAATTAGAATAAAGACATACCCTAAAATGTTTATAAAAACATCAATTAAAATCCAATCACACATGGCCGTCTGTATAATTTGTTAATGGTAAAGTGCATAACTTAAATATTTTTGGGGGGATGCACTGGGATAGGCGATTCAGAAGAACTTAGAATAGCACATCTTCCAAGCACTGAGACATAAGTATCCAGGGTTTGTGTTATTGCCTATTTACTAACTTGAATACATTTAGAATGCCAGATCCAAGGAGACATCAGATATCTTGCAACAGAGAAAACCACCAGCCTTGATCTATGCGTCCTCCTAGTGGAGAAGTGTGGCTCAATGGTTAGAGCGGCAGACCCTGATGCAGAGGTCTAGCCTGGGACCAGGGTTCAATTCCCCACCTTGGCGGGTCTAGGGTTCAAAATTCCATGGACCTGATAATTCTTGCCTCGTGCCTATTCCAATCATGGAGTCCCACTCTGCAACTCTGGGCAATAGCTTGCTTAATCTCCACAACGGCCCCCCCAACGCTAAGGATGCCTGGCCTCCACCTTGGGGGTTCCCAGGAGTGGACGCCTCACAGGGAAAGCCAGGATGGGTTCCACAGCGGTATTCGTACAAGTGCCTTGAGACCCTTGTGGGTGAGTAGTATGCTATACAAGTATCAATTTTACATTTTACCCAGCTCCTTACATAGGGGCAATGTCCATTTTGATCTTGGGGATCCATATGCTGGGCAAAATAATAACATATCAATTAAAGACTCCAAAGTCCCTCTACATGCTCCATATTCATCACCTACAAGTTGTGCCTTAGACCACTTATTACAAAAGACTCTTGTTGGAAGGGATGAGTACCTGAATTGTATGTACAGTTTCCGAGCTAGAGGGGTATGATTTCATCGATAGGGAGGGATCGGTTTAGAATCGGTAAACTGTGCTGTTAGCGAACCTTTACTTCCACCAATAGTTTCAACAGACACATACTCCCAATATAAAGATTTAATTTCCATTTTTGAAAGGGAGTTTGATTTCTCCAGATATAACCAAAGCCTCTCCAGATCCAATTTCCTCAGTACTATTTTAACATGCATAAGCCATGGTACTTTCTGGGTACAAGAAAGGGCCAAAATATCACTTGAAATCTCTTTATAAGCTCCTAAAGCAGTCGAGAGCCAAAGTCTGTGCATGTTAACCAAGGGTCCATACTCAGCTTTAAAGACAATCCTTTTGATTGCCATATCTAGCTGCTGATGAATCAGGGTGTACTCATTGGGAGGGCAAAAAGAGGTCTAATTAATCTGTTTTCTGCCAAGGTCAGAATACTACAGTTCACATATCCCTAGATCTCTGAGCCATATAATACGGCTCCCAGCGCCTTAACATTATAAATATCTAGTGCTGGAGCAGCTCTCGTAGATATAGTTTTCCTGTGAAGCTTTAACAGTGTTGATGTATATTGGAGTAAGGATACATTTGATTTTTGTACTTGCATAGACTAGTCTAAGTTTGGTGTTGATCTTAGCCCTAAATAAACAAAATTGTAGACCTGTTAAACAAGATTGTAGACTGCTACATTCTAAAACAATAAAACAATTACATAGGTGAATTTGGATATAGCAAACTTCTGTCTAGAGTGACCTAGTGGGCAAAAAACAGTAGAATGTAACCAAAGTACATACTAAAGGCTGAAATTAATTCTAGCATTTCATCAAACCTTTTTGCTTTTTCCATGCGATCACCCCATCTTCTAACACTCATTAAATCCTTGGTCTCTTGCTCCCTCCAATCAAAAACATCTCTTGAAATATCTTGAAAACAGATTAGTGTAAATCAAAATCAAAACTACTCTTGTGCTGTAGAATGTGTGGTCCAGATCTTTGTACTGGGTTGAATGCATGACATTGTTCTGCATTCTGTCCATCAATTGTTATTTTTGCTTCTGTCACCCCGAGTGGGATGGGTATGCTTAGACGTGAGTCCCATGTTCTCCACACCACTGGAGTCAAGCTATCCTGGCTGAAGACGGCTGATCGGTCCTAGGATGCTTGATTCTGGTTCAGGAAAGACATGGCTTGGCAGTTCGGGCTGGACTGTTCCCATGAGGCACATGGTCAAGGCTGATTTGCATATGGCCATGTCTGAACTGGGGTGGTGTGGAGAGCAAAAACACGATGGATTTAGGCCCAGATCTTTGTACTGGGTTGAATGTATGACATTGTTCTGCATTCTGTCCATCAATTGTTATTTTTGCTTTTGTCACCCCGAGTGGGATGGGTATGCTCAGACGTGAGTCCCATGCTCTCCACACCACTGGAGTCAAGCTATCCTGGCTGAAGACGGCTGATAGCCAGAAACCGGTCCTAGGATGCTTGATTCCGGTCCAGGAAAGACATGGCTTGGCAGTTCGGGCTGGACTGTTCCCATGAGGCACAGGGTCAAGGCTGATTTGCATATGGCCATGTCTGACCTGGGGTGGTGTGGAGTGCAAAAAAAGGATGGATTTAGGCCAAGATCTTTGTACTGGGTTGAATGTATGACATTGTTCTGCATTCTGTCCATCAATTGTTATTTTTGCTGTAGAATGTGTGGTAGCACAACATGAGATAGATTCCTGCTCTCCTGTATGGAACCCCAGCAATGCAATAAAAAAAACATTTATTATAAACAACTAATGACTATTGGATTTTAGGGTAGAACATTTAGATGACAAATCTTAAACTGCTCAAGTGGTTGTTAAGTATTCTGCTCAGGAAAATGGTTTACACACTACTGGCTTCTCAAGCAACACTGATTTTGCAACTCAACAGTAACAAAATGTTATGGTTGAGGAGCTCTATCCTTTTTGTCATACAGGTGAGTAGTGATGCCACAGCTAGCCAAAATATATAGAATTATACAAGGGTAGGTGCCAATAACGGGTTGTTTCCAATTGATAGGATATCTTTAACGTCACTTAGAACTGCGATGTGGGCAACTCA
Source organism: Lissotriton vulgaris (assembly GCF_964263255.1). Taxonomy (NCBI): domain Eukaryota; kingdom Metazoa; phylum Chordata; class Amphibia; order Caudata; family Salamandridae; genus Lissotriton; species Lissotriton vulgaris. The sequence goes on along the minus strand of NW_028245833.1, from coordinate 304,305 downwards.
ACTTTATTAAGTGCTGCCTATCTAAATGTTTATGTTGTGTATGGCTATACTACAATCCTGGGAAAGCTATGGAGAACAAGGACTCCAACTCACCTCACTCAGCCCCTCTCCCACCCACACTGTACATTACAAATAACAGAGACTTGCTTTCCGGCCAATCTGGCCATCTCTCCAATCCCCCACCCACATATAAAAAAACATGGCTTCTTCGCCGAACACCATGAGCGGTAACCCCCATTTCCCCACTCAAGTTTAAAAGAAAATGCCATGTGTCTTGCTAGTTATGTCCTCAAACGCCCTGCCCCACCCACAACCACCACCCCTCTTCTCGCCTGAAGCCGTACTCTATGTGGTTTTTATGAGATCGAAGAGCAAGAGCCATGCTGGCATTAGTTTTGTGAGCATGGGATACAATACCCTGTCTGCCACGTGGCTATACAGACTCACAGCTGACAGAGAGGAAGTAGGTGGGCACCACAAGTTTGTCCCCTACATTCTCCTGCCTCTCTTAGGTCCCCTGAGGCTACAGAAAGGAAGAATGCACTTGGGGAGAAAGCAGACTGTTGTCTTCAATCTCACTGATTCCTGTGGATCTCTGAAGACCTGAGTGAGGTGGGGAAAGACTTGGGCAGTTAGCACTTTGCTGAGTGAAGCCACAGCCATAAAAGTAACATATTTTTATTTTTCACATAATTTCTAAGAAGACCTAGATTTCAGATTTAAGCTAATTTATGCCAATATCTTTTGATGGAACCGGTACACAGCAAGAACATTTGAAGTTGATTCTTATACATGGATGCCTCACATAAATAGTTTTTTCCAAAGTGCTTCTGAATACAAATACCACCGAATCTTCCGGAAATTATTATTATCCCTCCGTTATTTAAGAGAAATAATTAATAAAAGCCATAGGACTTGGGAAGACGTAAGGATTACACTGGGCCACTACTTTATGAAGTGAGCCTAAACATGTGAGAGTGTTCTGTAATGAAACAGAGTCTAAGAATGAGGAGCTTGATGCTGAAGAAGCTTTGCTTGATAAACCGGTGGACGCGGAATGAGGCCCAAAACGAAGTCCAGGTTGCAGCCTTTTGAATATGACTTATTTGGTTTAAAGAAAACATTCATCCCTTCTCTGCATGTGAATGAATGTAGTTCAACGCTGGTGTCAGTCTCTGAATGAGCCATGTATCCATGCCTCAAACAGAATCCATAGTTAGCTACAAAGTCTTGTGATTAGTGACCTCAGACCAAATCAGTATCAATTTAGCATAGGCGCTTGCTGTCCAATTTTCGCCTGATTTTGTTCCCTCATCTGTCAGTAGGCTGGCATAGATCCCCTGAACTACCAATCTGACCATGTGATGAGGTTAGTGTATTTGATACTTTACATGTAGTCTTTATCTGTCATAAATATGCATCATTGCGACACAGGTATATTCGCCCTCTCTTTGTAAATAAGGATTTTAAACAAGTCTGGCCAGCACTGTTTTATCCGCAATTTTTATCTAATGTGAAGGTCTGCTTTTATGTATCATGATTTTTAGGCGGAGGTTTTAACTCTGCAAGGTGATTTCAAATGTTATATTTTTATGCTTGTATTTGTTAGTGTATCTTATGTTCTCTGTTATGATTTACTGTGCTTAAATCGAATAAAGTATTTTTGATTGATTGACCAAATCAGTATTGAGTAACCCAACTTGTCTTCCCATTGAAAGCTTGGCATAGTCTACGTCCCATGCTTACTAAGCAGAACTCAACTATCTTGGAGATACCTGCTATGCAAGGTGCTCTTCACTCCAATTTTTGTTTGATTACAGATTAAGTATAATTTACCATCGTGGTGTGATCGTGTTCTCTGGAAGTCATACCCTGAAGTGCACGTACTGTGCCAGTCATATGGTAAGTGTGGTTTTTTCGCTATAAAACAGCACCAGTAACAAAAAGGAGATAGACGTTGCCTGATAAATGGGGAGTAAGGATGAACTAGCAATTATACTTATGCTCCTTGTGCAATTACATGGAAAGCGAGATTTTGAGTCGCAAACATGTGTGAACATGTGCTGGTTATATGAAGGCCCATAGCGAGGGAAACTGTGAAGCTTAATTAATGACTGCACAATTGATGTAAATTCAACAAAATGCAATGGGTAGTGGAAGTGACATCACATGCCCTTTGACCTTCACTTTCACTGACACATACACATGCTTACTTACACATTCACACTTACACACACTCTCTCTTACATAAACAAACTCTTACCCGCAAGCATGTACACAACATTCTTTTAAAAGCATTTTGTACTTACCTCAGCTGCCATGGAAGGTCACATTCTAGCTAATTGTATTCCATTCTTATCACACTAAGGGTGAATAATATTATTCACTATTAGGGCCAGATGTAGTTGGCCCAATACCGGTCGGTAACGGCCGAAAATACCGATTCTGGGCCCTTACCGACCGGTATTGAGCCATCGGGATGTAGAAGTCCGAAATCCGTCCGAATCAGTAAATTTACCGAATCGGTAAAGTTACCGAATCGGAAAAAATACAGAATCGGTAAATTTACCGATTCGGTAATATACCGAATCGGTAAATATACCGATTCGGTAACTACCGAAAGTCCGATACCGAATTTATCCGATTCGGTATTTTTTACCGATTTTTTTCCTACATCTCATTTACCTATTCTTGAATACCGATTCGGTAAAATTCGGTATTTAAGAATCGGTAAATAACTTTTACCTACATCTGGCCCTAGGTGTATTAAAAAATTGACAAAACAGAGAAAACAAAGAGAGCGGATCCCCAACCCATATCCATTAGGACGAGCTGCCACTGTGTTCTTGGAACTGAATTTGTCACCTCTGAGGCCAAGAGTCGCAAAGGCAATGCATGGGGTTGCAAGGGGCAGGCATGGAGTCGCAGCTGCAACCCCTAAATGAGGTCCATGGAGTGCACCTGCACATGTCATATATTGAGTGACGCTCAGTGGGCCTTGTAGTAAGTGGTGCTGTATATGCCAGAATAGGTCTGTTTAGGTGAAATGGTGAGGGGGCAAGCAAGTCATTTGATAGGTGGGTCTTGTGGGTTGCAAACAGTTTGACTGAGCAGGTGATACAGTGAGTGAAGTTTATCTGGTCGTAAGATGGAAGGGCAGGCCCAGGTCATGTGTGGAGTAGGGCTAGGCCGGTCATATGCTGAGTGAGGTTGACAAGGTCTTTCACATGTGCCATTGTTCAGGCAGGTCATATAGTAAGTGGGACCATGGGTGTCTTGTGAGGAGTGTTGCTGTTTAGGTCAAATGATAAGCAGTAGGAGCAGGACACAGAAGCAGTGGGACTGTATTGGATCATGTTAAGGATGGTGATGAGCAGGCCATATCAGTGTGGTTGTGCAGATCTAAAGTGAAAGGGAATAAAAAAAGGCCATATGAAGAATAGGGCTGTCTAGGTTAAATGATGTATATGGCAAAACATATTGCCACTAGGGCTGTATATGTCATACGATGTTTGAGGATGGCGCGTCTTGTGGTTAATGGGGTTGTCGGGATCATAGAGTGATCGATTAGGGGCAGTCTTATGTACTGAATGAAACAGGAGGTCTGGGGAGTGGCTATGTCATGCCTTACAATTAGATTTGGAATATAACATCTATGGCATTGAATATTGACTGGTAAGTTGAAACTCTGTCAAAGATATGATGACTGACCCTGTGGCTTGTATTTTCTCTGTTGACCTCAACGTTTCCTTTATTTATTGCCATTTCTCCCTTTTGAGTTCTTGCAATTTCATGTTCAGTCCCATCTTCTTTCTCTCCCCCAGTGCAGCATTGTAATACAGCTGACCTCCTACTTTACAGGTTGTACCAATGACATCATGACCAGTGACCATTCCCCTGTCTTTGCCACCTTTGAAGTGGGCGTCACCTCCCAGTACGTCTCCAAGAACAGTAAGTGTTGGATTCCGCTAAAGGCTCCAGAGGGTGGAGCAGTGAGTGTTTTTCTTAAACATGGCTACTTACATGATCTAAGGTAGATTTACATGTTATTCCATGTCATAATGTTCTTATCCTTCTTTCCTAGGTGCAGGTGCAGATCTGACTGACTCCCAGGGCCAGATTGAGCTTCTGAACTGCTCTGCTCTGCTCCAGACCAAGTCCAAGACCAGGTTCTACCTGGAGTTCCACTCCAGCTGCTTGGAAAGTATGCCTGACCCTCGTTGACCCCTTTTCCATCCTATTTCTGCAGAAGTGTCTTAATTAAGTCCAAGGTTACTGTGTTACTGTGCCATCCCACTGTACACTGGTGGGCACATGGTTGACCCGCCACTCATTTTTGGGGATACGGACTAATTTTTCACTAACAGACATCGACCAAAACCAAAAAAGAGAATTGCAGAAAAGGGAGAGAGAAAATGATTGAAAGATAGGAAAACAGTGGCAAAGGAAGAAGACAGAAATGAGAAAGGATCTTCAAGAGGGGGAGGTAAAGAGACAGGAAGCGTAGAGTGGTAGAAGAAAGAGGCGTGGACTAGAATCAAGAGTAGGCAGTCTTGCTGCTTGGCATCCTTGACATTTGACAGTGCTGGTGTTGGGCTCTTAAGATAAACTTTGAGGTCCTTACAAATTAAGCATGGGAATCAGAGCTCCCTTTACATGCTGAGGAGTAAGAATTGGTAGCCAATACTCCAGTTGTTTTGTAATTTAACCACAGCATGACTGGTAAAGTGCAGATTCTGATAAATTAATGCTCTGAAACTTTCTTTCTCTAGCAAAAAGGGTATAGATAATGGGTTGCATAGGAGAAGTGTGGCTCAATGGTTAGAGCGGCAGACCCTGATGCAGAGGTCTGGCCCAGGACCATGGTTCAATTCCCGCCTCGGCGGGTCTTGGGCTCAATTTCCTCGGACCTGATAATTATTGCCTCGGTGCCAATTCTAATCATGGGTCCCACTCTGCAACTCTGGGCAATAGCTTGCTTAATCTCCACAACGGCCCCAACAGTGCTGGAATGCCTGGCTTCGCCTTGGGGGTTCCCAGGAGTGGACACTTCACAGGGAAAAGCCAGGAAGGGTTCCACAGCGGTATGCGTTACAGCGCCAGGACACGCCAGTTGGGGTATTAGTGTGCTTTACAAGTACAAATTACATTTACATTTACATAGTGAATAATCACCCCTACCCTTTGTATGGAAAGAAAAGCATCTTGAAGTGAACTGTATTCAATATGTCCATCCCTACCCCAGTATAAACAAGTACCTCAAGCAAAGTATATCTTCCACGTTCAAGGTGAGGGAGGTTAGGCTAACAGGAAATACATATTTTAAACCATTTTGCTAAAAGAAAAGGCTTGCTAGAAGAAAAGACGAGGTACAAAAATGGATTCCAATGTTGTGTTCCTTTCTCTAGTTGCTGCCATAAAGGGAACTTGTGCGGACAACTGAAACTGATGGGTCTCGAGGGCTATGAGATACTGCGCAACATGCAGACTGCGGCTGGTTCTTGCACTTCCAGCAATCTGCAGTGTTTGTGCTAAATGCACCTTCTGCCTAGTGATAGAGCGGAATTTACATTTACACTTTAAAGACGAACTGGATGACACTTGTGAGAGAAAAATAAATGTATGAGCGAAAACTTCATGTTATAGAAAATTATGAAAACAAATAATTGTAGTTACTCCATCATAAAAGCATGCAGAAATAGAGTAGTTTAAAGGATACTGTGCGTATAAGTAACATAGGTTGTGCTTTATCAAAGAAAAACATCTTGTGTGTGTTAGGAAAACCCGTATATGGTTATGTTATGTTAGTATGAATTTGTAGAGCGCACATTCACCCCAGGGTTTCTTGGCTCTGTGTACCGCTGGGGGCCTCGTCCTGGCTTTCCCTGTGGGATGGTCCTTATTGGGCATCCCCAAGGTGAAGCCAGGCATCCCCAGCAGCGAGGGGGCCGTTGAGGAGATTAAGCAAGCTATTGCCCAGAGTTGCAGCATGGGACCCATGGTTAGAGAGGCACCGAGGTGAGATTTATCAAGCCCGCTGACATTGGTTCCGTACCCTGCCACGTCGGGAATTGAACCCTGGTCCCGGGCCGACCTCTGCTTCTGGGTCTGCCGCCTCTAACCAGTAAGCCACACTTCTCTCACGTTATTGAGTTTACCTCTAATTATCTTCAAAATGCATTTACATAATACTGGTGTCTTGTAGGTGATAGAGAGAGAGTGTGTTAAAGTAAGGGAAGCCAGACAAGGTGTATAAGAAAAGAAGAGGCACAATCAAACTTTTGGGATGGCAGAAATTATTATTATTTTTTAATTTTTTTAAAAGGATGGCAGAAATTGATCAAGCACGAAAACATAAAATGCTCTTTAGTGGATCCAACGACAATGTTGAGTTCACTCTTTCAGAGGGAGTTAGTGAGTGACGGGTGTAAGAAACATGCCTCCATCCTGAGTCTTAAGGACTGTTCAAAATGAAAAGTTCCAATGAGACACTTCTCCTTCTATACGCTGAAGTATAGCAGACTAGCCGACTCAGATCCCGGGTTGACAAGGGAACCATTCAACCAAGCCCCATCCTTGCAGCAACAACAATTAGAATGTGGTATTGCTGGCAGAGTTGGGGATTGAAATGCTCTCTGTGGGCTCACTTGGTTGGTAATATCCAAGTTGCCATAATTGTGACACTTCTTCCTAATTTGTGAATACATGAGTAGGCACATTAAGGAGTAAGAAAGAGCTTACAATAAGGTATTGATTGTTCCGGAGATCATATTTTGAGAACTGAGTAGGCTTCGTCTAGGCTAAAGTTCAGCAAAACATCCCAGTGTTGTGACTGAGTCAGCTAGTTTGTTCTTTGCCAGGCATCTTGGTCAGTTCTCCTACCTTGTACCATGGTTTGCCCCTTTGTATCAGCTCTAGGCGATAGTTTCTCATTGGTATACCTGCGTGACATGATTCTGGATCCACCTGCTCTCTTCTTTTGGGTTTTGTCGGTCCCACTGTACCATACAAATGTGTATTTTACTCGCAAGGCACCATAGCCACCTTGCAGCTATGAATAAACACCATGGTTCTCGAATAACCCAAGATTGTTGGAAAATCCACACCTCACTAAGCATGGGCGAATTTTGCGAATCTCGCGTTCGCGAATTTTGCGGATTTGCGAACTCGCAATCCGCAAAATCCGCGAATTCTCGCGAATTTGCGGATTTTTTTTTTGTGTTTGCGCGGGTTTCTGCCAGTTTGCGAGGGTTTTGTACACTTTCGCAAATTGCGAACTTACCTGTCGGGTCGCAAGTTTCGCGAACTTGTTGTTTCTATGTGTCCAGCCTGTTTGGGACACTCTTCTTCATCACTGCCACTCTCTGTCACCACTGCCACTCTCTGACTACTCATGCCACCCTCTGGCCCACCCATGCCACCCTCTGTTTCATCACAGCACCCTCTGGTTGTCCTGTCAGTGTACATTATTGTGGCAACGCAAGCACACCTTCCCTGCCTCAAGTGACCTGAATTAATTTGGGGCTGATTAATGTGTCACAGAATATTTTTTTAGCTGGCACCTGCTTCCTTAGTGCTTCCTGATTAGTGATCTTTTGCACTTGCTAAGTGCTTTCATTGTTGCAAAATTAGTTACAACACCTGCCCTGCCCCAACTGACAATAATGAATTAGGGGCTGATTAATGGATTTGAACTTCCAGCCTGGCTCCTGCTTGTCTCCCTTAGCTGTAATTCAGGACCTTTGTGGCATATGTGTAACTATTCTGAGGTTCAGAGCAGGGTCACATAATAGTTGCAACTGGCAACTGAACTCTGGAGGGGCCCATCAGGAAGCACTACAGGAAATGGCTACTAATGATGAGCCTGAACTTTTGAACCTGGTAAGTAGTTTCAGTTTTGCTAAGATCGTATTTCTGCAATTTTGCACTTATTCGCGGGGCGCGAAGTTGTACTGGGAAGCCGCGAACTCACGCGAACAGTGCGAGCAGTGCGAGCAAAATCCGCTGCTCGCGGATTTGCGGATTTTGCGGGAGATTCGCGAATCTCGCGGATTGCGAATTTATCGAAAATCCGCAAAATCCGCGAGCGAAACGGATTTTCCGCCCATGCTTACACCTCACACCGTCAGTTTTGGTTAAGCCATTGGTGACATGCAGTAATATTAACATGTTTTCTATTAAGCACTTCACCCAAACGTATGCTATTTTTAAGGGCCTTAAATATTAGGTGCCTCATTTATGAGAAATGACGCATCACTGCGTGAAAGCAGCGATGCGTCACTTCTCAGTGCGCACTCCTTGCGACATTCCTGATGCGTCATATTTAATTTATGACGCATCATGTAGCAAGGAGTTACAGATACGTCAGTATTTCTGATGTATCTGTAAGCGCAAAAGTGACGCATTGCTGGAGTGTGTCACAAAAGTGACGCTACTCCAGCAATGCGTCCTTTCACATGGGGCAAGCCCCATGTGAAAGGGCCTGCATCGGTCTTAAGCCTGCTGTGAGGCAGGCGCAAGAAATTGACGCAACGGCGTCCTAGAAGTGACGCAGTGAAATCTCATAGATTTCACTGCATCACTTCTACAACCTTTCTTGCGTCTATACGCCCCCTTCCATACATTATACCTTGTGCAGGTATAATGTGGCGCAGGGGTTTACAAAGTGACGCATCTACCTAGATGCATCACTTTGTAAATATGGCGCAGCAAGGTGCATTTTTTACGCCACTGGTGCGTCACAAAAAGTGACGCACCGGCGGCGTAAAAGTGACGCACAGCCTCATAAATGAGGCCCTAGATGTTAAAATTCTCCTATTTTTGGCTACTCGTTGATTGAACTGAGAAGGGTGAGAGCTTGATTCGACCTTCCCGGGATTCCGTCTCATTACTGATACTGGCAGGTAGTATTAACTCGCTGAGCCATCTTGCTAGCTATGGGCCCAATTCACAGAATGAACTTAAGACTCAATCCTAAACTTACAACTATTTTGGTATTCACAGAATGCACTTACTACTTTTGGCATTCACGGAATGAACTTACTACTTTTGGTATTCACAGAAGTTAGGATTTTGTCTTAAGTTTGTCTTAAGACAAACTTAAGACAGACTTAAGATAGACTTAAGACAAACTTAGGACAGACTTAAGACACACTAAGACAGACTTAAGACAGACTTAAGACAAAATCCTAACTTGTCTGTCTTAAGTCTGTCTTAAGTTTGTCTTAAGTTTGTCTTAAGTTTATCTTAAGACAAACTTAAGACAAAATCCTAACTTCTGTGAATACCAAAAGTAGTAAGTTCATTCTGTGAATACCAAAAGTAGTAAGTGGATTCTGTGAATGCCAAAATAGTAGTAAGTTTAGGATTTAGTCTTACGTTCATTCTGTGAATCGGGCCCTTAGTTTTTGGCCAGTCTGCCATTCTCTGCTCCATGGTTTTTGGTTCGTGTTTCTGTCTGCATACCATGATTCATGCTACGTGCATGCTTTTTCAAAACATTCTACATGTGTGTAATTATGTTTTTAAACCACTGCAGATTTTGTGAAAACCTCAGAAGGAGAAAACCAGGAGTTACATGATGGTGAACTGACAGTGAAATTTGAGGCCCTTCCTAAGGTAAATCCCTCGTAAATCATTGGGTGATTATTTTCTCTTACTGTTATTTTTTGCCCTTTTATTAAGCACGAACTCGACCCGAAGGTATCAGAGCGCTTTGCATGAGCACCTGTTGCATTACAGATGGACAGATTCATTTTATTTTTAGGCACGGAGAGATTAAATGATTTGCTCAGAATCACAGGATGTTTAAGCGCGCCGTCAGACAGCTTCGAAGTTAGTCGCTCTGGCCGTTAAGCCACTTCTTATCCCTTTGCATGTGTCATCACCGGGACACCCCTGCTTGGGGTAGCTGTCGCGCTTTATAAGCTTCAGTATTATTATTATTATTATTATGTGTGTGCGGTTCATTACACCTATCGCTGTCACTCTTTACTTTCGGTACCACCAAAAGAAGAATGACCAACGAGCATATCGAATGCAAATAGAAAGAGAGAGAGAGAGACATACAGGAGAGAGAGAGAAACGTCTCAGACCATACTGTAGCAGAATGAAAGTGCCTTGGCATTCACAGCAATGTTCTAATGCAGTACAAGCAGGACGGTAACTTGGACAGTAACTCTAACTGTGCCTGGGGGATATTTTTGTGAAACACAGAAGCAACGAAAGAACCTTTTGCAAAAGGCCCCTCATACATGATTTGCTTGTCATGTTTTGTTGTGGTTCGGGGTTTTCACCATTTCGCCTGGGGCTCGGGTAAAGAAGAAAGCCCATTAATTTCAGCTAACTGACAACTTCTAAAAAGTCTGCACTGTGGTATTAATTCACGAAATTTGTCCTGCGGGCAGATTTTGCATTTCACTTGAATTTTTCAGCCACTGCCAAACCTAAGCCAAGGTTGTTCCTTTGACAGAGATGTCTGGGGACCTGTTACTGGGCCACAGTAAGGTGGGCGAGGAGGGATGCATGTAAGGTCTGTACGCTGAAACAACAGGAATGGTTAAAATTGGGTGTCAGTTTTATTGGTAATGTTGAAGGTTGGATCAAGTGAAGCAATATCTGGGTTCGCTCATTCCAGGATTGAGGTGACCTGGTGGAGTAGTAAGTGACCACAGCACTGAAACAAATGTAGGGCTTCTTGCACCAGACGTTTTATTTTATTGACAGCATTTTTAAAGGAAGGACCTAGGCCCAGAAGGAAGGGAAGCCATGTGAATAGCAACAAGATACATAGCCAAGATGTGAAGTAGTAAAAAAGGGGGGTTAACCCAATAGACCCTTGCGAGCTTGGGCAGATAATCTATCAAAAACAAATTGCCAGCAAGGGATTTGTTTCACACTTTACTAAGCAGCATTTAAGGATCTCTATTGAAAGGAGTATTGGATCCTAGCTGTAGACATCAGTTGCTGTGTTGTATTGGAAAAGTCCAATTATTTGGGACAGTGCACAAAGTCACAATGTAAGGCTACCACACTAGCCAGACAAATAAAGAGAAGCAACACAAAGAGATTATGTATCAAAAATTGTTATTATTTAGAAGCAATTTATAAGGGTTATTCATCAGTTAAATAGAATGAATCATAAAAATTCTAATGTACAAGGAAAACATTCATTAGTCCAACAGTACATGAGAATACATCCCAGCTGTTCCAATACAGCACAGCAACTGATGTCTACAGCTAGGATCCAATACTCTTTTCAATAGAGATCCTTAAATGCTGCTTAGTAAAGTGTGAAACAAATCCCTTGCTGGCAATTTGTTTTTGAAAGATGTGAAGTAGGCAAAAAAAACAAGCATTGAAAATGATATAGGTCTCGCCCTCGTGAAAGTTAAAGCGATTCTGTTTGTAATTTAGTGGGTTTTTAGCTTTTCTTTTCTTAGTGTTTTTGCAAACTTTCCTGTACATAACATGTATTAATATATATGTGTATATATATGCATGCATTCATATTTATATATGAATATTTGTGTATATAAGCATATATATAGATATATATATATGTACCTATGTTTGTACATATATACATATTAATGCAAACATGTATATAAATATGTATACACATATATGTGCATATATTTGTATATATTTATGTATAGAAATGTTTATATATGCATAATACCATATATATATGTCCATATATATTCATTTATAGATGTATATATTTATATGTATTTATATATATATATATTCAGTTATAAATACATGCATACATACGCATATATAAATGCATACATACGCATATGTGCATATATGTTCAAACATAAATAAATACATATAGATACATATATATTTGCGTATATGTATATGCATATATATATATGCATGTTTATATGCAAATTGTGAGAATTTGGCCTGATATATGATGTTTCCAATTCTGGAACCACCTTGTATCAGTCCAAACAATCCCTTATGGTGTCTGGTTGTAAGTCAACCTTATAGACAAGCTATCTTAATGGTAGCATAGACTAAGCAGCCTTAAAGGCTAAACTCAAGAGGTCGTGTTAAGCGAGCTGTTTTACCAATCACAATCCTGTAATACCAAATGAAAGGACACCACACAAGTATATATTATAAAAATATATGTGTTTATTACTAAAATAATCCCCAGTACTCTTTATGAGCAAAGGGGCACAAGCGTTAAATCAAAAGCACAGTATAACATACAAAGTTGCACAATTATGGATGAGGGCGGGTGGCCACTCAAACCATATATTAAGAAAGTGGTATAAGAGATACCAATCGAACAGTGGTTAGGCCTAGGGCCTAGGGAATCGCTGGGAGCAGTCGGGACAAGCAATGCTGAAGTCGGGAAAAGCCCGCGGGATTCGGGTGCAGCGCTTAAAGCACACGCATGCCCCAATCTAAAGTCAATTGTGCGTAAAAGTTACACAAATAGAGTTTAAGGATACTTCCGCTGAACCTAGATGGACAAAACTTTAGACACAGGCCCTAGAGGTGTGTACCAGTGTGGGAACACCGGCGTTGCTGAGTTACCTCACCCACAGGAAGCGGGTGCATAGGGTCGAAGTGGCGTCGGGTTTCGTCACGCAGGTTCTTGGTGCTTGAAGCTGAAGATGCTGCAGGCGATGTGAAGGAGAAGTGTCCGGTGTGATCCAAGGGTGGATCAGAGTAGAAAAGTACCTGAAAGCAGAGGGGACAGAGTCTGGGTCACTCAGCAGTGACCAGGGTGGAACCAGGATGGAACCAGGCAATGTCGGGCGCAATCAGGTGGTTGTCGAGGAGCTTCTCTCCGCTGCCACGTGGGCTCTGGGGCATCTGCGACGTCCAGGAGCGGGTCACGAGCTGTCCCACGCAGGTTCTCACCGTCGGCGCTGTCGGCTTTAAGATCGGAGTCAACAACACTTGGCAAGAGCAATCCACGCAGGACTGGAAGATTGCTTCTCACTCGGACCAGGAGGGTCAGAGCTAGTGCTCCTTTTCAGAGGAGCTGGAGCAAGTCTAGAGCAACCAGAATCACAAGTTGGTTTTAGGTTTTCGCCGGCACAGGGGCCACAAGCCAGCTGGCAAGTGACCGGGCCAACGCGTCGAGCCAAAGAAAGCAGAAGGACCTCACGCAGCACTCGTCGAGTGTAGAGGGGTGAGCTTCGGTGCAAGAGTGGCTGAGGCTTCTCAAACCCCGGTGTACAGCTTCGAGGGTCACTCGTGGGCTGCACAGTCAGCGTCTCGTGGTCTTTTCAAGATGGCGTTCCCCACGCTTCCGGTCGCCTCCACGGGTCTCAGCTCTGCAGGGACTGTGAATCGGGCTGTAAGAAGACAGGCAAGCTTAATCTAGTCAATCTTTGTTGCTCGAGTTCCGGCAGGAACTGCAACAAAGCAGACGTCGAGGTGCTGGATGGTGCCTGTTTGCACAGGGTGGTCACTCCTTGACCACAAGGGAGATTCTTCAGTCTTCTACGTTGAGTAGGATGTCGAAGGGTCCAGAGTTTCGTTTCTTCTGTTTCATCAGGATAATCTAAATGCGTTGGCACTGCTCCCATTCTTATACCAATCTAGGGGGCTGGATTACCTGCTAGGTCCCCTCCTACGGGTGGGACCCAGGAAGGGGGTGGATATACCCCTTTCCTTTGATCCAAGCCGCGCTGGGACAGGGGCTGGTGTGCCCCAGAACCGGTTTGGCCGGATTATGCAAGGGGCAGCCTTGTGCGCCCCAGGCAGTGTCTGGTTTCTTTCAAACCTCCCTGCTAAAATCCACTATCTCCTGTCTAAGGGTGGTGTAACACCGCCCTGCGACAGGAAAGCCTTTGTCCAGGCCTCCTCTGCTGAGTTTCGGTCAGCAGCAGGAGGTCAGACTCATGTCTGTGGCAGAAGCATCCATTTTGTGGATCTGAGGCTCTTTTTAAAAATCAACCGCGTTTCAGTAAAGTAACATGTCTTCTCCCTCTAGAGGGTTGGAATGCTATCCCCGTCGACAGAACTGTTGAGGGGATAGTATTCCAAATCGTATCACACCTTACACGACATGTTTTGATAAAGCCAAACCAAAGTTGCTATATAACTGCGAGGATTATAAGGCACTTAATAGTATATGGTATGGCATTATCCCGGATCAGCTTAGGGAGTTGTTCCCGACAGCTGCAGACAGGCTCAGCTCATGCCAGAGCTCCATCTCACATTAAACCACGCACTCTGCCTCCAGGATTGATAAGGCCTTCCATAGGAGTGGCTCACAGGTTTATATGTGTCCAGATATAGTTGTGTCACTTTAAGAACCAGCCAGGGGTGGCAAAAGCTATGCTGCAGCCCCTGGTAGGCCTTGGTGGCACCTATGCCCTGAACACCTATAGTGCATGGTACAGGGGCTGACAAGGAGTCCATTTCCAATTGGGTTATGTACCTATAGTACATGTCTGTGAATTTAGAGAGAGAACAGCTAGGCTGTGGGTCTGATTAGCAGGCCCACAGCCTCAGTAAGTCGAAAACCAGTGAAGCAAAAAGCAAAAATTTGGGGTGACCATAGGATAGCAGACCCTACTCTCCTACACAAATAGGCAAAGACACACGGGCGAGCAACAGGAGACTCAAACCTACCATGCACTGAAGGGAGGAGAAATGGTGCACAGACAAGGGGCTCAGACTATTCTGCTGGGAAAAAACAACTGTCAGCCATTGATCTGTTTTCAAACATGCGCTGACCACTAGCTTCATAGATAAATCTTGATTTCAGTCAAATACAAGAGCATTTTGCATGATTCAGTAGATGGGAAGGTTGGTGTAGTGACTAGCGAAATTAATCAAACTATGTGTGGAATGCTTGAATTAATCTCAGCCACTGGTAATTTCTGTAGGACCATTCCATGTTCATTTGTTTTGCTCACTATGCCTCTGGAGACAAGAAGTAGCCGTAGGTGAACCAGGCATGGTTCTACTCCAATAGCAACAGCCCAGCCCTAGCCACCAGGTCAGGTCGGAACACAAGCAACTCCTGAACAGTTTCACCTTTTTGGGACTCATGAGTGAGGTACAGCTTCAGTCATGTGCTATGCAAATAAGCAACAAGTTTCCACCTTGTTGGGAGTCAATATGAGGAGGTGCTTGAGTCCCATGGAACAATGTTCACATAGCCTAATTAGGAAGACATGCATCCGCAGACATGTTTCCGCCTTGTTGGGTCTCATCCATGAGGTGCATTTTAAGTCCTATGGCACAGTGAGGAAATGGCTCATATCTGGCCATATTTGTCACTCCTGCGGTGTCTCGCTTAGAAAAAAATCATAGGTAATTTTCTCCAATTAATATCAGCCACAGGTAATTACTTGGAGCCACATTCTAGTTCATCGATTTTTGCTATTGCAGAAAATGACCAGCCTTAAAGCATCTCAGACTTAAGTACCCACTGTACATGAACACAAGCTACCAATTTTGACCATGTTGAGCTTCATCACATAAATTAATTAGCATCAGCCACTGGTAATTGTTCAGATCTCATTCAAGTCTATAATTGTTTCCCTCTAAACTGCTCCATACAAGGACCAGGAATGTGCAAATTAGACTTGATCCTGCTCCAACAGAAACAGTCCAGCCTGAACCACCAGACCGGGTCCCCAGACTGGTTTCGGCCTTGTTGGTCCTCTTCAGTGAGGGACACTGGCTAGGAGGAGGAGCACCTCATTGTGAACACCTCACATTGGGCTGGAGGGGGACACCTAAGGCTGGGAGGAGGATGCCTCTTTGTGAAAGGGTAACTACTCCTAGGGGTTGGAGGAGGGGACCTCTAGATGAAAGGGTAAAAGCCACTGCTCATGTGGGCTGGGAGCCAACAGGTTAGGGTCAGGGTGGACTTGAAGGTAGCACCTTTGGATGGCCTTGGGGTGGCCGCTTACCGCTCAGATGACCATTTATGTTTTTTTTTTAATTTAAATAAACCCTATTTGTTTCTTCTCTACAATAAAACGAACCCAAAGGTAGCCTCAGCGGTGTGGACCTGAGCTGGCCTTCAGTGCAATCTGCATATTTCTTACTAACAGGCTTTGTGAGCCAGGCCTCCCCGGGCTTGTGGCTGAGGGTAGTAATCATACTGGGGCAGCGATGCAGGGAGGGAATATTCAACAGTGTGTATTGGTGTGGGCGCTTCATCGGGGCACAAGCCTTTATTCTGGGGCAAATCCTTTTCCGTAAAGGACTGCGCTTGGCCGATTTCACAAGGATGTTAAATGTTTCAAGCATTTCTGGTTTTGCACGACCTTTGGCAACTGTGCTTGTGTTTCCAAGATCGAAGTTACTGTGAGGAGCACACCTCGGCTAGCGGGGTTATGAGAGGGGGGGTGGGGGCTGTTGCTGAACATCGACGACTTCCCTCAGCAGGGTATTTTTTAGCAGAAAGGGAAGCGGATCTGATGTAACAATAAAACTAGAGTATTTGTCGAAGTAGTAATTCTGCCGAGACCCTGGGTGGCGAGGGTCGGTTGTCACTTGGGGTGCAGTGACACTGCGGATCACAGGTCAGAATTTGGGGTGACTTGTGAAGTGATACTGAAGACCGCCCAGGTCGGTTTTGGGGGTCACTTCAAACCGTGTCCTCTACTCTGACTCCCGAGGTGTGTAGAGCAGCAGAAAAGGCGTGAGACAGAATATGAGAGCAGCAGCAACATTTCACGTGCTCCCCCAGAACGAGGAAACCCTCCGAGAACTGAACCCCCACACTGCAATAATGCAGTTCTTCCTCTATGTGCAAGAGTTGCCTGTTTGCCCCCTCGCCGGGTTACTGTAAAGCAGGGGTCAGTCGAAGACTGAAGAGGTCTGAGACCCACAGTCTCGCCTAGGAGTGAGTGGAGCGTGAACTCCTCACTGCTGCGGGGAACATCCCTGTGTCTCAGGTACCCCAAGAGATACCCTCTGCAGAAAAAGCTGTGCAGAGATACGCTATGTTCAGTAGAACACTTAACGAGGAAATACAGGGTGTTAAAGTTTCCTCCCTCGAGAAATACGTGGAATATCCTGGATTAGTATGAATGAGTGCAGGGTCCGGGCACTGCCCCTCGGGGACATGTGCTCGTATACCCGGGACACACCGAAATCCGGAGATTAGGCTAGAAAGACGTGCATTTTTTGGTCGGATCCGTGAAGAGAGGGCGCTTCACGGGTGGCTTCTTTTGGCAACTCCCATGGGCTGGCAAAGTGGGTTTTCAGCATACACGAAATGTGGGTGCCCCAGGAGTCCATGAGCCCTGTCTGGGGTTTATGTGACCAGAACCCTTTGGAAAATATAAATTTTTCAATCCTGCTGCAAACATGCCCTTATTCGGTGTTGAGGGACATCTGTCGGTGTCTAACTGCGGTAGCTGTGGCTTCCTCCCCCACGGGCAGCAGAAAGAATGCACAAGAACGCGATGTTTCCCGTCAGAGCGGCGCGCACGGTAGCCACCCTTGGCTCTTCCAGGTGTGGCGTGCCCAGGGACCTGGCAGATGTCCGCTACATCCGTGCCCAAAGACCCCAGCCTATGGTACTACCCCCTCGCCCACCATTCAAAGAGGACAAGCTATAGTGTCGCTATTAGCCCAATAATAAGCCAAATGTATAATATCCATGGCACCCACATAGTAAATCAAGGCGACTGTACCAACTCTTGCCACCCCAACGTTAAAGCTAATGTATTGTACCCATGCCACACGGTATTCCACCAAAGAGACAGGCGATGCCAACCCATAGCGATAGTGTCCATAACTCCAAAAGCAAATCAAAGCAAAACTATCCTGAGTGCCTCCGTATGGAACCAACGAGATTGTATCCATAAGACCTCGTACCCCGCCGAAAGACAGGATACTATCGCGACAAAGAGATATTCAAGACAGACAGTATTGATAGAAGATGCTACTCAAGGAACTGTGATAGTATCAATACCATAGTGATAGTCACGGCGTAGGAAGTGATAAAGGGGAGAGTGTCACGCCACTGGTAAAAGATCAAATTCCGGTGGGCGTGGCCAAGAGGAGACAAGGCGGCAACAAGGAGGGACTAAGAAGCCTCCTTTACAATCAAAAGCCAGCGTTTTGCATGAAAGCTGACAGTAGGCAATTAAAAATATGGGTGGGGCTTCAACTCAGCCTCCGAGAGCTTCGGAATCTGTATTGATTCCAAGAAGCTCTCGGATGCCGAGAGCAGCGCATGTGCGCTGCTATCTCCAGCCGAGACCTAAAAACTGTAAAAGTATGGATGGAGAATACAACTCTAACTGAATCAGTGAAATAACTCAAAATGATGGGGGCTCGTGCAGAATGAGATGAGGGGCTCTTGATTCTCCAATACCTCACAGATATTCATTTGCCTTGGGCTTAATAGGCCCCCCCCTGACGGTTTGGCTGCAGGGGCCTGTTATGCCCCTTGTCTGAATGCACTTTTTTTTCAATTCACAAAGATGGTGTAATAGTGCCCCTGGAAAGCAGTGCCATGCAAAGATTCCAGGCGTGCTATTTCACATGACTTGTGGATTTTTTAAGCTGCCGTTTCCCCCATATGCAGTGGTGCATATTTATTCTTTTCTAGGTCACTGTCTGGTTTGCTACCAACATCTTGGGGAAATTCGGAAATCTTCCCTAGGAATGCATTCCACCCATTGCTTACCATTGGCGTTGTGGTTTGTAACTCACATTTGCTTGCTTTCTATTTTCTGGGTTTATTTGTGTTAGGCTGTCCAGCTTGAGTTCCTGCCTTCCCTTGCTCAAACTCTATTTACTATATTCTTCCACTAGTACGGAATTTCTGTAAACAGTCCTTTAAATCTTGTTCTTATCTTGTCACATTTGCTGTGCATACAAAGGCAGAGGTTAAATGTCAGGCTCTGTCTTCTGGGGAGCTTGACGTTTACTTTTCGTACTCTGACTTCCAAGTCAGAGAATTTATGTGACTATCCTGCTGGGTACCCATGTGAAACCGAAAGGCTGTAGAATGTTATTATTTTGTAGCTGAGTTCTCGGGATGTGCTGTACGGTGCTATTTATTTTATTTATCCCACAGAACAAAATGTAAACGTCTGTAAGTGAACTGTGCTGATATTTCAGAATATGGAAAGCACAAATTAAGCAAATTTTTGGGTAATTCTGAAGTGTGGTGGAAAAAAATATTTTAATACGACCAAAACTGTATGTCTGTGCAATTGTAATGGTAATTTCAATTACAGATGTGTTGTCGGTAATGGCAGTGAGCTACCATACCATGCATACCACACATTACCTCACTCCACTATACTCTGCACCACTCCATTGCACTGCACTGTACTCTGCACCGCTCCACACTATGCCACTCCACTCCACTCCGCACTATGTAACTGCACTCTACTCTGCGCCACTCCACCCTATGACACTTCACTCTATGCCTCTGGGCCATACACCACTCTACTCTGTTCTGATACACTCTATCCCACACTACTCTACTATGCACTGGTGCACGCTTCGCCACTGCACACTTCACCAACAGCCGCAGCCCGTGCAGGTAAGAGCGGTGAGGCGGTGTAGCTGAGTAGAGGAGATTTCGATAGACGACGATGAGGGAAAATTAATTATTTATTTTATTTTCCCTCGTGGTCGTCCGTCAAAATCCCCCTCTGCCCACCGCTGTTACCTGCACGGTCCACGGCTGTTCACCAATCCACTTTAAGTTCCACTGCTCTCTACTATACTGTACTCTAAGCCACTGCCCTCTACGCCACTTCACTCTACTCTGAAACAATTTACTCTATGCCACTCTATTCTACTCTGCACCAATCCACTCTACACCATTGCAATCTACCCTGCACCAGTCCTCTCCACACCACTGCACTCTGCCACTTTACTCTGCACCACTCTACACCACTTCACTCTATGTCACTGCACCCTACACCATTGCATCCTACAACACTCTACTCTGCAACACTGCATTCTCTGCCATTGAACTCCCTGCACCACTCAAATCTGCGCCACTGCACTCTACTCTGCACCTCTATACTTTATGCCACTCCACACCAATGCCCTCTATGCCACTATACTCTATGCCCCTACACTCTACACCATTCCACTATACACCACTCTAATCTACTGTGTATCATTGCACTCTGACACTGCACTGTACTCCTATTCACTCTATTTCTCTTCACTGTATTCTGCACCACTCTTCTCTACGTCACGGCACTCTACACCACTGCACTCTATGACACACTACTGTGCAAAACTGCACTCTCTGCCACTCCACTGTCCGCCACTGCACTCTACTCTGCTTAGTATTGTTAAAAGCGTTCAGTCAGGTTCCCCAAAATGCTTTAGTGACATTCTTGATGAGGTGATAGATTACATCAGTCACCTGATTACTTTATCTTTTCGAGAATGTCTGGTACCAGAACCATGGAAAAGAGCGCAGGTCATCCCCCTGAAAAAGATACCAAACTTGCATGTGTCTCAACTCCAGAATCTCCGCCCCATTTCTCTGCTGCCTTTTTGCTTGAAGGTAGCAGAAAAAATTGTTAACCTGCAGCTTATGAACTACCTTGAGCAAGGTCAGTTCCTACACTCGACTCAATCGGGCTTCAGAGCTCAATATTCGACAGAAACTGCTATACTCTATTCCACTGAACTATTGAGATAAATAGCAGACAAAGGTCAGACAGCAGCGTTGGTATTGTTAGATCTAAGTGCGGTGTTTGACACCGTGTCACACTCCACGCTGCTGTCACGGCTATCAGAGATAGGAGTGGAAGGAGCAGCTTGTCCACCATTTAAATCATCATCCAGACAGCTGAAGCATGGGGTTCCACAGGGCTCCAGCTTGAGCCCTACCTTATTCAACCTCTATATGGAACCCCTTGCCCGTATAGTGGAATCATTCAGTGTTGAAATCATCACTTACGCCGATGATACGCAACTGATGATCACACTTACCCAGGGACAGAGTGAGACAGCTACCAACTTTTCCACCTGTCTTTCAGCAGTAGCAAGCTGGATGAATAACAACTGTCTGCGTCTTAATGGGGACAAGACTGAGGTGTTACTGATTGGAAGAACTCCCTCAGCGTGGTCATCAGCTTGGTGGCCGGCAGAACTAGGTCAGACTCCTGTCCCCACAGAATCAGCTAAGAACTTGGGAATCCTGCTAGATGCAGAACTCTCGTTTGGAAAGCACATTGCAAAAGTAACCGGCAAATGTTACGCAATTCTTAAAACCCTGCGTAAGGTACTGGACCTTTTACCTATTAGCTCTAGGAAATCCCTTATTCACTCCTTAGTTACTCCTCACCTAGACTACGGCAATGCTCTTTTCATTGGCCTCCGTCAGAAAGGCCTAAAGTAACTTCAAAGAGTTCAAAGCGCGGCTGCCCGCTTAGTCCTAAATCTTCCTCGGAGAGCATCTGGGAAGCACGCTCTTGCAAATCTACACTGGCTGCCCATCAAAGAGCGCATTCTTTTTAAAGCTATGTGCTTCCCCCATCGAATTGCCCAAGGGAAAGGACCACCCTACCTAAAAAAGCTTCTTGCTATCCATTGCCCCAAACGCAATCTGAGGTCCTTGGGGAGCATGATGTTCTCAGTTTCCCGCATCTTTAAAGCAAGAATGGGAGGCCGTTTATTTTGCTATCTGGCGGCCACTCACTGGAACAAACTCCCCTTATAATTGCGTATGGAACCCTCCGAAAAGAGGTTTCGCCTAAGGCTAAAAACACATCTCTTCCCCAGAAGTTAGGTGACGGCGCTTGGCTGTCCAGTTTAATTGTTCTTGTGGTGGGCTTGTTTTTAGAATGGAATGCATCCACAGCGCGGGGACACACTGTCTTGAGTGTAACCATGCGCTCTATAAATTGTTTTATTATTATTATTATTATTACTCTGCACCACTCAGCTCTACTCCACTCTATGGCAATGCACTCTACGTCACTACACTCTATGCCACTCTACTCTAATCTATTCTGCACCACTGTACTCTATGCCATTGCGCTCTACACTACTCTACTCTTAGATGAGTTGCTCTTGCTATTAACTGCAGGAACTTCCCGTCCATTTCCAGGGTCCATTTAAGTTTGTGAATGCCCACAAGCATACATGAATGCGTGTGCTCACCAAATTACAGTGCTAACCACGTCTTGCTTCTCCCACTCCCATTCCTTCCCTCACATTTATTACTGCAGATTTATCTGACAGAGAAATCTGTAGTAGTTAAACCACTTACGCCTCTCAGGAATCCTTTTGTGAATTTCTGATGCATAAATGAAGGCACTTTTGGCCATAAACATATGTTTATGACTTTGAGAATCAAGCCACATACTCTAAGAGGGAAGATGTGGAGTTATGTTTTCAATAAGAGTTAGACTTCCGGAATAAATCAGATGTATCACATGTTCAGCACTTTTTTCAAATGAAGAAGCACTTGATAGAAACATTTACAAAATGATTTACTCATTTACTGATTCACCCACATACTGACACTCACTGACTCACTAACAAGATTATTCACTGACTGACACCCACTCATTCACTGACTCACTGACCGACATACCCAGTAAGTAATGCACTTACTTATGTACATGATCATGCACATAGAGATTCACTCATCTTCTTGACTGCGCCCAGACCCGGCTACCTTATACAGACCAGGTAGGCCATAACAGAAGTAGTGCAAGTTTTAAACTCACACAAAAAAGCACAGTAGATCTGGTAAATCGTGTTGCTAAAATTGGCCAGTGGACTAATGCAGCGATCCTTTTATGTCTTGAAGGTGGGCCAGGCTCCCTGTGACTTAAAGTCTTAGGATGGGTTTGAGTGGCGCTGATCTTTGGACACTATGGGGGATATTTACAGGGGATATCACCATCACTTTTAGCGACGCTCTGATGGCGATATCCTCTTCTCCTTATATACAAGGGGGCATTAAGCCACGTATTGTGGCTTAATGCAGCCTTGTAAATAAGGAGCCTTTTCATGGTTCACTTAGCGTGAAAGGGGCATGCAATGGGTGTTGTTGTAGGTGCTCCACTGCAACACCCATTGCTTTTTGATGCTGCCCCAGATTTACAAGAATGGGGCTGCGCCAAAAACTAAGACCAGCTAAAACCTGGTCTTAGGATGGCGATACAAGAAGAAAGGACTAATTTCTCTTCATATTTTGCTCTTTCTATCTATGCTGCATATTAAGATCCAAAGAGCAAATCGCCTTTAAAGATTGTTTATGTGCAGGAAGGTGTGCCTTCCTGCACATAAACAATCCCCCCTGCAGTGTAGGTCCCCCTGCTACATGGGGCAAGGGTACATGCACTGCGGCTAGGCAGCTTTTTTAGCATTTAAGTAAATACGGCGCATCTCTGCATTTAAAAAATGTCAGACCATGGCGTTTCCAATTTTGGAGTAACACCACACTACGACAATTTATTGTAAATACCCCTAGCCCCGACCACCCCACCCCATAAATCTGGTTCACAAACACTTTTCTCTCATTTATCTCTTGTAATACTCTGAGCTTCCTCCTAAATCCCAGGAGTATGCCCGTAATGGTCCTGGCTTCCTCTTGGAATTCAGAAATAAACGAGGAGTACTAAAACAGCAAGTAATACATTCTAATAGAAAAAAATGTGTGATTCTAGCTCAGTAAGATCGCAGTTTTTTCCATTCTGTGAACAGCCACACTTTGGTGTGTATTCACCTGTAAATGCAATAATTGTAGCATACAACTGATTTTTGCTTTATACTGTCTCGCGTTTGGGAAGCCCTATGTGACAATTCCCAGCAGAGTATTTGGCATGGTATTCCATTTGTCAGGAACAGGAGTATTATGTAATATAATTGTAACTAACCGAGCTGCGAAGTGACGCAGCACTGTGCTTGCCAACAGGGCTTGAGGAAGGAGCCCAGTGAGTGGGATGGCATAGTATGAAAAAAAGGTAGGGTCCAGAATTCAGTTAATGGGTTACAAGGTTGTTAGATCTTATGGAACACTTAATGATAGGTGACAAAGTTTCCCATTTCCAGTTTGGGTCTTAAGTTTGTTTCTGACTCTCGCCTTGTAGTCTCTATGTAAAATTATTATTCCTTAATATTTCACTGAATCATCAACTCACGGAATCAGAAACTCCA
Source organism: Lissotriton vulgaris (assembly GCF_964263255.1). Classification (NCBI taxonomy): domain Eukaryota; kingdom Metazoa; phylum Chordata; class Amphibia; order Caudata; family Salamandridae; genus Lissotriton; species Lissotriton vulgaris. Next base: position 280,200 of record NW_028245833.1, on the reverse strand, counting down.
TATCACACTAAACCATTTTCACATCAGCGGTTATAGTTCTGTCTTCTCACAATTTATGAACACCAGAACAACCGGCCAAATCTAGTGAACTCTCTGATCATCTGAGTAAGGTTGACAACCAGCTGCCATACAAAAAGCAGAATGTCATCATCGTACATTGAGACCAACAGGTAGCCTGCATGAAAATGTAGACCTCTTTGCATATGATATCTTTGAACTGATGAGCTAGGTGATCCATGGCCAATATGAATAGTAGGTGCGACAATGGGCGGCCTTGTCTGGTGCCCCTAATCACTAAAAAGACATCAGGCACCAAACTGTTCACCCTAAATCTAAACTACAAGCTGGGAGCACAATAACATCAGCAATCCAATTAAATTTACCTGATATGCCAATGTGGCTGTATATTGCCACCAAAAAAAGACAATTCCAATGAATTTACTCCTTTCTGGGCATCCAACAGGGCTACTGCCGCATCCAAATCAGGGTTTTGTTGGTGTATTATTTCATAAACTGTAAGTAGGTTAATGGTCATGGACCTCTGGGGAACAAATCCAGACTGTACTGGAGAAACAATATTTCCCATTAAGAGGGACAGTTGGGTTGCTAGCACGTTCTCTAGTATTGTGTTGCCTAATTTGAGCAGTGGCATTGGTCAGTATGACACACACCTACTAGGGTCTTTTCCTGGTTTTAAAAGCATGCTGATGACAGCTTCCCAAAGTGAGGGGGCAACACCCAATTCTCTAAGCCTTCAGCATAGATGTCTAAAGGATGAAGAGCAATTATATTTTTATAAAACACTGCGGTAAAGTTGTTGGAGGCGTGGAGCTCTACCAAGCTGTGTATTTCCGCAATGATTTCCGGTTATCACTGGGTGACTCAAAAACTGTTAATGACAACATTCTCAGTGGACCATGGCTATTTCATCCAAATATTTACTGATAGTATCACTGGTCACAGTGAAGCGCAAGATGTATAGTCATTGGTAAAATCTAATACGTTCTCCAAGTATATCTATGCTAGTTGTTAATAGTTCTCCACCCTCAGCGTGTATCTGGAGAATATGGTTTCAATATCTATCTGCCCTCATTAACCAGGCTACAGTTTTCCCATGTCTCTCACCCACGCCATATTGTTTGGCCAGTGCATGTTTCCCCAAGTAAGCCAGCTCCCTGTCTGCTAATTCATGAGATTGCTGAAGCAGCTTATTCTGTTTCCTAAGGTGATCTTTCTGAGCTATCGATGTAACCATGCCCTCCAGTGCTTTATTAGTACCCTTCAGACCCTCTAAACATGTGCACATATTTTTTCAGATGCCTGCGTGTTCAAATATTTTGATGCACGTATGTAAGCTTTGAAAGCCTCCCACATGGTTGCACAACTAGACATTATAGCTGCATTTAATTAAAATAACTCTACTATTGTGTCACAGAGTTCCCTTCCCCTCTGAAGACAGAGTCCATCCATAAGTCTCCATAGGAAACCTCCAACTTCGGTGATGCAGTGTGGAGAAAGGAATGGCAGGCTTTTGGAGAATGATTAGATAACATGCAGGGGAGGTGTGTGAGTCTGTCACCCAGGATGTAAACGTACAGATTGTCAACCAGTAATCTAGGCATGACAGCAAAATCTGTGGCGAAGAGTAAAAAGTGTGTTCTCTTTTATATTTATATTATATATATCTCTGGTGCCATACATTCACCAAACTGTAACAGTCAGTGATATGATCCAGTACGAATGTGAATGATGGGAGCCATTGGTTCCAGAGCTGTGTAGAGAGCAGCTCAGATTCATTTGGAAATCTCTTCCCCAAATAAACATTTCCACTCCTGTGCAGCTTAACATCGTAAGTCTGTTGTGAATGAAGTAAGGTGCCTCAACATTTGGTGCATAAGTGTTTGCCAACACCACCTTCAGGTCTTCTAGTGAACTGAAAAGCATTGTGTATTGACCTATTGGGTCATCAAATTTCAGGGTCCATTTAAAATTTGTTCACCTGTGCACTAGGATACAAACTCCTATAGAATAAGAGTTGTAGGAGGAGAAATATCTATGTATCCTCCATCTGCAGGCAAAAGGGTGAGGTCGCTGTGGGACCATATATGTCTCCTGGAGTAGAGCTAGGTCACCCCATGCCTGTCCACATATGACAATACTTGATTCAACTTACAACTTATAAATGCCCCTAATGCTCCATGTAAGTAGTGTTAGGGCTTTCTTACGAGGGGGGGTCATCTCACCAGGGAAAGGTGCAGATCTGGATTATGGTCTTTGAGTAAATCCAATTAACTAAACAACATTTCAAAATAGTAGTGGATTGGTGATAAACATCAAGGGGCGGCTTCGTCCTGCGGAGTGTGCTCTTGTAAAGGATATATCTCTCCATGGTTGTGCATGGGATGGCGAGCGTCTCTTTTGTTCTGCAGTAAAAAATAATTTGTAAGCCTGCAAATCCTTGTACTGTGCCCTCCCAGGAGCCAGTATTTTTATCTCTCATACGTGTCTCAACCAACTGTGTGTGCCAAAACAAATTGGGGGTTGGTCCTTCCACATGATGAATTTCTGCAATAGGATCTTGTTATTCAGGTGATTGTGATTGTTCCGGTCTTGGTGATGCTTTTTTGATGTTGATCTGCTTCTTGCAAAATGCAGTTGCCTCCACTGTGCTTGTGCAGATATAAATTTCCCCTTCAAAATCTTGGCTGAGTCCAACACCGCACATTTATTATCTATAGCTCCTGCAGTGTATATCATCTCAGCAACCTTACATGTGGCCTCATGTGACACCAAGGGGACACACTCTGCACACGCCGCCACCGCCGAGAGTCACTTACCTGCAGCAAAGCCACCCTGCTGAATCGCGGCCACCGCCAAGAGTCAGGAAGGCACTTGACTCCGCGCCGCCGCTCCGGGGGACTACAGCTCCCGGCAGGCCACGCGGCGGCGCGTCTTGGGTGACGCACACGCGCCAGGAGAGCGCCAACAGGGGGAATAAAGGTCGAGGAAGACCCGCGTCGCGGGACGCCCGGGGCGAAGCCCGGGCAAAGGGCGGGCCCTCTACGGCCCTCATCGGCAGGAGGAGGCAGGCGCAGGCCCAGAAACTCTGCTAGTGTGAAGACATCGTTCGTCCCTCAAGTAAGTCACGTGCATATCAACCACATATATTATACAGTCTGAGCAATGTCTAAAAAACTTGTAGCAGTGCAACAAAATAAGATAAACAACTACATGGTCCAGACTGTTCAGAAAATAAACATGCAAAGGAGGGAGTCTTTGGGGCTGAGCCTATCACCTGACTTGCTATGCCCATCACCACCTACATCCGCTTCAATCCTGCTTGATGGTACATTAACACAGGACATTCATACTGTAGACTCTACAGCTGATTTTACACCCCAAGTTATACCGGGATCCCCGGAGAATGCAATTCCGGCTCTTGAAGGCTTGCCTATTGATGTTATTATAGATACTGACATTGATCAAGACCCAGAGCAAGATACACAATCACAGGTCTCCGTCCTAGATCAATCCCTTATTGGACACGCTGGTAGACCTAAACGTCAATGCACAAAGAATCCTTCCAAGCGGGGGGGTTTACGCTCAGGGACTAAGCGGAAGAGGGCTACCACTCCAAAGCATAAACAAATGACTCTTGTTGAGGAACACCCTTTCTGTTCCTCCGAGGAAGCCCTACTTGATAAAATCGCTGATCTCATTGAGATGAAAATCAATATCATTGTCAAACCTCTTATATCCAAGATCGATAAACTGCAAGCAGAGGTCAAGAAGTTGGGTGCACTCCAAAATACAGTTGCAAGTGGTATTGAGAAATGTACTACGCTAATTACTCATCTGGATAATAATCCTAGAGGAGCTGAAGCTGGAAGTAATACGGATATTGGAGATGAAATGGAACTGCTTGGGCCAAATCCAACGCAACAAACACCATCAGTAGCACTTGAGGGCTCCATACCAGCATGCTCCACATCAGACCCAACTCCTTCGCTTAACATTCCTCCCGCACAAATACAAGTGCAAGCTCAAACTCATTCCACGGATCCCTTGCAATTTATTGTTGAGGCCACACCCGTGGTTTTGGTCCTCGCAAACGTACCCCCATTAGAAGGGGGCATAGCTGAAACTTCAACTTCACTCTGCAGTAAAGCCCTACACTGGTTAACTTCCAATATGCGACTAGCACCAGGTGGGAAACACCATCTTGCAAGTGTGATTAAATCTGCAACCAGGGTTCCTTGGCTGGGAAACCGGCCAAAAAAATTTAAAGGGGATTGTGTGGCAGTGAGCTTTTCTAACCCAGACGTTCTTCCCAATATTCTTACAAATATTTTTCCTCCCCAACGAAGAAGAGGCACTGTGGTTCCCCTTACTTTGACATTTTTTTATGGAGAGCAGCAGAATGTCTCTTTTCCAAGGACTCCCGCCCCAGGGTGGGATACCAACTGGGATTCTCACTTTAGATGGGGACAAGACCTAAGGAACAACGCCTCAGTTCACCGTCATCAACCTCCAACGTTTAACCCTGTCACACAGCCACTTGAACTTTTTAATCGTTTTGCGCCACTTTCATTTATGGACCAAAATGATTGACTTTTGCCAGCCGGAGAAAATAACTCAGAAGGTTTACAGCCAGCTCCTGGCCCTTTGGCTCATTCTTCAGTAAGTGTTGAGGTTCGAAGAATTATGAGCTGGAACATCGCTGGGCTTAGAGCTAAATTTAAAGATAAGAACTGGCTGGACCTAATCGGAAATTATGATATCCTTGCATTCCAGGAAACTTGGGAAACATCAGTGTGTCTGCCTATAGATGGTTACTCCCATTTTTATGTACCTGCAGACCCCAGTAAAGCAGGAAGAGCAAGGGGTGGGTTGGCTTTATATATTTCACTTGATGTAAAAGGAAAAGCGAGGCATATTAAGTCTAATACTAAAAATTGTTTAATGGTGGAATTGAGCTCATCAAACTCCCATCCTATTTTACTCATTAATTTTTATAATTCGCCAGCCAGTCAATTTCCTACCGAGCATTTAGCATCCCTAGAGGACCTCTTATCGACTTACGATACAAATAGTTCTTATGGGTATGAGGTGATCCTCATGGGAGATTTTAATATTCACCCTTGCCAGGCGGGTTGCCAAAGAGAAACAGAGGAATCTTTTCTATATTCTTCCACGCCGCATTTTGAACACACACCTAGTGGCGAGGCTCTGGAACTGTTTTTGGCTACCTTCAACCTCCATGAATTTTATACTTGCTCAAATGACTCACGGTTACCGACTTATGAGGGCAAGGACCGAGGCACAATCATTGATTACATTTTTGTATCTCTTAGACTTTTATCCGATGTATTTGTTTGTAAAGTCTTAATTTCTGTTTTTAGCGATCACAATCCCGTGATTTTAGAGGTTTTAGCACAGGGAGCTTTGGGTAATAGAACGTCTGATAATTTTTGTGCAACAGACCTTGCGCTGAGAGATCAAAATCGAAGGCTTAAATGGGAAAAAGTTACCCCCATAACCTTCTTACAAGATACACTGGCCAAAGTAGAAGGTGAAGTTGCCATATGTTTAGACAACAAAAATTCTAGCACTACTCTGGTTGAGGCCTTTAGCACTATTTGTCAACAAGTCAATCTAGATCTGACTGTGAAGGTTAAATGCAATAAGACAATGGGCCCCAAATGGTTCGATACAAACTGTTCTAAGGCTCATTCAACTCTACTTAAAGCCTTAAAAAACAAACCTAGAAACAGAGTATTGGTAGCATCTCTAAGGAAAAAATATAATTTGGCTATTAGAAAGAGGAAATCCGAGATAAAAGACGAAGCTTGGAATAACCTGTTACTGCCTGAGACACAGAAAGATAGTGCTAAATTTTGGGCAGTAATAAATCACCCGTACTTTGTAGGGTTAGACCATCAAAGAGCGGATTGTACCATTCCAGATGAGCAATGGGTGACACATTTTAGTAATATTTATCGTCACAATGACACGAGCATAGAACGGGTATTTCCTCCTTCTCTAACGCCAAATCCCATCTCTCCTTTTACTCAGGAAGAGGTGAAAAAAGCTATCAACGATACACTCTGTAAAAAGGCACCAGGCCCAGATGGGGTCCCGGCAGACTTTTTCAAGAGTGCCCCTGATTTTAGCTCGAAAATTTTAACTAATGTTTTTAATGCAACACGGGAATTTATTTTCCCCTCTAGCTGGGCAAACTCAACTATAGTGCCAATTTTTAAGAAGGGTCAGAGGACAGATCCGGCTTGTTATAGGCCAATTTCTCTTATTGACTCGAGTGTAAAAATTATGGGCAGAGTCCTATTATCAAGACTGACCCTTATTTTAGAAAGTAAGGGTATTTTATCTAATGCACAATATGGTTTTAGATCCAAAAGAGGAACGTTAGATCAGTGCCTAAATTTAGAATTAATTTTAAATAAGTATGTAATCGGCAGGGAGGGGTCTTTATACATGGCCTTTATGGACCTGTCATCAGCTTTTGACCTGGTCAACAGGGCAAAGCTGTGGAGGATCCTTTTGGCCATGGGTCTCGACCCCCCTTTGGTCGAATACCTGGCCGAGCTACACAAGGACCTTATGACTTCAGTCAGAGTTACTCGGGAAGGTAGATGCACTTGTCACTTTAAGTCGGAGAGGGGGGTCAGGCAAGGGTGCATACTTGCTCCCCTCCTCTTCACTTTATACATCAATGACCTAGAGGCAGTAATGATAACAGCCCACAGCGATATTCCGCGTGCAGGGGAGACAAAGATTCCTGTACTCCTGTACGCGGATGACGCTGTCCTTCTGGCACGCTCCGGAGTTGCGCTAAATAAACTTCTTGCATCCTTCGGGGCTTTTATGTCATCTTTGGACATGAAAATTAACACAGACAAATCACATGTAATGATCGCTGGACCCGCAGGAAGGAAAAGAAAGTTACTAACTTTTTCCTGTGCAGGAAAGGAGGTTAAGAGAGTTTCCTCCTTCCCATACCTAGGAGTCACTTTCGACGATAGGGGCACTTGGGGCCCTCAGCTTTTGGTCAAAAGCAGCGCTGTCGCTAGAGCGGCCGCAGGGCTGCTGGGTTTTGCCAAAAAGCTGGGTGCCCGCCCCATGGAAAGCATCATTAAAGTTTATAACTCCAAGTGTTTGTCAGTTGCCCAGTATGGCTCGGTAATCTGGGGATATACCAGCCCAGCTAAAATACAGATTGTAGAGAATACATTTTTGAGATCCTTGCTCTCTGTCCCCCAATCAACTTCGACCTTTGCAATACATACAGAGTTAGGTGTGGGCTATATCTCAGACTTATTAAAATTAGCCCCAGTGATTGGCTGGATAAAAACATGGCTCAATCAGGAGCTTACTTTAAATCATACCATCTTAAAAGATTGTTTAGCCCTGGATAGAGCCCTCTACATTCCTTGGTTAAGATACGTTAAAATGCAGCTTACCTTGGCAGGTCGTCCGGAGCTCTTCTCTTCCCCAGAGGGGATAACTTATGGCGATATAAAATCAGTCAAAAACACCTTGACAAATTTATATGCCATGGAAAGGGAAGAAGTAGAGCTAAAAAAGATTATGGTGAGGAAACATTGTATGCTCTCCTTAGCTCCAGGAATGGAACCTTATCTCCTTTTTACTACAAATTCCTATCATCGCTTTCTCTTAACGAGATTCCGCTTTGACTTAATTCATTTTGTACTGGGTAACTTCAAATCTTGGTCGCGACCTGAGGATGCCGATCCATGCGACTGTGATCACTTCTCGACACAGGACACGATGCACTTTATTATGTTCTGCGGACATTACACCGAGTTTAGGAAAAGTTATCTGCTCCCTATTTTACGTCACCAGGGCTTCATCCAGGTTAAACCAGCCCTGTTGTTCTTGCAGCTCCTCCCCAATGTACAAGTAGCTTTCTCAGTGGCTAGTTTTTTGGTTGCAGGTGCACGTCTAAATAAGCACCGCACAAGGCACAGGCACTTTATCCTTGACAAATGAATTTCCTCTCTTCTCCATTTTCTTAAATGAATTGTGCTCAATAAACCCTTCTTTTTAGCTTTTTTAGATATTTATGTATGTTGCATTGCAGCCTATCTGTTTTTATAATATTGATTGAATGTTTTAGATTTGTTAAATTGTTTTGTGCTTCAATGAAATGTATTGTAACCATGTTATGTAATAATGCTTGCTCTTTTATGATTTTAAATAATCGAATAAAGAAAATTGACTGACTGACAATACTTGATTCAACTTACAACTTATAAATGCCCCTAATGCTCCATGTAAGTAGTGTTAGGGCTTTCTTACGAGGGGGGGTCATCTCACCAGGGAAAGGTGCAGATCTGGATTATGGTCTTTGAGTAAATCCAATTAACTAAACAACATTTCAAAATAGTAGTGGATTGGTGATAAACATCAAGGGGCGGCTTCGTCCTGCGGAGTGTGCTCTTGTAAAGGATATATCTCTCCATGGTTGTGCATGGGATGGCGAGCGTCTCTTTTGTTCTGCAGTAAAAAATAATTTGTAAGCCTGCAAATCCTTGTACTGTGCCCTCCCAGGAGCCAGTATTTTTATCTCTCATACGTGTCTCAACCAACTGTGTGTGCCAAAACAAATTGGGGGTTGGTCCTTCCACATGATGAATTTCTGCAATAGGATCTTGTTATTCAGGTGATTGTGATTGTTCCGGTCTTGGTGATGCTTTTTTGATGTTGATCTGCTTCTTGCAAAATGCAGTTGCCTCCACTGTGCTTGTGCAGATATAAATTTCCCCTTCAAAATCTTGGCTGAGTCCAACACCGCACATTTATTATCTATAGCTCCTGCAGTGTATATCATCTCAGCAACCTTACATGTGGCCTCATGTGACACCAAGGTGAAGTCTGGAAATATAAACAGGGTGGAACCCTGATGTTTTAATGCCTACTTTTCCCTCACCAGCCATAAGAGGGCATCACGGTCTCTGAAGGTAAGAAGCCTGGCAATGATCGGTCTGGGTGGTGAGCTGGAGACGATCTGAGCCGAAGAGATCTATGGGCATGTGCCACCAAAAACGGCTCAGAAAAGTTGGATCTGGTAAATAAGTCAGACAGGAGGCTTTATATAAAAATGTTGGTGTATCCCATGTTGGAAGATTCGGCCACATCAATAATCCTAATGTTGTTGCAGCGAGAGTATGCCTGTACATATTTTTCGCTACAACTGTATTTACCAGTTTTTCCACTTTAGCCAAACATTCATTGTTCTTTGTCATATCGTCTTCTAGGTCAGGGATGCGTCTCTTGTCTACATCTAATCTGACTATCTGCTGATCCCGTTCGTAAACTGATCCAGGTGGAATGTCACTGAATCAATTTTAGAATCTATAGATTTTTGGCTGAAATAAAGGTCTAACAATATGGTCTCTGTGCATATAGCCGGTTCTTCGAACTCCATCTTAGTCACACCGTCCTCAGTTTCACGTGTGGTTGTTGTATGGCGGGCTATTTTCTTTTTTCAAATAGTAGCTTCTTCTGTTATGTATCTCCTTTATGAGTAAACAACGAAAAACTAGCTATTAGGGTAGAGTTTGCGTACTATGTGTTTAGTATGGGAAACCATTTGGTTTGTTGGGAAGGCCCTCACCCACCAGCCTAGTTGGTGGCATTCTTCATCATCGGGCCCCACCGAGGCACCGAGTGTGCCTCAGGTGTGCTGCGACGCCAGGCTACTGCGGAGCGGGTTTTTGGAACGTGAGTGTGCTGTGCTGATTTGCTGATGTGCTGCGTGAGGTTTAAAATGCTGTCCTTGGAGTCCCAAAGCAGTACGTTTATTGGTGGGCCCTAGGCAGAAAATAAAAACAAAGGCTAAGGACGTGTAGGGGTAGACTTATGGTCTCCCATGTCCAGTGTGGTCGACTAGTTTCAGCCAGGCCTTCTATTTAAACTGGCTTTCATCTGGACCTTTTATGTGTGGGTGTATTTACAGGGATATATATGATTCAGTACCCTGAATGCGTGGCACACGCTAAGGTGCTCTATGTGTGAGAGGTGTTTCCTCTCAGTTCGTACATGTAAGAAAAAGGAAGGACAGGACAAACAGAAAGAACACATATTGTTTAAAACATGCAAATTGTTAAACCACATGTATCGTGGCAGGGCGCCTTGTGCCTAAAAGTGAGCGAATAAGACACGGGTGTCCGGCGCTTGTGGCGAAACGTTTTAGATGCCGGTTTTGTGAAATATGCTGTAATAGTGGTAATATCTAAATTGATCATCCAAGAAACCGCGGTGATCCTGATGCCGACGGCCACGGTACTGCGACTCGCAATCCTTTTCTGAATCGAACTAAGAGAGATTTGACAAAACGCCGACTACACTGAAGCAGGCATTACCTGACGGTGGTGACCCTCCTCCATCCACATTTAAACACAGACTTTCATCTTGAAATATCACGAGTCCAAGAGAAGTCCCAGACCGCCCGTTCCCCCGGGCCATCTTTTATCAACAGCTCAGCTGTTGATGGATTAATTCAACCACACGACTAAAAATGGAAGTTTCTAGTCTGTTGATAAAAGTATCCAGTTTATTAGGTCTCAGTGCTGGCACTTGTTTTGGTTGTTTAGTATATTAGACTCTGCCTCACTGAAGAGAGTCAAAGCGCTTGGTTGTTTGGTAATAAATATCTAAATGCGGCATATTATGGTGAAATTGCGGTGAGAGAATGATGCACTTTTGTTGGTAATGTTGTGCTTACTCCTATCTACAGGGGACAAACTCCCAGGATCTCCTGCCAGTAGGTCGGGACTCTACACACTCTTAAAAGTTAAAAGGAAAGAAAGAAAGGGTATGAGTAGTTGTGGCTAAGTGCTACGAGCGGTAATGTCCTGCTCGCACAGTCACAGCCAGAGGCAGCGCGACTGGCGGCTGTACCGCGAGCTTGGCAAAGCCTTCCCACTTACTTGCTATGGTCTCCTGACCCGCTGAAACACTTGTCGTCCGGCCGAGGGATCCGTAGGAACTGAGCTCCTGTGGCAGGCATGTTAAATACCCAGTGCTGGATGCAGGTGTTGCTCGTTAGAAGCTGGGTGGGGCTTGTGTGAGTAGCGTTTCCTCAGCTGTGATTGGTGCGCTCCAAGTGGGCGTGTCTCAATGTGAGCAGCGTCTGTAACGGAAACATAGAAGACATACTCTCGAGCCCTACTGCACCAGAACTATGATGGTAAAAGAGTTCGGGACATTTTCCCTATTATTTTAAAGGTTTTGTTAAAAACAGCAAGGGGTCTTCACTAATATTCAGAGTGATATACCAAAACAATATGAGTGGTGGTAAAATGGATGCCTGGTGCTGCCTGGGCAAAATTATGCATAGACGTCAATACGCTTGGACTTGCCAGCGAGTCTGAATGTGGAGTCCATAATATTATGGTATGAATATGGTTGGGCCAATAAAAGGCGCATGTGTGTTGGTAAGCGCATGGTGATAAAAGGGGGTTGTCACTACATGCTGTTTAGGGGGTATTTTACCAAGAAGGGTTGCCAGAACCATATAAAATGGTAAACAGAGGTGTGGTTCTCTCTGGGCAGGGATGGGTGGGCTTGCTGGTGGATGTCCTGTGCCTGAGTATGGCGTCCATAATGTTGGGTCATTACAGGCGCATGTACGCTGGTAAGCGCTTAACGGCCCATGATTGCCGCCTCATGATGTATTGTATTAGCTACAGTTTTGTAAGGGGGGGGGGGGTGAGTGATGCCACCTGAGGTGCTAGTCATGCAGGAGAGTAGGGTCTGCAATCCTATGATCACCCAGATTTTTTGCTTTTGTTTCACTGGTTTACGACTTTCTCTGGCTGTGGGCCTGCCAATCAGACCCACAGCCTAGCTGTTCTCTCACTAACTTGACATGTGTACCTTAGGTGCATTATCCAATTGGTACTGGGCCACCTTATCAGACCCTGTAACTCAGGGCATAGGTGTACCCAGGGCCTACCAGGGGCTGAAGCATGTATTATGCCACCCCTGGATGGCCATATAAATCTGACACAACTGGCTGCACGACAGCTGGGGCAAGGTGGTGTAATCACCCTTTGCTTTAGATATAGTATACCTATATCTAACCCTAAAAATGGACACACAGATTCCTATCAGTCACTCCTATGGCAGGCCTTGACAATCCTGAAGGCAGAGTGCTTGGAATCGTGTGAGATGGCGCTCTGGCATGAGCTGAGCCCGTTTGCAGCTTGCGGAACCAAGTCCTAATAGCTGTTCCATGATAACGCGTACCATATACTCTTAAGTGCATTATAATCCTCGCGGTTAAATGCTATCTTTGGTATCGCTTTATCAAAACATGTCGAGTAAGGTGTCATACGAATTGGAATACTAACCTCTCGCCAATTCTGGCGACGGGGTTAGCATTCCACCCTTCTAGAGGGACACGACATGTATGTAACTGTGAACCCGGGTTAAAGTTAAGTTAGCTCCACAAAATGGATGCTGCCACCACAGACACGAGTCTGACCTCCTGCTGCTGGGAGTCCTTCCAGCGAGGAGAGCTTGGACAAAGGGTTTCCTGTCAGGGGCGGTGCTAGCACCATCCCAGACAGGGTTTTGTGTATCCTGGGTAGGCAGGGCTTTACAGGAAGGTGACTGCAAGTGGCACCCCGGTGCTCACTACGCATATGCCGGCTAGAACCAGTTCCAGAGGCACACCAGCCCCTGGCCTGGGGAAAGTCCGGCATGGGAGAGGGGTGTAACCACCCCCCTTCCTGGTCCCACCCCTAGGGCAGGACCTAGTCGCGTACCCACCCCTTTCTTTAGGATAAAGGCAGGAGCGGGGACCCTTCCAAATTAGATCATCTTTGAATCAAGAAACTTCTTTCTACGAAAGGAACTCTCGACTTCTTCTCAAGATTTCTCCCTTGTGGCTATGGACTAGTCACCCTGCATCCGCAGGCACCATCTAAGAACTCTGCGGTTTGCTGCACGTCCTTCCTCAGGAATCTGACCGACCAGCACGACGAGACCCGGCTTCCCTGGCACATCTGACCTCTACCTACCTCTACAGCTAAGCTGAGAACCGTAGGTGCGACGAGACCTCGAGGGACTGGCCATCGTCAGAACTGCACGACTTCGATCCAGCACGACCGCCGAGGGATCCTCTGGTGAGTGCTTTGGGGCCCGAGAAGCCCCGACCCTGAGCAGCTCCAGCACCGAAGTCCAGCCCCCCAGCATCACCACGATCTGCGTGGGGCCCTTCTGCTTTTTGCTGCTCACCGCGTTGTCTGGCTACTAGCCCGCTGGCTTGTGGCCTTCCCGACGACGATCAACGACGACAACACTGGTGGTCTGGTTGCTCCAGACTGGCCCTTGCTCCCTTCCAAAAGAGGAGCACCCCGGACCCTCCTGGTCCACTCAAGACGCCATTTTAGGTCCACCGCGTGGGCTTGAATCTGCCAAGACTTGTTGCCCCAATCCTGGGTCCAGCGACGTCGACAGCATCAACCATCGTGGGACAGCTCGCACCTCCATCCTGGTCGCCGACAACGCCTCCTGGTCCGTGAGACTGCAGAGCCCAGCGTCGCCCACTCACCTAGCCGAGGTGACTACCATCCGGTGCCCTCCTGGTGCCCTCTGAACACTGGCTAGTGGTCACGAACTTGGTCCCCTCTGCTTTCAGGTGTCATCCATCTTCGATCCAGGCTTGGATCACTTCGAACTATCTTCACTGGTCGCCTGCCAGCAACTTCTTTCTTCAGGCTCCTGGTCCGTCAACGAGGATTCCCGACGTCTTTTGAGACCTATGCAGCTGCAGCCCCTGGGCTAGGTAACTTCGGCATTTCGGTGCCCCAGCATAGCCTCACTATCCAAGGGTCCAGAGTCACTGTCGTTTTCGACCTACCTTATCGGGTTCGCCCGAGAACACTAACTTTGTCTTTACTAGCTCCCATAGACTTTGTCCCGCATCCCGCGTGAGAGTGCACACTCTGCACCCGAGTCCCCTAGGCCTCCTACTAGTAATCTGAAGGTTCAGTAACGTAGTCCTAGCGATTCCAAAGCCTATTAGTACAGTACTTGCCTGCTAGTAATTTCGCATTCCACTTTCAGAGTATATGGTTTTCCGTGCCCCTCGGGCATTTGTGTAAATTGTGCAACTTAAAGTATTTTCGTAAGAGTTTTGTTGTGTGCTTAGTACCCTGTCCTCATAAAGAGTACAGGGCTGTTGTGATCTAAATAAATACACTGTTTATTTTCATAACACTTGTGTGGTGTCCTTTCACTTGGTGTTCAAGGGGTATATGTGATGGTATAACAGCTGGCTTAACACGCCCTCTAGAGTTTAGCCCGAAGACTGCTTGTATCCACGCTACTAGGATAGCTGGTCTATAAGGTTGACTTACAACCAATCACCATAAGGGTTGTTTGGACTGATGCAAACTGCTCACTAGAATAGTGAACACTATATATCAGGCCAACTTCTCACATTGGTGGGCAGCGGTTGGGATTTGAGCTTGCTGTTGTTTTACCACACGTATCCTAAGAATATCTTGTGAAAGATCACATAAGTACTTCAGGTACATATAACTTAGCTTAGAATACTCTGAGTTCTACTGAACCAGCTGTTGTAGCTCCTCAAGGCTTAGCACACCTTGGCTACAACTCTTAGCAAGGGATCAGTAGGCAAACAAATAGTGTAGGTAGGTTCATCACTTACACCACACTAGAATCAGCATGTCAGACAAAGGAGGAAACTCTGAGTGTCCCCTTGTGTCAGTGGACCCTCCACAGGTCGCTTCCAGATATGCTGCTCTTAGCTTCCAGGAGATGAGACAAGTGTGTACCTCCAGGAAACTAAAACAGGGGTCTAACCCCACAATCCCACTCCTGATTGGTCTCTTAGAGACTTATGATGCAAGGAGGGCTGGTAACCCAGACCCTTCTAATCCAGATGGGAACATGCCCCCCCTAGAGGGAACCACAGGTGACCCTGACCTTATCCATCTCTCTGCATAAGGTGAAGAGGAGGATGAGGATCTAGAGCCATCTGAGGACGAGGCAGACCAAGGTCCAGAAGTAGTTAGCCAGCTAACTAGGGACAACTTAAGCAGGCATGAGAATGGTACTAGGAGACCCCTGGGGCCCCTCTCAGGCCAGCTTAACATTGGGAATGGACGAGTTTGGTCTCTATCCAGAAGCTCTAACAGATCCATTCGAACCAATGGCTCTCAGGGCTCTTCTCAAAGAGGGATGACATCCCCTCAGAGGAGAGTGTATGAAGCCAAAGTGAGGGAAGTCAATCTGAGGATTGAAAGGGAAGAACTTGCCCTGGCCAAAGAGAGACTTGCCTTTGCTAGAGAGCAGAAGTTAAGTGGACAAGATTCCACTGGTGGCAGCATTCCCCCAAGGGAAAACAGGAGTTTAGATACTAGACACCTGAGTAAGATAGTGCCCCCCTTTAAGCAAGGGGATGATATCCACAAATGGATAACTGCTTTGGAGAGGGCTTGCACTGTACAGTGTGTCCCCCAGAGTCAGTGGGCAGCTATCTTGTGGCTCTCCTTTGAAGGTAAAGGTAGAGACAAGCTCCTCACTACTAGAGCTGAGGATGCTAATAATTACCAAGTCCTGAAAAATACACTGATAGATGGGTTTGGCCTAACCACTGAGCAGTACAAGTTGCTGTTCAGGGATACCCAGAAAACTCAGTCTCAGGATTGGTCTGACTTTGGAGATTGTGCCACTAAGGCTTTGGAGGGCTGGTTGCTGGGCAGTAAGGTTACTGATTACACAGGATTGTATAATCTGATCATGAGGGAACAGATTTTAAACAATTGTCAGAACCAGTTGTTGCATCAGCATCTTGTTGACTCAGATCTGACCTCTCCCCAAGAATTGGGAAAGAAGGCAGACAGATGGGTCAGAACATGAGTTAAGCAGAACCAGGGCCAGAACCAGGGTGGTCAGAAGAAAGCAGACCAGAAGGGTAAAGATACTAAAGGTGAACAAAATGACCAGAAGTCTTGGACAGGTCCCCAACAATCCAAAGAGGGTGGGGGTCAGGCTTCCCAGAAGAAGAAGACTCAAGAAGGCCAGTCTAAAAGGTGGTGCCAGTACTGTAAAAGTAAAACTCACTGGTTTAGTGAGTGCACCAAGAAAGGAGGGCAGACTCCTACTACTGCAGCCCCTAAGGCACCTGTGCCCCCTAGTACAGCCAGCAGTAGTAGTGCACCTCCCAAGGGATTAGTTGGGTTAACCTTGGGTTCTGAGGGGTATGACAACTTAGTTGGCACACTCACTCAGGCTGTCCTTGTCTGTACAGGGGATGTGGATATATCCCCTGATGTCAGTCCCAATACTTTGGGCAAATACAGACAGACACCTTTTATCAATGGCAAAATGGCTCAGGCCTATAGGGACACTTGTGCCAGTGTCACAATGGTGACACCTAACTTTGTGAACCCTGGACTGATCATGCCAGGTACAGATTTCCTGGTGACCAATGCAAGCAATGTCACTACCAGTCACAGTATGGCAATTATTGCTTTCTCCTGGGGAGGGGTAATTGGCCAAAAGAAGGTTGTAGTTAGTTCAGACCTCCCAGTGGATTGTTTGTTGGGCAATGATTTGGAGTCATCACAATGGTCAGAAGTGGAGCATAGGACTCACATGGAGATGTTAGGCTTGCCAGCACATGTGCTTGCTGTGACTAGGTCACAGGCCAGAAGATGCCCCACTGAACAGGTGCTGGATCCTGGAACAATGGACCAGACACCTTCCAAGAAGAAGAGCAGTAGGGTTAAGGCATTGCCTTCCCCCTTGCCCCAGGTTGAGGATCAAGTCTCAGAGGAGGCTGACCTACAGGAATTGAGGGAAACTGAGCCTAAAGAATTTGAACTTGATCAAGTTGAATTTCTGGGCTCAGGGGACCCTCAAGAGAAGACCTGGGGAAGGACCAATTAGACTGCCCTTCCCTTGAACCCCTCAGACAGCAGGCTGCTGCTGAGGCTGCTGGGAACGTCACAGGTACCCACAAGGTATACTGGGATGATGGACTCCTGTACACTAAGGCAAGAGACCCCAAACCTGGCATGGCCAGGAGGCTGGTTATCCCCTTGTCTCAGAGAGGTCTCCTTCTTACCTTGGCCCATGAGATTCCCTTAGCAGGACACTTAGGCCAGACAAAGACTTGGGACAGGCTTGTCTCACACTTTCACTGGCCTCACATGAATGAGGATACCAAGGAGTTTTGTCGCTCCTGTGTCACTTGCCAAGCCAGTGGTAAGTCAGGTGGCACAACAAAGGCCCCCCTTATACCAATGCCTGTGGTGGGGGTGCCCTTTGAAAGAGTGGGGATTGACATTGTTGGTCCAATGGAACCCCAAACAGCATCAGGGCACAAGTTTATACTGGTGGTAGTGGATCATGCCACCAGGTATCCTGAAGCTATTCCCCTTAGGACCACTACAGCACCTGTTGTGGCAAGAGCCCTAGTTGGAGTGTTCTCCAGAGTGGGCTTCCCTAAGGAGGTTGTCTCTGACAGAGGTGCAAACTTCATGTCAAGCTACTTAACTGCTACGTGGAAGGAATGTGGTGTCAACTACAAGTTCACTACACCCTATCATCCACAATGGGCTTGTTGAAAGGTTCAACAGGACCCTAAAAGGGATGATTCATGGACTACCTGAAAAGCTCAGGCGTAGATGGGATGTCCTGATTCCCTGCCTTTTGTTTGCTTACAGAGAGGTCCCACAGAAGGGGGTTGGCTTCAGCCCTTTTGAACTTCTGTATGGGCATCCTGTGAGAGGACCCCTGTGTTTGGTTAAGGAAGGATGGGAGAGACCTCTCAAAAAGCCTGCAACCAGCATAGTGGACTATGTACTTGGTCTCCGCTCCAGGATGGCTGAGTATATGGAAAAGGCATCTGAAAACCTTAAGGCCAGCCAAGAACTCCAAAAAGCTTGGCATGACCAAAAGGCTGTCCTGACTGTTTACCAGCCTGGACAGAAGGTGTGGGTGCTGGAGCCAGTGGCCCCAGCAGCACTCAAAGACAAATGGTCTGGGCCCCACACAATTCTTGAGCAAAAGGGAGAGGTCACCTACCTGGTGGACCTTGGAACTCCCAGGAGCCCCCACAGGGTGCTCCATGTCAACAGGCTCAAAGCATATGTCGACAAGAAGGACATGAGCTTGCTCATGGCCATAGATGAGAAACAGGAGGAAGAGAGTGACCCTCTCCCAGACCTGCTCACTCAGAATCCTGATGATGGGCCAGTAGATGGTGTTGTCTTTTGTGGCAGCCTCTCTGAGCATCAACAGAAGGATTGCAAACAGGTTCTTCAATCCTTCAGGCATATGTTCTCTCTAACACCCAGTCAGACCAATTGGTGTACCCATGAGGTTGACACTGGTGACAGCTTGCCAGTCAAGAGTAAAATCTACAGGCAGCCTGATCATGTTAGAGACTGCATCAAAACTGAAGTGCAGAAAATGTTGGAGCTGGGAGTCATTGAACCCTCAGATAGCCCTTGGGCTAGTCCAGTAGTTCTAGTGCTAAAGCCTCACACCCAGGGTGGTAAGAAAGAGATGAGGTTTTGCGTAGACTACAGAGGTCTCAATGCAGTCACTAAGACTGATGCCCACCCAATACCAAGGGCAGATGAGCTTATAGATAGATTGGCTTCTGCCAACTACTTAAGTACATTTGACCTGACAGCTGGGTATTGGCAAATCAGGTTAGCTGAGGATGCCAAGCCCAAGACAGCATTTTCTACCCCTGGTGGGCATTATCAATTTGTGGTAATGCCCTTTGGTTTGAAAAATGCACCTGCCACCTTCCAAAGGCTGGTGAATCATGTTCTCACTGGGTTGGATGACTTCTGTGCAGCATATCTTGATGATATTGCTGTCTTTAGCTCCACCTGGGAGGATCACCTGGTCCACCTGAGGAAAGTGTTAGAGGCACTGCAAGCAGCAGGTCTCACTAGCAAGGCCACCAAGTGCCAGATAGGGCAGACACAGGTTGTATACTTGGGCCACCTTGTAGATGGAGGCCAAGTTCAGCCACTGGAGAGCAAGATACAGTCAATCAGGGACTGGGCTCCTCCAACCACCCAGACTCAGGTTCGAGCTTTCTTGGGCCTGACTGGTTACTACAGAAAGTTTGTCAGGAATTATGGATCAATTGTGACTCCACTTAATGAACTGACAAGTAAGAAAATGCCAAAAAAGGTTCAGTGGACAGCAGGCTGTCAAAAAGCATTTGATGACCTAAAGCAGGCCATGTGCACAGCACCTGTCCTCAAGAGTCCAGACTACTCCAAACCATTCATTGTCCAAACAGATGCTTCTGAGTTGGGTGTGGGAGCTGTTCTATCTCAACTGAATTGTGATGGTCAAGACCAGCCCATTTCTTTTATAAGCAGAAGGCTGACCCCCAGAGAGAAAAATTGGTCAGCTATTGAGAGGGAGGCCTTTGCTGTGGTTTGGGCCCTGAAGAAACTGAGGCCATACTTGTTTGGCACTCATTTCAAGATTCAAACCGACCATAAGCCCCTCTTGTGGCTAAATCAGATGAAGGGTGAAAACCCCAAACTGCTTAGGTGGTCCATTTCCCTACAGGGGATGGATTTTACAGTGGAGCATAGACCTGGCACTGATCATGGCAATGCAGATGGGCTCTCCAGGTATTTCCACTTAGAGCAAGAAGACTCACCTGGTCAAGGTTAGTTTATTGTCCCAAAGTTTGGGGGGGGGGGGTCATGTAGGAGAGTAGGGTCTGCAATCCTATGATCACCCAGATTTTTTGCTTTTGTTTCACTGGTTTACGACTTTCTCTGGCTGTGGGCCTGCCAATCAGACCCACAGCCTAGCTGTTCTCTCACTAAATTGACACGGGTACCTTAGGTGCATTATCCAATTGGTACTGGGCCACCTTATCAGACCCTGTAACTCAGGGCATAGGTGTACCCAGGGCCTACCAGGGGCTGAAGCATGTATTATGCCACCCCTGGATGGCCATCTAAATCTGACACAACTGGCTGCACGACAGCTGGGGCAAGGTGGTGTAATCACCCTTTGCTTTAGATATAGTATACCTATATCTAACCCTAAAAATGGACACACAGATTCCTATCAGTCACTCCTATGGCAGGCCTTGACAATCCTGAAGGCAGAGTGCTTGGAATCGTGTGAGATGGCGCTCTGGCATGAGCTGAGCCCGTTTGCAGCTTGCGGAACCAAGTCCTAATAGCTGTTCCATGATAACGCGTACCATATACTCTTAAGTGCATTATAATTGTTATTGTTATTGTTATAGTGGATTTGTATAGCGCCTGGGTCACCTGCAGGTCTCAGGGCGCTTTGACCACAGAACATAACATCCGGGATATTGAAAAGGGGGAGTACTTAGGCTGAGCTGAGTGCTGTTCTGAACAGATTTGTCTTCAAGGCTTTCCTGAAACGGAGTAGATTTCCCTCCTTTCGGAGTGTCTCAGGCAGGGCGTTCCAGAGGTTCGGTAGTAAAACCGAAAAGGATCTCCCTCCCATTGTGGACATTTTAAAACGAGGACATACAAGGAGATTGGCATCAGCGGACCTGAGATTTCTTTCCGGCCTATATATCTCGATCCGCTCCTTGATATAGGTCGGGGCCTTCCCATAGATGGCTTTGTGGGCTATACAAAGGCTTTTAAAAACGGACCTCTGTCCAATTGGCAGCCAATGTAGACTTTTTAGTAGTGGAGAGGCATGCGTTCTCCGCGGAAGGTTAAAAATAAGTCTTGCGGCGTCATTTAGGACTACCTGAAGTCTGTTTGTCAGCATTTTTGGCAGGCCTAAGTAGAGCGCATTGCCATAGTCAAGTCTAGATACTATGGTGGCTGAGACCACAGTGCGTAGCATCGACTGGGAGAGGAGAGGGACTAATTTGCGCAACTGTCTTAGAAGACCTGTACAGGTGCCAACCACGGTAGAAACCTGGTTGGTCATTGAGAGGGCACTGTCCAATTTAATACCCAGACTTTTTACCGTGGCTGCTGGCTGTGGGGTTGGGCCCAGCTCCTGGGGCCAGTACACATCACTCCAGGAGGAGCACTTGGATGGTACTACCAGCACCTCTGTCTTTTCGGGGTTAATTTTAAGCTGGTTGGTGGACATCCAGTTGACCGTGTATCTAAGAATGTCCTGAGCGTGGGACTGGGCTTGTGCTGTGTCATCTATGCCCAGCAGCAACTGTGTGTCGTCGGCATAGTTGAACACCCGGCAGCCCATCCCCGCTAGTGTATGAATCAGGGGCTGTAGATATATGTTAAACAGGAGTGGGGATAGAGCTGAACCCTGGGGGACGCCGCAAGTCAGACTTCCCACTCCTGATACATTATCTCCCATCTGGATTCTCTGGGTTCTCCCAGATAGAAATGATTCCAGCCACCGAAGGGCTAAGTCCTGGATTCCAAACCCAGCCAGCCTATTCAGCAGAATGGAATGGCTGACAGTATCGAACGCCGCTGATAGGTCTAACAAAATCAGGGCGCTCGGTCTTTTACTGTCAGCCATCCTTCTGAGATCGTCCAGCACCGAGAGCATGACCAACTCGGTGCTGTGATGTGCACGGAAGCCTGCCTGCCTCTCATGGAGTAGATGGTTAGACTCCAGATAGCTTGACATATATTTTAGTACATGTTGCTCAAGTACTTTGGACAGGAAGGGCAGCTGGGATATGGGTCGATAGTTTTTTAGGACATTGGGGTCTGCCCCCACCTTTTTCAGCAACGGTCTTACACGAGCTTCCTTGAAGCTAGTGGGGAGCCTGCCAGTGCTCAGCGATTTATTCAATGTAGTTAGGATATGGTCCTCTAGGATTGGACCTGCCAGGCAGAAAATACTTGGAGGGCATGGATCTGCTGGGGAGCCGGATTTTGTCTTTCTCATAATCCTCGCGGTTAAATGCTATCTTTGGTATCGCTTTATCAAAACATGTCGAGTAAGGTGTCATACGAATTGGAATACTAACCCCTCGCCAATTCTGGCGACGGGGTTAGCATTCCACCCTTCTAGAGGGACACGACATGTATGTAACTGTGAACCCCGGTTAAAGTTAACTGAAGCCTCAGCTCCACAAAATGGATGCTGCCACCACAGACACGAGTCTGACCTCCTGCTGCTGGGAGTCCTTCCAGCAAGGAGAGCTTGGATAAAGGGTTTCCTGTCAGGGGCGGTGCTAGCACCATCCCAGACAGGGTTTTGTATATCCTGGGTAGGCAGGGCTTTACAGGAAGGTGACTGCAAGTGGCACCCCGGTGCTCACTACGCATCTGCCGGCTAGAACCAGTTCCAGGGGCACACCAGCCCCTGGCCTGGGGAAAGTCCATCATGGGAGAGGGGTGTAACCACCCTCCTTCCTGGTCCCACCCCTAGGGCAGGACCTAGTCGCGTACCCACCCCTTTCTTTAGGATAAAGGCAGGAGCGGGGACCCTTCCAAATTAGATCATCTTTGAATCAAGAAACTACTTTCTACGAAAGGAACTCTCGACTTCTTCTCAAGATTTCTCCCTTGTGGCTAAGGAGTAGTCACCCTGCATCCGCAGGCACCATCTAAGAACTCTGCGATTTGCTGCACGTCCTTCCTCAGGAATCTGACCGACCAGCACGACGAGACCCGGCTTCCCTGGCACCTCTGACCTCTACCTACCTCTACAGCTAAGCTGAGAACCGTAGGTGCGACGAGACCTCGAGGGACCGGCCATCATCAGAACTGCACGACTTTGATCCAGCACGACCGCCGAGGGATCCTCTGGTGAGTGCTTTGGGGTCCGAGAAGCCCCGACCCTGAGCAGCTCCAGCACCGAAGTCCAGCCCCCCAGCATCACCACGATCTGCGTGGGGCCCTTCTGCTTTTTGCTGCTCACCGCGTTGTCTGGCTACTAGCCCGCTGGCTTGTGGCCTTCCCGACGACGACCAACGACGACAACACTGCTGGTCTGGTTGCTCCAGACTGGCCCTTGCTCCCTTCCAAAAGAGGAGCACCCCGGACCCTCCTGGTCCACTCAAGACGCCATTTTAGGTCCACTGCGTGGGCGTGAATCTGCCAAGACTTGTTGCCCCAATCCTGTGTCCAGCGACGTCGACAGCATCAACCATCGTGGGACAGCTCGCACCTCCATCCTGGTCGCCGACAACGCCTCCTGGTCCGTGAGACTGCAGAGCCCAGCATCGCCCACTCACCTAGCCGAGGTGACTACCATCCGGTGCCCTCCTGGTGCCCTCTGATCACTGGCTAGTGGTCACGAACTTGGTCCCCTCTGCTTTCAGGTGTCATTCATCTTCGATCCAGGCTTGGATCACTTCGAACTATCTTCACTGGTCGCCTGCCAGCAACTTCTTTCTTCAGGCTCCTGGTCCATCAACGAGGATTCCCGACGTCTTTTGAGACCTATGCAGCTGCAGCCCCTGGGCTAGGTAACTTCGGCATTTCGGTGCCCCAGCATAGCCTCACTATCCAAGGGTCCAGAGTCACTGTCGTTTTCGACCTACCTTATTGGGTTCGCCCGAGAACACTAACTTTGTCTTTACTAGCTCCCATAGACTTTGTCCCGCATCCCGCGTGAGAGTGCACACTCTGCACCCGAGTCCCCTAGGCCTCCTACTAGTAATCTGAAGGTTCAGTAACGTAGTCCTAGCGATTCCAAAGCCTATTAGTACAGTACTTGCCTGCTAGTAATTTCGCATTCCACTTTCAGAGTATATGGTTTTCCGTGCCCCTCAGGCATTTGTGTAAATTGTGCAACTTTAAGTATTTTCGTAAGAGTTTTGTTGTGTGCTTAGTACCCTGTCCTCATAAAGAGTACAGGGCTGTTGTGATCTAAATAAATACACTGTTTATTTTC
This sequence comes from Lissotriton vulgaris, assembly GCF_964263255.1. Taxonomy (NCBI): domain Eukaryota; kingdom Metazoa; phylum Chordata; class Amphibia; order Caudata; family Salamandridae; genus Lissotriton; species Lissotriton vulgaris. Next base: position 256,305 of record NW_028245833.1, on the reverse strand, counting down.
ATAACACTTGTGTGGTGTCCTTTCACTTGATGTTCAAGGGGTATATGTGATGGTATAACAGCTGGCTTAACACGCCCTCTAGAGTTTAGCCCGAAGACTGCTCGTATCCACGCTACTAGGATAGCTGGTCTATAAGGTTGACTTACAACCAATCACCATAAGGGTTGTTTGGACTGATGCAAAGTGCTCACTAGAATAGTGAACACTATATATCAGGCCAACTTCTCACAGTCATGTCCCATGCAAGGGATGTGTGGCTATCATAAGGCCAAGTGCTGGTGATTCAGTGTGTACTGGCCGGGTGTCTGAGGTACCAGGGGTTGCCCACGGGGTCAAAGTCTCGTTATCGATAGGCATCCTGTCACTTGTTTAGGCTATTCCATGGAATATTGTCATTGAGGCCTTCAAGGTGAGTGGATAATCTGTAAATCCAGCGTTGTTCCTTCAGTAATAGATTTTTCTCATTGTCTGTCGGTTGGACAGGAATTTTCTCAATTACTGTCCACCGTATGTCATTAGGTGTGTGCCCTGTTTGGAGGAAATGGTCCATGAGTTTGCTGTTAGTTTTTTTACACCGGATAGTGCGTTGGTGTTCCGTGATATGTGTACGCACTTTCCTTGTGGTCATTCCCACGTATCTCAATTGGCATGCACATACAATTAGATATATACGGTTTGCCGAATTGCAATTGATATGTTTCAATTGGTACCATGTTCTAGGGTCTTGCTGTGCTGAGTGAGATGACAGACGCTGCAGTCACCGCAGGGGTAGTGACCTGTGACTCTGGGTAGCCCCCATGTGGTGTGTATTGTGGGGGTTGTGGTAGGTTCACTTTTCTTAGGTCGTGTGGCCACTAGTTGATCCCTTATGCTGCTGGATTTCTTGTAGGCAAAAAGAGGTTGTTCCCATTTGCGGTTTCCGGTATTCAAGATACTCCAGTTCTTTCTGATTATCTTAGCAACTTGGGTGGAAATGCTGTTATAGATTGTGACACAAGTGAGTGGGGGGGTATCTTTCGGTCTATCTGGTGACTCCAATAGGGCCTCTCTGTTTCTGTTTTTTGCACGTTTTTTGGTGTTTTCAATAATTCTCTTTGGGTAGCCACGTTGTTGTAATTTCTTGGCTAGATCACTGGCCTGTTTGTTGTAATCCTGTCTAGTGCTGCAATTACGCCTGATGCGTACAAATTGCCTGAAGGGCAGGTTTTCCCTGAGTGGACGAGGGTGGAAGCTTCCGAATTGGAGTAATGAGTTCCTAGCCGTCGGTTTGTAGTAGGTTGTGGTGGCAAGTTTGCCATCTCTGGGTTCAATCAGTAAGTCAAGGAACGGTAATTCTTTGCGGCTGCTGGTGAAGCGCAGGAACTGGTCTTGCTTGTTCAGCCAGGTGAGAAAGAGGCTCAGTGCTTCCTCACTGTCATTCCAGATTAGTAGGACGCCGCCGCTGTAGCGGCACCAAAAGGCCATTGAGCCTTTGAACGGGTTGGCGGGTGACAGGATGTGTGTTAGTTCCAGGTTGTAGACGTAGAGTTCGGCCACACTGGGGGCAAAGACGCTGTCCATAGAGGTACCATTGGTTTGAAGGTAGTATGTGCCTTCAAATTCAAAATAGTTCTCCTTGAGAGCTAATCTTGCGCAATCCAGAATGAACTCTCTGGGTGTTGTGTATTCCCATTGGCATCTTGTGAGCGTTTCCTCAAGTAATTTGAGTGTGGCATCCTGGGGTAAGCTAGTGTACAGGCTCTTGACGTCCAGGCTGACTAGTTGTTGGGTAGTCGGGTCAAAATCCATTTCCGAGATTAGTGACAGCAGGTGTTTAGTGTCCTTGATGTATGTGGATGCAGCCTGTACAAGGGGATTAAGGAAAAAATCACAGAACCTTGACAGGGGTTCAAGGAGTGAGTTGATGCCAGAAACTATTGGGCGGCCCATAGGTGGTCGTGACGGTTTATGGATTTTAGGTACCGTATAAAAGTACGGCACTTTAGGGTTAGTTTTACAGAGGAAAGTTGCCTCTTGATTTGAAATTTGGTTTAGGTGAGCGGCCGTTGTCACCAAGTTGGTTATGGTGACTCGTAGGTTGTTGGTGGGATCCTCGTTGAGGCGTTTGTAGTTTTGGGTGTCGTCCAGGAGTCTTTGGCATTCTAGTCTGTATGCTTGTTTATCCTGGATAACGATTCCTCCTCCTTTATCCGCGGGCTTGATGATGATATTGTCATTATTTTGGAGAGATTGTAGGGCCTCTCTTTCCTTCTTGGAAAGGTTGTTGTATCTCCTTTGCTCATCTTGCCAGTGCCATGGCTGTTCTCTTTCATAAGTGCATTCAAGGAGTATGAAACTAGGCTATTACAAATCACGCTTAGTGCAGTTCCTTTGATCATACAAGACTTCGTTTTCAACAATCATAGACTATCTTCCTCAAACTGACACATCCATGTAGCACCATTTAAAAATATTCACTAGTAAACTCTCTTGTCTTGTCAGTCATAGCAACTCCTATGAGAGTATGGCATTGTTTGGCTCAATAATCTCTAGCATGATCCCAAGAGTAGCGCTTCAAGGGTCTGTTGTCTCAAACACCTATAGATCTAATTTACAGACCATCATGCTGGTAGCCAGCCCGGACTGGCTTTTGTCTTCGAAACTGATTGCGACTTGCTTCTTGCCACGGTCGGTGCTTAGGCATTGCAGGTGTTTGCTGGCATGGTTGTGGCCTTAACACCTTGAGATATCCCCCTGCTGTGCTGAAGGTCAATAGAAACGGGTGTGGTCATGACGAGCTCAGCTCGTCATGAGCACACAAGCAGTGTGCCTCATGACGAGCTGAGATCGTCATGAGAATGGAAGGGGTCAAGCAATTCGCTGAGTTAGGAGTAAGAGGCCAGGGGGTGTGTCAATGCCACGTGACTCAGCAGGTGACACGCAGGGAGGGCCTCAGGCTCACTGGCAGCTCCTTTTGCCTACAGGCCTCCAAGGCTCATCTCTGCATGTCGCCTCTGCTGAAATGCATGGCTTGCGCCATACACAGAGACGAGTTGCAGCCTTCCTCCAGGCCCAGCAGTGTTGAAGCCCATGGCCTCGCTTACAATACTACATTAGAGATTACTTCAGGGATCCTTCCACGCCTCCCCTCCCTGTTCTGGGTTACTGTGCTGTAGCCTTTTGAGAGAAGAGCACCCCAAATGGAAACACTGCCATTAGCGAACCATGTCTCAGTGATGCAAGACACTTAAAGATCCACAAAATATTAGGAACCAAGGCCGAGTGAGCAGCCAATTAATTGCTCTTTACATGATCTACCTGTTCCATATTGTAATATATATGTTGTCAGCAGAACTGACCTAATACGGAGTTTTCCTGTAGTGTCAGGGATATCATAAACTCCCTCTCAGCCAAACATTTTCCCCATACTGTAAAATCCTCTGCGATCATACACTTCACAAGTCTGCTACAAGACTGGAATTACAGAGTCATGAAAGTGTTCTGCTTTCTCAAGCTCTCTAAAGCCAAAAGACTACCAGACCATCCCTGTTGCTGACCCCATTGACACCAGTGGTAATGAGTTGGACATTTTTCCCTGGAATGAATAGAGTATAGTTCTTCATTTGATTCTTCTCTATGGCCCTCCCTACATCTTAACAGATGGCAGTCATTTAGAGAATGAGTTTGGGACCCATCAAATAGAGGCACTAATCTCTGATGTACTTAACAGAAAAGCAGTTAGCCTTTTCTTTAGACCCCCCAAGTTAAAGAACTATTCCAAACACTTCTACTACACTGGTTGAAAATGGCAAAATCATCCCTTGAAGATGACACTATCCCTGAATGCCTAACATTTTTTAATAACAAGCCCCATGTAAAGAAATCACCTAAAACGCTATTGACTGGAAGCTAGTATCCTATCACTGGCCTCCATTTTTGGCACAGTTGAAGAGTGATGCATGGCAAATCAGTCAACAACCGTTTCCTAGGCGTACACCCATTTGGATTCTGACTTGGCCATAGTACACAATCTACCACGCCTTGGCGATCCACTCAGACATCTCAGGATGTCTGTTTACCAATATGCGGATAGCAACCAAATGTATATACAGGTGAGTGCCATTCCTTCAATCATCTTTTTTACTTTAAACATTCTAAGTAAGATTTTACCTTCTATTCCTTTGGAGCTTAAGAAACTAGTGGTAACTATCCTCACTATATTCAAAATAGATTACTGTAATGGTCTGTATATCAATATGCAGAAACGACTTCTTAGCAAACCACAAATTCATCAGAACTCGGCAGCTCGCCTATTGCTGGGAATACCCAGACAAAGCTCAGTGGCTAAGGCTCTAGTAGAAGTTCAAGGGCTGCCAGTTGATAAGAGGATAGACTTTAAGGGGCTGTACATCGCCTTTAAGGCCGTACATGGAGAAGGCCCTGACCACTTAAAAAATAAATTGACCACATATGTTACCCCTAGGCCACTTTGATCATCCTCAGCAGCCAACCTTAAAGTGAACAAGTTCAGAAAAATGCGTTGGCGGTAGAAGTTTTGTGTATGGCACAACCAAATGGTGGAATGCCCAACCACTCAACATAAAGATCACTTCTTCCCTCTTAATGTTTAGAAATAATCTTAAGACCTGGCTTTTTAACTTATTGCTTCAAAACTAGTTGTTATAACCATCCATCTGCTGTGCTACCAGTGCCAAGATGCCCTCGGGCATTCAAGCACTTTATGAAACTTATTTTCATATTATTTCATATATCAAAATTGACTCATCTTTAATCTATCAACACCCTAAAAATTGGTATTGAAGGCACAGTACACAGGCACAGTCTCCCATTATGAGGGTTGAATGGCAGGGGTTTTGTGCAGTACATTTATACACAAGAACAACAACAAAGCTAATTGGTCTGGGGTTGGCTGCCAGCCTTTTGGCTTTGTCAACATTTGTTTTGCCATGGTTTCCATAAAGCCTTATTACTGTGGGGGCGGTTTTGTCTCAAGAAGTACATCTTGTCATAGCGGTTCCTGGCACTAAGGGGAAACAACATTGTGTGTGATTGTGTTGCTCATGAAATGTCATAATGCTTTCACTCACAGCGAAATTAGCCAATGGCTGAAGAGGGCTGACCTATTGCCCCATGCTGTATGGATGCAGTGAGCGGGAGAAAAATATAAATGACACAATGATACACAAATGGATGAAAAGGGTTGGCTAAAAGCGTTAAATGAATATATTTTTTCTAATGCTAATGCCAGACCTAAAAAGGGTGATCAAACCCCACATCGGCCACCGTCAACTAGGACTGAAATGCCTCCTTGTGCTGTTCTGCCCAAGTCTTATTAAGAGAGTCTAAAGCATCACGTGGATATCTCAAATTTATATCCAGACAGTCAGATGCAGGTTGTACATCTTTTATACCTTAATGTGTATTTAATCATTCTCACAGCCATGCCACTGTCCTTTGAAGGACCAAACCTATGTTGTTTACATGAAGTCCTTTACTACATTTTTTTATCCCGAAAACTGAAAAATGAATTTTAATAAATGAAGCTTGCTTCTACACCTACACATACAATGTTCACCTTGCCTTTGAATAAGGGATGTGAAACTAGCATCTGAGAGTCTTAACCAGGGGCAGTGGGAAAACAGCCTTTACCACGCATCCATTAGCACGCAATGCCTTTACTACGCATCCATTACCACGCATTGCCTTTACCACAAATGTTTGTCACACGCATATGCCTTTATCACACATGCCTTTACATCATAATGGTAAGTGTATATATAAAGTAAGTGGTTTATGGGTGGGTAAGGTTAAATGGTGGAATTGGTGATTATAAGCTTTATAGGAGGGTAAGGGAATAGGGCGCTGAGTGTGTTTTTAGGGTTTACGGTGGGTAAGGGCAGTGGTGGCTCCTCAGCTAAGGCGGAGGAGCATCGACCCACTTCTCGCTGAGCGGGCAATTAAAAACAGAAAAATAAAATGATAATAACTTAAGGTTATTATCATTTTATTTAAACTACTGGCTCAGTTGGTTGAGGGCGGGGCAGGTTTGGCCTATTTAGAGGCTGGGGGAGTGGTAGGCACTTTGGAAATGTGCATGTCATTTTGGCTGGCTGTCTCGGGCTGCATTACAGCCTTGGTTGAGAACATGCCCAGGGTGCCATTCCCTGTCTGAGCGCCGAACTACGGCACTCAGACCAATCACAATGCTGCATTGCAGCATTGTGATTGGCTCAGGGGAGCCTGGGTGCTTCCTACTTCCACAGAAGCCAGTAAGAGAACGGAGGAGAGGTGGCAGCCGGCCACATCCAGGCAAGTGGGTTTTTAAAATGTATTTTTAACTCCCTCCCTCCTACGCCCATACAGTAGCAGCCACTACTGCGTCAGGGATTAGGGTGCTAAGGGTGGTTTTAGGGTTTAGGGGTGAGTAAGGGCATTAGGTGGTAAGGGTGTTTTTTGGGTTTAGGGGTGGGTAAAGGTTTAGGGTGGTATGGGTATTTTTAGGGTTTAGGGGTGAGTAAGGTTATAGGGTGGTAACTGTATTATTGGGGTTAAGGGGTGGGTAAGGTTATAGGGAGGTAAGGGTGTTGTTAGGTTTTAGGGGTGAGTAAGGGAATAGGGTGGTAAGATTGAAAAAAAGGGGGCCCATGGGTGATTCCACCATAAATACAATTTTTATTTTTTTTATTTTAAATTGGAGGTTCCCCAATTAAAAGAACTTAGTTATATAGGGGTTTTATTTACCTTACATATACTTACATTGCATTGTAAAAGCATACGTGGTGAAGGCATGTGCGTGGTAAAGGCCTGCATGATAAAGGCATTACGTGGTAAAGGGTGTATGGTAAAGGCATGTGTGATTATGTCATACAACCGAGCAGCATGCCTGGGTGGATGGCTCAAAGATGCTTGTAATTTAACACCCTCAAAATAAAATTCATGCCTCTTACTCCAAACTCAAATAATGAGGAAATACATTGAATAAAGTCAGTTGGAGACTTGGGTGTTAATCCTAACATTGGCAACTCTCTATCCTGGATGAAAATCTCTGCTTGACTCATCTAAGATGTCAGCAAATTGTCTAGATTTCAACTACAGCAACTCAAAAGCATCAGACACCACATATCCGAGTGCAAACTTAAAGTAGTAGTTGAGTCCCTAGTTTTATTGTATCTGTAATATGGTAGTGTCTGCTAACCGGCGTCCCAAAAACCAGAATGGTTTCTTTAGGCTCCATTCCTGACAAAATCAAAGAAATCTGACAACATCAGAGCTGGCCTCACATTACGTAAATGGCCGCCCATCGAGATCCGCTGTTTCTTTAACCGCATCGCTGCTGCAGTGATTTTTCCCCTACGCTGCTTTTTTTCAAAAACACAGCACAGCTCGTCATCCGCACACGCCCCCCGTGGCTGATGACAAGCTGAGCTCGTCATCAGCATCGGTGGGGTTAAAATAGCTGTCCTTAAGTATGAACCGATGAATCTCAACACATCTTAAACAAAAATTAAAACCTGCCAGTGTTTTCCATGATCTCGGAAGATTTGAAAACTTCACCCACGAAATCCCAATTTTGAAGAAAAGTGCAAGCACACTCATGAGGTCCTTCCCTGCAATTCTGCCTATACTTACTGTTTATCTAAAAAGATCTATTATGACACCTACAAATAAATACAACGATTTTACTTTTGTTCGGATAATATGTGTAACCCGATGGGGATTCCCTAATCCATAAACTGATAAGCCCATTTCTTTAAGTCTTCAGGGCATACGTTTTACGGTAAACATTGTGTTTATGTTCATTAGTGTCTGCATTTATTATTATGGCCAGTTATTTGATTGAGACCCACACACAGAGGCCTACAGAAATGAACTTGCCTGACTCCTCTCTTTCTTTGTTGTAGCTTACACCTATTATTTCAGATCTGGGGTACCTACTGGACCAGCACATCCTGGTGTGCATCAAGTCTTCAGACAGCGATGAGTCCTATGGTAAGCAGCCATCTTGCTTAGGATTCTGCCAATGTGTTTCCCATTGAGTTACATTTGTCTGTCTATGTTGTTCTTTATAGCTGTTAAAAGTCTTACCGCACTCTGAAAAACAACAAGCTTTACTTTCTCTATTGAGACAAAAAACCTTTCATGGGAAGCCATCTCTTGGCATGAAAGATCTACTTCTTGAGATAGGGTAAACCAAACTTTGTTGTTTGCAGCAAGTGTTCATCTCAGCATTTGAGAGATAAGTTTCAGTAGAGTGCACGGAGCATATTTACAAGCCCCTTGTGCCGTCAGTGCATCACTTTTTTTGACGCATTCTGCAGCACACATAGAAAGAGGAAAACACCTCTTGTGATAGTTTTTGTGCAGGATGGTTTCCCTTTCTGCACAAAAACAACCGCCCCTAAAAAAAAGACACCATGGCGCATGGGTGTCTGCATTGGTGCACGGCAGCCAATTGTGGGCCAGCGCAGGGGAAAGCACAGGGATGCAACATATTGTTGTTAATATGATGCATCCCTGTGCTTTGAAAGTGACGCAGTGCGGCACAGTCAAATGGCTTGCGGTGCCACACTTCTAAACTTTCTTCTAAATATGTCCATACCACTAATTGACTTGCGAGCTTCTGACTTTTGACGATGGAGAAATTCAGTCCCCTATTGGACCACAAACAGAGATACTGGTAGCCCAGGTTTAGCTAAGTATGTGCGAGGTTTCAAATTAGAAAAGGTGTATGTCCTTTAAAGGAAAATCCAATCCTGGGAGCTACTTTGTAGAGGGCTAACAGAGTACAAACACAATTATAGACCTTTCTTCAGCCGAGGTCGGTGGTCAGTGGGGCCCGGTAAGGAGGATTTTGAGGAATAATGCAGAAGGAAAATTAAATAAATAATTTGTTTTCCCTTGGCATCGTCCATCGAAATGCCCCTTAACCCGGCCCCACCGCTGTTACCTGCACAAACCGCGGCTGCCATTCTACTTCCTGTTTTCAATGTACACATGTTTGTTTCACTTATAGGTGCGATCGGAGATGGAAGCTGGTGGCCCAACTCAATAGAATGCAGTTTCCTTCCCCTTCCCCTGCAACCTAGAGAACTCTTTCCTTCTTGGGGAATGACCGGCAGAGGGCAGGAAGCTCTTTCAGTTGGGTTATGTGTGATTTTCAACATTACCTCCTTGCACAAATATTGCTCTTGTCATTTCACATCTTGCACAGTACTGCAGAGGCGAGTGGAAGACATTCACATATTGCTCTAGCATTCACAAAGAAAATCTGCTTCCATCGAATGGGTCTACAGAAAAAAAGATCTGTCCTTCAAGAGCACAATATTCGTGTTGCTAGTTACTTGGGATCGACCCAGCTATTCTGGCTATGGGGTGGTCACACTACAGGGCAGATTACCAACATTTTGCGCTGTGTTTGCCTCAAAAAAGTAATGGACAACAGCACAAACTGTTTTTTTATTTTTATTTACTTTCTAGAAAAAGTAACGTAAAGTAGCACAAAGTACAGATTTTTGTAGCTTAGCGTCAAGGGGAGGTTTCATGGGCATTCCAATTCAACCACCCATGCTTTTTGACACAAATCCCTATCTATCAAAAATGTGAGACTTTCCCCCACATGCATCATCCCGGGTGTTTGCGAATTCTAAATTGCAAAAAATAGCGATTCGCAATTTAGAATTTGCAAAACGGGATGCATGAATTTTTTCGGTAAATTTATGCGATTCGGTAAAAATCGCAATTTTTACCGAATCGCATAAATTACCGAAATACAATTTGCGAATTCGCTATTCCCATTGGTTCCTATGGGCCAAAAGGGCCATTGGAAGCAATGGGAAGGCATTAGCAAATTGCGATTTTCACTTTGAAAATCGCAATTTGTTAATGCATTTCATGTGTGCAGGGGGGGGGTCCAAAGGACCCCCCCATGCACCCCTGAAATGTATTTTTCGCATCATGTTTCACACACACATGTCCTAAGGACATGTGTGTCTGTAACATGAATGTTGAAAAAATGCATTTTCACAGTTTTAAACACTTTTTGCAAATTTACCGAGTGGTTCAACCACTCGGTAAATTTGACCCCCTAATTGCGATTTCGCAATTTTAAAAGTAATCATGCATTGCTTTTAAGAAATCGCAAATTTGCGATTTCTTAAAAGCAATCGCAATTTTAGAAGTCGCAAAAATGTTGCGATTTCTAAAATTGCTTCATGCATCCCAAAAAGCACTTTTGGAATCGCAAACGGACGATTTTAAGGAATCGCACCGTTTGCGACTCCAAAAATGCTTGATGCATGTGGGGGATTGTTTTGCTTAAAAAATGAACCCCGCTTGAAAGCAGGCATTAAAAGGAAAAAATTTAATTTCTCCTTTCTTTTCTGACTTTGTATGAGTGCTGCACTGCACAGCACACTACAAAGTAGGAAATCTTTTAAAAGTTGTCTAGGCAGAGTATTTTGAACTGGAAGGGAACTGAAAGGAGTGTGTGTGGCGCACAGCAGCAAATTTCTGTGCCTGCGGTATGGAAAGGGGAGGAGAGTGCCATATCTCTGTAGACTCACTGCAGCATTTTTGGCTTCTGCGCTGAGTCACAGTTTGATAAATCAGGTCCTACATATTTTATAACTCACAACTGCTGTTCCATTTTTTGGAGGAGTTTTATTGCTACAGTAGGCAGCACAGCACTGCCAAACATCCTAGTTAAATATGACTTCTACTTAAGGTTTAGGGTTACCAAATAATTCATTTGAATCAAATCTATAAAACAATATCTTTAAGTGTACGTTTCGGAACTGTAAAATTACGCAATTTGTTCATAGCTGTTTCAAGTCCCCTTGTCTGTTCGCCAATATGGAAAATGAGTGCCCAACCCATAGATCCAAGAGGGCCGGATTCGTCCTAGAATTTGTGACTAACAAAAATTTTAATTATTTTCATTTAGATTATTTTGTGAATGTATGTGGAACACATGCCATGGATCTGTTGTTACTCCTGGGCCTGTGTTTCTCACAATACTGGTGTCAATCTGACACATTTGGGATCTTCGACTTGGTGTGGCACTTTTCATCACTGGATTATAGGCATCCCAGGATTGCATGCCCCATTTGTCTTCAAGTAGTAAAGTGATGATGACAGTGTGAAAGGTGTTTTCAGCGATTGCCAGTAATAAGTATAATTATTCTAGGAACCATTGCAGTTTAAAGTCACTGTAGCCACTACACACAGGTTTACTAACATTTCTGTTGTCTTTCTTTTCTCGCTCCCCCGCTCGTTTGAGATTCGCACTGACCCTACTAATTCTATTTCCAAGTGTGAACTCTGCCCACATTTCATGCTGACCATATTACTGGGTTGAAATAATTGTGACTTTCAAGCACTCTTTGTGGGCGTGTGTGTGGTGTCTAGGATACCTGGGGGTTCCACTATGAAACCCATGGAAGACCGGTGGTCAGTTGGTGGTGACCTTAGTACTGTATGGTTGCTATCCACCTGTTCCTCAATAAACCACGTATCTCTCCTTACTTGAGGTGTAGTGTCTTACTACAGTGTGCAGTGGATACATACTTGTGGTATCCTATCCTATGGTGTCATCTAGGCTGCTCTCATCTGCAATGTACATCGTGGTCAGTTCTGGAACCCTTCAGCTCTTTTCTGCATTTCAAAATGATGGAGATGTTGCGAGTATCAAAAAATACAGTTCTCGGAGGCTAACCGTAGGTGATATAGCCCAGATATACAATGTGGCGCTTTGTCATTTAGATGGAAATGGGCTGAGTCATGTGACTTTACAAATATTAGCAAGCATTGGCAAAGCCAGTAGGCTTTTCTTTAAATGCTAAAACCTAAAAACACAGATAGTGGTTGTGAGAGTTGAAGGAAGATGGAAACCCAGCACTTTCTTCCAAACTTCTGCCTGAGAAGGTGCGTGGAGAGATGAAAGTTAGATTAAACTTTGGTAATAACTGATGGCTCAATCTGTCGTTGGTCAACTTCCGCAAAAAGCATGGCTTCTTCACTGGAAGTGTTGTCATGGCTCACGGCAAACATCAGTTTAGGCAGCCTGGCAGATCACAGATGTGTAAATTAATAATGGGGTGCTGTGACCATTCTTTGAGAGGCAATGTGAGAAAAAACAGTCCCTAGTTTCTTTTCCCCCCCTTTTTTCCTTTTTCTACATTTTTTTCTTCTATGAATGCAGGATTTTACTTACCTGGAAATTGCAAGGGTAGTCTACCACTGTATCAAGCCTTTAGATTCACATGCAATAATAAGATGTCCACAACATTAGCACAATGATATACACATTGCCAGGGTGAGTAGATATGGAGTTAAGAATAGTAACTACAGTTTCCTATTTACACTTACATTGATAATATATTAGGACATAGGAATGTTGAGGGCTCCATTGAAGACAATGAAGTGCTCCGGGCTTCTAATGGTTGGTAAAAGCCCGGAGCATCAACATTCCAATGTTTGTTAACAGCTGTTGCTGTAAACAAAGTCCTCACGGAGCCCGAGGGGACTTCAACCCCTTCAGGCTCCATGAGGCCTTTGTTTTACAAATAGGAACATTCTGCCCCCTAGAGGCAGAATGTTCCAATAGCCTTAGAGCCATTAAAGACCCACTCTCTTGTTGAAGGCCCTTTTCTTTGGCTCAGGCCTTTAATGCTGGAGCAGGCCTTTAATGGCCGGTAGAGCTGGCTACGTCGGACTCTAAGTCTACATTGGTGGTTGACATTATGGATACTATACTAATGCAGGTCGAAATATAAAGAGATCTTGATATTTAGACTGAAAGCCATTGGGAGGAGACGGAGGCTTCTCTTTTTATCAGTGGCGGAGGCTTCCTCCATCTGGATGCTTCTGGGGGTAGGAAAAAGGATGAGATCTGGAGATGGGCAAAGTCAGGGAACTTGGGGATTTGTGAGAGTAGGATAAAAAAGAAAAGGTCAAAGGATCAAGAGGGTATGGGTCTTTAGGCAAAGACATTAAGTTTGTACTCTTAAGATAACATGTGCCTGGTGGCGCAAACATGTGTGATCATTTTGGTTGAAGTAAACGGAATGAATTATAGGAATAAAAAGAGGTTGAATTTTTTAAACTCCCAGATACCCCTAGGGGTGACAGTGTTGCGCTTTTCAAATGCTGTTTGATTTACTGAGTGATTAACTTTACAAAACAGAAAGTTTAGTGTATGTTTCATACAAGAAACCCATAATCCCAGTTACATTAAGAGTAGCTTTGATACATTTAGATCTGTTGGATTTGATCAGCCGCCCTAGCTGGAGATTAACTATATATGAAAAGTCAGAGTTAGGCTGAGATCGATATTTATGGTATCCAAAGACATTGGGTAGTTTGAAACTTCTGCTCGTCATCCGCCCATTTGATTAACCAACGATTCTCCAAGATGATGAAACCAAATGGGGAAAATTCAATCGGTATTTAAGGGTCTAGATGAACAAGGGCCTGGTGTACTAGTATTCCAAATAAGAAATTGTAAATTGCTGCAAATCCCAATTTGCAATTTCCTATTTTGAATGTATTTTTATGGATTCAGTCGAAGTGGTTGAAATTTGCATACACGCTTCTACTGAATGCATTGGTATTTTATGAACCAACGTTATGTATCAATAGGGTGGTTCGCAAAAATAGCAAATCGTAGTGGGTCACTACTTGACCTACCTCATTAATATACTTGAGGAAGGCCGCAAATTGCAACCCACTACAATTGCCTCGATCCACACCATGGTGGCCTGTCAGGATCAGCAGACCACCATGTGATTGCTTTCAAATGTAGCATTTTTTTAGAGAAACAAACTTTTCTTAAAGAAAAACAGGATGTGTTAAAAAAAAATGCTAACCATTTTTTAGGAGAAGGTAGTAGTCCAAGGGTCCTAAAAACTTTTTGTCTGCATTCCCAGTGGGAGATGTACCTTAGGGACCCATTCTTGTTTACGAATGGTTACCACCTCCTTGAATTTGGTGATAAAATATTAATATTTTGCGACTGGATTTCGGACTCAAAACCTCAATATATAACTTAAGGAAACAGTATTTGGAAGGAGTACCCTTGACACACTCCTTCCAAAGAGCAGTTCTGCATTTACTCACAATGCTAAAGTGTGATTCGGTAATTTGTTACTGAATTATAACTTGGGGTTTTAACATCAAAACTGCCAATTTGCAGTTGCAAATTGTTAGACCTGACATCATTGGCCTGAGTCTCTCCTCCATTTTTTCTGTTTGCCTCCTCTGTTTACGATGTTTTTGCTGGTATATTGCTTAGGGCACTGTGCCACTGCTGATCAGTGCCATAGTGCAAGTGCTGTCTATGTTAAATTAATATTGATTGGATTCCATGTTTGGCTTATTTGGTTTACTATCAGTCCCTAGTATAGTGCACCAGGAGTGCCAGGGCTTTTAAATACAAATGCTGCTAGTGGGCTTGCAGCACGTATTGTGCCACCCACAGAAGCAGCCCGGTAAAATGTGTCTAAAGGTCTGCCATTGCTAGACCTACGTGCAGTCTGGTACTGTCACGCGGACTGCGCAAGTACACCTACTTGCCAGTCCCCAAACCTTCCCTTAACTTCATGTTAGTCACCCCTATGGTAGGCCCGAGGGCAGGGTGCATTGTAAGCATAAGGTAGGACAGGCCCTGATGTGTGTGGCATGTCCTAATAGTGAATTTCCGCCATATTCGTTCTTCACTAATGCAAGGTTAACTGCTCTCCATAAGTTAGAATGGGCTGCCCGGGTTATTAAGCTATAATCCTAGCCGGCTCGGGGAGCATGGTACAATGTCGAGTTTGGTATCCCTGAACTCAGGGTTTAATAACGCATCCGTTTGGGTGGATGGTTTTTGGACTCTGGGTTTGAAAATAGCACTTTTAGAAAGTGGCTATTTTCTTGTCTATCTATTTCTGGTTTCTGTTGGTTTGGTGTGTGTGTGACAGAAGCTGGGTGGCTCCAGAGTTCTGAATGAGTCAGTGTGGGTGAGTGAGGCATTTGCATTGAGAGTAGGGGAAGAGTAGCTCCTGATAGCCTGCCCTGCCTGGCACAATGCTGGCTCCACCTCCTGCCGGGCGACTGATGGCTCTGCTCCTGCCAGTGACAATACTGGCTCCACCTCCTGCTGGGCGGCTGAGGACCCTGCCCTGCCCAGTGAATAGGCCAGGTGCCTCTGCCCGGCTACACCCACAACAAACCCAGGATGAGGGGAATTCCCCTGCATGGACAAAGGGATCAAAGCCAAAAAGGGGTATAAGAGAAGGACCCCTGAACCAAGACTATAGATCAATTCTGACAATTTATTTTATTTTATTTTAGCTGTTTTATAGCGCGCTCAGATACTACCAGAGTGTCCTAGCGCGTGACAAGGAACCCTGAACCAAGGACAAGAAGCCTGCTGATCCAAGAACTTGCCTACCCCTTCTGCAAGAGTGCTGTTTGCTGGGGGGAATCCTGCAGTCGCTTCTTTATTTTTGCCAAGGAACCAGGAGAGAGGAACTGAGTGTGTACTCTCAAACTTTGCCAAGGAAATCTCCAAGGGCTGGAAGAGTGCCAGCCTCCTGTTGAAGTCACAGGGCTAAAGGACTTCACCATTTGCTGAAAGTGCTTGTTGCTGGAACCTGAAAGTCCAGCACCTCTGAAGAAATACAGCAATCCTGACGCCGACAGACGCACCGAATCCAGCTCGACATCGTGAGTGCAGCTCCCGTGTCCCGCATCTTCGACGCCGGCCGCTGGGCCCGATCGACGCTAGTAGCGAAGCCGCTGCCGACGCCTCGACCCCGAGCCCTCTCGACGCCGTGAGCGCTGCTCACTCTTGCAACATCATCATCGACATCGACGACGACGCCGTATCCTGCTTCGCCTTGTGAGCGCTGCTCCTGCCTGACATCTGTCGACGCTGCTGCAGGTCGCCCCGACTCCGAGGCCCGATCGACGCCGAAGACGCGACGCCGGACCTCTTGACGCCGCTGATCATCGTGTGCTTTGCTTTTCCAAGGTACTGTGTTGTGGGGGTCCGTGTGACTCCGGGCTCGACGTAGCGCTCCTCGCGGTCGACGCCGAACCTTTGGATTAACTTTGCCTCGACGTCGTGTGACTCCTGTGGGGGTTACATTGTTGCCAAGAACTGTGATTTAAAGAAGAAGAGTTGCTTTTGTTACTAAAGACTTTGTGCTAAGAAGAAACTACGCTTGAACTATTATTTTCCCTTCCAAGAGTATTTATTAAGATTGTGGTATATTTTTGTCGTTATTTGGTCTTGTGCTAAGCCTTATATAAACATCCTTATTTTTATAATACTACTGTGTCATGTCCATTTGTAGTGTATTCACTTTATTACTGTATATGGTCATAAATGCTTAACGCACTGCCTCTGAGATAAGCCTGTCTGCTTTGCCAAGCTACCAAGGGGGTGAGCAGGGGTTATCTAAGTGTGTGATCCCCTTGCCTTGACTAGAGGAGGTGAGTCCCTATTTGTCAGAAGTGTATACCTCTGCCAACTAGAGACAGCCAAGTCTAACACAAATGCTCCAATTTGAGCTTTACAACATAAAAATTGCTTTGTACAGAAGGGCCAAAGTTTCTTACTTTGATTAATGCTCTTTCTGGTGGATATTCTATCCAACCACAGACCCCTCACCTTGTTAATCTGCCCAGTCACCAGAATAGATCCAGGAAGTTTTCGACAACCGCTCCTTCTGGACATAACACAAAACTTCAGATTAGAGCTTCCTCTGTGCTCTGACATTAGTTTATCCGGAAAACAATGGTTCCTGTGGCATATTACTTATCTGCTACTTAATGAATATAACAGGCTTAATAGCAATCCAATCATTGGAGGGAGGGTGGCAAAAAGAAAGAAACACAATCGTACCCGTTTTAAAACATTTTTTGTATTTCAAATGAAAAACGAATAGTACTATGATTTTGCTGTGACATACAGATAGTATACAGAGTGCAATGTGCCCCAAGTGATTTTGTGAGCGAAACAAAAAGTGTGTACAGTTGAGTGAGCTATACAGGTTTCAGCTGTGACTATTTACAAAAGAAGGAAACTTGACTCAAGGCAATTATTTCAACCAATTGTTAAACAGCAGCTATACAATCATAGGCACTGTGTTTGTCTGGTTCGTTTCCTAGTGCGTCGACGGCGTTTCGACCCTTAGAGTGAGGGTCTCGTCAGGACTGGGCAGTGAGGGACGTCTACAAAGAAAATAATGTGAGAATGTAATTCTATGTGTAGTCGCCATGAATATTACGTATTCACGGGAAGAAATTAAACGATTACCTTGCAATGGGGTGTGTTCTTGAATATAACCCATGCGTGACAAAGTAAAGTAAATTTACTTACAGTGAACCCAGCCGGGCACTGTCGAGAAGTGAGAAAAAAGAGAGGCAAAGGGTTAGCCACATACAAGAAGATGTAGATTGTATAAGGCACATTAAGACTAATCCAGCCGCTTGACTTACCACTGTCTATGACAACTGGTAACACGTCCTATTTGAATTTTGGCGGTCAATGCGTCAGTGCGCAGGATATTCAGGAATTGCCTGTGGTAAGAAACGCTATTTCAGTAAGGTAATAGGATTATAAATTATGCCAACCGGTCATTGTATATGGTAGCGATCGTCTTCATACGTGTGCGCTTTCTCGATCCAGCTCAATCGCTGCCTCCGATCGTTTGTTTGGTACAAAGTTTGTGTTCGGCAATCTCACGTCATCACGGTTATAACGTGATGCGTGACGTGCGTACGTAATCGCAATGGAGGAGGGACTCGAGGATGTTGTATACATGTTCGAGTTTGTGAAATTATGAACTGCACTTAGGTGGTATTTCACAGTGGGGGCATGTACGGGCACTGTCCAATTCATCTAGTACGATATTACGCATATATATACGGTTACAGTGTATAATTTTATAAGACTCGATAGGACTCATGTGAGTTATTTACGGGTCCAATTTCACGATGTGTATGATGACAATCAGAATTGCATATTATAATAGAGTGATCATCTAATAGAGGCATGTACATACACTGTAGAATCCCATTGTGGTATCAACATATATACGCATTAAAAATATCATCTCATATTGGTACAGCACAATGTTGCACAAATATACAAGTTTACAATACGTATTGGAACAATGTTGTTAAACCAATATTTACATAAAGGATGGAGCTTTACATACCTCTGAATATCAACAACAATGTACACATGTTTTAGTGATATATACATTATCTATTATGTAGAAGAGACATGATCTTAAGGTTGATATAGAGCCATCAAAAGCATACAGATGGAAATCTCA
Source organism: Lissotriton vulgaris (assembly GCF_964263255.1). Classification (NCBI taxonomy): domain Eukaryota; kingdom Metazoa; phylum Chordata; class Amphibia; order Caudata; family Salamandridae; genus Lissotriton; species Lissotriton vulgaris. The sequence goes on along the minus strand of NW_028245833.1, from coordinate 237,976 downwards.
TCAGTGTAATATACAGCGTAACTCATTCGAAATTTACAGGAACATAGTGAATGTTATTGACATGCACGTTTTAAGTCAAGGTAGAGACAAAACCCCTCCATTCATCAGCAGAGTTCAACCCTTCATTTATTGAATTGATTTTATCAATCCAGTGACATTCTCAGCGTTGTAATATTTGAGCAATGTCACCACCTCTCTCCGGTAGTGTTGCAATATCTACAACTTGCCACCTCATTTCATCTGCAGAGTGATTGAATTCTTTGAAGTGGACAACAAGAGGCGCTGTCAGAACAGATTTTCTTATGCGGCTACGATGTTGCCCTATTCTGGCTTTTATCAGTTGTTGAGTTTGCCCGATATAGGGTAGTCCGCACGGACACCAGATGCAATACACAACATTTTGTGTATTGCAATTTGAAAAGAAATCAAGTTTATGATCACAGTTGCCATGTTTAAAATTAGTTGTTTTACAAGTTAGTGGGCAGATCACACAGTTGCCACATGGGTGATGACCAAGAATGGGGGGAAGGTTCCAGGATGATTCAAGCGTACCACTTTTCTGAGAGGTTGTTTCAGTGGATGACCTGACCAAATGATCTTTTAAGTTTTTTGCTCTTTTATATGAAAATAAGGGTACATCAATTTCAGGGTCAATACTTTTGATGATGTTCCAATTTTTTGTGATCGTTTTACGAATCTTATTAGTATGGACACCAAATGTAGTGGCACATACAATTTTTTTCATTTCTTTCTTTGGTCTGGTGACCAATAGTTCTTCTCGTGGGCAGTACCAGGCACGTTTTAGTGATCTTCTCACTAATTTGTTAGGATATCGTCTCATTAGCAGTTTGTTTTTCAAGACTTCTGATTCTTTCATATAGTCTTCTCGTCGTGCACAATTACGAAGAATTCTCAAAAATTGCCCAAATGGCAAGCCATCCCTCAATGCTCTCGGATGTTGACTCTTATATGACAACAGTGTGTTTTTCTCCGTAGGTTTTCTGTGGAGAGATGTAATGAGTTTATTATCTACGTTCAGGATGTTTAGATCCAAGAACGGAATAGTGTCCTAATGTAAAGTCGATGTAAAAGTCAGATGGGTTTGAACAGTATTTAGATATAAAATGAATTTGGTAAAGTCTTCCTCATTGCCTCTCCAAATAAGAAAAATATCATCTATATACCTATGCCAGCAATTAATGCTGGCATAGTATGGATTTTGATCATTCAAGACATAAAGTCCTTCCACATGATTCATATAAATGTTCGCTAGATTTGGGGCAAAAATTGCACCCATACTAGTTCCACAACATTGTTCGTAGAATTGCCCATTGGAAACAAAATAGTTTCTCTGGAGGGCTATTTCCAACAATGCGATTATAAATGAAGTTGGCACATTGAAAGGTCTTGGTCTTGTGTCAGGAAGTTCTTTTATACAACAGATGCTCTCTTTTTGGGGGATGTTGGTATATAAGGATGATATGTCAAGGGTGGCAAGCCAATCAGTGTCTTTGTTATATGATACTCCTTCAACTAAATTAATCATGTGCATGGTGTCACGAACATAGCTCTGCTGCAGAGGAATAAAGTCTCTTATGAAAAAATCGATGTATTTACCAATAGGTTCTAAAATCGAACCGCATCCTGACAAAATTGGTCTGCCTGGTGGATGTGTTATACTTTTGTGGACCTTGGGGAGGGTGTATAGAACGGGCGTTCTAGGATTAGATGAGTTCAAAAAATAAAATTCTTTTTTTGTGATGAAACCTTCATCTAACCCTTCTTTAGTGATGGATACAATCTTCTCTCTGATCTCACACAGGGGGTTACGGTTGAGCTTTTTATAATGTTTATCTTCCGAGATTTGTTTTTTTATCTCAGTGTCATAATCAGTCCTTTCTTGGATGACGATTTCCCCACCCTTGTCTGCGGGTTTAAGTATTATGGAGGTATCTTTTTTCAAATCGTTAAGAGCCTTTCTTTCTGGAAAAGTAATATTGTATGGTATGAATTGTTTACTCTTTCTCCAATTATCATCTTCTTCCAGAATGAGTTTCTCAAGCGTGAGTAATTCAGGAGGCATCATGCTGTTTGTGGGGTAAAAAGTGGAAGGTAATTTTAACCCTGTTACCGACTCATGTGTATTAAATTCACGATTCTTGAAAAAAAGTTTCAGGCAAATTTTCCTGAAAAACTGAAAGAGCTCGGATTTTAGATTGAAATAGTTCGGTTTCTCAGTAATCACAAATGACAAACCTCTACTCAATAAGGAGCTCTTTCAGTTTTTCAGGAAAATTCGCCTGAAACTTTTTTTCAAGAATCGTGAATTTAATACACATGAGTCGGTAACAGGGTTAAAATTACCTTCCACTTTTTACCCCACAAACAGCATGATGCCTCCTGAATTACTCACGTTTGAGAAACTCATTCTGGAAGAAATTGATAATTGGAGAAAGAGTAAACAATTCATACCATACAATATTACTCTTCCAGAAAGACAGGCTCTTAACGATTTGAAAAAAGATACCTCCATAATACTTAAACCCACAGACAAGGGTGGGGGAATCGTCATCCAAGAAAGGACTGATTATGACACTGAGATAAAAAACAAATCTCGGAAGATAAACATTATAAAAAGCTCAACCGTAACCCCCTGTGTGAGATCAGAGAGAAGATTGTATCCATCACTAAAGAAGGGTTAGATGAAGGTTTCATCACAAAAAAAGAATTTGATTTTTTGAACTCATCTAATCCTAGAACGCCCGTTCTATATACCCCTCCCCAAGGTCCACAAAAGTATAACACATCCACCAGGCAGACCAATTTTGTCAGGATGCGGTTCGATTTTAGAACCGATTGGTAAATACATTGATTTTTTCATAAGAGACTTTCAGCCTGATTCATCATAGTGAAGTTTTGCGAGTTTGAAATAGCGATTCATAAGGAATCGCTATTCCAGACTCGCAAAACGGGATTCATGTAGGAATCGCAAAGAAAAATGCGATTCCTACATATTCCGTTTTTGCGATTAGCAAATTGCTAATCGCAAATAAGGAATAACTCCCCATTCATTCCTATGGGCCAAAAGGCCCATAGGAATGAATGGGGAGTATTCCTTATTTGCGATTAGCAATTAGCTAATCGCAAATAAGATAGCGATTCAAAGGGTGCCAGGGGTGTCCAAAGGACACCCTGTAGCACCCCTTAAATGCAAATTTGAACAGGTGTTGCGCACAGTGTGCAACATGCAACGTAGAAAAATGCTTTTAAAAGCATTTTTCTAAGTTTTCGCTATTTACCACGAGGTTTGACCTCGCAGTAAATAGCGGGCCGAAATTGCGAATTCGCAATTTTAAAATGGATGATGAATTGCATTTAAGGAATCTCAAATAGAGATTCCTTAAATGTAATTCCTCGCAAATTAGCGAATTCGCTATTACCGATTTTTGCATTTGGGATGATGAATCCCAAATGCAAAAATCGCACCCGCAAAGGGCCAGATTCTCAGAATCTGGCCCTTTGTGAACACAATTCAGCTTGATGAATCAGGCTGCTTATTCCTCAGCAGCAGAGCTATGTTCGTGACACCATGCACATGATTAATTTAGTTGAAGGAGTATCATATAACAAAGACACTGATTGGCTTGCCACCCTTGACATATCATCCTTATATACCAACATCCAACAAAAAAAGAGCATCTGTTGTATAAAAGAACTTCTTGACACAAGACCAAGACCTTTCAATGTGCCAACTTCATTTATAATCGCATTGTTGGAAATAGCCCTCCAGAGAAACTATTTTGTTTCCAATGGGCAATTCTACGAACAATGTTGTGGAACTAGTATGGGTGCAATTTTTGCCCCAAATCTAGCGAACATTTATATGAATCATGTGGAAGGACTTTATGTCTTGAATGATCAAAATCCATACTATGTCAGCAATAATTGCTGGCATAGGTATATAGATGATATTTTTCTTATTTGGAGAGGCAATGAGGAAGACTTTACCAAATTCATTTAATATCTAAATACTGTTCAAACCCATCTGACTTTTACATCGACTTTACATAAGGACACTATTCCGTTCTTGGATCTAAACATCCTGAACGTAGATAATAAACTCATTACATCTCTCCACAGAAAACCTACGGAAAAAAAACACACTGTTGTCATATAAGAGTCAACATCCGAGAGCATTGAGGGATGGCTTGGCATTTGGGCAATTTTTGAGAATTCGTCGTAATTGTGCACGACGAGTAGACTATATGAAAGAATCAGAAGTCTTGAAAAACAAACTGCTAATGAGAGGATATCCTAACAAATTAGTGAGAAGATCACTAAAACGTGCCTGGTACTGCCCACGAGAGGAACTATTGGTCACCAGACCAAAGAAAGAAATGAAAAAAATGGTATGTGTCACTACATTTGGTGTCCATACTAATAAGATTCGTAAAACGATCACAAAAAATTGGAACATCATCAAAAGTATTGACCCTGAAATTGATGTACCCTTATTTGCATATAAAAGAGCAAAAAACTTAAAAGATCATTTGGTCAGGTCATCCACTGAAACAACCTCTCAGAAAAGTAGTACGCTTGAATCATCCTGGAACCTTCCCCCATTCTTGGTCATCACCCATGTGGCAACTGTGTGATCTGCCCACTAACTTGTAAAACAACTAATTTTAAACATGGCAACTGTGATCATAAACTTGATTTCTTTTCAAATTGCAATACACGAAATGTCGTGTATTGCATCTGGTGTCCGTGCGGACTACTCTATATCGGGCAAACTCAACAACTGATAAAAGCCAGAATAGGGCAACATCGTAGCCGCATAAGAAAATCTGTTCTGACAGCGCCTCTTGTTGCCCACTTCAAAGAATTCAATCACTCTGCAGATGAAATGAGGTGGCAAGTTGTAGATATTGCAACACTACCGGAGAGAGGTGGTGACATTGCTCAAATATTACAACGCCGAGAATGTCACTGGATTGATAAAATCAATTCAATAAATGAAGGGTTGAACTCTGCTGATGAATGGAGGGGTTTTGTCTCTACCTTGACTTAAAACGTGCATGTCAATAACATTCACTATGTTCCTGTAAATTTCGAATGAGTTACGCTGTATATTACACTGATGAGATTTCCATCTGTATGCTTTTGATGGCTCTATATCAACCTTAAGATCATGTCTCTTCTACATAATAGATAATGTATATATCACAAAAACATGTGTACATTGTTGTTGATATTCAGGGGTATGTAAAGCTCCATCCTTTATGTAAATATTGGTTTAACAACATTGTTCCAATACGTATTGTAAACTTGTATATTTGTGCAACATTGTGCTGTACCAATATGAGTTGATATTTTTAATGCGTATATATGTTGATACCACAATGGGATTCTACAGTGTATGTACATGCCTCTATTATATGATCACTCTATTATAATATGCAATTCTGATTGTCATCATACACATCGTGAAATTGGACCCGTAAATGACTCACATGAGTCCTATCGAGTCTTATAAAATTATACACTGTAACTGTATATATATGCGTAATATCGTACTAGATGAATTGGACAGTGCCCGTACATGCCCCCACTGTGACATAGCACCTAAGTGCAGTTCATAATTTCACGAACTCGAACTTGTATACAACATCCTCGAGTCCCTCCTCCATCGCGATTACGTAAGCACGTCACGCATCACGTTATAACCGTGATGACGTGAGATTGCCGAACACAAACTTTGTACCAAACAAACGATCGGAGGCAGCGATTGAGCTGGATCGAGAAAGCGCACAGGTATGAAGACGATCGCTACCATATACAATGACCGATTGGCATAATTTATAATCCTATTACCTTACTGAAATAGCGTTTCTTACCACAGGCAATTCCTGAATATCCTGCGCACTGACGGCATTGACCGCCAAAATTCAAATAGGACACGTTATCAGTTGTCATAGACAGTGGTAAGTCATGCGGCTGGATTAGTCTTAATGTGCCTTATACAATCTACATCTTCTTGTATGTGGCTAACCCTTTGCCTCTCTTTTTGCTCACTTCTCGACAGTGCCCGGCTGGGTTTACTGTAAGTAAATTTACTTTACTTTGTCACGCATGGGTTATATTCAAGAACACACCCCATTGCAAGGTAATCGTTTAATTTCTTCCCGTGAATACGTAATATTCATGGCGACTACACATAGAATTACATTCTCACATTATTTTCTTTGTAGACGTCCCTCACTGCCCAGTCCTGACGAGACCCTCACTCTAAGGGTCGAAACGCCGTTGACGCACTAGGAAACGAACCAGACTAACACAGTGCCTATGATTGTATAGCTGCTGTTTAACAATTGGTTGAAATAATTGCCTTGAGTCAAGTTTCCTTCTTTTGTAAATAGTCACAGCTGAAACCTGTATAGCTCACTCAACTGTACACACTTTTTGTTTCGCTCACAATATCACTTGGGACACATTGCACTCTGTATACTATCTGTATGTCGCAGCAAAATCATAGTACTATTTGTTTTTCATTTGAAATACAAAAAATGTTTTAAAACTGGTACGATTGTGTTTCTTTCTTTTTGCCACCCTCCCTCCAATGATTGGATTGCTATTAAGCCTGTTATGTTCATTAAGTAGCAGATAAGTAATATGCCACAGGAACCATTGTTTTACGGATAAACGCATTACCCTGGTTCCGTTGTGAGTAGGGTCTCCCTTGTTCTCTTTTTTCTGACATTAGTTTATGGCATGAAAATGTCCATACCATCATTCATGAAGCAAGACAAATCAAAGCTATTGACAGTGTGCACAGGCTAACTTGGATACTCATTACCTTTGACAATTTTACTCCACAGATCAGAAAGGGAGGCAGACAGTGAGAAATGTGTGGTTTAATAGAGGATCTACCAGAAAGAGTGTCACCAAGGGAAAGTAACTTGTCCTTTTGATAGATGCTTCTAACTGCAGATATCACTCTTTATGTATCAGTTACTACACAGTGTGGAACTGGGTCTGAGGAATGGATTTTACACCAGGAAGTCCTTCAGTAGCGAGAGGGTAAAGTGCCCCTCTATGCAGGCTTAAGAATCAATGTAGAAGTCATTTTGAAACTATTTAGAGGATAATTACCTGACTCAATGGGTTTTGGAAGGAAAGGCTCAAGCTTATTTGCACTGGAATAATCCCAGCTATGGAATTTCTCTTTAACAGTGTGTTGGACATGGCCCTTCTTATGGGAATTTACCCCCAAACTTTTAGCTTTTTCCTCCTAGTCTTTGGCGACTCTCATCGCATGACCATAGAAATGTGGGCACCTTCCCCCTGTACTGCAGAGGTAAGGTGCACACGCCCACCTCACTCGCATTGGGCAGGGGGTGCATACATGATGGACTCAGGTGCTATACCTCTGTTCGCCCAACAGACACACCATATATAAAGGGCAGTAACGGTACTGGCTAATTTCGTTGCGGAGGTGTCAGCAGAGAGTGATAGGACGAGCTTTGTGCTGTCAGTGTAGGAGATGATGTTGATGTTGTGCGATCTGACTGTGACTGCGAGTGAAGTCATGTAGAGTGGAGAGGTGTGGTGCAGCGGCCAGGGCAGCTGAGTTCGGAGCATAGGGCTCACGGTTTGATCCCCGGCTCGGGCAGCAGCTCAGCTCAGCACCATGTGACTCTAAGCAATAGCTCACTTAATTTTCACAATGGCCCCCAGCGCCTTGAGAACCGTAAGGGTGAATAGTTTGCGCTTTACAAATACAGATTTACATTTTTTTTTATGTTGAAGAGTGTTGGATGAGGGATGAGCCTTGGGGAACGCCGCAGATGTTGTGCTTGGCTTGTGAAGTGAAGGGAGAGAGGTGGACTTTCTGGGTGCATCCTGTGAGAAAGAACACACCATATTATTGTCACAGCAGGTGTCATCACACCCCACACCTCTTACAATTTAATTATGTGGAATATTAAGAGGCTAGGAAATTTGTGCAAGTGCCATTGCATTCGTTATTATTTGGTGAGATGCAGCGCACAAATTGCCATATTACAGGAAACACACCTTATGGGGTGGGAGGGGCGCCAACTATGTTCCCCCTGGAAAGGCAAGCTATTTTACATCAACTCTTCGGCATATTCCGAGGGAGTTCTGATATGGGTTTTAACAGGAGTGCTGTTTTGCCCGCAATGGCAGTGGACGGACCCTGAAGGGCGATACGTGTTTATGAGTGGGAGACTAAATGACTTCCCGATCCACATTCTTGGACTTTACTCCCCTAACAAAGGACAGGCAAAGCACATGCACTCCTTAAACAAACTAATGAAGCTGGCCTTAGATGAACCTTTGGTGGTGGGGTGAGATTTTAACTGTGTGTTGAATACTCACCCTCCCCTACCTGGAGCATCAGCACTTGAAGTCACCAAACAAGTAATTGACTGGATCAAAAACTTGTGATTATTGTACACATGGAGGCAGGCACACTCATTGCTCCGGGAATAATCTCATTATTCCCACATTCAGGCTTTTCACACTAGAATAGACCTGTTCATAACTTCCCAGCGACTTGCGGGGATGGAACATAACAGAATAATTGACAATTACCTACTCTGATGTAGTGAGCAATTGTCTTTTCTGTGAATATTGCTCACTACATGTATATAAAATATTAGCAATATCCTGAATCAATTATAACTGTAAAAATATATATGATACAAACCAAAAAGAGAAAAAAATAGAAATAAAACTGACTATATTTTTATACAAATGATATTCTCTGATATTTATTATTGTCGTTTGATATTGTGATGTACACTACATTGTTCTAAAGTTCTACCCCATAGGAGATGGCATATAATATAACATTTGTTTACTACAGCTTTCTTTCTCAAATGATTGTTATACCCTACTTGTAGTGAACAAATCATCAGTAGGGGTCCCCTATTTTTTCCAAAAGTGGTATACCTCTGACCACATTAACTCCTGAGAGCAGTCTGCAAATGGAGGGCCCGATCATGGAGCATGAGACAGCCCTGGCAATCAAACAGTTGGCAACAGGCGAAATGCCCTGCAACAACGGACTTCCCTTGGAATTCGTTTTCAGGTGAACCTCCTTAAGCATTTGGCTCGGTTTTAGCAGTGGCTTGCATAGACGGACAGCTGCCACCATTCTACTGGGAAGCCCTCATAGAGATACATTCCAAAGAAGGGGCAAACGATTTGGACAGAGGCCCATATTGAGTGAGCCCCGTCCCTTCTCAATCTGGACTGTGAAATCCCGGAGAAAATCATCGGATTCCGCAAACACTCTTGTTTATCTTCTTTGATACATTTGAACCGATGCGGATTCGTCTCAAAGAGGAGTATTTCCTTGAATATTAGGCACCTCTTTCACATATTAGACTCGCTACCGGAGAATACTCCTGGGGCCTTGGTGGCCTCGGTGGAGAAGGAGAAGGCCTTTGACAGCCTCTCCTGGTCTTACTTATTCGCGGTCCTCCACGACATGGGGTTTGGGGAGGAGTTGTCCTGTATGCAGCACCAATGTCATGGGTGAGAGTTGGATGGGACTATTCGGTGCACTGCTCGGGTTTAAAGGGGCAACCAACAGAGCTGCCCGCTGTTGCCACTACTGTTTGTACGTGCCAAGTGAAACCCTGGCATGCAGACTGCAGGCACTGAGCGATGAGCAAGTACTGGGAGTGGCGAGCCAGGAACATGTAATATCCTTATACATGGGCAACTGGACAACGGAGAAACAGTGGCCCTCATCCTACTCGACCTCTCCGCCGCCTTCGACACAGTCTGTCACAGCACCCTCATACAACGCCTCAGCAACATCGGCATACAAGGAAAAGCCTTGGACTGGATCATCTCATTCCTCGCCGGGAGAACCCAGAGAGTCCGACTTTCCCCATTCAAATCAGAGGCCACCGAAGTCATCTGCGGAGTACCACAAGGATCATCACTCAGTCCCACCCTCTTCAACGTTTACATGAGTCCACTCGCATCCATCGCGCATCAACACAACCTTAACATCATCTCCTACGCTGACGACACCCAACTGATCCTTTCCCTCACCAAAGACCCTAACACCGCCAAAACTAATCTTCACGAAGGCATGAAAGAAGTAGCCGAATGGATGAAAAACAGCTGCCTTAAACTTAACTCAGACAAAACGGAGGTCCTCATCCTAGGATCATCCCCCTCTGCCTGGGACGACTCATGGTGGCGATCGGCTCTGGGCACAGCACCCATACCCACAGACCACGCACGTAACCTTGGCTTCATCCTAGACTCCTCACTCTCGATGACCAGACAAGTCAACGCCGTCTCGTCCTCCTGCTTCAACATACTTCGTATGCTCAAAAAAATCTTCCGTTGGATCCCCTCCGAGACAAGAAAGACTGTCACCCACGCACTAGTCACTAGCCGACTAGACTATGGAAACACCCTCTACGCCGGAATCACAGCCAAATTACAGAAAAAACTCCAACGCATCCAAAATGCATCAGCCAGACTCATTTTAGACATCCCTCGCCAAGATCACATTACCGGTCACCTGAAAGACCTCCACTGGCTTCCCGTCAACAAGAGAATAACGTTCCGTCTCCTCACCCACTCACACAAGGCCCTCTACAAACTAGGACCCGAATGCCTCAACACCCGACTGTCCTTCTACACACCCACCCGCCAACTAAGATCCTCCAATCAAGCCCTCGCCGCAGCTCCACGCATCCAAAGATCCACCATGGGAGGAAGATCCTTCTCCTACTTGGCGGCCAAGACCTGGAACTCACTCCCCACTCACCTCCGCCTTACACAGAACCACATCGCCTTCAGAAAGGAACTTAAAACCTGGCTATTCGATAAATAATTGAACCCCCTCCCCAAGCGCCTTGAGACCCTCTGGGTGAGTAGTGCGCTATATAAATTCCTGAACTTGAACTTGAACTATTTACTTGAATGATGTCAATAAGGGTCTGACGCCAATTATGAGACTCTTAGACTCCTTTACTACACCCTTGGGACTCTGTGTAAACACACAGAAGTCTTGCGCTTTTACCTTATTGGACAGGTTGTGACCTAACCCGGTTTCAGTTGCCAGGCACACCTTCAAATATCTGAGTATCAATGTCTACAGTGACCCAAAAGATGTCCGCTGGGGCAACCTGGATAGGGTGGCTGCCTCGCTTCACTCATCGCCAAGGTTCTGGCAGAGACTCCAGCTGTTGCACATCAGCCCCGGCGCACCGGCGAAGATGGTGGTCTTGTCGTGGGTTTTGTATGTGTTTGGCAACTTCCCTCTGCTGCTGTCTTGTGCATTGTTTTGTGGTTTAAATGAGTGGCTCTCTGACTTGATCTGGCATTGAATGGCTATGGAGAAACTGCTCTTACCCATAGCCAAAGGAGGTCTGGGTGTCCTGTACTAAGAGTTGTACTATTTAGCTATGCAGCTGCGGTGTCTAATGACGTGGCTTGCTCTTAAAATTTTGCCTAAAGAAAGGTACCTCTAGCCTACCACCGTTTTGGCGAGGATACTCTGAGACACCCTGAGGATAGCCCCCCACACTGGGCAAGGATAGCCCCCCACACTGGGCAACTGCCAAACGCTGCTCAAGGTAGTTTAGAATTGCTGGTCCAGCTACATCCACGACCCATGTGGTGGGTCTGCATACTCAGCTCCCTTAGCAGATTTGGAGTGTTGAGACATCGACGCACCTTTCGCAGTGGTGGAGTGCCTGTATTGTGACCCTGGGTCGGTTGTTCACAGGGGACGCAACCTTTCTTTTGTGGATCTCAATGAGGCGCAGAAGGTCCTGGTAGGGCAGTTCTTGATTTAAGCGACACTTAACAGAGTGTGGGGAAACCTGTGAAAGGAACCTGACACTGACCAAGGGTTACACATGTTGTTGACGGGGAGTTCCATGATGCATAGTATTATCAATATGTACAAGGAAAAAGAAAGAAGGACCAACTCAGCCTGAACCAAGACACTGATGGAGTCAAGACTAAAACAATTGTCAGAAGTGGCCTGTCCTAATGGACTGAGGGGCCACGCCTTCTCACCTTTTGGCCACCATAAAGAGTGTCTGTCAGGCTGAGCAAAGGTCAGCCTGGCAGACACTCTTTATTTTCAGGTCAAGCAGTCAGAAACTAGACATGTGCTAAATACTCTGGTTTCGAGCTGCTTGAGCTGAACTTTGGCGAGCTGAAGAAGTCACAGCTGCTGTGGGCGTGACTTCTTCAGCCTGGCAAAGCACTTCAAGGCCCTCCTCCTACCTGGGCTCTTCAGTTCTAAGCCCTGAACTGCCCAGGGCTGAGTGTCAATCACTGACACCTCGTCACGGAGTCTGATGGGGTCAGCAGTCTCACTGATCCCATCCCACTCTGTGACGAGTTGAGGGACCGCTGCCTTCCCTCAGTTGCTGACTTTATGTCAGCCAATGAGGGAAGGCAGCAGTTCCAACCCTCCTGTGATCTCTGAGGCAGAGCTGAGCAGCTAAGTATGATTTTATTTTTGTTTGGTGTGTGTGTGTGCGCGTGTGTGTGTGTGTGTGTGTGTGTGTGTGTGTTTATGTGACAGTTTGTGCCTCGTCCACTCCTCTCCCTGATAAAAGTACAGGCCGCCATTGCAATTGGACCTTACAGATGAAGATTGGCATCAGGTTGTCTGCAACTTGTCATTAGACATAGCCTAACGTTTGGCCTTTAACTTTGAATCACAATAAGTGTGAAGATAAATATAGAATCGTTTTGGCAGGACACGTTTGCCAGTCTCTAGCCTGAAAATTAATGTTCTTATCAATGCCCGTTCCACCAAATCCATATCTTCAGACATGTGAGCATCAAAACGATGACATGACTTAAATGATAAACTTCTCCCGATTAGAACCAACCAGCAGTTGACACATTGACAGCTATCACATATTGGGTGCATTCGCCTTACAAAAACATGATACTGCTGAGATTCTGTTCCTATTTTCCATCATCCTTTGTTACTTAGACCCTCAATCCTTTCTGAAAATAAATGAGATGGTTAAGCACTTTATGTGGATCAAGAAACTGTTGCAAATCAGTTTAAAAAACTGCCTTGTGCTTGATATGAATAAATGAAAAATGTGTATTTTTTAGCGTATTGATCTAATGAGAGCACATCACACTTAATTTAGCAGAGCTGTTATCATGCTGCTGCTTTATGTGGCTTGGATCAGAGATAACAGGGCTCAAATGTTGGCCCTGGAGGGAACTCCATTATTCAGCCACTGTCTCTCTACTAAAAAACAACCCTGTTCATTATTTTTGTATTCTTGTATACCTTGGAGTTATCTGGTGGAACTGTTGTCCTTTTATATCCTCAGTCTACACTCAGGGAATCAGTCCAAAATGTTCTTTGGGGTTTATGCTGGTTATAATCTGCTATTATATGGCTCTAAAGTGGCGTGCAGCATCAGAGTTCATCTGGCTGGTATTCTTGGCACAGTAAATCAAATCCACAAGGCTCTGCTAGGGAAATCCAACAGGCAATGTCGCAACTTCTACCGCTAGCTCCGCCAGACACAGGCAACAGAAATTTGCATTTGGGGACAACAAGGAGAGCTGCATAGAGCATCTGAGAGCTCTAGAAAAGAAGTAGACCTAGGGTGACTCTGGCCAATCAAGCGATGGCAGAGTCCAAGCTGAACCCAATCTCTTCCTATACGCCAAAAATGGCCTGGTACCAAGCAACTCTTCTTTCCTTCTAGAGTTATCATCCTTGGGTTCCTAAGCCTCCCAACTGTTTCTCACTCTCACTGTTTCATACCTCTCTGTTGAGGCTGTGTGGTCCTGCATGTCACTTGCTTCTGGCACTTGTGACAAGCAGTCTACACTGCTATAACTGGGAGAATCAAGGAACAAACAAGCCTGGTTGCAGGCAAATATGTGGCTCTATGTAATGCCTTCTTAAATGATGAACCAGGCAAATGTGGTTCAGGACACTGTCTCCTCTCTCACTCTTTCGCCCTCTCTCTCTCTCTAATTCAGTTTTAGCAAAGGAAAATCATATGCAGGACCACTGGAGTTATGCGATTCTGTGGCTGCGCCTTTGTTCGCATAATTAAGGTTTTGCTCCATTTACCACATAATTCATTACCTGCTGCATACTCTGTAGAATGTAACAAATAGTGTCCAGCTCACACAGATCAAAAGTTACTAAAAACATGTCGATATGTGTTCATGCACGTTCGAACACCCTTCGCAAAGGATAACTGGTCATCTTTCAGTTGCTTACTTCTGTATTTAGTTGTTAAATTGGTGCTAAATGAAGTGAAATCTTTGCCTAGACAGTATTATCATATGTAAAACTTACAAAAAAATGAAGTCATACTATCAAAAAATTTGCTGCATTATGCCACATAATTTGCATTTCCTTGATGCATAATTTAATCAACCCTGCAGCATAATTCCAGTGGCCCTGATCATATGGCATTACATTAAATGACTGAGGGCTTCTGTATCCATTGGATACAGCAATCTAATCAAAATGTCGGTTTCTCAACTTATTCTTGTTTTACTTTTAAACGCAAATTTCATAGAGTGAAAATGTGCTTAGTGCAGCAGCTGAAATTCTCTTAGCATATCTGCCAATTGTTAAAGAAGAACAATCTGAGTAGGATTGTACTGCACTGGTGGTATATTTTATTGCTTTTAGTAGTACATGTACAAAATATTTGTGTTTGTTATTCGTGGTGAGATTATGGTATCTATTGTACTACCGAGAGGCTATACTAGAGCATTCCCTATTACTTCAGTACTACATAAGGTGCCCCCGGGGCGCAACAGGGATTTGTGCACGCTTTGCGTGCCCAAGGGGCACTTTGGTATTATAGAAGTGGCCACAGACGCTTCTATGGCCCATTCTGTAATACTGATAGTGCTGGCACACATAAAGCATTAGCGCTATCTGCAGGGGGCATTCCCTCATTTGCATGGGGCGTGCTCCATGCAAATGAGGGAATACCTTTGCCTATGCGCCGGCACCGTAATACAGATGCGGTGCAGAGACAAAAAAGCCCTCAGGAGGCGAACTGACAGTGCGCCATCTAAAAGATGGTGCACTGTCAGTGTGCCCCCTGATGGCAGCCCTCTGGAGGTGGGATGGGGTTCCATGGGCTCCCCCAGACATCCCCTTGGAGGCAGGTGCAGTCACTGACTGCACCCGCCTGCAAGGTGATCTTTAATCTCTTCAAAAGTGCAGCCAGGTTGCCGTCTGTATTGTGAAAACACGGAGCGGCTACAAAGCAGTCGCTCCATTTTTCACAAGAATTAGCTGCACTGTGGGTAGCCAGGGCCGGACTGGGAACCAAAACCGGCCCTGACAAACTGTTCGGCCGGCTCCCTGGGGGAGAGGGGGTGCGGCCTAGCTGTTTGCTACGGCCGGTTTCGGCTGATTTTGTTACAGGGGTGCCAATATTGCCGGCCTGCAGTAACAAAAACGGCCCTCAGGGGCCTAAAACTGGCCCCCATCCTGGCGACCCACTGCAGATATGCCAGGTGCCCGCTATGGCTAGTCCAGCCATAGGGGCAGCGTATTCATTGTAATAGGGAGCCTTTTTGCTGTTTTTGCCGAGCGCACCTTTTTAAATGTGCGCTTGGCGCAAACAATGAAAATGCGCATTTACCGTAATACGGGCCTGGTTGCTTATCTGGGAACTGTCTTGTGTGCAACACCTACTTTACTCTCCAGAGAGACCAGGACAGTTTTTGTTACACATCTTTCCCAGTCCAGCCTAGGTAGTGTACATAGATTGTAGCACACACATTGTTAAAATAGAACCTCCGCTTCTGGCCCACTGGTGAATGCATTGCCTCCAGAGGGTGTATTGTGTTTGCAACATTGGGAATTGGGTAAGACTGTTGTTCTCTTATGCTCACTTCTTTTCTGTTCTCAGGGGAAGGCTGCATCGCTCTACGAGTGCATGCGACCGAATCACTTGTCGCATTTTCCAGCCCACTCACTCATCACGGAGAGCTGACCGGCCACTTCCATGGTGATATAAAGCTCCAGACCTCACATGGACAGCAGAGGGAGAAGCTGTACGGTAAGATGGGACATGGAAGTGTTGCAGATTTTATATGTGTTAGTATTCTGTCCTTTTCATAAAAGTGGGAAATCCTGACTAGATGTAATACAATGCACTGGAACAAGGCTACATGTAACACCACTCACTGGTACAGGACTAATAGTAAAGCCATGGATGGACTACAAGAGATGCAACTTAAGATCACCTCAAAGAGACGCATTGGAACCCAACTAAGACTAAAGCCAAGCCTAGTACAGGGCAGTAATGCACTCTCCGTACAAGGCGGTAAGGAAAGCTGGCAATGGGTCAACACTAAAGAGAAAAGAATGCACTGGGAATGGAAAGTTAGTAAAGTTCTGTACTCTCACGACAGCGAGCAAAGCCAGTCAGTGGCCATGACTATATGTAAAGCCATGGACTACAATAGGTGTACAGCAATGCATTCAAATATGACTACAAGTAAGGCGATTTGTGAGATGACGACTATGTGTAGGCACATCCATTGGTCGAATACTACAATTAAAGACATGCAGTGGCAGGACAAGAACAGTAGACAGGCATGACTACAAATACAAGCTCCCCTCTTCTTGGCGTCCTGCTTAATTGCTGCTTGCAGCACCTGCGTCATCTACGAGATCAGAACATAATTTATTTTAAGACATATTCTGGTTATACACAACTCTAAAGTCATCTTGAGAACAATTCTAGTTGCCACCACAATAACATCGTCAGTGGCTGAGACCACTGCCTGACACAGAGCTTTATTTGCTTCAACAGAGCAACTATATAGATTCTAATCTTAGGAGATCATGACACCTCCTCTCTGCTCATTTGAATAGCCCTGTGGTTTTGGACTGCCCCATCCGCAACCTAGTCAAAAATCTTTGGAACTTCTTGTCCTTTCAAATCAACACTGTGGTGGAGAGATTCAAAATGTGACCCTCTGTCTAAAAATATTCCCTCTCCTGAAGATGCCTTATGGAGCTGTACTTAAAAGGTCTCTCATTCTCAGATAGGTACACTATTGTAACATGCTTTGCACAGGCCTGTGAAGGAACAGCAACACTGCAGAGGCTTCAGAAACAAGCTGCAAAGAAATGGCTAAATATGTGTACATTTGAACATATCACACTGTCTCTGAAAGCTCTCTACAAAGGCCCAACATGCTGGCTTTACACTGTGTCCTACTAAGAACCTTCAGTCATCATCACTGCCTCATCAGAAACAAGAGACTGATCTCTGAAGTAATGGGTGGAAAATGTCTGGCATGCTTTGTAGTGCCAAGAATAATTATCTTGTTTCAGACTCTATATCAAAACATACAACTTGCCTAAGTATCCTCAGTTGAAGAAGGTCATAAAGAGAGGATCTACCACCTGCTCCAATTGCTTGGCTATTAACGCTTCTGTGTTTGTTTTGGCACCTTATTATTCTGTGCATTCTAGCTCACCAAATTTATCAGAATATGGTAACCAATACTTTATAAAGCGCCTAAATAAGTGTATACCTAAACGATGCACTAGCAGAGGGGTGAGATTAAAGTGATGCACTGGTACAAGCCATACATAAAGAGCAGCACTGGGTACATGGCAGCAAGTACATTTGTCCTGCCCAAAATCACGCAATGGGGCTGGACTGTGAGTAGAAACATGTGTCATGCACAACTACAAGCAAAGTTATGTACAGTGCAAGTAAAAACTTAGAAGTTACTACAACTAAGGTCATGCTCTGAGTGAGGACTACTCTGCAATGGGGCATGATTGTATTGTATTGTATCATTCACTTGTAAAGTGCACTGTCGCCCAAAGGGTATTCTGGTGCTACTGAACATGTGCTCAGGTCGGCCGTAGAGGACAAAACGGCCCTGGGTAGACTGATCAAGGTGAGCCGATAGATTTCATTCAGTTTCATTCATTTCAGTTTTGAATCTTTTCCTAAAAGGTACTTAGGAAACTCGAGCAGCAGTGCGTTACAGTAGACAAGTCAACTCAAAATAACGCTTCTAACTACCAGTGCTCTGGCCTGTGATGGTAACATTGGTAGGATCTTTCGGAGCGCCTTGATGAGAGCAAAGCAGCACCCAGCAGTTTTGTTTATCTGGGTTTCAAGGCTCAATTTATCATCGAATATGACTCCTAGGTTATGCACCGTCTCTGAAGGACTCAGAGGAGTATCAGTCGATATAGGCCAGACGTCATCTGGTAGTTGACGGGGAACTTTACCTGCTGCACAGCACAAGATCTCTGTCTTGTCTGCGTTAAATTGAAGAGAGTTTTCTTTCAGACAGCCAGAGGCATCCTTCATACAGGTGCGAAAATCTTCCAATGAGGTGAAATGGTCTCCCTCCAATGACAGAATGAGCTGCGCGTCATCAGCATAATTAATAAGGCTAATGTTATGAGCCTTAATGTCAGTCAACAGTGGTCTCAAAAAGACATGCACTTGTGTAAGATTTAGCTGTAAAGGCATGGCTTTGGCCCAGTATTACAAGAATAGGCCTGCATTTCACTCTACCTGAAACTCTCATCTGCTCACAAAACTCCACGCAAAAACCTGCCCCAGTCTCTTACAGCACCAACCTAAAGTCCAATTCAATCAAGGCAAAATACCTCATGGTCAAACATCACAGATTCGAGTCTTGCGGTTTGGCCTGACCCTCCACGGCTTCAACCCTCAGCTGGCACCCAAAGCAAAATCACTTGCATTAACCCTTGACACAGACGTCTACCTAAAAGAACACCACCAACAAAACAAAGCCAGCATGGTACCATCTGTACATCCCTACCTGGAACTGGCTTCAGAACAATAGGTCAAGGAATTGTATTCTCCCATCTGGAGGAATTCAACACTCTGCTCAACGACCCCCTACCCCTGTCACAACTTTGACTCTCCCTGAAGGGCATTGTGGACTGAGCATCACATTCTATCAAAGTCCTAAAGCAATTTGCCCACTTCCCCCAACACTAACAAACAGCATTGCCTTCCTCCCCAAGTCTGTATGTTCTGCAGTACCAGTTGCATCTCTTACAAGGCCACCAGAATTGTACCCCTGCATACCTAGCCCAGAAAGTATCACCTCAAGCGGCTAGCCCCACACATGGTGCCAGGACATCACCAGATGTGAAACATAGAAAGGCAAATAAGCTAAGCCCAAAAAGCAGACCTTCTCTATCTACTCCCTGTGGCCTGGAAGACTATCTCCAGCCACATCAGAACTGCTCCTACCCTTCAGCTATTCAGAAAGAACTGAAGATCCACCTCTATAGAGAACACAACCCCTCTACAGGTTATAAACCACCCCACAAGCCCCCACCAAATTCTCTCTCTCATTACAAACAATTATGAATAATAGTTCAGCCTGTTTCTGCTATTTAGCACTAATATCTTTGCATACATACACACACGCTTGATTTGACAGGGCAGCAATATAAGAAATTATTTGTTTCAGGACCAGCGACATAGCTCAATAGGTTTGCACTCACTACTGACAACTGAGTTACAAGTTTGAATATTGGAAAGACTGTCTCCATCCTGCTAAGGCTAATGAACTGAGCACCATTAATATGGGTAATAATAGCAACTGTTATTTACAGAGCATATATACAGTATGAAGCATTGTATACAAATAAAGCAATTCATTGCAGTGGGATGATAAGTAAATCAGAATACAGATGTTCTACTAGAAGGAAGGAAACGTGAAGGGGCAGGTCTGAAAGTAAACGAGTTCACTCATTGGTTTGCAAGCAGAGGAAGCCTCTGAACAGAATTACATATGCAGCAAAACACAAGGGTTGACTGCAATTGATTGAAAGCGCTGGTCTATGACTACAATTAAAGTAATATGATAGGTAATTAATGTAGGGAATGCCATCCACCTTGCTAAGACTACAACCAGACCTCTGCATTTGTGATTGGAACATGGAAAGGAAGCCCTGTAGCTGTTAAGTCAATGTGTCAAATGCAGTCACTCTCACAACATCCAGCCCAATTACTGACCCATTTTCTTGACTGTCCCATGTTTCTGTCTTTGTGATAGAAATAGGTGGTGAACAATTCTTGTGCATTCTATTTTTTTAATATTCTTTTTATTGAGTTTCCCAACAACATATAAAAATAAAAAGTTACAGTATTGCACTAAACAATGTCATCATCTAGTAAGTCTGATATTCCTGGATCCACCAGGTATTTGTATGAAAAGGTCATTCGTCAGTTCCGGAACATCCCCTTCCCTCACCCAGAATTCCCTCCCTTCTGGTGCGTTCTCGCAGTCTCTGCCTGCCTTGCCCCCCTTATGTTTCTTCTTGTTTTATGTCATCGACAGCCCCTTTCCATGTGCCCATATCTTTTCGGATTAATGCGGATACCATCTAGCTCGGTAGTCCACATCCTCTGCTCTCATGTACCAGTTCATGTGTGAGGCCCATTTTTACACAGTGGGTATCTTTACACCTCCCCAGTATTGCACTATATCTCTCCTTGCCATCATTACTGCCACATTGCAAAAGAGAAGTGTGTACCTACCCAATATCTGCTTCCCCCAGACGCCCATTGTCACCAGTTATGAGTGAGGGTTAGGGAGCAGTCCATAACCGACGAGATCCTGCCTCTCACAGACCTACCAACTCACTGGGTTTCATAGGATTTTGTCTCTCTTCACAGAGTCACCCAGTGAGGAGCCAAGATCACACAGTGGGGTGAAAGACAGCTGGAAAGCACTGCACCAGCCGTTTCTAGGTGTTTTGCCGCCCTAGGCGAGAATTGAAAAATGCTGCCTTCTCCCTTTTTCTCCTAATTTGCTCAATTGTTTCACTGTTTGATTTAAAATTAAAAATGTTTTCCCCCTTTTGTCACCGCCTAGTCTTGCCTAATGGTAGAAACGGCACAGAGCAGCTTTCTAGCTCTTTTTTGGAGGCTGTTAGCAGCTGATTCCTATTGAGGGGTGTGAAAACACACCAGGACATCACAATAGCCTCTGCACCCCTTTATGTTTTTTTGGTTGGGAAGGGGATGGGGGGTTTGTGGAGGTCAGAGTGCCTCTTAGATACCTCTAGACACGAGGGTCTACCCTCTCCTCACACAAGGAATACTTGTTTTCGTAGGTTGGCAGGTCTCCTCTCACATTCTCCCAATCACCCCATATTGTCGGCACTCCCACAAGATGTGGGTCAGGAGCCCTGATGTCCATATCCACTGAGGCAGCGGTCACTAACTGTTTTCCTCATCTTGTAGTGGCGAGTTCTTGTCTAGTACGCCCTATGGAAAATTTTCAGCTGTACCAGCCGCAATCCCGTCTGCGTAGCCACCTCCCGGGGGTACCTGCAGGCCTCCCCAGGGGTCATCTTCGAGTCTTCCCAAGCCATTCTCCCATTTACTTTGTAAGGCGTCCAGAGGTAGCAAGCTTTTCATGAGCAAAGATTCATAGGTTTGTGAGACTTTGTGCTTGTGTAACGGGGCCCCCGTGAGTGGCACTCCAGAGGCGTTTCTTCCTCAATATCACAGAGGAGGTCCCCATAGCCCAGTAAGATATGTTTTACCTTCTGATGCTGGAAATATTGACTCCCCCTCCGATCAAATTGTACTTGGAGTTTGAGAAACGGAATCATCTTGCCCTCCTTCCAGACGTCTACCACTTTCGAGATGCACAGCAAGTTCCACTTTGTGTGGCCCTCTAAGTTCTTCAGTTGTGCCAGCTGGCCCCTCCAACCCAATGCCCTCATCACTTTCTACCATGTCATTACCAACACTGCAGTTGGGTCTGCTGTAGATTTCTCTTGTCCGCCATATACAGCCAACTGGGGTATCCCTCGGGATCCATTGCTCTCCTATCCATGTATGTCAATAACTCCTTCTGTATTGTAAATGCCCAATATCTGATTACCTTCCACTGGGCTGCCAATAATACAGTTTCAGAAATCAGGAGGGCCACCACCCCGTCAGCTGGTTTCCACGTCAAAGCAGAGGGCAATCCTCAATAGGCTACCGTCCCATGTCAACAACCTGGTCACCATGTCTACATCCATGAAGAACTTATCCAGGACTGTGTAAGGGTTTTTCTTCAGTATGTATAAAAATTTGGGGAGATAAATAATTTTGTATTGGGCCGCGCAGCCTAGCTCAGAGACAGGAAGTTTCCTCTAGTCAGTCACTGTCCCCTTATAGTCTTCCGGGATACACTCCAGGTTTTTCCGGAACAACGTTTTTCCATTAGTGACAAAAATGTCTAGGTACCTAAAGCCCTAGCTTAGGGGGCTCCTCAATCCACTAGGCAAGGGTCCAATCTATCAGATTGTACGCAATGGGTTTATTCCAACTGAAACAGATCTCGTCATGCGCACCTAACATCTACAGGATGTCGAGAATACATGGGATCGACCCTCTGGATCAGCCAAGTACAGCAGGCCACCGTCCGAATAAAGCAAAATTACTTCCTCCCACTCCAGGTCCGATTTCAAGCCCCGAATTAAGGCATCTCCTAGGACCCAGGTCCCCAGTGGCTCTATAGCAACTGTAAACAAAAGCATTGATAGTGTGACCCCCTGCAATGTGCTTCTACCAAGCCTGAATTGACTTGAGAGTGCCCAATTAACCCGCACTCAGGCTAGAAGCTCTCAGTACAGCAGACCAACCCATCCCAAAAACAACAGTCCAAAGCCCATCTTCCACAGGACTGTCATCCAATGTGGCCACTTCACTGAAGCGGGCGCATTTTTGCAGGCATTGCAGGTACCCCTATGTGGTTCTTGCAGCCAAGACATCCAAACAGGCATCGCAAGTTGTGTCTAGTCACTCTGTATGCAAAAAAGAACAGATAATGGCCTGCTGAACAATGCAAACATTCACCCCAGTCAACAGATCTGGGTTTAATCCATCATTTGGACTGGGGGTGAATGTTTGCATTGTTCAGCATTCCGTCCATCATTTGTTCCTTTTGCTTTTGTACCCTAAGTGGGAAGGGTATGCCTAGACGTAGGTCCCATGCTCACTGTGTCACTGGGTTCAAGCTAGCCTGGCTGATGAGGGGTGATGCCCCGAAACTAGTCTCAGAATGCTTGTTTCTGGTCTAGGGAGGACCTGGCTTGGCAGTTCGGGCTGGACTGTTCCCATGAGGAGCAGGGTCAAGACTGATTTGCATATGACTGGGTCCAAACTGGGGTGGCGTTGTGACAAAAGAACGTTGGATTGATACCAGATCTTTGGGACTTGGGGTGAATGTTTGCATTGTTCAGCAATCCGTCCATCCTTTGTTCCTTTTGCTTTTGTCGCCCTAAGTGGGAAGGGTATGCCCAGGCATGGGTTCTGTGCTCACTGTGCCACTGGATTGAAGCTAGCCTGGCTGATATGGGGTGATGCCACAAAACCAGTCCCAGGATGCTTGGTTTTGGTCCAGGGAGGACATGGCTTTGCAGCTTGGGCTGGACTGCTCCAATGAGGAGCAGGACCAGGGCTAATTTGAATATGTCTGGGTCCAAACTGGGGTGGTGTTGTGACTAAGAACAATGGATTAAACCCAGATCTTTGTGACTGAGGGTGAATGTTTGCATTGTTTAACATTCCGTCCATCATTTGTTCCTTTTCCTTTAGTCTGTATGGCATAAAGCATTATTAATCAGAGCCTACAATAGTGTCTGTCACCCTCTGGACTCTGGTGGCCAATACCTTATTTGTTGCTAGGGTTAATAGGGAGATAGGCCTATATCACACTAAACCTTTCATTGCCTTCCCTCCCTTATGAATGAGGACGACATCTGCCTGCCTGGGGTCCCCAGACAAGATAACTTTTTTCATGGCCTCCCCGAACATAGCGGTCAGGGTTCGAGACTTCATTCAAACCCATGAGTTGAGTTATCACCTTGGAAATCTCCTTTCCCGTAATATCTGCCTTGAGTGCTCTACTTGCCTACACTCCCAGCCCGGGAACGGGTATATCCCTAATAAAACTCTCCATGCTAGTCTGCTTGTCTCCCAGTTTCAAGCTGTAAATGCCACCCAGGTAGTCTGCGTAGGCCTGTGCAATGTCTCCTGGGGTTTCAGCTGCAAACCCCTGAGGGCAATCACCCTCAATATCCACCTCTGACACTCCTCCTTTCTAGCCAGCCAGACTAGCCTGCCTTGTTTCCCAGTCCATACATCTTGCCCTGTTTGTTTATTTAAAGCATCCTTGCCTCCTGATGGCAGGATTCTGTATTCCTCGATTAATACCTCCAATCCCTGTGCCCATTCCCTAGTGGGCTGTGTCACATATTTGGCATTGACCTGCACCAACTTATCTTCCAATTCCCTGCATGTTTTCACTTTCTCCTGCCTTTTTGCTGTGACTCGGGCTATGAGCCCCCCTGTCCAAAGATTTTCTCAAAAAGTGCTCTGTGGCTTGCATTATCATACCACACATGCTCTTGTCTGCCAACTCTAAGGGGTCCAGTCTCCACCCTCTGTCTGATTGAGGTAACCTCATCTGGAATGTTGTCACTACAGGGCCATGGTCCAATATCCCCCTAGTAGGGTATTCCCTACCTCCAAAAACTCCCAACCGATGGTGTGGTACCAACGAATAATGTAACCTGGTCATGGAATTTGAGGGATAGAAGTACTGTCTCGTGTGGGGATTGTGTGTCCTCTACAGGTCATCCAGGTCTGTCGCATCCAAAAAGTCTCCACCTTCTGGTGTATTCCGGAACTAGTCAGTCGGTCAAGGTCACCTTGAAGTGTGAAATTGAGATCCCCCACCCCAACAGCAACAGGGCCTCAGGGGCTTTGGGTATCCAAATTCTGAGCTTCACTAGCCCCTCCCTCTGTAGCCGCAAGTGGAAGCACCGGGAGGCCACTGTCTGACCTATGTCATTCCAGCTGACAGTCATTACCATGTAGCTGCCCTACGAGTCCACCCAGGCGCTGGTAACCCGCAGAGGCAATGCTTTTCTGCACCAGAATACGCACTCTCACTGATCCCGTAGAGCAGCCCGCATGGGCCAAAATCCTGTATTGGCCTCGAGTGAAAAAGCCACAGTTCTTTCCCACCTGCTGTGTCTCCTGCAGCAGAATCATGTCAGGGTCGTGCCTGGGCCAAATATTTGGGCACTATTCACCCTTTCAGCTTGCTCCCCAGGTCTTCAGTGCCTTCCTGCATTTTGACTCAATAGAGATGCTGATGGATGCATTTTAATCTGTGCTGCTGGTCCTTTTCGTCCACTCAAAGATGGGGGCATAGCTAGCAATGGTGTAGCAGGTGCAGTGGCACCAAGGCCCGAGGGCGTTAAGGACCCTCTAATTTCCACACTCTGAGTATGAGTGAACACTTTTCTTGCTTGCACGAGGGCCCGTGTGCCATTGCTACGCCACTGCTCAGAGACCCTGGATTTCCATTTGGATACAAAAGGACACCATCCAATGGATGACAGCTGAACCATGGGTGTACAGCAGTGACTGGGGTCAAGAAAAACCTCGGCCTAGTCTCTTTTTTTTTTTTGTAAAACAATTTTTATTGCAGATTCCAATAGTCACATAACAGTGTATATACAATTTTGGTAGCGCGGGACCGTAGCATTCACAGTGTTATTAAGTAGTTTGTACACAGCCTTATAACCCGCATCCCGGAGGCCGGGTGGCGTCGATCTCGAGTAGTTCGTTCTCCCCATTACTCAGTGTTGGCATTGCCAGTGGTCAACCGCCATCTGCTTTTAACTTTTTCGAACAAACCCCCCCCTCCAGCATCCCAACAGTGTGCATTGCAATTCCTGATGTCGTCGGGGTGTTACACCTCCCCCCCCCCCTCACTCCCTTCCCCCCTCCCCTTCGGTGTTCCGTGGTGTCCGGTGCCTGCGTCCGGTAGTAGTGTATTGAAGTGTGTGGGCAAGCTATGAAGTGTAGAGTAAATCATGGAGTGTGTGTGCCCGTGGTAGGTGCTGGGATCGGCACCGCCGCCCCCTGGACCCCGGGGTCTACTATGTCCTCTTCTTCCTCACTCTCCACTGCATTGTCCCTGAGTGCTTGGACCAAGATTTCCCATGCCAGCGCCGTTTCCTGAGCTTTCTCATCGGACCCCCGACGTGCCAGTTGGTATCTGATTGTGCTTTCCGCTGCCGCCCATTTCTGAAACTCGGTCAGCCACTTCCGGTATGTCGGCGCCGCCTTTGACTTCCATCTCCTGGTAAGTTCCCTCTTTGCGATAAGTAATCCCATGTCTATGAATTTGCTCGTCAGTTTAGTTGTGCGTGTGTGTGGAAACCAATGTAAGATCGTAGTCGCACTGTCATATTGTAGGTCCCTGTCTGTGACTTCGTTCAGAGTGTCGCCCACTTCCCTCCAGAAGTCCTGTAGGTGCGGACAGCCCCTCAGCATGTGCAGTAAGTCTGCGCCTAATAGCGCACATCTGGGGCACGCTGCATCCTCGGCACCAAAGTACCGTGAGATTTTCTGCGGGGTAAGGTAGGCCCTATGGAGTATGTAGAGGTGTATTAACTGGAAGCGGGCGTTTCTGGTGCCCTTCCTGGCCCTCTGAACCAGTTGAGCCCACATCGTGTCCGGGATTTCCTTCTGCAGATCCGTCTCCCATTGGGTTTTTAGACGCGTCAGGGGCTGTAAATTAGCCTCGAGTAGTCTAGAGTACAGACATGTGACTGCCTTGATCGTCCCCGCAGCCATCATCGTGTATTGGCATGCAGGCGATGTTGGAGGTTCAAGCAGCCCTTCCCCCCAGTGCGCCTGGATCACGCGCACCACGGCCGCATGCAAAAGATAATCACCCCTCGGAAGGTCGTACTGCTCCTGCAAGGCCTGGTAAGGCATGAGCACCCCATCAGAGTATAGGTCCCCCACCACTTGCAGGCCAGCCTCCTCCCAGCCCTGGAGGTTCGACCAGTCACCGCCGTGTGGAAACGCTGTCAACATACCTAGGGGAATCTCAGGTGCATACGGATGACCAGGGCCTGTTCGCCTCTGCATGCGATTCCAACAGAGCCTCAGCGTCCGCTCCTCCTGGGATAATCCTCGGAGTATGAGTTTCTGTTGCAAGGTAATATACGCCAGTACGTGGCGGGGAGTACCAGCATCCCTCTCCTGTTCCGGGCCCCGGTATACCCTTGCTACCTCCTGCGTGAAAAACTGTAGCTGGGCAGCTAAATAATAGAGTTCAAAATCCGGAACCGCGAGGCCGCCCTCGTTCTTCGGGCGGGTCAGGGTCGCCAAAGCTATCCTCCGCCGACCAGCACCCCACAGAAAGGACACCATCTGAGATTTGAGGCGGCGAAAGACGCTTCCCGGTATCCACACTGGGAGAGTCCTAAAGAAATATAACAACCGCGGTAGGGCTATCATTTTAAGCAGGGATACCCGACCTGTCACGGACAGCGGAAGAGTGGCCCAAAAGGTCATATTTCCTTGTAACGTACGGATACAGCGGCCGACGTTGCCTTCCAGCAGGTCAGCGGGTTCATGGTAGACGTGTACCCCTAAATAAGGGAGGCAGTCCGGCTCCCAACGGAGCTTGGGGTGGGCCCAGGGACATCGCTCCGCTTTCCGGAGTGGGAAGAGGCATGTCTTTGCCCAATTCACTTTCAGGCCCGAGACCTCCCCGAATCGCGCCAAAAGGCGCTCCGCCCCCTCCACTGCCTCCCCTGCATTGTCCAGGAACAGCAGGAGGTCGTCTGCGTACAATGATATGTAGTGGTGGGCCTGCCAACCTCCAGCCCCTGGTAATAATCCCCTCTCCGGGCCAGCGCTGCCAACGGTTCCATCGCGAGGGCAAATAATAGGGGGGAGAGTGCACAACCCTGCCTAGTACCCTTATGCACTGCATAGGGATTCGATATCAGTGCTCCTATCCGCACCCTAGCTCCAACCGACGCATAGAGCACTTTCGTCCATCGCACATATCCCTCGCCTATACCAAAACTGTGCAGCACCTTATACAGGTAGCACCAATCCAGGCTGTCAAAGGCCTTTTCTATGTCGATCGCCATAACCATAGGGGCTCTGGCGAGCGGTGGGGGGTCCGCCACAAGCCTCAGCAACCTGCGGATATTGTGTGACGTGTTTCTGGTGGGTATAAAGCCCGACTGGTCCTTGTGGATCAGGTCCTGCATGTGGGTCACTAATCTGGCGGCTAGTATAGTACTCAGTATTTTATAGTCTGTCATCAGCATCGAAAAAGGTCGGTACGATGCCGGATCAGTGCCGTCCCTACGCGGTTTCAATAAGGGAACCATAATCGCCTCGCGCATCGAGCGGGGCAACTCCCCTTTCTCATTCGCCTCGTGGTATACGAGCTGAAGGCGCGGTGCTAGGATATCTATATATTTACTATAAAATTCCACTGGTAGGCCATCTACACCCGGTGTCTTGTTGCGCGCCATTCTCTTTATGGCCCCTCTAATCTCCGCCAGTTCAATCGGGCCCCCGAGGGCTTCTGCCTGTTCTTGCTCGAGGTGTGGCAGTTGGATCTCTGACAGCAAGGCGTCAGTCATCTCGGCTCGGTCCACTAGGTCTCTACCATACAGCCTTTCATAATATGTCGTGAAACAACGCAATATGTCCGGCTGGGAGTTGGATGAAGTTCCATCCGCATTCACCATGGATAGTATCGGAGCAGCGCCTCTGCTGGGGTTAGCCAGCCAGGCCAGGAGTGTCCCAGTTTTGTCCCCCTCAGCAAGCGCCTTCGTCAGGTACGTTTTGTAATCAAAACTACGGAGGCGTTCCACTTCCGTAGCCACTGCCTCTCGCGCTGCGCATACCCTGTCCTGCAAATCAGGGCGGTTGGGTCTCAGTTTCTCTACCGCTCGCAGGGTTCGCTCAGCCTTGTCCAGGTCATCCACTAGCGTCCGCCGCGCGCCCGCGAATTTTCCTATACAGTGCCCCCTCACCACTACCTTTAGTGCGTCCCATTCCACGGCCCTGGATGAGGCAGTTCCCTCGTTCTCCGCAAAGTATTGGGAGATCCTCTCCTCCAGCGCTCCGCTGAACGGTGGGTCATCTAGCGTGTCTGGACGAAGCCGCCATGTCGGGACCGGTGAGACCTCGTCCATCCAGGCCAGCGTGAGGAGCAGGGGGTTGTGGTCCGATATCGTTCGTGCTAGGTATTCCGTCCGGGCAACCGACAGTAATACCGAGGGGGAACACAGGAACGCGTCTATGCGGACATGAAGGTCGTGTATACCCGAGTAGAAGGAATAATCCCTCTCAGTCGGGTGCTGTGCGCGCCATGCGTCTGTCAGGTCCCACCGTCCCTGCCAAGTAGATCTGTGCTTCGCTAGTCTGTGTATCGGAGATGCCTGCAGTGGTGGATGCGATCTGTCTAAGGTGGTGTCCTCGATTGAGTTGAAGTCCCCCCCCATCAGTACCGGCCCAGTTAAATAGGATGCCAACAGCCTGGATAGCCTGGTGAAGTATGAGGCCTGCTCTACGTTCGGTGCATAGGCACTACAAAGAACTATCTGGCGACCCCTGAGTAACCCCTCTACCGCCACATATCTCCCATCTGGGTCTACAGTGTGCCTAGTGACCTGGAAGGGAACCCCCGCCCGGATCCAAATCATTGTCCCTCTGGCAAACGCCGAGTATGTGGTGTGAAACAGGTGACCTCTCCATCTCCGCTGTAAAGCAGTCCCCTCTTTTTTGGTTAAATGGGTCTCCTGCAAAAAGGCGATGTGTACCCCTCTACGAACTAGGTGGGAATGTATCTTATGCCTCCTCGTCATTGAATTCAGTCCCCGCACATTCCAGGACACACATTTCAGCGAACCCATACTAGCCATCGCCCCAACGTAGCCGCTGCAGTCCAACAACAGTTCGCATCCGGACACCAAACACCATCCCGCCCCTACCCATCCCCAACTCCCCCCCCTTCCCCCCACCCAAAACCCCACCTCGAGTCTCCCCAACTACTCCAGGCCCTCCCACCCCCAGAATAGGACCCAACTGCAAGGTAGTCACTCCCATCCAAACCTGTGAGCAAACGTGCCCACGAAACTGTTTAGTCCGTAGTAAACACCACGGAGGCCTTATGGGCCCTGTGGTACGTGAACTGGCTACTGACCCTTACCAAACCCATCCCCAAACCCCCCTGCCCAATAGTACTCAATGTGACTCATAAAAGAAAAGTCTCACAGTGGTCTGTCCCAGTGTTCTTGGGGGCATCGCCTTCATAGTCATACCTCATCATCATCGTGGACAGCTATCAGGGTCCGATGATCTCTCCCGAAGTTTGTGGCGTGACCTTCGGGCCCTTGGCGCCCTCCAACCCCGACAATTCAGTGTCCGAGCCCGTAGCCAGGGCCACCGAGGCCGAGTCCCTTGACGATAGGGCTGGTGCCATTCCCGACACCTCTTTCACCGCCTGTAGCGCCGCCTTCCGTTCTTCTTCTGTTTGCGAGGTCGTTGGTCTCCTGGGTCCCCTGCCACGGTTACGAAGCCGACGTGATCGCCTGATTGAGTGGCCCTGGCGCTCTTCCTCTGCTCGAAACCGGGCCCCATCCGTTCCCGCCTTGTAGGAGTCCCACCAAGTCCACGCCTCTGCTGAAGTTTCGAAAAACAACGCTTTCTCATCTACAATCACTCGGAGTTTGGCTGGGAATAGCAGCGAATACTTCAGCCCCTCTGTACGTAGTTCCTTTTTGATAGAGAGGAAGGAGGCACGCTGTCTCTGGGTCTCAAATGTGTAGTTCGGGAATAATGTAACCCTACTGTTGTCCACCTGAAATGGGCCTGCATCCCTGGCCCGCTGTAGGAGCCAGTCTCTGTCTTTATAGTGGAGGAGTTTGATGACCACTGGGCGGGGCGGCAGGCCCTAACGCGGGGGTCGGGAAGGCACGCGGTGCGCCCGCTCCAAGGTGAAGAAGGGAGATAGGCCCTCCGGGGCAACCACAGTTTGTAGCCAGTTGGTCAGGTAACCCACCATGTCCGTGCCCTCCTTTTTTTCCGGAAGGCCCACCAAACGCACATTATTCCGCCGATTGCGGTTTTCAGCGTCCTCCGCCCTCCTTTCCAGGGTCTGTATCCGCTCCATCGCGTCTGTGAGCCGTCCCTCCATTGACTTTTGGGCCGGTACGACATCTTTCAGGGCATCTTCTGCTTCCTTGACCCTGTCCGCCAGCTTCGCATGATCCGCTCGGAGAAGCCCCAGCCCCGTCGCCACCTGACCAATATCCTGGTGCAGAGCCTCCTTCGTGGCCGCAATGGCGTCCAGTATCCGGTCCTGCATCTGCTGTAGCTCCGTGGGAGGTCGTGCAGAGTCGTCCGGCGCTTCCGTGGATGGGCCCCCCTCTCCTTTGGGTCCTTTAGGCTTCCCCATCGTTTACCCTCTGAGCTGGTCCGGGCCTCCAAAGCCGGTCGGGTAGAGGCGGCGGCCCCGGGAACCGGCGGGGCGGCGGCCCCTCGGCGGTTCCGTCACCGGCTCGATGTCCAGGTGTGTGGTGATTCTTCAGGGGAGGTCTGCGGGGATCAGATCGGGCACCAGTCGTGGGAGTTTCAACCCGGGATCACACAGCGCGCCTCCACTGCTTCGAGAGCCAGGGATCTGCTTCGGGGTCTGCGCGGCAAACTCCAGTCCTCTCCCCTCACTCAGCCCTTCACCAGGGCATCCGCACTGTGCAGCAGTAGCGATTCGGAGCCGCCGTCACCCGGAAGAGAGGGCCCCCCTAAAATATCGGGGGGGGGCAGGCAGGTGCAGGCGGCCTGTCCCAGCCTACAGGGCTGGTGCGCCGGTACTCCCCGGCAGGTCCCGCCCGGAGCACGAGGCTGGGCCGCAGTGGTCTCAGGGGGGCTCCCCCGGGTTCTCCCAACACTCAAATCAAGGGTGCCGGTCACTCACGTGGCTCCAGGTCGGGGCTCAGGCGGCCTCCAGTGGTCTCCGCCGGGCTCCCCCAAGGGAGAGAGTGCAGTCTCCAGCGCCCAGGCAGGCACCGACTCAGCGACCCGAGCCCCTCTTGGGCTCTCCGCCAAAGTCAGCGCCTCGGTGTAGACGGGGCCAGGGACCTCAATCCGCAGAGCGGGCCTCCCGGGCTGGGCTCGGATGCATCGGTGGTCAGATCCCACCTCGAGTCTCCTACGTTTCCCCGTAGGACCAGACCCACCTCGGAGCAATCTATTTCCGGCAATCCATCCGGGCCAGGGTTCAGGCAGCAACCCAGGGGTCACAGGCCGCAAAGCCGGGGTCTGGATTTTCCGCCTCGCAGAAGGGGCGGAGCCACGCCGGAGCCTCGTCTCGCGGCCGAGCCGCACACAGCCTTCAGGGTCCGCCGGTATACCGGGTAGCCTCTGTCTCCCCTCAGTGCGCGATGTCGCTCAGCCCTCCTTTCCCGGGCAGCAAGACCCCATAGGTGGACTCACGGCCGTCCTCTCGTCCTCGCAGGTCAGGCAGCCACCATCTTGCGCTCCGAGGGTCCGGGAGCTCTTCGCTCTGCAGTGCCCTTCGTGGGTATTGCCACGGCTCGCCACACCAACCGGGACAGGCCTGGGTGTCGCTCTCGGGATCGACCCGGTTTCAGCGGGGATCCCGGGTCCGAAACAGGATAATTGGAACGGATCACGGGCAGTGGGTCGGGAGCCTCGTTAGGCTGCGACCGTCTGCATCGGCTGCTGGCCACGCCCCCTCCCTCGGCCTAGTCTCTTGTCCTTTTCGGGGTATATCTGGACAAAGAGAGGGAAGTAGTGTCTGAGTCAGTGGGACCTTTAGCCCAACTCCAACACTCTTCAAGGTGCCAGCGGAAGAAACAGGCTTCTGCTCCAAGTTGTGTGGATTCCCACTTCAAGAAGGTGGTTCCTTTTTCGCCCGCTTCTTTTCACCCTCTTCCTCGTTCCCAGGGAGGCTCACTGCAGGGGTTGATCATCCCTTTAATGACAGCAACACTAACAAACAGCATGTAGCTCTCCTGCTAAGGGCTTAGATTGCAGCTAGGCCTATCTCATACCATGTGTGGTCTTTGTTAGAGGTGTGAATGAAACTTAGATTTCCCACTGACTTATATGACATTTGTGTTTGTACAGCATCTCTACCCTGATCTCCTATTTTCATTTTTACTCTCCCTTTTCTGTAGATTTTGTGAAGATTGAGCGGGAAGAGCCTGTAGGAGGACGGAAGCAGGTCAAAGCCCCCTGCACTCAATTCATCGAACAACAAATCAGGTAGGGTGGTAAAAGCAGTACAATCATTCCAGCATGACTATTGGGTGTTTAAGAGAGTCAGGAATACAAACTGGACAGCGGGGAGCACAGTACTTTCAGCTGCAGGAACTGGGAAAAACTGAGAGCAGGAAAGCAAACAGAAACAGGAAAAAAGGGCTGAACAATGTGGAGAACAGGGTCCCCAAGGACAGAAACAGACCAAAGAAATAGACTGGTAAATTTATCAGGTAGGAACTGAAAAAATAAGGATAAGGGAGAAGAGGGGCAGAAACTAACTATGAATGTGAGGAAAAGCAACAGTGAAGAGCCTATGTGTCCGGGACTAAAAGTAAATAAACATGTTGAGGAACGAGAAGAGCTGTTCAGGATATAAGTAATTGAGATAGGAATTAGTCACCTGTGAACTTGACATGGTGAACAGCAGGTGCAGCAGGGATGGGGAGTGCCCTCAGTGGAACACTAGAGGTAGTAGCATTTAGAGACAACCACGGTAAAGCAAAACGCAATGTGAAAACGTATACGTACAGGTCTTGGCCAGTGTAAGTAGCAGGTCATCAGATGGTAAGCCAACCGCGGAACCTGTCAGTAGCAGAAGCACTAAGAAGCTAGAACCTATCCAGGGCCACCTCTCTTAACAAACAGCTCAACCCATTTGTGTTTAATTTACCCTAGTTGGCTTTGTTTCTTTGTCACAGTCATTATCACACTGTCATTTTTAATACCATGAGGCACCTCCTGTAAGCTTGGTCTTCGTAAATAAGTGACTAAATACATCAGGATAGTCGGATGGAGGCCAGGAACAGCAAAGGCAGGACCAAGTTGGGAGGATACATCAGGCAGCAAATGCAGGAAATTAGCATTTGTGTAAAACAAGAGTGGGATGCACCAGAACTCACCAAGCTAGACCATGGTAGCAGCATGATCAGGAATATGCCATAGTTTACGCTATAGGCAAAGGCTGAGCGAGTTGCCGAATGGGATAAGCAGGTAGGTGGGGTTGGTCAAGGTGAAGGGAAATTTGGGGCAGAAGGTGTAGGCACTGTACAAACTGGGAAACTGAATCTGAATACAATGAAGAGAAAGGAGATACACTGACCAGGATTGATTGATGTTAAGCTTATACTGTGCACCGTTATACTTGGGTGTCCTGATTCTATGCGACAGTGAGCAAGAAGATTAAAAGGAGAACAAATACTTTTGTAGAAGTTCATGGAAAGTAAGGAAGTCTCTGTTACACTAAAGTTCCAAGGAGATGGTGTTGCATAGGGAAGTGGAACGTCTGCAAAAGCTGGATTGATGAATGTGGGAAACAATGAAAAATGTCATAGAGGGCGAATTTAAGGGCATAGGAAGAAGTATGAGGCATAAGTCTTTAGGACATGTGCATGGAACATTTGCAGTTAAATGCTCAGTTGTCTATTCAAAGTGCTGTGAAGGCAACTCGTTTCTGGATTAAGAGCCCATGACACTTGTCGAGATGGGAATAAATATAGGTTCCCATTTTTAGAGTCCAGCCAGAATTTGGGCAGCTGGATTCCAGACAATCTGCAGTCTATGGAGCAGATATTTGGGAAGGCGTAAGTAAAGGACATTTCCCGAGTCCAGTGGAGACGAAAGAGTGTCTTGAATAACCAGCTGAGGACTTTGGGGGTAAAGAAATGAATTTTCTTTCTCAAGACTCTCATAATAAAGCGAGTTAAGGCCACATTTTATTTGAGATTGAAGGTGAGCTTTTGGCTAAGAGGCAGAAATAAGGAAGCGACGAGGGGATAGAGGCCACCAAGTAAAGGTCAGGACAGATGGCTGTTCATCCTGGATAATGTCCTTAGTCTTTTTAGAAATATATTGAAGGGAGTTGGAAAATATCCAGACAGCAAACATGAACAACCATGATCAAGGTTCACAGAGGTGTCTTCGTTAATTTTAATGACATGCACAAGTAGCTGGATATCATCATTGTAGACATAGAAAATAGACTGTGGGTGTCATCTAGGATGCTATGGGGAAAATATGTGCATTAAAGAGTGTCAAGTCAAGTGAAGCCCAGTGGAGGAACACACAAGTAAGGGCCTTGTACTCCCAAACTGCTGTGGGAACCCTGCTATATTTTGGACAAAAAGAATACAACTTAGTCCAGTGCACCCCACACTATGTCCATCTTCTGGGATCAATTACTAAGCCTGTAATTGTTGATTATGTCAAATACTGCTAATAGTTCTTAAAGGATCAAGGTTTTGACACTTCTGCCATCCATGATAATGCTGATGTTTACCCAAAGAAGGGAATAGGACAGTCTCTGTCCTATGTTTCAGGAGCACCTATGTCTTCTAGGAAGCAGGGCAACTGAGTTTTAAAACATTTTCCTATAGGTTTGGCCTGAGTAAGGAGAAGCTAGGTGAGGATACAGTTTCTTAAAATGCTAGGAGCTGCTGAGGCTTTTTTTTATCAGAGGAGATACCATAAGCTGTTTTAGAGAGGTAGAAATACAGACCATGGACAATGACCTTTCCGGATTGTGGGCGAAAATGCGCGCAAGAATAGATTTTATATTTTTGTCAGTTGAATCAGCAAAGAGCCAGCCTTAACCAGTGAAAGAGAAAGGATGACATCTTCAGACCAAAGTGAAGAGCACTGCAGCAGGGTTATGACCTAAGGTGACAATGACTAGGAAGTCGAGCAGTGAGGGAAATGCCAGGAAATTGTAATGTATTGTAAATGCCAAAGGGTGTCTTGGTGCTATAGAAGTCCGACTAAGGCAGCGATAGTGACTGCAACGGGTTAAGCGAGTGGGCAAGGTGCCTTCTAATCCTGTGTGAAGAGCCATATTTTAGGGCTTTTCTAAAACTAG
The DNA here is from genome assembly GCF_964263255.1 of Lissotriton vulgaris. Lineage (NCBI taxonomy): Eukaryota > Metazoa > Chordata > Amphibia > Caudata > Salamandridae > Lissotriton > Lissotriton vulgaris. The sequence goes on along the minus strand of NW_028245833.1, from coordinate 201,940 downwards.
GTAAGGAGGAGGCTATTTTCAGAGTCAGTGGCAGACTATTCCAGAGCATCGCAGTAGTCCTGAAAAAACTCTTCCCCCCCCACGTGGCCTTCCTAAATGGCAGAGCCTGAGTGCAGCGCCCTTGCTGGTACATACCATTTAAGTTTCCTCTTAAAATGGTCTGGCCCGAGTCCGTGCAGGGATTTAAATGCCCAACAGAGGGCTTTGAACTAAGATCATTGTCTAACTGGCAACCAATGCTGTTCCCTGATGGCATCTCTGGCTGATTCATATTTGGGAATTTTGAAGAAGAAACGAGCAGCAGCCTTTTTCAAGATCTGGAGTCTTTTCAAGAGACCTGATGCAAGAGTAAGGTAGAGACTAATGTAGTAGCCAATCCTTGTGAGGACCATTGCCATGGTTACTGTTTTTAGAAGTTTGGGAGGCAGAAACGTTTTAATTTTTTTTATAAGCCTTAGGGAGCATAAAAGAGGCAGATGTAATTTTGTTAACTTGGTCCTTGAATTTCAGTTCACTGTCTATCAAGACTCCTAAGTTCTTTATTTTAGTTGAAGGCGTAGGCACTGAGTCCAACTCCGGGGGCCACCAGTCCGGTGTCCAAAGGGTTTATTGCCGAAGATTATGACCTCAGTTTTTGAGGCATTCAATTCCATCCAGTTACTCGCCTTACTCCGCATGAGTTGAAAGCCTCACCGGGGTTGTTTTTAAATTATCATGTTAATGAATAGAGCCACCCGATAACCAATTAGATATCCAAGGCCTGGAACTAAAGAAGATCATATGCAACAGATACCTAAAATGACCTGGATGGCCATCAGGACCCTGAACTAAACAACATTCAGGGCGTAGCAAATTATCAAGGAAGTGAACCAGCGCAGAGGAAAGTCAATTGACCGATGTGAGATCAGGCACAACATGGACAGAATTTGACCATAGAAGAGCAGACTCATCATGTTCTCAAACTAATTTTGAGAGAGAAGAGCTTGGACAGTATGGTTGGATACTGGCTAGGTTGCAGGTGCAGAGAAGCATAGACAAGGGTGCCAAGGGGCTCTGAAGGAAGCAGGAATCATGTATTGCCCTGGCTCTCCATTTAAGTCAATAAAGACAACAATAAATGGGATGTGGTGTTCCCCTTTCACCCTCTACTGTGTTAGTGATATGTTCCCTGGGAACAAGAACTGAACAAAGTTAAGGGGAAGGACAGCAACGATTTTTCCTAGCTATATAGGTCAACGGGAGCACTAAAGGATATAAGTAAAAAATGTAAAGAGCAGGAGCTATAGTTATAAAAACCTACCTTACCAAAGCACAGTAAGCTCAGGAAAAGATTACTATATACAACTGTATAGTGAGGAATAGGTCATGATTAAAGAACAAGATAGTAGGTTATAATATAGGCAACGGGGTCAGGAACTTCCCCAGATGGAGTGCAACCAATAATGACAGGAGAAATGAACCGCCCTAAAAATAAAATAAGGACCTCCTTACCAGGACATTAAGACAGGAGCCTAAAACCTTGGTTATTTACTTACTAAGGTGAACACACGGGTGATAACCCACAAAAATGTGCCATTAATTGGTTTGTTTAGTAACATATGATAGTATCACAGTCCTTTCCCACTGAACTTTTGTTTATTTCCAATGTCAAATCAAGAGCCGGAAAGGTATAATTCAAATAATGCAAAGCTACCTAATACCAAGAAAACCAAGATACAGGAAATCTGCATTTATTGCACTTGCAACTAAGACCATTCAGGGGCTCCCTGTTAAAATAAAAAAAATCATAGTTAAAGACGTTACGCATAGAGCATAAATCTTTTCATGGGTGCATCCCGGGGTAACTTCAGCTTTGTCAGCTGGCCTGTCCTGGCATGCGGCTGTCAGGTTTTATTTGATAGATAACCAAGTTAATCTAAATCAAGTTTGGGATAAGTACCAGCCAGGATTGGCTCCAGTGCTTAGTTTCTGTGTGGTGTGCTCACAAGTATCTCCATATAGGTCTGGATTAATTCCGTGATCTAGCACATTGAGTTTTAAAGACACGTTGCATTGAGTTTACCTGTGACCTAACAACACTGAATTCTCCTGGTTTTGCCTATAATGAGATTCACTCCTCCATCATGGTCCTGCTGTTCTCATGAATCTGTGTAGTAGTTTAGCCAAAACTCGTCAACCTCCATTTAAGTGGGTGTTGACAGCTGAAAAGTAAACATAGTAAAGGTCACTTCTCATAAAAGAAAATACACATGGATTTTAAAAATAAACAAGAGGAATGATGGTCAGAGACAGTATTCTAACAGTCCACTCTTCATAATACTAACAAATGTTGAGCCCTTTGGGGACAGTGTACATTCAATAAACTTTTTAATTTCCTAGTTTATCATTCTCCTTCAACCATTGGATTATGCATGCGTTTCTTTATACAACAATGGGATACGTGTTAATTTTCCACAAACATTGGATGGTGTATCAATAAGTTGTCATTTTATGCAGTAAACCATATAGTATAAAACATATTAGTGAGTTTGAAAACAACATATTTAGTGGGATTACTATACCTTAAAGGCCCTGTGTTCTTCAAGTGTGTGAGCGGGGGCTAAAGAAAAACACAGTGTCTAGTAATTATACTGCTCAAACGTAATGGATTTTGGCACTGTGCGGTGAGAGGTAGAACCCTAATTTTAGTGAAATAGGCCATCAGGAACCATCATTGAAACACCAATATGGGAAGGTGAAAGCATTTGCCATATAAATATGATTGCCATGCTAAGGGTAGTTATAGTTAGGATTGTGCTTTCATAGGAAAGGCATTTTTGCGTTGTTAATAACTTTGGCACAGTTTGACAAATCTCCACGAAACTTTCCAAATAAAGTGCTTCTTTTTGACCAGTTGCACACGGAACGTTTTGGGGTGATCCAGCAAATGGGGGCTGAGAAAAAATAAGTTTCCCCGTTCATTTTTCAATATGAACTTTAGACACCGCTACTGAACAGATTTATACCAAATCCGGCAGAAAGCTAGATCTTGGTCCAGAGAGAGTGCTTTTTGTAATTTGGTGTATATCCATTCTGTAGATTTTGAGTAATTATTTCTCAAAAACATTGTATATCTAGGGATGCAGAGAATCAGTGGAGCCGACAGACGTCCAGATGAGATCTGACTGGCTGCCACTACATCAACAAGGAAGTGGTGGCAGCCCTCTTAGGACTCGGGACTCAGTCCTGCGTCTTAAGAAATGCAATAAAAAAGACATAGGGGTGAAGGGTAGGGATCCCCCTGATCCCCTAGGCTTGGTGGTAGATCTCAGAGGGACACTGCCTGGGGCCAAAATGTTTATTTTTATTTTGCTACAAATTCACGGAGGCTCAGTTCTTCTTTTTTTAAAACCACAGAGTGGGCAAGGGCCTGGGGGATGATACAGTAAATGTTCATAATGGGGATGGGGCACATGGCCCACTCCTCAGGCAGCTTTTGGCCCCAGGGACCCTATCCCATAGCGCCTGCAGTATTTGTAAGGGGTGGATCACACAGCTCCTCTTCTTAGGCTATTTTGGCCCTGGGGACCCCACCCCCAAGGGCAGCTAATTTTCTTAAAAGGGAGGGGGCCACGCATCCCCCCTCCATGAGCCATTAATGGCCAGGGGCCCCCATCCTCTGCCACCGGCTCACATGCTATGCCCCAGTGAGCCCACCCCTGGAACACAGTGGTTTCCCTGCTCACCCCTACACATAGGCAGGGAAACCTGAGTTGGATCCCCTCTTGTACGAGCAAACACAAAGTCTGCTCCCAGCGGGCGGGAGCTTTGAAAATGCTCCCACCAGCTGGGAGCAAACATTTGATCTGTAAGGAAACAGATCAAGAAATTGCCCCTGCTCAGAGGGAGCAGCATACAGAGAGGTGGCAGTGGCTGCTGGCCCAATAAGTGTATGTGTGGTGGGTGGTCTTGGTGGGAACCAAGGCACCCACCTCTAATTGATATGGGCCCCGTTGGACGGGGTCCCCGGGCCATAAATGGCTCTAGGAGTGGGACATGTGGCCCCCCTCCCCATTATTTTAAGTAGAGGCCCTGGGGTCCTCAGGGCCTAGATTAGCTCGGGAGGGGGGCTCGTGCCCCTCCCCCTTTAAAATAAATAAGACCCTGGGGGGTGAAGTCCCTAGGGACTAATGAAGCTCAGGTAAAAGGGCCACATGGCCCCCTCCTCTTTATAATATATATTGCCCTGGGGGTGGGGTCTCAAGGCCCATAAAATGCTCGGGGAGGCCGACCAGGTGTCCCCCTCCTTTTTAATATATATCTAGGTCCCTATATGTGGGGAATGTGTTCCTCAGGGCCAGTATAGGCTTGGGGAGGAGGCTACGTGGCCACCTCCCCTTTAAAAAAAGTACTTGGGGGGCTTGGGTCCTCACCTCAGGGTCAAATAAGGCTTGGGGGTGGGAAGCCTCATGCCCTTCTGCCCTGTTTAATTGTATTTGGCCCCTGGGGTAGGGCCCTTGGGGCCCAAAGACCAATCCTACTCTAAATGGCAAAGCATCGACGCCCCCTGCCACAAATGGCCGCAGGTCATGCACGGTTCGATGTTGGCTGCCTGCAGGGAGTTGGCTGCAGTAGGGGGTTAGATTTATGTATGGTAAGAAATTATTACTTTATGTTAAAAAAAAAAACTAGAAATTCACTAAAAAAACTAAAGTTAAAGTAACATTATAGTTAAGTGAAATGTTCAGTAACAACATAACGTTTTAAACTCTGAAAACCACAGAAATTCAACAGTTATAGTTATAGTTATCTGAAGTAAATATGACTTGTGCCCTAAGGTAACTATAACTCAGGCCCTGAAAAGTAACTGTTCGCAAAGGGTCAAAATAGTCCCTTGCCCTCTTTCTCCCAAAGAAGACTTTCATACATATAGAACACTATTTGTACCTACCACTATGGAGTGGAGGCTGAAACTAATGGTTCTCAAATATCACTCACCCTGACCACCCATGTTGTGCAAACTTGATGTGAGTTTCTTATCTATATTATTTTCTCCCCTCAATCCAGTAGTATGAGCTGTGTTTTTTGTACTTTACCGCCATGCAGGAATTGACTTTTCCTCAAAAATGTCTTTCTTACGCTGTTATTTTGGGTTCTACCTTATGTCATCACCTGAAAATGTGTGTTTTGTCTCCATAGAAAACCCAAAAACTCTCAACTAGTAGCAGAGGAAGCCGCGTCCCTGGCACGGGGACGTGGGACTGGTCAAAACACCCTGGACGTGCTGGGGAAGGATGAGGACCTACGGTAATTGTCTCCTCTCACTCATTGTGTCATGCTGTAACAGTGAATGAGACAGAAATATAGAATCATTTGAGGTAGTGATAGCATAGCTTCCTGGCTGTGCAAATAATGGGTACTATTTGAAAAAAGGTATGTGTGCATCGGACTTCAACTTGGGTAAAATCAGATATTCAGGACTTTTTCACTCACAACTGGGAGTATATTAATATATATTGAAATACTGTCAGCAAGGTGAAGTTTATGTATTGACAAATACAGTGTTTGCGGATGGACGGTGGTGTGACTGGGCGTAAATGTTGTCGAACTCGCATGTGTACATATATTCACTGGTAGTTTCCAACACTTGGCCAGAGTAAGTACACTTCCAATATGAGGCTTAGGTGCGTAGATTTCAGGTGTGGAGGGGCATATTTTGCAATGAAGAAACAAAATATGCATGTTTGTCGACTTTATAAATGTGTAAATGAACGTATGGGTGCAATTCTTCATTCAGAATTACTTCTCCATTGGAGTATTTGTTGAAAATTACTACTGACATACTTTCCAGACCACTCCTCAAGTTCCTTGAGAATTCTCAAACTGTTCTAAATTTGCTTCATATAAGATTCCCAGGGGTAAAGTACTTATGTGAAAATAATTTTGTAGTAAGCTATTGCAGGTGCCCTGAAAACGCACAATCTGTGTGTAAATAGATATTTCACCCTTGCAAGTGAAGCAACACAACCCAGATGCTTAGAGCAAGAACTCTTTTATGTTTACAGGATCTGACAGCAACACAGGTACACAAGGGAAGGTGCTCATTCATGTGTAAATGTTATTACAACAAAATAGCTCAGAACAGTGCTCAGACACTCATTTTGTGTAAATATTCTTAGACCTTTATAGACATCACATATGTAAATTATCTCACAGCAGTACTTTCAGGAAGCACTCTCCTATGTGGAAACATCTCAGTAAGATAATGGATGCTAGTAATAAAATGTTCATATTGTTAGAATAAGTGCGGCTGATACTAAATTTAGGACCTCCACTAGGGTTCCGAAGGCCGCTCGTTGTCTTCCAGGAGGGCTGGGGTAATAACCTCCACTGCCCTGGCAGACTACTGCCCTCCATATTTAGAGATCTCCTCCTTCCTGGTGGAGACCTTTATGCTTTCAAAGGCAGCGGCTGCCCTTGCAGCTAAGGGCTGTAGGGCTGGGTGAGGGAGGATTTCGACAGACGACAAAGAGGGAAAATTAATTATTTATTTAATTTTCCCACATGGTCGTCTGTCGAATCCCTCCCTAACCCGGCCTCACCGCTCTTACCTGCACAGATTACGGCTGTTTAAAGGAGACAACGCGTCCGTGGCTCATCTGAAGGTATTGTAAGTTTGGTGAGCTGCTGCCATGTTTTATGAGGCCTCTCAGCAAACCTTTTGATTTACAAAAACAAACTACCAAATTAGGAGTTTTGTTTTTATTTTTTAGGTCTCGCTTGACCCAGCGCATGCGCTGGTCTGGCGAGACTTTTAGTGAGGGCTCCAAAAACTGCAACCATGGCCAGCCTAGAGCTACAGTGCATGTGCGCGGGCGCGCGCTTAGGAGCAAAAGCGCCATATGGCAAACCTTGTCATGCTCATTAAGCGCCAGCGATCACTTTCACTTTCTCCCGCAATCACTTTCGCAGTGCCCCCTTGATGTTCTCAGTGAGCCGCGCGGCCAAAGAGACGTCTCCAATTAATAGGGTTGTTACACAGTGTTCTGCAGTGCTTGTGCTATTTGTTGTTCTGTTTTCCTAAGCTTTTACAAGTACCATCTCTGCCCCGGTTAATGCCAGACCAACAAATGTATTATAGCACCACACAACCACACGCACAACCCCACACAACCACAAAGACACACACACACACAACCACAACCACACACACAACCACACACATACACAACCACAACCACACAGAAAACCGCACACACTCAACCACAACCACACACACAACCACCCACACACACAACCGCACACACACACAACTACACACACACACACACACAACCTGACACACACAACCTCACACACACAAACACAACCACAACCACACACCCAACCACAACCACACACAAACCCACACACAACCACACACACACACAACCACACAGACAACCACACACACACAACCACACACCCAACCACAACCACACCTAACCACACACACACAACCACACACACACCCACACACACACACAACCACACACACACACACACAACCACACACAACCACACACACACACAAAGCCACACACACCCAAACACACACAACCACACACACAACCACACACACACAATTCCCCACACACAGACAACCACAGACACAACCACACACACACACAACCCCACACACACACAACCACACACACAACCAACGAACCACCCAACCACAGCCATACACACAACCACACCCACAACCAGACACACACAACCACACACACAAATAACCACACACAACCACACACACACACACACTACCACACAATCACTCACACAATCACACACAACCACACACACAACCAGACACACAACCACAACTATGCACACAACCACAACTACACACACAACCACACACACAACCACACACACACACACAACCACCCACACACAACCACACACAATCACAACCACACACAATCACAACCACACACACAACCACACACACACACAACCACACACAACCACACATTCACACACACAAACACACACACACACACAACCACACAACTACCCACACACACTCACCCACACACACAACCACACACACACAATCACAACCACAACCAAATGCACACACAACCACACACACAATCACACACGCAACCACACAAACACACAACTACACAAACACACAACCACACACACACACAACCACACACACCCACACAACCACACACACAACCACACACACACAACCACAACCACACACACAACCACAACCATACGCACAACCACACACATACAACCACACCCACACACACACAACCACACACACAACCACACAAAACCACACACAACCACACACACAATCACTCACACACAACTGCACACACACAACCACACACACAACCACACACACACAACCACAATCACACACAACCACAACCAACCACACAACCACAACCAACCACACATACACATACAACCACGCCCACAACCACAACCACACCCACAACCACACACACACCCACAACCACACACAATCACACACCCACACACGCAACCACACCCAGACACACAACCACAACCACACACCCAACCATACACACACAACCACACACAACCACACACACAACCACAACCACACACAACACACAACCACACATACAACCACAGACCACACACACAAACACACACAAACACAACCACACACAACCACAACCACACCCAACCACACACACAACCACACAAACAACCACACACACACAATCACACCCAACTACACAACCACACACACACACAACCACAACACACATACACACAGCCACAACCACACACACAACAACACCACACACACACGACCACACACACACACACACAACCTCAACCACACACACAACCACACACACAACCACACACACACACACACACACACACACAACCACACACACACACACCCACACACACACAACCATAGCCAACCACACACACAACCACATCCAACCACACAACCACACACACAACCATACACACACAACCACAACCACACACACAGCCACACCCACAGCCACACACACAACCACATCCGCACAACCTCACACAACACCACACACACACAACCAAACACAACCAAACACACAACCACACACACAACCACACACACACAACCACACATACAGTTGTGAGCTTTAAATCTACTGACTGACTGTGCAATAAAAGTCACCAACTATGTAATATATTAGAGAGAAGCAGTAGCTTCCCTCTAGTTTCTGTGTCTCTCCTGTCTCTCCCTTTCTGTCTGCCTCTATGCTCGATTGCCTTTCTTCTCTCTGCTCCTTGCATCTCTCCCATTCTTTTTCTGACTCCGTACCTTTCCTTTGCCTCCCTTCTTCTGGGCGTCCCTCTATGTACATCGTCCTGTATCGCTTTCTACCCTTCTTTCAATTATATCTCTCCCTGTTGACCTGTTTATTCAGCCTCCCTGGTGCCTGTCTCCAGTGTCTACCCTGGTTCTCCCATTAATGCCCCCTCCGGAACCTGTGAATCTCACCCTCTGCTGCTTCTCTTACTCACACTGCCGTTTCTCCTCCCTACCCCGATGTTTGACTTATTCTTTCATTTTCCCTACTCAAAGGTGATCTTATTCCTGCTGTTTCTCTTACTCACCCCAATGTGTCATTTACTTTCTTATTTCCTATGCTCTTTAAACAGGATCTTCCACCCGCCGTTTTTTCTTGTGCTCTCTCGCTCGCCCCATGTTTCTCTTAGCTCTTCTGCAGCCAGATGGTTTGCTTATTCCCTCATTTTCTTTACTCAAAAGTGATTGTACCCCTACCCCCTGTTGTTTTCCTTATTATCCTTTAATGCTTTGCCGCCTCTCACTGACCCCTCTACCAGCATCTTTCGAGTGCCTATTTCTGCCTTTTCATTATTTTCGTCTCTGTCTCAGTTGGCATTGCTAATAATAATGCAATACTAGCACCTGGCTGCCTCAAACTAACTACATAACATAAAACAGACCACAGTTCTTCAAATCAGCGACAGTACCGGAAACTCATCACAGTACGTGAAACAAATTGCAGAACGATATCTGAAACAGACCACAACCCTTGAAACCAGCATATGTGGTACTGAGTGGTATTATGTTGAGTGTAGTTATGTTGTATTGAGAAGAGTGTAAATATGTGTAGTAAATATTTGTTGTGTATTTATGTGGTATTAAGTTTTATGATGTGGAGGGTATTTATGTTGCATTGATCAGTGTGTAAATGTGTGGATTGTTATTGTATGGTACTGAGTGGTATGAGGGGTGTATTTATGTTGCATTGAGTAGAGTACATAACTACACTCAACATAATACCACTCAGTACCACATAATTACACATCACATAATTACACTATATTCAATACAACATAAATACACTCCACATACCACTCAGTACTACATAATTGCACATCACATAATTACTCTCTACTTAATGCAACATAAATGCACTCCACACAATACCGCTCTGTGCCACATAATAACACAACAAATAATTACCCTGTACTCAATGCAACATAAGTACACACCTTTCACTCAAGTTTGTGCTACATATACATATTTAAAAAAAAAACAATTGCAATGCAATAAGTCTCACATTACTGAATCTTTGAGCTGCTAGTCTTGCATTATTATTAGCAATGGCGAGTATTTAACAAGGACCCCCTGAAGGTATAGATACAATAGATCCTAGGTCAGGGAAAGCAAAATTTATGACAAAAAACAACCTAGGCAGCTAATATTTGACAATGTAATATACATAAGGACAATTGGCTACACATTATTATGAAAATACATGTTTTATTTTAAATTTCAATACATATAAAAAACGAATAGCGTAAATATAAGGAAGACAACAAACACAATTTGAATCATACAGTGTCAATACAATTTATACATTTATAACATTTCATGTGAACAAGATTAAAAAAATTAAAACCAATTATTATGAGTGGCAAAATGAGTCTTATTATTAGCAATGCCAACAGCTCAAACTTTTATAATGCGAGACCTATTGCATTCCAAATTCTTGTTAAACAAGGGTATCAGGGACAATAGTTTTTTGTGTGGGGGTCATTTTGTATTTTTATATTTGGGACTGCCAGGCTGTTCCTGATGGTACAGAACAGGAAATAATGTACGTCGGAATGTCTGCTCTGAATAGGGTGGATGGTCTGAGTTGCTTAGACCAAGGGCCCAAATTCCGCCGGGCCATGAGTCCAAGGTCTGTGCCAGGTAAGTCATTACCAGGGGAAACATGACGATCTGCCCAATTCTAAATACAGCGGGCAGACAGTCATTGTTTTGGCAGGCTGGAGACGTCACCTCATTTGTGGTGGAGTACTCTGTCTGCCAACGTTTAAATAAATCCTCAGTGTCCAACTAGGAGCAGGCTTTGTGATGGGGGAACAGCTTAAGCAACCCTTTGATAAATACTTTGAAAACAGAAAACAAGTCTATTGTGTGCATCTCTGCAGTGGGATAAAGAGGGACAGTAGGCAGCCTGCCACCCACTCCTTACCAAGAAAGACCATGACATTTAGAGAAAGAAATGGACAACTCCAGACAAAAATCTCTTGACTGCAGATCTCCTTTCATTTTGAAATGATAAATCACATTGGCAATAAGTAACAAACCATGTGACGGTATTCTTACAGGATCTCTTTTCACACGTTTGCAGAGATAAACAAGCATTTGCAATGCAATAGGTCTCGTAGTTACGCGAGTTTAAGGTATTGGCATTGTGGTTGGATGCCAAGGAATGGTATTGAAATTAGTGAAGCACTGTTTACTGTCATTCAATCAGGTGGAAAGGGTTTGGGGAAGATGAGAGGGACTGTGTGTACATGTATCTCCATATAACAGCTTGAATAAAAGTTTATAGAAAGCTAACCTAGCAGGTGGATTAGACTCTGTGCCGAAGCCGTGGGGGGAATGGTGGGGGGTGTAAAACTCAAGTATCGTTGATACAGGGGGCAGGGGGCGTCTGCAACAGCTCAAGGAGCACCAGGTATTCACAGAAGGCTTGTTGGCTGTTGCTCTGAGTTGTAGGTGCGGGTCGTGCTATACCTGCCTGTTCTTTTTACAGGAGAAATAATAAAAGTGAAGGAAAAGCGTGAAAGTGCCCAAGTTCGATGTCCAGTCCAGGCCGGCGTAATGAACATTTTGTTTGATCTGGAAACCGGACGTCATCATAAACCACCGTTGTTACCATGTTTTTGCGATCAGGGGCTGCCAGAAATATCTTAAACTGAGCCCGTGCAAATCCTACTTTACATGTCACTTATTTACTATATTTGACCTGGCAGCCGCTCGTTGTTCTCTAGATAGAGCTTTGCTAAGACAAAGAATAGTAAGACAGAACCGCTCAAGATGTGATATCAATAACAAAACTAGGAGAACAACCTCAGCCGCTTTCTAGGAAAACCGGATCAAGGACTTGAAAGGGTTAAAGATGAAGATAACGGGTTTACACTGCAGGAAGAAGCGCTCCTCTCGCAATGGAAACATAAACAAAAGCACAAGCAACGAAATATCGACGCGGTGAAGAAATCTATAGAATTACACGTTACTGAAAATAAGGAGGGAAAAGGACCAACCAATACAGCAGGAAACTACATAAAGAAGACAATATGTGCGCGCGCACTCGAAAACGAAACCTAGTGTGGGGGTGGGACTTCCGTCTTGTGCGCGAAGCCCACGCCCACGGAGTTCCTGGTCCGAGGAGAAGTGGTGACGCGGGGATCCCATGCCTGAGGGAGAGCCCCGCGGAGGCGACAGAACACCGGATGGACGGTAAATGGGCCTTGGGGGCGCTCGTGTGTGTGTGCGTGTGTGTGTGTGCGTGCGCGTGTGTGTGTGTGTCTCTGTGTGCGACTGCGGGGGGGGGGAAGTGTCTCTGTGTGCGTGCGTGTATGTGCGCTCGTGTGTGTGTGCGCATGCGTGCAGGAGGAGGTGTGCCTGTGTATGTTTGCCCTTCCCAGGAGACAGCCACGGCGAGCGAGGCGCTTGCCAGTTTCGAATTGCCTTGCGCGCAGCCAGGATTGTCTCCTGGGAAGCACACCCGCCGACAATAGGTTCTCGGCGAGAACGCACTTCCGCGCGCTTAGCTGAGACCTAAAAAGTCAGCTCTGTTATTTATTCTTACTGATTCCACCAGAGATAATTAAAGAAAAACATTATTTCTTGGAGAGATTTTAATCAATTGTTTTAATCTCTTATTTGAATTCATTTTACCGTCCTGCAGAGTAGGTGTCAAAGAAACCACCTGTTTGAAAAAGACAGTCACTTTCTGCAAAAAGGTTTGAGTAAAGTTGTGATTATTTGATTATAAGACATGGGAGCCTGCAATCCTAGGACCTCATTTATGAGAAATGACACATCTCTGCGTGAAAGCAGTGATGCGTCACTTCTCAGTGCGCCCTCCTTGCGACATTCCTGACGCGTCATATTTAATGTATGACGCATCATGTCGCAAGGAGTTACAGATACGTCAGTATTTCTGACGTATCTGTAAGCGCAAAAGTGACGCGTTGCTGAAGTGTGTCACAAAAGTGACGCAACTTCAGTAATGCATCCTTTCACGTGGGGCAAGCCCCATGTGAAAGGGCCTGCGTCAGTCTTACGCCTGCTGTGAGGCAGGCGCAAGATTTTGACGCAACGGTGTCCTAAAAGTGACGCAGTGAAATCTCATAGATTTCACGGCGTCACTTCTACGACCCTTCCTTGCGTCAATACGCCCCCCTTGCAAACATTATACCTGGCGCAGGTTTAATGTGGAGCAGGGGTTTACAAAGTGACGCATCTACCTAGATGCGTCACTTTGTAAATATGGCGCAACGAGGTGCATTTTTTACGCCACTGGTGCGTCACAAAAAGTGACGCACCGGCGGCGTAAAAGTGACGCACAGCCTCATAAATGAGGCCCCTGGTGTAAATGCAGGTCTCGTAATAAGGAATTACATACCTGCTCAAGTGTAATAAGTTATTACCATGGAGTTCTGTCGTCACAGCGTCTGCTGCCAGACCAGTAGCTAGGGTGAACGGCAGGTCACAAGCCATAATTACAGCTGCAGTTTAAACAAAGAAAAGGGGCACTGGCTTTGACTTCTTCCGATACATTTCTCCCAAAAAGAAAACGCTATCAGCGAAAGGGAGATAAGTATGGCAACAGGTTTTTTTCCATGCTAAAAGTCATTGAAGGAAACAGAGACTCTTATGTGTGTTTCTATACAATCTGAGCCACAGCATTTATTTTTAACCTCACATGAAACCAGTTCTAATATCTTTTTGCAAAAATGACTAAATGGTTTTTGGTGTGTTTAATTTCTCAATACAGATTATCCTTGTGTGCAATGAATGTGAAACAAGACACTATGGATGTAGGCAGTTTGCAGGAAGGATGATGTTGTGACCATGTATCATACTGAAAAAAATATCTCGGAGGTCCATGACCTTATGAAGAATCATGACCTTCAGCCTTGTTTCTCTATATGTTACTAAATACAGTGGTCCCTAGAACAAGGAAAATAAGCACTTGAATCAACATACGCTAAATATTCTGTATGTTCTTTGTCCAGCCGGACAGAGTTTTATTTACACAGGTATAGGTAATAACACAATTTTGGGAGGAAATGTCAAGGGGGCACAACCTGTGACCCAAACAAAACAAGACAAAACAAAAAATTAGGCAAGGACGAGCGAAGCGGTCTGTTTCCTAGTATTCAGTGGGCAGACTTAATTCAATCAAAGTGCCATTGTCAAATACATTCTAAGTTTTTAGGAGACATATGGCACATAGGTGTCGACGTTTCGATGCCGAAACTTAAATACATGGCATCATCTTCAGGACAGAGATATGAAACATGCCTGTCTTGAGTTCAAACAGTTGCCTACCAGTCACACATAACAAAAAGACAATAATTATTTACAAAGGAATTTTGAAAGGGAGAAAATTGGGAAAAAAAGAGAAGATAATACTGTTTAAAATCAATTTGCTAGGCACGGCATTCAGTGATTTAGACTTTGACAATTAGCAACTTTACAGTTGGACATTAGATTTAGTTACATATCAAGAGGCGCTATTTAAGTGCTGGATAACGTTCCATTCGCGATTCCTTAGTATACATAGAGCGTAGTGACAGTGGTTCATGAAAGGTGCATAATGGTTTGTGCAAGGTAAGTGAATTGGGTGCAACATGCTGCATGAAAGAGATGTGATAATCATGCAGTCTGACAAGTATACTTAATTCAACATGGAGGAGAATGGCGTGTTCACGTGAGTATAAGGAAGCAAGGGATTGCTAAAAGATATAAATGGCGCAGTGAGGACAGCCACATATCGAGGTGTGACAATTGTGAAGTCGCAATATTGGAATGGAAACCAGTCAGTAGAGCGGAAACCAATGAGGGTATATAGTATTAAAATTACATTGAACCGGTGGCTAATGCAGAGTGATGCAGCACCTAAGGGTGGTTGCAAAAATCAGAAAAAACACTGTGACATGGAATGATTGTTACACATACGGCGCGTGTGGGGAGTACGGCGCAGTGAGGTAGAAGTCACAAACAAGTGATACTGAAGAGAGGATTACCATAGTTATGAGCAATCCGTACCACTTTTGGAGTAGGAAATGGGCAGGTAGGCGCCTGGGTGCGTGATGATGACCTGGAAAATAATTCCACAATCGAGGGGATCCACGCATAGGAAGGCCAACAAGCTAGAGTGGCGTCTATAAAGTTATGCTTACCCAAGGGTGAAGGGTATGCCGGGTTCACGCAATTAGGGAGAAGGGGCCGTCGCAAATGGCGATATTCGGCAATGTCTGAAAAAGAAGCGGGACAAGGCTCAGAAACCTGGGCCCGGGGGTGGTGAGTCTGATGCAGGGGGAGGAGAAGTAAAAACTTACTGAGTCAATGCTCGAGGACGTTGTCAGTCGGCTTCCATAGCACAGAGTAACTGGAACTGACACGGAACTGTAAGGTTCCTACTATAGCGCACACCCCATTAAGATGGCCGCCGCTGTCAACCGCAATGTATGTCTTCTATTTCCACCATTGCCATTCAGACCACATGACTAATCCACTTGTGGATATAGCTTCCCAAACATCACGCTCTCACAGCGATTCCCGCCAGACCCCGCTGACCGATGACCTCCTCGAGCATTGACTCAGTAAGTTTTTACTTCTCCTCCCCCTGCATCAGACTATAAGTTAAAACTGTAGGGTTGCTAAAGTGTCTCCAGATGGGCAGCTAGGCAGGAGCCCAATTGCAGGACAAGCCTGGAAAATGTGTCTCCTTGCAACTGGGACAAGATGAAGTGTCTCCCTCCCCTAGGCCTTCCCACATCATCCCTGAGAGGCCCAGGGAGGTGGACCGCTCCCATAGGCCCAATTGCAAGGAGACACCTTTCCTTCAGTTGGATTGGCAGGGGTACAAGTGGACCGGTGGTGTGTTGCACTGGTGTGGGCCCCATGCTGGTGGGCTGAGTGTGAAGCCCTGGGAGAAGAGTTCTTTATTTGTTTTTTTTACAATCATAAAAAATAAAACTTTAAAATATATTACAATATGAGTTAATAGCAAATGTTACGATAAAATACATCATTATATCTGGATATGTGCAAAATAGATTCTACTCATTAATAGCCATGTTCACAAGTTCGCAGTAGAGTGCATCATTAAATCTAGATCTGTACAGGGTTTTCCAACTCATTAGTAAAGGTATTCACAGGTTCAATGTCCGCTTTTTTTTAAGAGTGTGTCAATCAAAGTTAATAACTTTACACCACGACAAATTAAAATGGTTGATGATCCCCCTGCCCAGCGGGTGATCGTCTGCCTACATGTACGAATATTAAGCTCTTTTACAATTCGTTTTAAAAGCGTTCTTCTTGCTTCACTGACTGTAGGACAAACACACATCACGTGGCACAAGGACTCCTTATGATATCCACACAGTCTGCAAGTTACGTTGTGATAATTCCCTTTCCAACTTGGTTGCAGATCCTTTGTTTCGTATACTCTAAACCGATACAGCATATACTTATTTGTTAGGAACAATCTGAAGAGAGCTGCTAGATAATCTTGCGGTTTTAGTTTTACATAAGAATGTATCACTGTCCACGAATTACGTCTCTTTGCCACTACATTTTTGTCATCTAGGAAAGATAATTTTTTTGCAGCGCCATTGCACACTCTGTTAAAAGCCACTCTCTCCATCTTGCTGTCCCATGCCTCTTCAATGTCCAATTCCATCAGAGCAGTTCTTAGGTGTGCACTCCATGAATATGTTTTTTTTTGGTCGAACTGGGCCCTTATTTCTGTCCAGCATAGATAATTCAGGGTGCCGGGTTCCGAAGAGCGAAGTTTCCAACTCAATTTCACGAATACAGATTGCCTCTGGAATTTCTGGTTTTGAAGTCCAAACTCCAGGCAAATCTGGGCTGGTGACACTTCTCTAGGGAGCTTAAAAATGGCTTTATACACTTTTGTCTGTAAGTCATTTAAAATTTAAAATTCCCGGCCATGCCATATTTCCAATCCGTGGGCTATAGCTGGGAGTAATTGTGCTGCCATTGTTTTTAAAAGATGACTATAAGACGGGCAAGTTGCCCACACTGCCCATGCCTAGCTCTGGCCATGATCCCAGTTAACCATGGAAAGGAACTCCCTCCCTATACACATATCACGTTAACAGCACACATTTCTATTGCAAAGTTTAGGTTATTTTCGATGTGTTATTCTCTCATGTATTTTATTTTTATTTTTATACCAGCTCAACAGTCACAGACATCAACAACCCCAGTTACATTGGAATTGGGCCCTTCTCACAAACGTCTCCTGCTCCTCTTCAGTTCCAGAAGGCTACCCACATACCTCAGCCTTGCCGGGGGCCGGATCAGCAAAGCAAGCCGAACCCAGCCATCGTGGTGCGTGGAGAATCTGTTTCACCATCACGTTCACCTGTGTCCCCCAAAAAATTCACCAACCCCCGAGGAGGCCCGGGTCTGCGAAGCCAGGACCAGACGTGAGTATTGGAGGGAATCTTATCTATCCACCAGGTCCAACACTCCTTAAAGAGCCATGACCTTGAGGGCAGAGCTAACCTCAAAGTTCACCAGCAATATAGGTTTAGGGCGTTAACATTAGGTTTGTCATTTGGTTTACCCTATCGTAGGCTTGCAACTAAGGGTACAGAGCTAAATCTATAGTTACATAGGTCATCAGAGCTTACAGATTCAAGACACTGAGAGTTCCCCAGTATGTTACCGGTGTTTTACACGTTCGACATATTAACGCGAGGGGTTGCCACAAGTTACACAAAGCTCACAGGTTCAGGTCATTGACTGCAGATCTATTCTTTTCCTTACAACGATTTTACAAGCTTAGGACCTTGACTGCAGGGTTATAGCTCAGGTTACAGTGATGTCTCAGACAAAAGCTTTAAATATCAAAGCATGGCACACTTATTAAAGACTTTATAAGTAAGGCATTTGGCAGCAAACTTGCCCCAGAGGGATACATATGCATCAAAGATTCACAACAGAGCCATCTGAGGTATACCTCTGACTTCGCATTTTTTAGACAAGAGGCAATGCAATTAAATCTCAGACTACCTAGAAATCTCTCAGGCGACCTGGATATTGATATCATATTTAGGGTCTGTTTATGAGTTGAGCAGATGGACTCCCCTTGTGATATTCCACACTGCTCAATTAGAAGTGACCCGGTGTTGTTAAATCTCATATTTTCCTGAGCACACCAGACCCAATTTTACTGGCCAGAAAATATAGCAGGTCATTGGGCTGTAGCCAAGGTGTATATTTGGAAACAGGTGTACAAGCTGGAACACAAGAATGCCATGCCAGCTCTTCAGTGGTTCTTATTTTTTGCATTTACAATATGAATGACACCCACTGGCAGGGTCTCCAGGGGAAAGTCCTTGAAACCAAGGGGCACCTGATTCTTGCTAGACAACGAATAACTCTGTTGAGTCTAGGATGGCTAAGGCAACCGTGAATGTGTGGCTATTGTAACACAGCGGTCATGGATGTGCAGGGCTCTTGTAGATGTTGAATGAGGCCCCCCAACCTAACTAGAGTCTTTAGGGGTTGCCAAACAGTCACTGGTAGTTATTATAACAGTGTACACACATTTGAAATCATCTGGTTTTGAAGGTTTACCTGGCCCAGACATCATAAAGATTTATCCTTTTGGTTAGAGGATTTCAAAGGCAATTTCAGACAGAGCTGACCCAACCCTCAGGCTTAGCAAGTCACTTCACACAGGCTCACTGTTTACAACTCCCAAGAAAGATGGGCTTTGTGCAGAAGTTCTATTCATGAGACTAAACACACCCTGGAAAAGAGCTGGGGTGTATATAAAGGTGAATGGATTTTTTACAGAACTAAAGAGCATTGATACTTAACCCTTTAGGCATTTGGGCTAAGAAGCCAGACATGTGGCATAAGGGCAGAGAGCCTTGATAGGTTTGTTAAAGGTGAAATAAGAGATAAGATTTGGTACTGAAGACAGACTTGTGGTACATGGGAAGAGGGGTGGCAGAACTGTGAGAGGCCAGTAACAACAATAAACCTCAATCCCCATATGACACATGTCAGAAGGACTACAAATACATTACTAGAAAAAACCAATAGGCAACATCTGAGGCCCATAAACCAAGTTTCCCATGTTCCTTCTTTTTTTGTGGGACCAACATTTAAATGCATTAGAATGCAATCTTGGTAAAAAAAAAATCTGAATTTAGTAAACCATCAGAAATAACAATGCACATAAGCATGAGATAAAATGTATGTGTACATTATTAATCTCCTCATAGGGTGGGTATATCATCTTCAAGTAAAAAATGGGTAGGATAATATTCACCTCTCCCTCCTAAATAGAATTGAAACTTTCTTTCACAATTTCTAGGTAATGTTTCATTCTATGTCAGTACCGGAGGTTCAGATTATGCTTGGTCAAAATTAATTTACCACTTATGTCGCAAAGTCTGATTTAAAGTATAACTTCATAAAAGTTCACTATGAAGATCATTCTGCTGACCTTAGGATGTTTTCAAGTCTTGCCCCAAAGTGAATGTATTGGCACCATGTCAGAGTTCATGCCAAAACTGGACAGATAATACCTGCATCTTGAATAATCCATCTGACCCAACAAACCATAGTAGAAAGGACGGCTTATAAGGCTTCTTGAAATAGATCAACAGATGATTGACTCTTCTGGGTCTTACACCCTGTGCCACTATAAGCATGTGACTGCACTCAGTTTTGGATTGTCCAGGAAGAATGTATAAGACACCCTCTGTTGGATATGGTCCATCTGGTGATTGCGAATATTACTCCTTCTGAGGTAAAAGATTACCCTACCACATCCAACACTTGAATTTTGGACTCTCTTTAACAAGAAAGATATTAGGGCACCTTAAGGTTCACATATAGTTTTTTTTGCTCAATAAGCTATGATTGTTTTTGCCTGTCACAGAATAAATGGAACTAATGATGGACGGAATTCTGTCCATCAATTGTTCTTTTTGCATTTGTCACCACGAGTGGGACGAGTATGCCAAGTTGGTGTCCCATTACCTCCATACCACTGGAGTCAAGCTAGCCTGGCTGATAAGGAGTTAAACCCCGAAACTGGTCCCAGGATGCTTGTTTCCAGTCCAGGGAGGACCTGGCCTGGCAGTTCGGGCTGGACTGTTTCAATAGGGAGCAGGGTCAAGACTGATTTGAATATTGCTGTGTTTAAACTGGAATGGCATGAGGAGCAAAACAACTATGTATTTAGGCCCAGATCTCTGTAGTGGGTTAATGTTTGACATTGTTCAACATTCTGTCCATCAATTGATCTTTGTTCATTTGTCACACAATAAAGAAAGTACTTCATGTACATCCTGTAATTTTTTAGTATCTAGGCTTCAGAGAATTGGAAAGCCTGATTCCATTCATCAGTTTTCAAACAAAAGGATGAATGCTCACTTGTTTATCTGCTACTTTCATATGACCTGCTCAAATAGCTGAACAAAAATAATTTATCATGAGAGAAGCTGTCACTGCTTTTTCTAATTTGGAAAGGAAATTCAGAATATAGACAATGTTGATCCCCGCAGGATCAATGCATCTTTACAAACACCAACCACAGCAAACATACCATGCTGAATGGTAGTGTGTTTGTGTGCCTGCAGAAAATGACTGTTCCATTTAGAAGGTAGTCTTCTGAAAGATTCCCAAAAGGTTCATACTGTCCCTGAAATTTCCCATATCATGAGAATTGTCCAGGTTGTTTAGGTGTACCTATCCCCCTGGGTCCAGAATAAGTTCCTGGAAGAGGGGAAGTAACACCGAATGTTGCATGACATTGCGGGAAGGAGCGAGAACCACACATAGGTCCCCCACAAAGAATTCACAAGAATCAGCCACACTTGCTATCTCCTGGCTTGAATTGCCACCCTAGTGATCATCAGAAAAGGGGGAAAGGCATAATTCAACCCTTTGCTCCAGTTTTAAAGTCAGGCATCCACCTGATCCTCCTCTGGTTCGAACTGAAGAACACAGGTTCTTGAGCATTTCGTGTGGATGTAAACAAGCCCCCCGAGGGATGCCCCGTCTACACAAGAGCTCTCTTAATTGCCAATCACCGAAGTCCCTCAGGAAACAGGAGTTCCAACCTGCCACTGAGTTGTCTCGCCCTAGAAGTGCACCCCCTTGACTAATATTCATTTAACTAGGCAAAACTGTCAGAAGTCCTCGGCCACATCTTAGGCTTCTTGTATCTGGTACTCTCAGGTGGTCGATGTGCCTCATTACTGAGATGTTACCATTCCCAGGCACCGTGCACCATTTCACTCTATCTTTCATGAAGGCACGGATCACGACCGACTGGACCTCCAATGTATCAACAACAATGTTAGCATCATAGATCAAGGAGGATAATAAAAGGCACTTATCTCCAACTGCAATGAGCCACAAAGAAAGAAGAAGAAAGAATATATGATACTCATTTTACGGGATTCAGATATTGCCTCTTGGTTTTTTCTATTCATGTGTTTGTAGTCCTTGGTACGCATGCTTTAAGGATATTGTGGGTTATATTTGATACTGGCTGCTGTGCTTTGAAATCCGTAAAGTGAAATATAAGCATAAACTGGGAGACCGGTTCTGACACAGAATCAGAGGTGATATCAAATACTGAAAATAGACTCTTAATATATGGGCGGAGAGGTGGGACAGGCTTGTTGGAAGAGAAATGAAAGGCAGATCAAATGCTGAAGAGAGTCAAGGTACATAAGCAGAAGTGTGAGACAGGCTTGTGGGACGAGAAATGAGAGGTGAGATCAAATACTGAAGACAGGCTCGTGGAACCTGGGAAGAGAGGTGAGAGATTCTTATGAGTGGCAAAATTAAAGGTGAGATGACATACAGAAGGCATACTTGTAATACATGCACACAGGCTGGTGGGAAGACAGCTGAGAGAGATAAGGAGATACCAAAACCAAATTCAGCACCTGGACTGAGAGATTAGAGCAGTTATCAAAGGCACACTTGTGATAGGACAATGATTGATGATATACTTGTGTGAAATGTAGTCTAAGAGGAGACATCAGTCCCATGTTGTAGAAGACGCTGGGCCCGATTCACAGAATGAACTTAAGACTCAATCCTAAACTTACTACTGTTTTGGTATTCACAGATTGCACTTATACTTTTGGTATTCACAGAATGAACTTACTACTTTTGGCATTCACAGAATGCACTTACTACTTTTGATATTCACAGAATGAACTTACTACTTTTGGCATTCACAGAATGCACTTACTACTTTTGGTATTCACAGAATGAACTTACTCATTTCGGTATTCACAGAAGTTAGGACTCCTAACTTTAGGACTCCTAAATGCCTTCTGTGAATACCGAAAGTCCTAAAATTACGATTTTTCTCAATTTAGTAGTAGTAAAGTTAGGACTACTAACTTTAGGACGCCTAAATGCCTTCTGTGAATACCGAAAGTCTTAAACTTAGGATTTTTCTCAATTTAGTAGTAGTAAAGTTAGGAGTCTTAAGTTCATTCTGTGAATCGGGCCCCATGACATGGAGAAAATACCTGTATTTTATAAGCTCCAAATATATATGAGTGTGCTTTTGTTTGAATATTATTTCAGTGTTCCAAAGAAATAAAAGTACCTGAGCAACAAAGAAGAAGGTAGGCATGCCAGCCGAACAAGGGACATCTTTAGCAATCTTAACTTGTTACATGTATGATGTAATTTATACACTTATAGTTTTCCATTGTATTCTGGTACATGCAGTTTTGTGATTTTCAAAATAAACACAGACCTCCAGGTACATGAATGCAATGAGGAAACAGGACTGGAGATCTCATCATTGCTTGAGTTGCCCAATTCAACTTTTTGGGCTAAAGAGCCACTCAAATGGCTCTTGGCAGCTATGGACACAGTAGACATGGGGCTCAAAGTAAATGAGCGACTGTGGTGCGACTTGTTCCCCCTAGGCTAGAGCAACAGGTTAGATACTTGGGACATAACCTTTACAAATGGATTGACAGGAAAGAAATACTGCAGTGATATCCTAGGCTCAAGGTCTTAGAGGGGGTGATCATATACTGGAGAAAGACTCATGGCACATGGACTTAGAAGAGATCATTTACTGGAGGCACCCATGTGAGACATAAGCAAAGGGGAGAGATTGGATGCTCAGCGCAGACTTCTAGCTTCTAAGCAAACAGTGAAGATTAAATACTACATGAGGACTTTACATATGATCTATGTATCTAAGAGGCAGGCTGCTGGCACTTAGACTGAAGTGTGATGAGATTTGGAATTGGGGCTGAGAGAAAATATAAGTCACTGGGAAGATGAACCCATGGGCTGATAATTGTGATCAAATACATAGAGAATTTTTGAAAGGTGAGCTTAAAGAAGAATTGAAATACTAAAGGCAGATTTATGGTACTTGGGCCAAGGCAATAACCAGTCATAGAGGCAAACTTTTTGAACATGGTCAAATATGAAAAATCAGATAGTGACAACAAACTACTGGTACACTGGCTGGGAAGATGGCACTGACACAAATTCATGGGAGTACTACTCAAGAGAGATCAGTTCATTGAGGCAGGGTTCTTTCTCATAGGCTGAGCATTGATCTTATATTGGAGAAAGATTTAACTGACAGTGTTCTTATAAATGGGATGGACTTGTGATGGCTTTAGTTTGTATCATTTCTTGATAACATCTGTCTTTGTGTGCCTCATTCCCAGACCATCAGACAGTGCGTGGAACACAGCTGACCAGTCATCCTCTGAAGCACATAAGCAACCTGAAATGTTTGACAACCCGCTCTATGCCTCTATGAGCTGCAAGACAAAGCCAGCCTCTTCCAGGAAAGAACAGGACCTCTCAAATGCTCCTAGAAGGGAATACTCCACTGTGCCAGTGGTGAAGACTCCTTCAGCACAGCCACCCAGCAAACTTCAAGATGCTGACAGCAGCAAGTCCTTCAGCAAGCAGCTGTCACCACCTGTGCCAGCCCCAAGGGCCCGTTCAAACACCTGTGCAACTACTGAAATGAAGAGCGCACTGGTGGACAAAGCAAAGACAAACCAGGTTGCTCACTTTAAGAAGCCAGTAAAGCTGTGTCGATCCGAAATGTCTGCCAATGGAATTCAAGTCTCAAGTACCAGACCTCCGTTACCAGCGAAGAGTCCGATGGCACGGGAGATCCAGCTTTTCAAAGGCCAAGATTACAGGGAGAACTCAGAAATCCCACAGCAGACCAAGAGTCGTGCCCCTGAAGAAGCACCTACTGCTAGTAGAACAGCTATGATGGTATGTATCAAGAACTAGCTGAAAGAAAGGGTTACAGAACAAGAGCTTGGGAAGAGCTTAGTAAGAGATTGCAAAGATAGAACAAGGATAATGATCAAGATAGAAGAAAGAAAAATAGATGAATGACAGTAGGGGTAAAGATAGTAGACACAAAAAATAAAGGAGGTAAAGAGTAAAAGGCAGAGTCAAAAAACAGAAGAAGAAAACACCTAGGTGGGAAAATAGCAGGAGAGTAAAAGAGAAACAAATGTACAGGATAAGAGAAGGGTGAAGGCAAACAATTGCAAGGGTAAAAAGAGAGAGGAAAACAACAGAGGAAGATAAATAGGTGGGGACGAGAAGACAATGTCAGAAAAGAGAAGAAAAAATACACATGATAGATAAAGAGAAACTGAGGCAGAGCAGAGATGATGGGAGAAGAGAAAGAGGTAGAGAAGATAATAGAAAATACAAATTGGAGAGAAACAGACAAGTAGTAAGAATAGACACGGGCAAACAGGCTAGTGTAAATGACAGGAGAAAGAGTCAGAGGCAAAAGTGGAAAGATACAATGGGGAGAGAGAAAGGAAAAAGTGAAAGAAGAAAAAAAACAGGAATGGAAAGATACAATAGGTAAGAAAAAAATAAACAGAATGGGCATAGTTTAGCACAGACACACATAAGTGGATAGAGATGGCGAAGAAAATAAAAGAGAGGTAGAGACCAATACAGAGAGGGTGGGTGAGAAATGTGTTGGAGAGTCAAGTAGGAAGAGAAGATGAAGGGAAAGACTGGAGGAAGTGAAACAGGATTAGGGGGACATCAGTGTCAAAAGGAGAGGGTTGGCTGTCATTGGGACTCCTAATGAGAAAGTGAATGATGGAGAGTGAAATCAATAACAGGTATAAAGTTGCAGTTGAATAGGAACTTACTGAGAGAGACTACCTGAGAGCAAGAGATTGAGAGTCAGATATGAAATCAGTCAATAAGAGATCCCCAGATGCACATTTGCTTTCAGAGAGTTGAACCTGCAGGGTACTCGTAGGTTAGCAGAGACAGAGAGTCACAGATAAGGACTCTCATGCACTGTACAACTCACAGACAAGAATTCACAAAGTCTCTGGGGCTGAAGGACCAAAGTCATAGAGCCTGATTCACAAAGGGCCTCCACACTCATGGTGGAGGCCCCGCAGTCATGGGGGAGTCTCCGCACTCAGATGGAATCTCCGCAATCCTCATTGGATAAGTGCGGAGGCCATTTGTGAATCAGGCCCACACGGTGGTTCACATGCTGATGGTAGCCTTGGCACACTGGGGCTCACAGAGTCGGGCTGACAACGACTTAAACATAGTAGTTGACTGAAAGGGGCACTGGGCCTCACAGATACAAATGGCACACTGGGATTTTGATAAGCACACTCAAATTCAAAATGTCTCAGAGGGATTCTGAGAGACACAGACAGAGGTGCACAGGACCACATATATCCGTCAGGTTTGAAAGATAGGAACTGAGGTCTCTTGGGACTATAAAATAGAGTTCATTTTGCAGAAATATAAGAACTTGTAGGCATTTCTAGAGCAGCTGTGGAGAGTAAATCATGCAATGCAATTTATGTACAAAAAACTGACAAGTTCAAAGGCAGTGACTGTCTCTGAGCATCGGCACACATACACACACTCTCTCTCTCTCTCTGTGTCTCTCTCTCTCTAGTTCTCTCCTTCTGACTCTCTCTCTATCTATCTCACTTTCTCTCTCTCTCTCTCTCTCTCTCTCTCTCTTTCAGCAATGCTCCTGGAAACTGCTATTCTGAAATCTCAGAGAGAGGTGGCCACATAAACAATGAATCACATCCTGAAATAATATTAGATATAGCAGTGCAGGTTGAACTTGGGCAATATATTTATCGGCAAGCAGTGGAACAATATAAAGCTTTCGAAGTCTTTTATAAAAAGTACAAATCATAGTAAAGTGCAACGTGTCTTGGGTCGCAATACTATCATAACTGCATGGGATGAGAGTAGTGCCATATGAACTTCCTTGCAGAACTGCTAGTAAGTGATGTATTAAATTCAGTCTAAATCATGTTAAAAGAAATCTATGGTGATCAGACAAAGTGTACACAGGGTATGGTTTGAATAACATTGTTGTCTTGTCTAATACATTTGATTTTAAAGACGATTTATCCCTAACCGATAGAGTTCTCTCACTTGCCCTCCAAGCTTCAAAAAACTCTCTTGGTTCAAGTGTAGTCCTCCACAACTAGGGACTCTAGATGATCAAAAAACTAGGGTTGGCCTAACCTAATAAAATAGCCCTTAATATAGCTAACCCATTGGATACTAGCGGCTTAACCTAAATCTAAAGAGCCTTTTAATATTAAACAATTACAATGCTTGGCTGCGCGGACCCATACGGAAATCCATAGGAGTAAGGGCCGTAACATCAATACAGCTTCCAAATAATCAAGCCTTAACTCCGCATGAAAGATAAAGCAGGATGCACTCTGGGGGAGGGGGAAAGAGTTTCCTTAAAACGCTTGCAAAGGAGTCACATTGGCATACCCCCATATATCACTACCACAGGCTACTACAGAAATGCACTTGCTCAATTATATCAGCCATGGCTTTAATATGCTTACAGCCTACATTGGAAGCAAAGTCGAAGACAGAAGCTGTGCTCCTGGAAAACAAGTGCCAGCTAGTCAATATCAAGGGAGACCACGATAGCGAGTAGTCAAATAAGACACCCAAATAAGAAAACACAAGGACATGTTTAAGAGGATTACCTTTGACGGAGTAGGATCTAGTCTTAGTGGGCCTACTACCATGACAAAAGGCTTGGAAAATGTGTACTTAAGTCAAGGCTACCCATAAATTCTACAAATTGGTTAACCAATCTGTCTAGACCCAAAGCAGTGCACAAAATAAAAACAACATCGTCTGTGTAAAGGAGTACAGGGGTCGGACAAGAATCCATTCAAGGCATATCCCTACCGACTTCAATCAATTACTTTTCCAGGCTTGATAAGCGTGGCTCAAATCCACCCGAGTGACTTACCGCACTCACCTATAGTAACTATATAGGAAGTCAGCCGGGCAGTGGAGAAGAATAAACAAAAGTCTTTATTAGGCCAAACAACACTCATATGAGAGGGCCCTGTCCGACCTTACTCCTAGGAGTGCGAACGAGAGGACTGACTCTCTGCATCACAGCAATACATTATAATGCAACACAGTTCATTGGGGTACGCCCCTTCTGGAAAATTACTGAAACCCAGACCAGCGAACAATGCCATCATACAGCAGGCATCTGCACCTGCAAAAGATACATCGCTATCTCTACTCAAGGCCATGGAGCTAGGCTTCAGCGTCTCTGGTGCATGAGAACATTACTGATAAAGAAACTTGTTAGTTTCGGCCACAGCAAGCCGAGAAACGAAAACTGCTGTCTTAGTGAAATTCTCTATTCCTGCGGGAGGGGCAGATGAGCGAGTAAGGCTCGCGGACACAGAGGGATACACAAAATGGTGGCACACAGGCTAAGCTAAGGAACTAATATAGTCACACGTACATTTGAATAATAAAGTAGCAAGCGGAATAATTCAACATAGGTGCATATACGAAGTTCATTAGTTAGCCATATGATGCTAACTTACATATGAGAAGGGGTAGTTGGGGCATCGAAAAGTGAATTCTATCAGACCCTCCTTTTAGCATCATTGGCTAACTGTGGCCACATTTATTTGCCAAAAGGTAGTGCCGGCATATCCATTCTAGGGGCAGAACACATTTATTTTTCTTTTAGTCTAAAACATCCTCTGAAATAAACATCAACCAACTTGCATCAGCAGGAATTTCAGTAATCATCGAAGTAGCATATTGACCCGACACCTTCTTTGGTGGACGCAAATTCGTAGCACACATTGAGCAGCATGGAGGGAGGCAATATACACAAAGGCAACATGTCAGTATTACGCTCACCACACCAACCAAACCCATCAATATTTTCCAACCCCAGGAGGAGAAGGCACCCCAGAGCCACCCCTGTAAGGACCATGTCCCATTATCCTGATGTAGTTCAGTCGCTAATCTATGTAATTTCTGTACCGCCAAGTTAACAGTTGGAGCTGAGTCTGGAATATACACACAACAAGACGTCCCGATGACGCAACAGGCCCCGCCCCTATCTGCCAGGATGACGTCAAGCACCATCCTATTTTGAATCGTGAATAATCTCATAGCCTGAATCTCAACGGACATGTTAGTCGCAATGTCAGCTTCAGTAAGGACTACCTTTTCCATTACCCTGGACAGTCGTCGAATGGCCCTACTGTTAAATATTGGACCCCAGAAAGGTAGCAAGCCCTTAGAAAAATCAGTCCATTGCTGGTACGAGGTGTCTGTCTGGTCAACGTCATCTACCTGAAGCTCCCTCCTTTTACGCTGCTCTTGTGGACTGGGAAATCTACGATGAGTTCTGTGGTAATCAGAAGGTGCCACATATACAGGAGGAATCATATAGGCTAAATAACACACCCCACCCCAACCCTCGGGCAACCATAAGTATCCATTATCTCCACACACAAAATAGATGCTGGGGGGTGTAACCAAAGAGGGGCTGAGAGGCAAACGTATCAATGCAGTCACATTACAGGAGCTATTACCCACCTTGATAGGGCCCCTTCCCTCTATACAGAAAAATGGTGAAGGACCCACCACAGCCAGGGGTATCAGAGACTTGACACTGTCATTTCCCTTTGGGGGGTGTCTGTAAGACAGTGAGGAATTCAATTTCAGGAAACTTTCCCTAACTTTGTCAGTATCATTTGGTATCAAAAACCGGCCCAACTTTTTCTCACACGTCTCTATAAATGTCTGATCAAAAAGTCCGTCAGTATATATCCGTCCAAGGGAAGAGGGAGGCAGAGGGCGTACTCGCATTGTCATTGTCGACCCCCTATTCTGCAGTCGAGGAGTCAGAAAATCTGGCTGCTGAAAATATTTAACAAGACCAATGAGAGTATACCACCCCACACAACTATTCACAGGTGTCAAAGGGAGTGCTAGGAATCTATCTTTCTTGTAGGCAGCAGAAGGGAGGAGCCCACAGACCCAGCAATCGGTCAAATTGGTGGTGGCATGTGCATGGTGCAAAGTCTTAATAAAAACATTTTCTTTATAACCCTTCCTCAACATTCGTTCACCATAATCCACAGTAATCATGTTATGTTCAGGAACGGCAGTAGGTGTGGGTGCAAAAACATGAACGGGGTAGGCTTTATCCAGGAAAAACAATATACCAAGAGTCACTATAAAAGCTATTAGGACAACAATGATGACCACTATTTTTCCTTTCTGGGGAAGGGCCAACCAGGGGGAATCAGGCACAGGTCTCGGAGGAGCAGCAAAGGGCTGCTCCTCATCAGGGATGGGGCGGCCAAAAGGATACATTCTCAAGAGCGTTCAAAATATATCAAAAAGGGGAAAAAAAAGAAAAACACTTCTACTAAAAAAAATAGTCCCAGACAGTCCGTAAAACCGTCCAGAGGGGTTCTTCAACCCTAAAAGAAGGGATCTTCTCCCTGTGTCCTTCAAAGCCTCACAGGCAGGCTTTTACCGTCCATACCTTATTCCCACGTCGCTCAACGCACAGCAATTGAAACAGAGGAGCACTTAATCTGGGCCCCGCACCACTCTATAGTCTCATAGAACACAATCTTCAGCTAAACACCAGGGCTCTTACAAGTCCATCCCTATCACTAAATCTTCGTATTTAGAAAATTCGCTAAGCCCTTCTTCCAGTGTTTAGTCCATCACATTTGTCATTCTCACTTATTTCTTCGGGGCCGCAGATTATAACGAGTGCTCCCTCGCACTTCGGGATCAGTGAACAAAACAGGTGTGTCGATGGCAGGTGCTGGACTCTCTGATGTCTCTTCACTAGTAGCAACGGGAGTAGTAGAGCTCACTGAAACACTTTTTTCTGCACGTGACTGTGAATTCTCTTTTTCACTTTGCTCTTCTCCCATCAGTGAAGCATCCGAGAAGGGAACATATCTGGGTATTTGCTCATGTTCCTCGTCAGCAATGCCTTCCTTTACCCATTGATCATAGCGTAACGGCAGCGGGACTTTCTTCACGTGCGAGGCGTGGGTCCACGCCTTCCTGCCTTCCACACGAAGTGCCGTGCGCGTTGTTAGAAGCACCTGATGCGGCTCCGACCACCTGGGCTCCAGACAGGACTTCCGTTGATATCTTCGGACGACGACCCAATCGCCTGGGTTGATGGAGTGTCCGGGCCCCTCCGGCAACGGCTTCAGGGTGTCTGCTACCTGCTGATGAATAGAACGAAGATCTTTAGTCAAAGCATACAAGTAGTCTGTCAACAAAGGATACTGAATCTCGGAGAAGCACTTAGGCCTGGGCACTCCCCAGACATTGGCCGGGCGGCCGAATATCACTTCATAGGGGGAGATGCCCGTTTTCGAATTCACTGTTACTCTCGTAGAAAGCAAGGCTAAAGGAAGGGCGTCTGGCCAACGGAGACCTGTACTCTCCTGTATTTTGGCCATTTTCAGTTTGAGCGTTCCATTAAACCGCTCCACAAGTCCCGCTGCCTGAGGGTGTAGGGCCGAGTGGAATTTTTGGGAAATCTGTAAGCCTTTACATATTTGCTTGACTAATTCCGCATTAAAGGACGTACCGTTATCACTCCAGATCACCCTAGGTAATCCAAAGCGAGAAAAATACTCCTTTATCAACATTTTTGCAGTAGAAATGGCCGTGCAGTCTTTAGTTGGAAAAGCCTCCACCCACCTGCTAAAAGCACATACAACCACAAGAACGTATTTTAAGTTGTTGACCCTTTCCATTTCAATATAGTCCATCTGAATCACCTCAAAAGGGAAAGAGGGAGGTGCAAAATTTCCAGCTGGGACAGGGGCACCCTTTCCAGGATTGTGCCTCAAACACACCATGCACTGTCGGACCAAGTGAGTCGCCACTTTGGAGATATTCTTATTGCTCCACACTGGATCCAACAGTTTGCATATGCCCTTTGCGCTAATATGTGCAGGCCCATGAGCCATCGTCACTACTGGAAGAACATATGCATTTGGAAGTAACCATCGTCTCTTATCGGTCACATCTGTCCAACATTCATCCGCATCCAATCGCCCCTGCCCATCCTTCCATGCCCTCAATTCATCTTCAGTCACTTTTTCTTGTATATTTTTTACACTCTGTACAGTATCTGAAAACATGTTAACATCTGGGACCCATCTAGCTGGTCCTGCCACAAACATCCGTGGTAATTTTGTTCGAGCAGTCTCTTTTGCTGTTTCGTCTGCAAAGGCATTGCCTCGCCCTACGTCATCCACTATTGTCTTGTGTGCGCTACACTTTATCACAGCCAATCTTTTGGGTAACGTCAGTGCCGCTAACAGTCGTAGTATCAGTGGGCCATGTTGTATGCGTTGGCCGTGTGAAGTCAGAAATCCCCGTTCTGCCCAGAGTCGCCCATAATTATGAGCCACACCAAAGGCGTATTGGCTGTCAGTGTAAATATTCACGTCCAGTCCCTCACTCAATTCACATGCTCTCAATAAGGCTATTATCTCAGCAGCTTGGGCCGAATTGTAAGGTATCCTAGATGTCTCCACTACTGTCTGTAATGTCGTTATTGCATATGCTGCTGTCGATGTACCATCTGGCAATTTGAAACAAGACCCATCCACATACAACTCCCCGTCCGGTTCATCTAAGGGCTTGTCTGTCAGATCCACCCTCCCCTTAGTCTCTTCTTCTGTCCTAAACAAACAGTCATGTATGTCATCGTCCTTTGTATCTGTGGGGATAGGTAACAATGTGGCAGGATTCAATGTAGCACACCTTTTGATCGTCACATGAGGTGCAAAGAGAGTCATCTCATAACCGGTAAGACGAGCACTAGTTAAGTGCTGCGTCTGTGTTCTGTTTAGCAAAATGTCCACAGCATGCGGTACCATTACTGTGAGATCTGACCCCAATACGAGCCCTGCCGATTGTCTTATAGAGACCGCAGCAGCCGCCGTGGCTCTCAGACAACTCGGCAGTGCTCTTGCCACATTGTCAAGCATTGCAGAAAAATAGGCGCAGGGTCTCTGTTTCCCCCCAAAACACTGGGTTAGGACAGACAACGCGCAACCTTCCGCCTCATGTACGTAAAGAACAAAAGGCTTCTGGTAATCAGGTGTTCCAAGAACGGGCGCAGAACATAAAGCATCTTTTAGTAACTCAAACGCTTCTTGACATGCAGGGGTCCAGGGTAGGGGTTCGCGCACTTCTTTGGTGGTCAGATACAATAGGGGTTTCGTTAGTAACGCATAGTTAGGTATCCACTGGCGACAATACGATGTTATGCCCAGAAACGCGTGCACCTCCCGCTGCGTGTTAGGTACCTTCATGTTAGTGATAGCTTTTATGCGCTCTGGCGTCAATCTCCTCCCCACTTTCGAAAGGAGGTGACCGAGGTAGGTAACCTCCGTTCGACAGTATTGAAACTTTGGAAGGGACACTTTATGCCCCCTTTTCGCCAAATGGTGCAGTAACTTTACAGTAGCATCCCGACAACCCTTCTCATCATCTGACGCTATCAGGATATCATCCACGTACTGCAACATGACGTTGCCAGGTGGAAGTTCCAGTTCATCCAATTGCGCCTTCAGAGCCTGACTATATATGCTCGGACTTTCAGTGTACCCCTGGGGAATTCTCTTAAACCTGAAGCTTCGGCCAGCCAATGAGAATCCGAATAGATAACGGCTGTCTTCATGTACAGGAATACTGAAGAAAGCATTTTTCAAATCCAGGACAGAGAAATATTTAGCAGAAGGGGGAATAATCGTCAATATCGTAGTGATGTCCGAGACCACTGGGTATTGTGGCTCCACTACTCTATTCACGTGGCGCAGATCGATCACAAACCTATAGACATCAGGAGTATTATCAGTAGCTTCAGGTGATCGTCTTTTAAGGATAGGTAAAATAGGGCTGTTACATATGTTCGAATCCGTCTCTTCCACTACACCAGACCGAATCAAATCTTGTATTATTTGTAACAGGGCCTTTTCTCCCTCCCTAGGAATCCTGTACTGTGGAACCCGGGGCAATTTCGCTCCCACCTTCACCCTTATTGCCACCGGGGCGATATCCATTTTACCTACATCTGTATCATTGACAACCCACAAACTGTCGGGAATCCCTTGAAATTCAGGTGGTAAGGGGTCATCTTTAGAAAAACACTGTAATGGGCGAGCGACATTCGGGCCCAACGTAAGGTACACGCCATCCGGGGAACAATAAATGGTGGCGTGCAACCTTTTTAATAAATCTAAGCCCAACAAATTTTCTCCACAATTCGATGTTAATAGGAACGGTGAATCAACAGTGAAAGGACCAATCGTCAACGTGAGGGGTTTAGAAATGGGGCTAATCACCTGCAAAACCCACAGAGATGTTATTCTTGCCAGACAGAGCCGCCCCTGGGACCCGGGAATGAGCCACTGAACTTTTTATTGCACCCGTATCCACTAGAAATTTTTGTTGAGACCCTAATAAGTCTGCCTCGACATAGGGTCCCCTTTGATCAACTTCCACAGGCACTGGTCCCTCGCTCTGTCCTACGCTGTCCTAGTTGTGGGAGAACCCTGTCAGATCGTCCACTGAGTAATCATCATTATAGTACTGACCGCCGCCCCTCTGCAACTGTTGTCTGTCCGCACTGTTGTCAAAGTAATTACCTCCCGGTCTCCCGCCTCCATCCGACCGTGCAGCCTGTCTCCCAAAATCACCACTACCTCTTCCTCGTCCTCGCCCTGGACCGGCATTCGACTGAAGCAGTGGGCAATCCCTCCACCAATGCCCCTCCTGCTTGCACTTCGCACACTGATTCGGTCCCAGTCTTTCCCTACTTTCACCTCTCCCAAAACCGCCACCACGACCCGGCGCCGCACCTCTTCCTCTGCCCCTAGCCACTTGCTGCAACAAAACCCTAGTCTTCAAATCCTTAGCCTTCTTTTCCTGCTTGTCCTTACTCTCATTTTCTCTGTGCTCATAATACTGTGCCATACTGAGGATACCAGAAGGAGAGGACGTTGTCCACGTGCTCTCCGACGCTTGCAAGCTCGCTGAAATTTCGGGCAATAAGTTCATGACAAACCTATTGACAAAAAGTCGCAACCCTCCGTCCTGTGACACATCTTGCCCACTAAAATCTATGAACGTTTCTTCAAACCTCGTAAAGAAGTCCGAGACTGCCTCATCCTTTTTCTGCTTACAAGCCGTCAACTTGTCCCAATCTACCTTCTTCGGGGGAATGAGAGAATGCATGTATTTTATTATGCGCCCCGGCAAGGCCAAAATCTCAGCTTTCGGCTTTTCTCCTGGCTTACGTTCCTTATCCCAATCCTGTAACTCCTGCCACGTACCTCCTAACTCTTCCGAATGATCTGTACCTTTTACTTGCCGCCACACATCAACTGGGACCAAAAGCCCAAAAAACAATTCAACATCAGCCAAAGTCATTACAGTGGAAGACGCAGCTTCCGTTAGCTCTTTGTAGTAGGCAGTCGGGTTCTTCCTAGAATCTGGGAGCTGAGCCTTCAATGATAATACCTCACTTCTCTTCCATGGCGTATACACCCATTGCTCCTGGAAATGTGCATCTATCCTGTTCCTAGTGACAGCCTTCGTGACTGGATCTACCATTTCTGGGATCTCGGGATGAAAAATAGGGTGCACTTCACGCATTGGATGTATACCTGGAAAATGGGGCGTACCTGCAGAGGGCAATTCATTTCTATACTGTAATAGAGCACGTAAACTACGCATCACCTCCTTCACCCCAGTATTCGTTCTGAAGGCTCCGCTCTGTATATCTCGCAAAGTCGCCAGAGCCATACCTCCATACCCCTGTTCCCATAGCGGTATCAATACATTCGACATATGCCACAAAGCGTGCTGTTGCATCAAGGGCTCAAAATCTTTCATTGTGGACCAAATATCTTCAAACGAGTAAATATTATTCCTTGCCCACTGGCATGCCTGATTAGCCACTATGCTCTTCTCATCCAAACCGACTGTAGAACGCGTAAGCAACTTCCGTACCTGTGAGAGTAGTCCACTACCTGCGCCTCGGCTCGGCGTTAACGCCTCCTGACTGGGGGTGGTCCTGGCTGAAACAGTAGGGAGTGCTAAAGAGAATTGGGAGGGTGCAGGTGAAGTGGGCTGGAGTAAAGAAACGAGGGGTGTCGAGGGCGGGGATTGTTGGGGAGCACTGGCTGTTGGACCCGGAACCCCACTAATGGAGGCCGGAACTGGAAAGGAGGGGTACAAGGGCTGCGGGGCATAAGGGGGAGGGGGTCGGGTATTCAAAATGTCTTCCATCTCATCTGGGTCATCCTCTCGCACTACATAACTTTTATTTTCTTTCAACCTGCAAAGCCTATCTGCGCGCTCCAAACGCAGCGCGTTCTCATTCCCAATATGTTCTCTCGCTTTCTGTGCCATAGTCTGCGCGGACTTTTTAAAAGCCTCGTTCTCTTCTCTCAACTTACGCTTCCTGGCTTCTTTCTGCCACACTCTTAAGGAATCAAACATGCTTTGACGACTACGCCTAGCAAACAATTTGTCCTGTAAATAATCCAATTTAGCTTCATCGAAAGAACCCGTCAAGGGCCATTGTAAATCCACATTGTCAGCGGTGTACCGGTGCCACAAAGTACCAAACAAAATCGGGGTCAATCCATGCTTGACGTACATATCAAAGCTTGGAGTGCCCTCAGGGGGTGCGGGTTGGCTCTCGGACAGTCTAGTATCCGAGGGTCGACAACAGCATCCAAAACATCGTAACTTACTAAGACACGGCATCTCTACCTGGGTGTGAAAGAAACACTTCTCCACAAACTTCGTTACCCTGAGTCGCTAGCTCGAGCTCGTTCATACACACATATAGATATACATTAGGAAATCACACACGCACATATACAGTACCTCCAAACACGTGTTACCAAATAGGACAAGGCCCGTCGACCAAGTCCTGGGGAACCTGGACCCTACCGCAGACCGAACAGTACACTAACTGTTCTGAGGATGGGGGACAAATCCGCTCCCCGTGCGGCACTACGGATCACTGCGCACTTTACCACGGGAGACCCAGGACTCACCTCCACTGAACCGCCACTCTAGGAGTTCAGGGCAAGCACCACAAACAATATATCTAGATATTCCCCCAACCTCGTCAAGTCTGTCAGAGCGCCTGCTCGCACTCTGAGTTCCCCGGAGCACACTAGCCCCAAGAGCACACCGGCTCCTCAAACCACTGGAGACACCCTAGTCTCCCGGAACACTCCAGTTCCTGAAACAATCACAGGTGGACCACTCACCTTCCGTAGGCGGCACCGACCTCTACCGTTCTCCACCTCCGGCTGCCAGGACCAACACGGTCAGCTTCAAGTTCCGCATTCTGGACCCCGGCGTAAGATCCGAACCGGGACCTCTGCCGATCAGCAGGGTGGGGCAGCGCTGCGAGAACTAAGCTCGGTATCAGATGGGTACCCGGGCCCACCGTGCCGACCAGCGGGTCCCCGGTCTTCTGCTACCCCCTTACGGGTGAGAAAGATCCTTAGCGCGGGGTCCCTATTCGGGCGCCATCTGATAAGCGTGGCTCAAATCCACCCGAGTGACTTACCGCACTCACCTATAGTAACTATATAGGAAGTCAGCCGGATAGTGGAGAAGAATAAACAAAAGTCTTTATTAGGCCAAACAACACTCATATGAGAGGGCCCTGTCCGACCTCACTCCTAGGAGTGCGAACGAGAGGACTGACTCTCTGCATCACAGCAATACATTATAATGTAACACAGTTCATTGGGGTACGCCCCTTCTGGAAAATTACTGAAACCCAGACCAGCGAACAATGCCATCATACAGCAGGCATCTGCACCTGCAAAAGATACATCGCTATCTCTACTCAAGGCCATGGAGCTAGGCTTCAGCGTCTCTGGCGCATGAGAACATTACTGATAAAGAAACTTGTTAGTTTCGGCCACAGCAAGCCGAGAAACGAAAACTGCTGTCTTAGTGAAATTCTCTATTCCTGCGGGAGGGGCAGATGAGCGAGTAAGGCTCGCGGACACAGAGGGATACACAAAATGGTGGCACACAGGCTAAGCTAAGGAACTAATATGGTCACACGTACATTTGAATAATAAAGTAGCAAGCGGAATAATTCAACATAGGTGCATATACGAAGTTCATTAGTTAGCCATATGATGCTAACTTACATATGAGAAGGGGTAGTTGGGGCATCGAAAAGTGAATTCTATCAGGCTGTTAATATATAATATACACTGAAACAGGGCCAAAATACAGCCTTGGTGAACACCCCAGCTAAGCTTAAAGTGCTAAGTGCACTGACCCTTCTTGTAAAATCTCACGGAAGCTGTACGGTTAAAATGGAGATCTCGCAAAAAAGAAAACGAACTGTGGATCAACCCCCATTTCCAATATAATTGCCCAAAGTTTCTCCCTATTCACCCTATTGAATGCTGTACTGACATCCATAAATGCAAGATGCAGCGGGCCTGTAGCACTTAGGGTCTGAACAGTTGCCTTTCTTAACCCCTTCCATGCTCATGATGGAACGGTTCCGTCATGAGCGTAAGTTGGCCTGTGCTTATGACGGAACCATTCCGTCATGGTTCCATAGGCCCAATGGAACGTTCAGCACCGCAGCAAAATTCGCGCAGCACAGAAGGGGTTAAAAATAAGGACAACCACAAAAGTGGACCAGGCTTAGAGGGTGTGAACTTTCACTACTGAGTTTAACTATGTTGTGAAAAGAGGTGTCCAAAACTTTGGCTTGGACCTGAATAAATCTAGCAGGACCCAGTCAGGACCAGGAGCCTTATTTACGGGGAGCAAACAAATAGCATTCTGGACCTTATCTATAGTAAAACTGATAGGGGTTAGTGCTTCAACATGTAGCCCAACAGTAAGAGATGGAGTAGGCAAGTCATATAGATTTAAAGTGTTCGACTCATACACTATGCAAGATGGAAAGCTGCTGTGTGGGGTTCAAATGGGTCGTGAAAAGAGGACGGTTGCCAATTCCCAAAACTTGGCACTGTCTCTAAGATGGCTCGCGATCAAAATCTGTCCACAAGCTTCATCTTTTAACAACCTTTTATACTCCTCTATTGTGCTCTTTTAAGAGGCTTGGTATGTGGAGACCCAAATTCGATCTCTGGTAACAGTCTTAACCGCCTGCAGGAGGACACGGTGGACTTTTGAATAACTGGAGTCAAGCCATTTATAGGGCTTTGAATTTTTAGTGCTATTCTTGCTTGTTAGCAAAGATTGTATACTAAGGCAGACAGTAAAATAAGAATTCACAATAACAGTATAGATCGAACTATCACTTAAACATAGGTTGAGCTCTGTATAACATTTACTAATCAGATCTCTGAGAAAGGGTTCATGGAACACTGTCGCCCATTTTAGGCACTGTCCTGAGAGTAAAGGCTTCCATTGAACGCAGCCAATTGTACTGGGTGTTTCTGGCTTAGATGCCAATGAAAAATAACAGAAAGAGAGTTGTGATCACTCAATGTTCTCCAGGTAACCTCAAATCTCACTAAATAATAGTGGGGATAAAGAAGTAATCAATGACACTGTTAGCACCTTTTCCGGTAAAAGAGATAAAACCCTCCAAAGCAGTATTAAAATATGAAGCTAAAGTTAGAACCATGCTATACTCAGTCAGGAAGGAATTGATACAGTCTCCCTCAGGAGTATGCAAAAAGTGCAAGGAGTCTAAAACACACTAACTGTTTCACATGGCTGCTTGAAGCACCGATTCAGGGAAAGATGTATGTTAAAATCTCCAGCAAGAATGACATAGCATTTCTCAAGGTAGACTTTAGGCAGAGAATCAAAAAACCTTTAAGGGATGCTACACTACTAGAGGTTCTTGACAAAAAGGAGCATTGTAAAAGTTAACTACAAGCAAGCTAAGGAGTTGGAGAATTTTATCAAAACTGCAACAACTTTGAAAGACCCTGCTTGAATGGTGGGTCACAGAGCACACAAGAGACAGAGAATCAAGAATGAGAAGACCATTGATCGCTCTCTCACGGCAAGAAGAAACAGGAACAGAAAGAAAAGGTAAAATCATTAACTATAATCAGAAGTATCTCATGGCTCCAGGAAACAGACAAAACGAAACTTTGCCACAAGTCATAACATTCCCCATTAATCTTTTTATTAATAAGGCGGTCAATATTCCAACTGAGTATAGAGACAATACCAAGGTCTGGTTGTTTAGGCTTTTTATTTTTTTATTTTATTTTTTTAGGTCCACACATACCAACAGACAAGTCACTGGCATTAAAATGTATAAGTCAGTTGTTATCACGTAGTGAGCTTAATGGGGCAAAACGATTAGAGGTAGAAACATTTACCACTGACAGAAATGGGGGAATAACGGATAAGGGGCCAGCAATAATAGGCAAGTCAGCAGGAACAGTAGGCCCAGTAGAACACACATATGATAGCTTATAGAAAAATCCCAAAGGAAACGCTACAATGCCAGCGGATAGTCTTTCCGGAGGACAACTTTGATAACAAAACAGCGAATGGGAGTCATTAAAGTTGACCACTATACAGTCGTCATCCTTAGACTTTGGATCCTACCCTTGGAACTCTCCTTACCATAATCATTTCTGCAAACAAAGGCAGAGTGTATACTAAACTAAAATTCAGTCAGTGGATTTCTTGTTTTCCAGCTGAACATAATTCTCTGTGGCATTAGGAGCCAACGCAGGAACATTAGCCAAAACACTAGCATACAGTGTTGCAGTCTGAGGAAGTTCAAGATTAAAAACTGTAACATTGCCAGGGGAAGGTTTGGATGGTAAACAAGAAGTTGGGTTCAAGTATGATGCCTCAGTAGTTGACCCCTCCATCCAGGGCACTTGGCCTTGGCCGTTCTATAGTAAGAAACCTCAGTGATTTAAGCTTGATTGTGAACGCCAGGCTTTCTCTCAGGTTCAGCTGTACTCTCTTCCTGGTAGCATCAGATTTGAAAACTTTATAAAAATGTTCCCTGTACTATGTTTCTAAGTAGGAGGTTCTGCCATTTCTGTAGTCAGTGTTGTTCCTCATTTTTCAGCAGAAACTCACGGATCCACCTTTAATCCATATTAACTTTACCCCTCGAAGTTACTAGTATCACTGGTATAAGCAACTTTGGATGAATGGAATTAACAAGAGGCAAAACCAGAGACTTTGTAATGAGTTCTAGTGTGTATCATAAGTTCTCCAGATGTGTGGAGCCCACAGGGATTGCTTCCGTCCACAGGGTTGACTCCTCTCTCCTCCTTTATATCTGCTCTGGGTCTTGCAGATGTGTGGCGAGCCCATCTCTTTGCACAGGGTAGCCATAACTTCTATTTAACGGCACACTGGTCGTATTCCTGCCTAGACTATTTCTTAGCCCCCCCATAATTATCTACATAGTGTGAGTGATGTTATAGTACTCCTGAGGGTCCTATCAGATCACTCCCCAGTGGCCTTCGGGTGGGCACACAACTGCATACATTTAGTTGGCGTTTGCCACCTTGGCACCTCCAGAACCCTGACTATCGCTAACATATGGAGGACCCTCCGGATGGTTATTCTGCATATGATGTAGGTTCAGTTGCATTTACCCAGATACTGTGGGAGGCCCTGAAGCTTTTCGCTCTGTGGGGCAGACATAAGCTACTGTACAGGTGAGCAACGACATAAATTAATACATACAATAGACCTGGTGACCGAAATCTCAGAACTGGACCAGCTGGGCCACAAACAGGATGGCCAACATGCATATACACAACTGGTCCTGGTACAGCAACAATACCACTAGACCCTGATGGATGAGGCACGGTTCACATGGCAGGGATCTCTGAGTCGTATTTACAAGTGGGGGACAAGTCGAGTCAGATGCTCCAAAGTCTATGCCAGGGTGTCCCCAAGACATCTCCTCTTCCTAATATTGAGAATGACTCAGACACACTATTTACAGGCCCAGGAGAGGTGGTACATGGTTTTGCTTTTCATTTTAAAGTTTATCCCAAGAGAGAGGTGCTGCCAAGCGTACAAATCGAGGAGTTCATGAGGACTATTCTACTCCAGATTCTCTCCCCTACGGCCCGTGAGGTCTGGACACAGCGCTCACAAGAGATGAACTTGCTTCAGCCGTAGCAGACATTAACCCGGGCAAAGCTCCCGGGCCTATATGTATAAACACCAGGATCATCTCCTGGGAGCAGTTTTGTTTGCCTCTAAAGTGGCAGAGATGCCGCCGGATTGGTGCCATCTGGGAATAGTGGATATCGCAAAGCCAGCCGCCCAGCAGATGATTTCACTTCATACCGTCCTATTTCCTTATTGGACCTAGAGGCTAGGATATTGGCTAAGGCACTGGCGAACAGACATCTCACACATATACCAGATCTAGTTCACCCAGCTCAGTCTGGCTTTAAGCCCCATCGGGCAACTCACCACAATATCCGGCGCGTGTACAACGCGATCGCCATGAACGATAGGCAACAGGAGCCAGCAATGATTTTACTAGCCGATATAGACAAAGCTTTAGAATCCATAAGCTGGGAGTACCTATTCATCCTTCTCTGGTTCCTCAATTTTGACCCGCGGTTCACGTCATATATTCAATTTTTGTACACAGACCCAACTACGTAGGTGACGGGGGCCCGATCGGACCCCTTCCCAATACAGCGGGGTTCGCTGCTGACCTGTCTCCTATCCCCCCTGCTGCTCTCTCGTTATGGAGCTACTGGCGGTGTGGGTGAGGATGGATGCACAGGTGCGGGGCTTCGAATGGGGCAGCTTCTTGGATCAAATTGTAGTATAAGCTGATGACATTCTCTTCTTCCTTACCACGCTGGACACAACAGGTCCCAGACTGCTGCAGATCATGCGCATATTTGGATCAACCTCTGGACTAAACATTTATACATTAAAGTCTATGTAGTCTTCACTGTCTATGCAGTGGGCCACGGGCCCCATGACCTGCGATAGGCATCAGGTCTACAACTAGGCACCTATGGGTTTAAGTATTTGGGTGTTTATCTGTCCCTTGATGCGGAGGTGGCTTGGACTCCCAATACTGAACCAGCATTTACTGGCCTCAAAGACGATAATAATAATTGGTTGGTGCTCCCGCTATCCCTCCTGGGCAGGGGGGGGGGTCGATTTTGTTAATGGTCTCCCTGCCCAAGTTCCTATATCAAAGACGGAGGAACCCCTCGAGTTGCTCTGGCCAAATGTTTCCAGTCCAGATACTATGGGGGGGCATTGCAGCGTAGATGTTGAATCTTATTATCTAGCAGCTCATTCCCCGATTATAAATGACTGGTGGTATGATACGCGGGCGACCCAGCACATGCACTGGACAAATGAACAATGGGTACCACACCCCTAATTCCATATTTATAAAGTGTAGGAAGAAGTACTACCGCCCCTCGGCAACACACACTGTCCTTAAATCCTAGCATTGAGCACTTCACCGTTGAAAGGGGGGGGGCGATTGGCAAAACAGACACCACTCTTGTATGTAAACTTGCTTTTACATGTGGCCAAGCTATCTGAATTCCAGAAATGGGATCTCATCGGGGTCTCCACTTTAGGGGATCTCATGCAAGACATGGGGGCATATTACCAAGCAATAGCGATAATTATCGCTATTGCTTGGTTAGAGACAAAAATTTACAGCTGAGCTGCGGCGATTTTTATCGCAGATAAACCTTGGTATTACCAAGGTTTATCGCAAATGCGATAAAAATCGGCCGCAATGCATGAATATCGCTGAAAAGTCAGCGATATTCATGCATTACCGAACTAATGCTCTTAGCCATGTTATCCACCTACCATTGGATAACATGGCTAAGAAGTGCTCAGGGCAGGTGTTAGCTTTTGGGGGTATTCGCGCTTAGCGCGAATATCTCTAAAAGTTGGTAATAGGAGATAGCGATGTTAGCGACTGTTTCCAGTCGCTAACATCTTGGCACGCCCACTTTGCATGTCATTAGTGATAAATATCATTGACATGCAAAGTGGGGCCCAAGATGGTCGCTATCTCCTACTAGCTGTCGCTAACTGGTGTTAGCGACAGCTAGTTAATAGGGAGATAATTTTATCTCCGCTTTCTTGGCTTTTAAAGCGGAGATAAACCCCCTTGATAATATGCCCCATGGTTCTTAAATCCTTTCAAGATCTCCAGAGGGAATT
This sequence comes from Lissotriton vulgaris, assembly GCF_964263255.1. Classification (NCBI taxonomy): domain Eukaryota; kingdom Metazoa; phylum Chordata; class Amphibia; order Caudata; family Salamandridae; genus Lissotriton; species Lissotriton vulgaris. Next base: position 157,758 of record NW_028245833.1, on the reverse strand, counting down.
CCAACTCCATCGCAGCCAATTCTGCTGGTATCTTCAGCTCCTCCTGGCCTTGACCCCTTACATAAATTCTCGATCGGACCTCCCTGAGTTTAATCCCCTTGATGGGGGTCCTGGAGGACCACAAAATTCCAAAAATCTACCAAACACTCATATCTAAACAACCCGACATGTTAGGTACCCTTTGTGTGGCTTGGGAAGCTGGTGTGGGAGAGATGGAAAACGAGAACTGAACAGAGATTCTTGGTTCCCCGCAGACTGCAGCTATTTCAGCCCTACATCATCTGATTTGGTTGAAATACATGAACAGTGTGTACTTTTTTTTCATAAATTTTTTTTATGAGTTTTATATAGCGCAAACTTGACACGGTATCGGGTAACAGAGCGCTTTCATAGCACCAGGTGCGTTACTTGAGGACACAATAATCATTTTGTTAGGCACGGGGAGATTAAGTGATTTGCCCAGAATCACAGGATGTTCAGCGTCATTGCCGAGACTCGAAGCCGGTTCGCCAGATTCGAGGTCGACCGCCCAAGCCGTTAAGCCAACTCCTCTACTTCACATGTCATCATCTCTGGCGTATGGGAATGATCACTTTCCTGACGTGTCTCCGCTGTAATGGAGACAAAGGCACTTTCATTCATACTGTAAGGAGTTGTCCAACGCTAGACACATTTTAGCAGGGGGTGTTCACGTGCCTTAGTGAAGTCCTGTCCTGGCAGATCTCACAAAATCCAAAACTGGTTCTCCAACACCTTAATGAGGATGTGGCGGAAATAGATATAAATTGTCTCCCTACTCCGCTTGGGCCTGACACTAGCCAAGCACGATATTGCCAGAGAATGGAAAGGGGTGGACCCCCACAACTGATGGGATGGAAAAAGGGGCTGGACTTCTGCATGTGCTGGAAATAGCAGTGTACAAGACAAAGGGCTGCCCACAAAACACCCCAAAATATGACAGAGAATGTTGATTTATAGGGGAATAGAGCTGCCACCGGTCCGTCAGATACATCAGTTTATGGATGAAAAATGGAGACATTCTATGGCAGGAAGGAGACCACAGATGTGTGGGCACTGGTCTGGTGTTATGGAACCAGACCGACTTTGTTTTATTCTGTGTCATGGGTGGGCAGGTTGGGCTTAACAATCCTTATTTTTCCCTCTTCTGTTTATTTTCGTGTTCCCTATATTAATTGTTTACTTTGTATTTTTTTAAACACGGTTTTCGTCACTTGGGCCATGTAGACCTTTTCATCAGCAAACAAATAAAATATGTTTTTAAAAAAAGAATGGATGAAGGCAGCTGCGCTGTGGAACAGGAAAATTAAGTAATTTTAACAGTAACACATAATTATTGGTCAAGTGGCAAAACATGGATTAGAAACTAGGTCTCCTGGTTCCAAAATCAGCAACGTAGCCGCTAGAACCTATCTCCTTTTTATTTTTGTAGTTTCTTGTATAGTTGTCAAGTTTTAAATTTGCTTATGTGTGACATTTCCAGGATTTCAGTGTTTATATGTTTGACATTTCATGGCATTATATGTGACACTTTGAGTGACAATTTATTGCGAGGAAAAAGCAAAGCAGCTCCATTCATTTAACGAAAGAAATGTAAAAATGCACCATTTTGTGAATAGTAATGTCTAGAAAGGCTTTAACAACTACACAACCCTCTGGCCCAAGGTGACCTAAGATATGGTACAATGGCAGCTATGTCATTGATTTACCACCTCCCCAAAAACATTGATTGGAGTTGGGATTTACAATGCAGCATGAATATTGATTAAATTACATTTCCCATTCTCAGAGAAAAACCTATCACATATTGCAAATAGTTTTTACTGACTTTTGTAAGAGTTCTAAGATATCAGTGATGGCTAATGTAGTGGAGTAGCACAGAACTGTGTGTGACGCCTAAAGCGTCCTGTCATGAGACGAGGACGTGAGACAGCTAATTTTAATGTTTCTGTCTAAAGTTCATTTCGCGTCAATTTCGACCCAAAGGCGAGGATTATGCTTCTCTAACTTTACTGCAAACTTTCAGCACCAATCAAAACACAGTAAAACACAAAAAGTACATTTCTCATGAGTCCATCAGCCAATCTTGCCCCACCAGCCACTATATTATGGCCAACCTACGAGGACTCCTCCACTTTCTTTCCAAACCAGTCCAAACAGCAAAACAGAAAGTGGGAACATTCCAACGAATCCAACAGAATTGACTCCAAAAGCCTTCCAAGCCCAGCAGCGCCAATAAACAAGGCGACCATCATAAAGGAACTTCAACCACTAATAAGAAAGTCATCAAAAAGGAAAATGAAATGCGTAAACTGCGCATACATCACCAAACAAGCAACATGGGCAGTAACACCAGCAATACTTATATACATGCCTGTACAGCGCGTTACCTCCTCGTAAGTCTTCCTCGCCACATGACTAAAAAAGTGAGCTTCAGCTCCACACCAGAACCCTCCAAAGCAAAAAAGTCAGCCTCCCATCCCTTCCCAATATGGCCAACCCATTACACCCTTGACCTCTATAAGAGACCCAACCCGTCAGCCTGTTTTTTTGGTTCTGCGCTGCAGATCCTCTCGAGCGTGTCTTCAGGTAAGTGGTACCTGCTGTAGCTGGGACTGGGGTCCCTGGTTGGTGGCCCTGCTCTAGAGGGCCCTAGGACTCTGGGGCCTTCCTCCTTCCTTCCCCTGGTGTCTGGTCTGGGCCGGTTAGGTTCTGCTTTAGCGAGCCACAGGTTTACAGGAGGCTGGACAAGGGGGGCTGGGGCCCTTCCTGGGCCGTCTCCTGTCCCCTCGTCCGTGTGGGCAGAGTGTCAGGTCTCTATCTCTTAGGCCTGTTCTTCTTATGCAACCCCCCCCCCCCCCCGCCCTGGTGTTGCTTCTTTTGTTGCTATAGCACACCTGTAGGGGGATATTGGCTGTTTGAGCCATTCGATGGGAAGGGTTCTGCTCTTGCCCTATTTTGAAGATGCTGTGGGTTGGACTAGTCTTGGGGGTCTTGTGGGGTCTTGTCGGGGGTGGGGCGCCTGGCGGCCTGTTCTACGGTCCCAGGGCGCGCCTCCGCTACCTTGTTGTATTGGTCGGGGTCCCCTAGGGGCCTCCCTGCGGCCTGCTCTGTCTCTGTCCCAGGGGGCTAGCGGTATGTCAATACCGGTTTTTTTTCCGGCGCTGGCTGTTTCTGGGCTACGCTTTTCCTAGCGTGCCTCAGTTGGATGCTTTCGGTCCTGGCGGTGTAACCGGTCTCGTGGCGCTCTGCCTCATTATTGCCAGGTTGGTATTGGCCTGGTGCTGCTCCCCGGGGCCAGTGTCGGCGCATATGCTCCCCCGGGCCAGTGTCGGCGCATATGCTCCCCCGGGCCAGTGTCGGCGCATATACTCCCGGGTGTCGCGCGCGGCTGCGGGCTGTCTGGTGCCTTGTGCTGCAGTAGTTGCATCCTGCATTCCCTGTCCCGAATTTGCCTCACACTCTCCTGTTCCTCAGTCCAGGGGCGTGCAGTTTTTGTGTGTCCCTGGAGTGGCGCCTATCCCTGGTGGGTCTCTTTCTACCTCTTGGGCATAGCTTTTAGGGTCTTTCATGGTTTCTGGTGTATTTCACACACAAACGCACATTTCGCCCTTTTCGCACTGCGAGACTATACGGCAGGTATTGGAACTGGTCCTGTTTGTCATTCTCATCTCGGCTTGGCTTCGGTATGTCGCGGGTTGGTCAAGGGGTACAATGTGCTCTGGGTGACGGTTATTTTTGAAACTTTATGACTATTTTGGCAGTTATGAACTGCCTCTTGGCCATTATGACCTAGTGGGGTCAGTAGTAGGGCCCTTCCTACCTGTCGGCTCCTGCTGTTGCCTGCTCTCTGTAGTTAAGCATCTTCAAGTCTGGTTGGTCCCTAAGGGGAAACTGCCTGGGATTACCGGGTGCATAGCACATTGGTGTTTTGTGCTTTATGTCTGTTGGTCTCTCCATGCGATTTTTTGTTGCAATATGTCTTCTTTTCTTCCCTACTGGTCATTACTGTCTTTATTTGCCATTATTTGCGTACTGGTGGTGCTCCATCCTTTCCCTGTTTGACCGTTGGGCCCACGGCCTTGCCACCCTGTAGCATATAATCTCCTCTGCTCTCAAGAGTAGGAGGGTCAGATCTAGTCAGTTCCTGGATGGGTGTCTTCCAGGTATTGCCAATGGCTGTAGGCTACAGGGTGTGTGTTCCTGTCCTGGTGTTTTGGGTGGCATTTCGGGGTGTCATGGGCTACGACTTAACTTGTTTTCTGTATTTGTCCCCATCTCCTTCGTCCCTTCCTGGTGTTGGGCCAACGATCCTTGCGCCGTTTGGGCTCCTGATGCCGCCTGCTCTCTGTTGTTGTGCGGGGTCAGTCCCGGTCGATCCTTGTTGGACATACTCTGGGGGTTTCCAGGGGCTGTGCACTGCTGCATGTCTGTTGAGGGGGGGGTTGCGTTTGGCACTAGTCAGTCCGTCTCTGGGTTGCTTGAGTGGTCACCTTGTGGGCACTTGCTTCTGTTTCGGCTCCAGGATGGCTTACACTGTATTCTCCGGGGCCGCGGCTTGTCGCTCCCTCCTCCTCCTGCTCCCTGTCTCAGCAGGCGGCTTTGGTTCCTTCTTCCTGGCAGCGGTTCTCCTCACTTTCTGGGGCTCTGGACTCTGTTGTTGGCCTTCTGTGGTCTCTCTTCTCATCCCGGGTGGCCCGGTTCATTGGGTCCTGCCCACTGCCCGCTCTGGTTGTCGGTTGTTGGGCTCCCCTGCTCCTGTCCTTGGAGCTGTGACTCTTTGGTTGGTCTACTGCCTTTGTGTGGTGTTTGCTGGGTGGGGGCTTGGGGTTCGGTGCATGCCTCTGCTGGGGGGTGTGTTTTTGGGCCTCTTATTGCAGGTTCGCTTTTGGGCGTTCTCGCTGGTCCTTCTACGGCGGGTTCTGTTCTGGTTCCGGTTTGCCAGTGGGTACCTCCTGTTTCTGGTTTTCCAATTTTTGGTTGCCTTCCTCCTGAGCCTGTCCCCCTTAGGCTGGTTTTGTTTGGCCCCCGGCTGTTCATGTTGGGGTTTTCTGCCTCAGTGGGGGTTTCCCACGGGGAGTGTTTTGGGGTGTTTTTATGGGCCTTGTTGGCTGGTGGTTCTTCCTCTGTCTGTCCATTGAGGATCCTTCCCGTCAGTTTCGGTGCCTCTGGGTTTTCCTTGCTTCTGGTTCTATTGCCCCAGTGGTTCCTGGTGCGGCCGGTGGGCTGTCTGTTCTGGTGCCTCATTCCCGGATGTTGGCGGCCTTTGCCGTCCCGTGGGGCTTGCTTGGGTTCCCGGCCTGTCCTGGGTCAGTGGGGACTCCTGCTGGTGGGTTTTCCGTCTGGCTTCTGTTAGCAGTTCCTTGGCTTGGCTGGGGTTTGCTCCTGCATGGCGGGGGCTTCTGGTTGCCACTCTGGGCAGTTTGTCCTCTGCCTCATTCTCCGGGGGGGTTGTGGGGTTTCCCCCTTGGCGTACTGTCACGGTTGTGCGGTCCATGTCTGGGGCGCTCTGGTTCCGTCTCTCTCTGCCTTCTTGTCCGGGCTCCCTTGGTTCTGCTGCTGTGGTGTTGGGCCTGTGTGCTGTTGCTCTGTGGTCCGTTTTGTGCTTCTGAGGGCAATTTCTCGCTCAGGCCATAGGTTGGTGTCCTACCTCTGTTTTCGCTTTTCCCATGGTGCGGAAGTGCCTTTCTTTTTCTGGGGGTGCAGGGATTTCCCTGTTTTCCCTCCCCGGTTGGGGCCCTGTGCTTCCTGTGTGGATTTTGTATCCTCTTCTTCTTTGTCCCTGTTTTTGGGGTGCTGGGGCCTTCTGGCTCCGTCGAGGTGTTGACCTTGCTCGGGCCATTTCACCCGGCTCTTCTGGCATCGCCTTTGGTACGTTTATGCCTGTGGCCTTCCCTCCATGTTCGCTCTGGTGCCTGTCGGCTCTCCGTTTATCGCTGGGTCAGGCCTGGTTGTATGAGGGCCTGTCTGTGTGCTCGCTTCGGCGGCTTGTTGCTACTCTTGGTAGGTTGTGGGGCCGGTTTGCTTATCCACTACGTGGGTCTGTCTCGCTCATTCTTGCTGCGTTCTTTCTGCTTTCTTGTGCGTGGTGGCCCCTGGTGGGCGTTCACGTTTTTTTCTGGTGGCTTGGTCTTGGTCCCTTCCGATCTTCGGCCTCCATGGGGGGCCTTGTGGGTTTCCCGCTTTTCGCAGTTGGCAGGTTGGGTTCTGTGGACGGTGGGGTTGCTTCGTGTCATTTGCTGCGGCCTCCTGGGTCATTCTTGCCTAGTGCCTGCCTGGCTTCTCTCATTGGTGTTGCGCTCCCTTCCGGAGTCCTTTGTGTGACTGGGGTCTGTGTCCCGAATGTTCTCTCCTTGCAGGTGGGGTTTGGGTGACCTTCACTTTTGTTGTTCGGTTGGGGTGCTGAGTTCCTTTCTGCACCTCCTTCCGTACTTGCAGCTCCTCCTATTCTGGGTTGTTCCCGTCTGGTTCCTCTGCTTCGGCTCGGTTGCCTCCGGGCCTGGTGGGTTTTTGTTTCCTTCTTCGCCTCCGGTCGTTGGTTTTGGGGTGGTTCGATGACTGGGTTTTAGTCGGACTGTGTCTCTTTGCTGCTGTGGCTGCTTGTTTTGTCACTGTGGTAGGGGTGCCCTCTGTTTCTTCGGTTCCGAAGTCTGGGCTTCAGTTTCTTTCTCACTATTGGCTGTCCGTCGGCCGGTCTTGGTGTGTTGGGGCAGGCTAACAGTTTTCTGTTCTGGGGCCTGTTGTTGTTGCCTTTGGCTCCGTACAGTTTCATCCCGGTCCTTCTCCGTCCGCTTCTGTCGTTGGTTTCGGGCCTGCTTCTGGCTGGACTGCAGGTCTCGAGGGTCCGGGATCTCGGCCCTTCCAGTATCTCTCTTTACCGGGCTGGTTCTTCCTGCTCGTGGTTGCCTCTTTCCTGGGTGGCTTTTTACGCTCGTTCTGTGTTTTTGGGTTTGCCCTCTTTCGTGGGCGTCCCTTTCTGGTCTGTTAGTTTCTTGTGAGTTTCCATGTAGCCGATTGGCTTTGGTATTTGCTCATTTTGTTCGTCATGTGGCGAGGAAGACTTACGGGGATGTTCTGCCCCGATTACTTACCGGTAATCTTCATCACTCCCAGTATAGTCTTCATCGCCACATGAGTTCCCATCCCTGCCACCCTTTCTGGCTATCAGCTTCATGTTTATGCTGAAGGGTTGGGCCAGTCCGCCTCTTATAGAGGTCAAGGGTGTAATGGGTCGGCCATATTGGGAAGGGATGGAGGCATGGGAAGCTGACTTTTTTGCTTTGGAGAGTTCTGGTGTGGAGCTGAAGCTCACTTTGTTAGTCATGTGGTGAGAAAGACTATACTCGGAGTAATGAAGATTACCGTTTAGTAACCGGGGCATTAACAGGTGGAATAATCCTTGCCTCCATGTCTTTAATAGAATTGGAAAATCTTGACGCAAATGCTTAAATAGTTTTCATTCTATGTCAGGACTGGAGGTTCTGATTATGCTTGTTTAGACCCACAATCACAGAAGCAACATTTACAATAGGTTTATAGTAAAAAATATTTGAAAGCAGTATCAGAGGACCAATCTGCTGCTTACATAATATCATCTAAACGAGAGCCCAACCCAAAAGATTCTGAGGCCATAGCAACCCGAACTGAGTGCGCCCCAAAGAAGGGCATGTCTACATGAGCTTCTGTCAGCAACCATCTGACCCACCTAGCCAGCATGGGTAAGGCCACAGAGCCGAAGGGCTTCCGTAAAGCAACAAACAACCGCCCTGAAAGATCACATCTGATAGAAACAGTAGCAAGCTCATAAGCCTTCAGACACTGAATAACATATAACTGAGGAACATCAGGAAAACTAACATAAGAAACACATTCCGAAAACGTTTTTGTATGTCTGGAAATCTGGAAAGAAAACCCTTTCCAGATTAAATAATATGGCTGCAACATCGAGCACTGACGTCTGACACCCTGCGACATGAGACAGGGAGAAAAAAAAGAATAGTCAACTTGGCTGAAAATTGCTTACAAGACAACAAAGAATTCCCTGACCAATCCTGAAGAAATTCAGCACCACATTGACATCCCAAAAGAGAGACCAGCGAGGGCACGGAGGCTTCGAACCCTAAATGCCTCTCTTACCCCTACACGCTAAAGGATGTTTCCATAGGAGCATGGCCGATAGAAATGGGTGGATGAAAATTATTCAAGGAGCGATAAGCCATGCCACCCGCTGCCAAGGAGGAGAAGACATTCACTACGTGGGGAACATCAGCCCCCATGGGACCAAAACCCTGTGGATCATACCTACTGATCCATCGACGGCATGCTGAAGCGAACCGCTTATGGGTACTGGAGGTGCAAGATTGAGCGACAAACAGCTGAGCTTGTTGCGAAAGTCCTCGCAGAGACCAACGTCTTCGGAAAGATGCCACGCCATGAGGTGCAGGGACCACTGAAGAATCAGAGGATGTGGACTGCCCGAGGGGTCTGTCAGAAGGTCCTGAAGCAATGGGAGTTGCACCGGAAGATTTCATGATGTATCCAACAGAGTAGGAAACCAGGACTGTGCTCTCCAAACTGAGGTCATCAGAATCAGATTTGCCAGGCTGAGAGGACAATCAAGGAATCATGAGAAACGGAGAAAAGGCATACATTAGCCCCTGAACCCAGTCCTTGGTCACCAAGGCCAGAAGTTCGGGCTTCCAACTGAAAAACTGAGAAATCTGAGTGTTCAGACAGGAAGCAAATAAGTATATTCGACACAGGCCCCAAAGACGTTGAAGCCAAGAAATATGGAAGGAATTATCCTTAAATCACTGAAGTCTCTCCGAAACCTTGAATTCAAGTCGGCAATCGCGTTGGACTGACCTGGCAGATATTCTACAATCACTAAAATCGTGCACTACAGGCAAAAATGCCATGCTCCGTGGCAGTCTCCACCGGAATGCGAGATCTGGTGCCCTGCAATTTGTTGACCTAGCGGACTGCTGACGCATTGCCCATCCCTGAGAAGGATGCACTTTGAAAGAGACCTGATGACAAAAGAACCCGCTAAAAGTTCCAGGCAATTGATATGGAGGCGCAGCTCCTCCTCCATCCATTGACCCCCCCATACAGACTGAGCCACAACTGGCTCACCAGCCCCACCAGTTTGGGGTACAGAACTATGACCCTAAAACATCAGAGAAAAACCTCTCCAATTGATTAAATTGTGCCCGGTAACCTTTAACTTCCCGGGTGCCCCAGGAACTCGGTTGACACAGACAGTGAAATCTTACTGACACGGTCGGCCTCGTAGACATCTTCTCTGTAACTTAACTTACTGCCTCGTTCTTTGAGACTCATGCTCTCTGACAGCGACATTGCCTATATTCTTAGGGCTTAATTTACATTTTGTATACCCAGGTGGACATTTTTCCCTGAAATGGCTTCCGCATAGATGCCATTGCCACTTCGGGTGGGGGGGGGGGGGGGGGGGGGGGGGTGCTCAAGATGGCTTGTCTAGCTCTGTCAGCAGGTATTCAGACACATACAGAGAGGTGCTGAATTAATCTCATGGCACATACATATATATGTACCATTCAGAATTTATGACTGTGCTGTCAACGACCTCTAGAAGGCACAACTCGAAGTTTACTGTTTAGACCCCTCCCTCCTCAAATTGTGTCTGCTGGGGTCAAGTGCGGATAACTACTGTTCAAACCATTTAAACAAGTTGTTCTTAACAAACAACAACAAACATTTTAAAACTCTAAATTTTTATGGGAAGGTTGGATCTCTTCAAAATTCAATTGAGGCCACTCATTGTCCATGTCATATTTAGTTTGACGCACTTGCACTGCTCCCATGAATCAATCTGAGGATACTAACAATTCTTAGACTTCAACTTACTTCACATTTCCATAATGTTTTTTTTTATTTTATTTTTTTTATTACACAGTCCGACAAAATACATATCAAGTGATACATGCAAATATTTCCATCATCCTCAACGACATTCCATACAATTACATAATTACGTTTTGCGTCTATATTTACATACACTTTATTAATATGTTTAAATTATTTAATTTTTTAAGCAGTTGCAGACCCCCAGACCATAGGGTAAGAACCACTAATTTACACCAAATGACGGCACAACTGACACCATACCTAGATGCCGAGATAAAACCAACTTTTGTCTCAGTTGAACCATGTAAATTGTTCTATTTTGCAAATGTGCTAATCTGACATGGTTTGTATGTCAATCACCCCACATATCACTCACCTCAGCATTGCAGCATTGATGATTAGGTTGAAAATGCATATATACCATTCAAGTTTATGAAATATTAATAGAATAAAATCTAACTCAATTTCTAACTGATACTCTTCATACAATTTTCCTAGGCAGCAACAAGTAACTTATTCTGTTCTGAACTAGTGAGACAGATATGCATCATTTAAAAGAATGCTTCACTAACAAATGGTTTACCACAGGGTGACTGTATACTAGATTAGCACACTTAAGATGTGTAGGCTTCAACACATATGCCAATGACTCCAAATGAACCCTTCTCCTTACTACAATTATAGTCATGGTTCCAAGGAATATCGTGGAAGCTCCTGCATGTATCAGTTTTGGCATGGCTGATGTGTCATCACTATGGGATTTCTGAATGTATTAACCAAAGTGTGAGGTCCATCTTCACTAATCACAAAACTAAGGCTCTACGAATTTTCATTGCTGTGATCTCAACAATGTGTGCTGAAGAGCTCCCAGCAAAGAAATTCAAACCCGTGTAGGGTTTATGTGGTTGGTTTGTGGTCTCCACCTACACCTTGGCTCCAATTTTTATAACTCTTACCCACCCCACGAGCATGTTTTGTACCACCCTTTCCTTGAAATACTCTCTTATTTTGGGCAGGAGCTGCAGGCACGAAAAGGTTATATGGTGATGGCCACCCTTCATTTAAGAAAAATATTTTTAAATAACAGGGTAGAAGTTTCCCACATCAGATATTTTTTCTTTTTTTTTGCTTGGGAGGAGGCGGTGATGTGGAGCCAGGGGAGTGCTGACCCAATGTGAGATGCTAGGAGTGAATAACCTGGATACCCATAGCTTAAATTCTTGAAATTTACCACATCTCCTTAGTTTTCTCCAAATGAGTAGGAGGCATTATTGTCTGGGCCCACTTTGGTTTACACAACTCTCAGGGAGAGAAAGGACCAGTGGAAGTGGAGTGTGAGAGGGCACTGTAAACCCGGCTGTTCATATAAAAGTACTTTTTAGCAATGTTGGGTTCGCTGTAAGGAGTTCCCCGATCTAAAAGACAGTAGTGGCTCTGGAAAAGCTGCCTTATTTTGGTTGATGTCCCTTTACTGTCCGCTTCTTCGCAGACGAAGATGGTCTGTCAGACAATGAGAGTGTCACACCCAGGAATACTCTTGCAAACTGAGTCTTGCTTCCAGAAAGAAATTGACTTACTTACTCTGTCTTTTTTACTCTTCCTGCAGTAAATGTCTTGCTGAAGAGGAGGATGAACACGACAGGCATCCTTCCATCCTTGCATCACTATTGACCAAGCTTCATCTGCTCATCGCAATGTTGCCCAAAGTGCTGGGCGCTTAATGTGCAGGACGTGACTGAGCAAGAGACCCCTTATAGAAGAAGACACTTTCCAGCTTAGCAATGTTGCGTAGCCATCTCTTTCAGAAAGGACGGGTTTAGAATTATGAAAACCAATGAACTATTATGGATCATTTGGCCCATTCATCATGTGCTGGTAAAGTACTTGCTCGTCTTCATTGCGGTATAAGTCCAAAATTGTTCCCCATGCTTTTGATTTTAGGGTCCTTTCAGGTACTAGTAGGACCTCCATAAGAAAAACCTGCTGTTAGTCCATACTAAAGGGTACAGAAATGAGGAACCCCACAAAAACGTCACAAATTGTGGACAAGATAAATGGAAAAAAGCAGGAGAAGAAAAGACAAACACAAGAAAACAGTGGATGTGACTTACGCACTATGCCATGCCCTTATGACTATCAGCTGAGCTGGAGGAATGTGAGAAAAGACGGGCATGTGTATATTACAGGAACTTCTGTAATGGAAAGCATTAAGAAATGTGACTTGTGGTGTTATGTTAATATGAGGAAGGTACTGGATTTACCCAGCGGTGACTTCTTCTTACAGGTACACACTCAGAGGGATAGGCTCAGAGTGAAATTCTCACATTGATAAATGCACAATGACAGACTCAGTCACACAATAAAAGTGTGATGGCTGACCAAAGTTTTTAAATACAGAAGAGGCTGATGTTGTAAGCCTCAGGATAGCCAGCCATGTTTGGTACAAGAAAATGGTATCATGGTCTATGTTACAAAACATATATGTAGTTAAAATGTATGCATCACATCACCCTACTGCAATCCACCCACGTGTTTTAAATGTACCCAGCGCTTGCTCTGTGAAGAATTTTCTCAGAGGTAGTTTTATGAAAATATGTTACCAGGAGCAAACACCCAAGATCCACACTAGCAGATTTGTCATTCCTTAACTACCAGCTCAAAGAAAATCCACCAGGATAGCAGGGCATTGTCTACATTGAAACAAGCGTTGGTAAATGCATTAGGTTTCGCCTACGTGATTAATAATACACAGTTTATTGTTGTAAGTTGTAGCTTGCTGACTAGTGGTACAATATAAGTTACAGAAAATCTGTTAAAATGTTATGACTTGTTTATGTACTGAAAGGCCATGTATTGTGCTGTTACTAGTGGTATAGTGCGGGTACGTAATAGCAACATTTTGAAAAATGAAATGAAAGAGGGAAATAATAGAAATAATTGATGTAACAACAATATTATATGTTTAGAGGAGTTCTGACAAATTTTGGGCCCAGTGCCACTGCACCTGCTGCACCATGCAAATCATGCCCTTGTGCCTGCAAGATAACTACATTAGTGACTGCCTGTTTAGTAGTAAAATACTGCAATATATGGTATGTAGAAGGATTCCTATAGCTTTGGGCCCCAGCCACTGCACCATTGAAATCATGACCCTAGTGCCTGCAAGTCAACTGCACTCGTGACTGCCTATTTAGTAGTTAAATATAACAATATTTGGTGTTAAGAGGAGTTCTGACAACGTTTGGCCCCGGTCCCACTGCATCTCCAACTCCATTGAACTCATGACCGTAGTGCCTGCTAGATAACTACCCTTCTGACTGCCTGTTTAGTAGTACAATTTAGCAATAGTCTGTCTTTAGTGGGGTTGCTAGAGTTTGGGCCCCAGTTCCACTGCACCTCCTGCACCATTCAAATCAATTCCCTTTTAACTGCAAGATAACTGCAACAGTGTCTGCCTCTATAGTAATAAAATATAGCAATATTAGCTGTTTAGAGGAGTTCTGACAACTTTTGGGTCCGGTGCCAGAGCACCTGCTACACCATTCAAATCATGACCCTGTTGTCTGCAAGGTAACTGCACTTCTGACTGCCTGTTTAGTAGTAAAATATAGCAGTTGTAGGTGTTTAGTGGGGTGCCTAGAGTGTTGGTTCTGGCGGTACTGCACCTGCTGCACCAGTCAAACCATGACCCTATTTCCTGCTAGATAACTGCACTTGTGACTGCCTTGTTTAATACTAAAATTTAGCAATAATCTGGGTTTAGAGGGGTCCCTAGAGCTTTTGCCCCCAGAGCCACTGCACCTACTGTACCATTCATATCAAGTCCGTTTTAACTGCAAGGTAACTGTACTTGTGACTGCCTGTTAAGTAGTCAGATATAGCAATATTATTTGTATAGAGGAGTTCTGACAACTTGTGGGTCCGGTGCTGCTGTACCTGCTGCGCCATTCAAATCATTACCATGTTGTCTGCAAGGTAACGGCACTTGTGGTTGGTTGTTTACAAATAAAATATAGCAATATTAGGTGTTTAATGGGTGCCTGGAACTTGTGGCCCTGGTGCCATTGTACCTGCTGCACTATTGAAATTACCCTAGTGTTTGCTAGATAACTGCACTTATGACTGCCTGTTTTAGTTGTGAAAATATAGCAATATTAGGTGTTTAGAGGTGTTCTGACAACTTTTTCACCCGGTGCCACTGCACCTGCTGCACCACTCAAAAGACTGCCTGATTAGTAGTACAATATAGCAATATTTGGCGTTTAGTGGAGTTAAGAAAAAGTTTTGCCCCGGTGCCACTGCATCTGCTGCAACATTTAAATCAAGCCCCTATTAACTGCAAGGTAACTGTAATTGTGACTGCCAGTTTAGTAGTCAAATTTAGCAATAATATGTGTTTAGAGGAGTTCTGACAACTTTTGGGCCCGATGCTACTGCACCTGCTGCACTATTCAAATCATGACTCTGTTGTCTGCAAGGTAACTGCACTTATGGCTACCAGTTTAGCAGGTAAATATAGGATAGCTCTTGTAAATTAACTTTATTTTTAACACGCAATGTTTATTACAATATTTAGTATTTGATCAAAATGACCAAATGGATTAAGTTGAAAAAATCTGATAATGCCTACAAAGTGCAAAGAAAGGTACTGAGGCATGAATAGGAAATGCCACAAACATTCTAAGGCTTAAGCATCTCCTCTACACAACTAAGCACAAAAAAAGCAAGCATCCCAGTATGCTGTTAGAAACTGTCTGCCTTTTCTGTGGTAAGAGATCTTATCTTGACAGTGAATGGGGCTTAAACAGTGTGAACAGCTACAGTAGAAGTATAATTAAACGCATGCAGCCTAGTGAAGTAACTACAAAAAGTTCCACACAAAAGCGAATGAACACTTGAACTTGTTGATGGGCACTGATAAGAACCCCTTTTCACACGTTAACCGTGGCGGTAGTTCCGCTGCGGTGCGGGCGTTTCGGTGCGCGGGCAGCAATTAAAGGGTTAATATAAATTAAATAGAAGAGATTTCACAAGCACATCGGAAGTGCTGTGCAGGTGAAACCTAAAAAACTGCCTTTGTAGGAGAAACCGCCACCGTAGGATTACCTTTTGCCAGAGTTTTCATTGCCTTGGGTACAAGCGTGCCGATTCACAAAGGCATTAATGGGGATCTGACAAAGTACTACAGGATTACTACTTCACATTCTCATAAATGACTTTGGGAATTAGCCAAAATATACTAAGCAAGATCAAATTCAATGCACTTTGTTTAGCAGTCTGTGGCTATTTATGTATATGTTGGTGGCCAGTGTGTGTATATTTGCCCTTTTCTATGCAATGTATGCTTTTTGTCTAATAAATATACCCCTTTTTCAATTCTGGACGCTTTGCTCTTGTTTGGACATTGTGGATCAGCCACTTGGATCATTGTGATTACACAAAACAGGTAATCGCCCAGGTATAGTTTCAGTACCTCTAGATTATCTGTAATAATGGATGGAGCAAATGGATGTTTCTCACAGTGTAAAGTAACATACCGTTGTGCAAACCAAAACTCAAATTCAGTTTTTACCACGTCAAGGACCCCCTCCTAATGGGGTCTCACCAGGTTAATTATGAGATAGAGTTGTTCAATAGTTTAGGTCTATGGGGAGAAAAGTCTTCTAACAGGTAGTTCTCACTTCCTCCTTTGAGCTATACTCATAGGAATATTGGGGAAGTTAGGAAAAGACAGACATGCCAAATGAACTCTTGCATGGTATAATGAGCAGCCTTTCCATAGTTTTTATCGTTGCGACCTCTGACCCTGCTCGCAGGCAGGTCGCTCCCCCCGCCACCACACGGCCGCCAGCTGCCTCGGGTCTACTCCCTGCCGCCCGCCTGTGTTGCCGCCGTTTCCCACTCCTTCCCGCCTCTGCGTCCCTGTGGCCCGCCCCCCTGCTCCCCATTGGACACCCCGCTCCCGCCTCCCAGATACTCCTCCCTCCCTCTCCCCCTCTTAAGAAGGCCGTGCAGTGGCGTAGGAGCGATCTCTGACCCTGCTCCCAGGCAGGTCACTCCCCACGCTACCACACGGCCGCTAGCTGCCTCGAGCCTGCTCTCTGCTGCCCGCCTGCTTTGCTGCCGTTTCCCGCTCCTTCCCGCCGCTGCGTCCCTGCAGCCCTGCCCCCCTGCTCCCCATTGGACACACAGCTCCTGCCTCCCAGCTGCTCCTCCCTCCCTCTCCCCCTCTTATGGAGGCCGTGCAGCAGCCGTGCGCCGCTGGCGCCCCACTGGCGTGACAAAGGCAAGCCCGTCTGCGCCCGTCCGCGCCTGGACCGCTCCAAGCGACAGAACCCCTGGACCCCGCGAACGCCACAACACCAGACTCCGCTACAACGCCAACACCCTCCACCCACTCAATGCCGGCCGAAAGCACACCTGCTTCCAAGCCGCCCCGAAACAGACTCATAGACCTATCTCCTGCCACACCTGCAGCTTCACCTGCACAGAACCACCAAACCTCCAAGGACTGGACCCAACAACCTCCGCTGCATACTCCTCAACTCCCGCTCCGCACGCAAACACGCCGTCGAGCTCTGGGATCTGCTCGACACCTCCGCCCCAGACTTGGCCTTCCTGACTGAGACCTGGTGGAACGACTCCTCGGCGCCCGACATCGCCATAGCCATCCCGGACGGCTACAAGATCACCCGCAGGGATCGCGCCAACGGAACCGGAGAAGGAATAGCCATCGTCCACAAGTCCACCCTCAGGGTCGCCACCCACGCAGACGACACCCTCAACACCGCCAAATACCAACACTTCCGGATCCACACCGACCCCAACACCACCCTCAGAGGAACACTCATCTACAGACCCCCCGGACCTCGAGCTCAATTCAGCAACTCCATCATCGACCTCGCCAGCACCCACGCACTCGCCTCCACGGACTACATCCTCCTCCGTGACCTGAATTTCCACCTCAAGAACAATACGATGCCAACTCCGCCACCCTGATCGGCAACCTTGCCAACCTCTGCCTCAGACAACTTGTCACCGCACCCACCCACGCCGCTGGCCACACGCTGGACCCCGTCTTCTCCACAGGCACCCACGCCGCCTTCGACCACACTACCGAACTCCACTGGACCGACCACCGCTGCATCCATTTCACCTTCAATAAACTAACCACGCACCACCGCACCCAACAGCTACCTCGCTGCTGCTGGAGCAAAGTCACTGAATACCAGCTGATCACCACCCTTGCCAAAACCCACCCACCGACCTCACCAACCCAGACACCGCAGCCCGCAACCTCAGACAGTGGATCGACGACTGCGCCAACACCCTCGCCACATTTCAAGACCCCCTCCCACAACCACGCCAGCAAGAGAGCCACCTGGTTCACCGACGAGCTCCAGACCTCCAAACGTGCATGCCGGAATCTGGAGAAGATATGGCTCGACAAACGCACTCCGGACAACCTCGCAGCCCACAAGGACGCCACCCGCAGACATCACCACCTTATCAGATTAGCCAATAGATGCTCCTTCAAAGACCGTCTGGATAACAACGCACCAGCAAAGAGCAAAGAGCTCTTCAGCATTGTAAAGGAACTCTCCAACCCCAGCGCCAACACCAACGACATACCGCCCTCACAAGAACTGTGCAACTGACTAGCCATCTTCTTCCGCCGCAAGATCGCTGACATCCATGACAGATTCAACACCATGACCGCCCCGACTATGCCAGACCCCACCTCCCCTGTGAACACCACCAGCGCCAACCGCCTGACTCCCTGGTCCAACGTCAACGACGACGAGACTCGCAAGGTCATGAACTCCATCCACTCAGGCTCTCCATCAGACCCGTGCCCACACCACGTTTTCAACAACGCAGACGCTGCCATCGCACCCCAACTACGGAAGGTCATCAACATCTCCTTCGAAACAGCGACATTCCCGGAAAGCTGGAAACACGCCAAAATCAACGCCCTCCTCAAGAAGCCCAAGGCGGTCCCCAAGGACCTCAAGAACTTCCGTCCCATCTCCCTGCTCCCGGTAAAGGTCATCGAGAAAATCGTCAACATGCAACTGGCCTACCACCTGGAGGACAACAACATCCTGGACCCGTCCCAGTCCGGGTTCAGACGAAACTACAGCACCAAAACAGCCCTCAGCACCGCCCAAGACGACATCAGGCGCCAACTGGACAACGGCGAAACCTCAGCCCTTATCCTCCTGGACCTATCAGCCGCCTTCGACACAGTCTGCCATCTAAAGACACGCCTCCTAGAAGCCGGAATCCAAGAAAAGGCCCTTGACTGGACCACGTCCTTCCTCTCCGGCAGAACCCAGAGCGTCCGCCTCCCGCCCTTCCGATCCGAGGCCACAAACATCACCTGCGGCGTCCCCCAGGGCTCATCCCTTAAGCCCGACGCTGTTCAACTTCTACATGGCCCCCCCTCGCACAAATGGCCCGCCAACACGACCTCAACATCATCTCCTATGCCGACGACACCCAGCTCAACCTCTCCCTTACCAAGGACCCGCACACCGCCAAAACCAACCTCCAAGAGGGAATGAAGGCCGTCGCCGACTGGATGAGGAACAGCTGTCTGAAGCTGAACTCGGACAAGACGGAGGTACTCATCCTTGTACCCACCCCCTCAGCCTGGGATGACTCCTGGTGGCCGACCTCACTGGGAACAGCACCGACATCTACCGACCATGCACGCAACCTAGGATTCATCCTCGACTCCTCCTTCTCCATGTCTAAACAGGTCAACGCCGTCTCCTCCTCCTGCTACAACACCCTCAGCATGCTCCACAGGATCTACAAGTGGATCCCGACCGAAACAAGAAGAACGGTGACACAGGCCCTCGTCAGCAGCAGACTGGACTACGGCAACGCACTCTACGCAGGAATCCCAGCCAAACACCTACGACGTCTACAACGCATCCAAAAGGCCTCCGCCCGACGTGATCGTCAACGTCCCCCGCCGCAGCCACATCACCCCCACCTGAGAAACCTACACTGGCTCCCCGTCGACAAGAGGATCACCTTCAAGCTCCTCACCCACGCACACAAAGCACTCCACAACGCCGGACCAGCCTACCTGAACAGCAGGCTCAGCTTCTACACCCCCACCCGCCAGCTCCGCTCCGCTAGCCTTGCCCTCGCCGCTGTCCCCCGCATCCAACGAACAACCTCCAGCGGCAGATCCTTCTCCTACCGCGCCGCCAAGACCTGGAACACCCTCCCTACCCACCTACGGCAGACCCAAGACCTACTCGCCTTCAGAAGACTCCTCAAGACCTGGCTCTTCGAGCAGTAGCGGCACCACCTCCCCTCAGCGCCTTGAGACCCTCACGGATAAGTAGCGCGCTTTACAAGTACTCTGATTGATTAATTGATTTGCTAATCTAAATCAACTCATCTGTATTCAGTTAACAGAATACTAGTAAACAGTAATTCGAAATAGTGTGAGATTGAAAAGAATGTACACCCCTAACATTATGTATGTTATATCCCCAGTGTTATCCCTATTTGCCCTTGCCCATACACCTCCTGGCTGCCAAGCCTTGTAACATCCCCCTACATACCAGCAGCAGACCTGATGGCCTTCAATATAGTGTCACTTTGGGTAGCAGGCCTCCTACTATCTTATCTCTCCTCCACTACTAATTCATTTAGGAGAACGTATACACATTATCCAGAAGAAACATTAAACACCGCCGGCCCGGAGGATGCAGAAAATCCTCTGCGGGCCCACCAAAGACCCACCGCCACATTAGGATGGCTGGTGGGTCCTGGTTTCCGTCCGCAGCTTTTCCGCCGTGGCTGGCTTACAACCGCGGCGGAAAAGCACTAATATGGTGACGGTGTCTCTCAGACACCGTCAGCCAGATTAGGATGTGCTCGGAAACATGCTTTTCCGCTGCGGCTTTTCCGCCGTGGAAAAGCATGTATAACTTCACTGCGGGGGCCCGTTGCGGGCCCCCTAGGTGAAGAGGGGGTGGGGGTGCACATGGGGGGTACCTATGGTACTCCCCTGCATTTGTATGAGGTAAGCAGCAGGCACCGCGCGGTGCCTGCCACTTTCTACATACAAATGAAATGCATGCATTTTTAACATTGCTGCGGGTGCAGCTTGAAGCCGCACCCGCCGCAATGTTAAAAATAGAGGATGTGACCGCCAGGGTGGCGGTCACATCCTAATTGCACAGGAGGGAACTCCGCATGCCATGCTGAGGTTCCCTCCTGCTCTGGGGTCGCGGACGGACGCAAGTCCGTCTGCGATCCTAATGACCCCCTAAGTTGGCCAATGCGGTTCTATTTACTTTAACTCTAAATGTGAAATCGTGCTTGCTTACAATAATATTGTATGTGTGCAAACAAACGGAATGGATATTTGTGTACAAAGCAGGGCACAAATAAATGAAATAAATGTGTAAGTCGTTCATTAAGGATTAAAGCATATTTGTGAATTAATTTGCAAGAGTGCCTGTGTCAATCAAAGAGGCCTGGAGGACAAATGGCAATATTTTCAGAAACGTCGTACAAAACATGACTTGCTAATGATAAGAATTTACTTTTGATGGTGCTTGAGTTCATGTTTTGTGGCTTGGAGATAACACACAAATCTAGTTGGTGTGAATGCTATTTCAAAGTGTACATTATAGTCAGATTGTTTGCCTTCAACAATGCACATTATGAGTGTTACTTCGTCCTGTGAGTTTGTGATTTCATTACAAGAATGGAGGCTACATTATGCAATTGCAGTTCCAAGCAGCCACATAAGTCATAATACAAAGGTTCCAAAAGAACATTGAGATAAACTAAGAGACATAACATATTAACCATCTGCCTCTTTTAAATGCGGCTCCAAGCAGATAAGTAGCTTACTATCTTCTCTGTTTATTTCACTAATATTGTCATTTTTCTCAATATAGATTAGTATTTGGGGGTTTTGTGCGAAAGGGTGGCTTTATCCCCACCTCTTCCCTCCCCCCTCCCCTCCCTATGATCTGCAATGTATGGAGATCTTCCTTTCCCTTGTCCCTTACGTACTTGTTGTGAATTTACTTTCTCACTGTTTAACCAAACCTTTCCTTTCAGCTTGGTTATCTGACTATCCACCCTCGCCTACCCATGAGTTAAATGATGTTTTTTTGTTTCGCTCTTCGTTGTCCTAGTTGAGCGTTTTATTGCCGTCATTCATTTACACTACTGTGCCTTTTCCGACATCATTGCTCTCCCCCCCCCCCACGAGCGAGGTCGGAGCGCTTTAACCTCCCCCTTGCTCGCTGAGGCACTGGCTGTATTCAGCACTTGTGTGGGGAGGAGCGCTTCGCCTCACCTATTTAGCGCTTGAGTGGGCAGGAGCACTTCGCGTGTTACCTTCGCCCTCCTCCTTCGCTTCCCTTGACATGGCGGCATCTCCGCATGGGGCTCGCCCAAGTGATTTTAACAAGATCACCGCTGCGGGCCCATTCCTTCGACAAAGACGCATTAGAGGAATAGTCCTTGGCAGGAGGCACGCTTTGTGCGTGTCTTGCCAAGGGACTTTCCTCTTTCAACAATGGCAGTTGGAGAATCAGCTGCTTGGGCCATCTACTCTGCATTTTAACGCCGTTACATCGATTTTCACAAAGAAATAAGAGATCTTGTTGCAAAAAAGCCAAATTTTATTAACCCTTTAAAGGAAAATAGAGATATTGTTGTTGTTGCCCAATGTTATTAACCCTTTATGACTGAAGGAAAAAGAGAGGCAACATCTATATATATAACATATGAAAGGGAGATTCATCAGATATATCTAATATAAATAAGGAAAAGGCGGTGATTAACTATCTTTGTATATTTTTTAAAAAAAGGATATTAACATGGAGCATTTATCTGACTCTGAGTCAGAACTGAATAATACTGCGCTCCCTAATTTTGATAGGGAAGGGTTTAAACTTCTAATTCAAAGGGAGATGAAGTCTTGTATGTTGGAGACCCTTGGCCAGGTCGCACCTTATAAAAGACCCCTTCCCTATCAGGAAGATGTGTCTGATGAGATGCCTTGTGATGGCTTAACTGTGAGCAGTAAACGCACCAAGAAGTCTAATTATACCACTACTCATGTCCAGCGAGCACAGGGGGTCATAGCACCTCTAGCGATATAGGTGGTCTTAGCCCCTCAAAGCAGTTGGGAGGTTCTCGCACCTCAAACAAATAAGGTTGTCCCTAGCGACACGTCACCTTTGGGTGCCCTTCGCGGCCCAAATATCTTGGGTGCCCTTGGCGGATCTTTCTCTCATGGTGCTCAGCATTATACCGGGGACTCGAATGATGATAATTCTGATGATCCAGACGAGTATGTTCTGGACCTGGATGATGAGGATGTTGGCCTATTCGACACGGAGGATGGACTCCCTTCTTCCTCGAAAGACAGTATTCTAGATCCCTTAGGGCAGGAGATGTTCTCCCCCTGAATTTAAAGCACCCCCGCTCATCACAATGGTCTCCCCAAGAGCATGTCTCGAAGTTCATTAAGAAATGGATACGAATCCCTCTTGAAAGGGAGACGAGGAATATACTAAGGGCGGAATGTTCTAGGCCCTCCATTGATGAAAAGGCATGCTATACTCCTAATCTAGATCCAGAGCTGATAAAGTTCCTCTTCAGGCTTGGGCGCGATCCCAGGAAAGGCCTAGAAAAGTCATTCAAAGGGTGCCAAAACCGCCTATTAGATGTCCTCGTCCCCCTTACCAGGATACTTGACTCTGCAGAAGAGTGCCAACTTCACGGTACCCCCCTCAATACAGATTTGATTAGGGGATGGAGTCACTCATTCTTCTAGGCAACGCTAATGCGAGTATTAACGCCGAAAGGCGTAGACTGATTCTTTACAAGCTCGATTCTAAACTCTCTGACATGGCGGAAAGAGAGCCCTCCTCAAACCCGAAAGGCCTTCTTTTTGGGGAAGAGCTTATAAAATCGCTTGGAAAGTACGTGTCTACTTTCACAGCACTTGATAAAGCCCAACATAACATCAGGAGAGTGTTTAACAATAATGTTTTTGGGAGGGCCGGAAGAAGGGGCCTTTCTTCCGGCCGATTTAACCAGAGGCCCTACCAGAGATCAGGCCGCTTCGGAAGAGGCTATCAGCAATATAACTACAACACCCCTTACTTCTACAATCGCGGAAGAGGAAACCGAGCCAGAGGGGCAAGATCTCAAGCTTCATTCACCTTGAATCCTCCAAGTAAGTCCTGCGCCCTTACTTTCTCCTTCTATCCCCTTAAAGGTGGGAGGCAGACTCAGGCTTTTTTCAAAAAGGTGGGAAGAAATAACCAGGGATCCTTGGGTTCTGTCCACAGTGAAAGGCTTTATGATAGATTTTGTTCAAACTCCGTTTCAAGCTTCCTTACCAAGGGACATCCCTGTTTCCCTAGAAAAAGAGAAAATAGTAGAGGAGGAAAACTCCTCTATGCTTCAAAAAGGGGTGATAATAGAAGGTCCTTTGGATTCTTTAACTTTCGTAAGTACACTGTTCCTCGTGGAGAAGAAAGAAAAAGGTTGGAGACCAGTCATAAATCTGAAGGGCCTCAACAAATTTCTTGTTTACAGGCACTTCAAAATGGAAGGAATACATCTCCTGAGAGATCTTCTCCAAAAAGAGGACTGGTTGGTCAAACTAAATTTGAAGGAGGCCTACTTCACGATTCCGATGGCGGTTATGCATCAGCCATTCCTGCAATTTCTATGGAAAAATCCCCTTTACCAGTTCCAGGCTCTCCCCTTCGGGCTTTCTTCCTCTCCTTGGTGCTTTACCAAGGTTATGAGAGCAGAAGACTCCTTCCTGAGGGAACGAGGCGTCCGCCTTATTATTTTCCTCGACGACATCTTGATAATGTCTCAAGACCTCCATCAAACTCTCCTAGATCTGGAAACGGTTATGAATCTGCTAGAAAGTCTAGGATTCATTATCAACAAAGAGAAGTCCATTCTAACCCCCTCAAAATCCCTGGAGTTTCTGGGTTTCACTCTGGACACTTCCAAGTGTCTTCTTCTCTTACCTCCTTCAAAGATCTCGAAGATCAGGAAAGAGATTAGACATGTCTTGAGGCAAGAGGATATCCCTTTAAGGGAGCTGGCAAGACTACTAGGTCTCTTATCTTCCTCCATCCAAGCGATCTTTCCAAGCCCTCTGAATTACCGGGCCTTGCAAAGGATAAAAGGCAGGGCCTTAAGGTCCGGTCTCTGGTACGAGGACCGAATCACCCTAGATTTGGAGGCCAAAGCAGAACTAGACTGGTGGTTGGAAAACCTGGAGGCTTGGAATGGAAAAGCAATTTTTGGTTCAGAAACAGACTTTGTGTTGGAATAGGACGCTTCCCTTCATGGTTGGGGTGCATGCTTCCTGGACCGGAATACGGGAGGGGTATGGTCTCTGGAGGTGTCATCTCACCACATAAATTTCCTCGAACTTACTGCTGGCCTGTACCCTCTTATGAGTTTCAAGCACTCCCTACAGGGGAGGTCAGTCGTCCTGAAGAAGGATAATGTTTCTGCAGTGGCCTACATCAATCGGTTGGGAGGTACGAAATCTGCTGACCTTTCCAACCTAGCCAAGAGGCTCTGGATGTTCTTCTTAGAACACAAAATTGCCCTCAAAGCGGAGTACTACCCAGGGAAATCGAATGTTCCTGCCGATTGGAATTCCAGATTCCTTTCGGACTTCAGCGACTTGAAGATCAACGTCGCTGTCTTTGACTCGCTGAATTCTTGCTGGGGTCCCTTCGAAATAGACCTCTTTGCGAGTTGTCTCTCCTCTCAACTAGAGCATTACTTCAGCTGGATGCCAGATCCCGGTGCTCTAGCAGTGACAGCATTCCTCCAACCCTTATCAGGGATCAATGCATATGCCTTTCCCCCATTTGCAATGATCCAGAGAGTCTTGCAGAAAGTGAGGCAAGACCGATATTCTCTAGTCCTGATAACTCCCTTCTGGCCGTCACAAGCATGGTTCCCCACAGTTCTGGAGCTAACATACAAACTTCCCTTTCTGATACCTTCTCTAGAAGATCTCCTTACAGACATAAACGGAGATCCTCACCTCCTGACCCTATCGGGGAGTTTGAACCTTCTTGCCTGGAGAGTGTCAGGAGATCCAACAAAGTCTCAGGACTTTCGACATCAGCTGCTAATCTCCTCAGAGAGTCATGGGCGCCGGGAACTCACTACAGATACAATAATATCTGGAAATCTTGGTTTCGTTGGTGCCTGGAGAGGGATTTGGATCCCATACAGGCTCCTATCGTTGATGTGGTAAACTTTCTGGCTGAACTTTTTTATTTTATTTCAAAGTATGACGAAGGTTTGAGTTATAGATCCATTAATTGCTATAGATCAGCTATCTCCGCGGGTCATGTTCTTGTTAATGGAAAAACAGTTGGTAAAAACGTCATTGTTTGTAGGGTTATGAAGAGCATTCATCTCAAAAGACCCCCAAAATCGAAATGTGATACACTCTGGGATGTTAATTTGATTCAAGATCTTTTCACCTCGTGGCCCGACAACTTTCTGTTGAATAGAAAATTTCTCTCTATTAAACACGCCACTCTTCTTTGCCTTATCTCTTGTCGTAGAGTTTCTGAAGTTAAAGCTCTGGAGGTCTCCAACAGGTCCTATAATTTGTTTGGAGTCAAATTTTAGGTCTACAGAAGAACCAAACCATGTCTGACTCAATCTTGTATCCTCGTTTCGACCCTTGTCCGAAACTTTGTGTAGTTGAATGTATGAAAGCTTATGATCCGACAATGTCTAACCTGCGGCCTATTGATGAGAATCAACTTCTTATTTCCTTCGTTAAATCTCATAAGGCCATTTCTTCCACTTCTATTGCTAGGTGGGTTAAGTCCGCTATGACTCTAGCAGGTATCGATATAACCAAGTTTCAAGCTCTTTCACTCAGAGGTGCTATGGCGAGTAAGTCGCTTTGGTCCGGAGGTAAGTTGGATGATATTCTTAAAGCTGCTGACTGGTCTAATGCTAGTACCTTCGCAAGACACTATTGTAAACCAATTGAACACATGTCTAATGTTGTTTTACATGGCTACCAACATGCATAATGTAGCCTCCGTTCTTGTAATGAAATTGTGATTCTCCTATTAACATGCCTAGAGAATCTAGATTTCATTAAAGACACGGAGGCTCACATTATCCCGCCCATCCCATTCCCTGTTTGGTATTTGGTGTCTCATTATTATTCTCACTTATAATATGATTGCTCATGTTTTTTCATTGACATGTTATTACTAATATGTTTGCATTTGCATGTTATTTAAATTGTTCAATTCGCTTCTCCAGACATGTTTTGTGATTACTTTGTCCTTTTGGACACAATTTTCATTGCCTTCTATCTTTTCAGAAAATCCTTCTACCTGAGCTACGCTGGCGGATTTCTCATTGGCTGGTTGCCTTCTTCAGCTCTCCTTTGGATTTCATTTTTCGGTTTCTCTCCTTTCTACTAGATCTTCTCTTTGCCGGATTTAAAAGAGGCAGATGGTTGCTATGTTATGTCTCTTAGTTTATCTCAATGTTCTTTTGGAACCTTTGTATTATGACTCATGCGGCTGCTTGAAACTGCAATTAAAAGTCATTGCATAATGTGAGCCTCCGTGTCTTTAATGAAATCTAGATTCTCTAGGCATGTTAATAGGAGAATCGCAATTCATGAATGGCAGCAAACAGCTGTGTTAAGAGATATTTCTAGCATTAAGAGATATATTATGTCCAACTACTGATTGCAAATTATGCAGCCTTCCTTATGTCTGCCTTCCCGGCTGTCTCCTTTAGTAATGTTGTGTGCAGACAGGAATTTATAGCATACTAGTTTTAAAAGCCACCTTATTTTTTGTATTTTACGGTGGCAGTGAGCTGCAATTTAAGCACGACTTCCCGTGTCACTGACACGATCCCAGCACTTCCGGTGTAACCAACGCTGTAACTTGGAATTTTTAACTTTTACCAAAAAGCACTATAGTTTTCACCTTTTACAGTGGCAGCGAGTTGCACGTCAAGCAGGGTTTGCCATTGCACTAACAGTGAGTTGCACGTCAAGCAGGGTTTGCCATTGCACTAACACTGCCCCAGCCCTTCCAGTCTTTCCAACACACAATCCCACTTCACATAATTCTAGTTCATTCAATACCACATAATTACTATTCACATAATTCCACTGCACACCATGCCACATAATTCCACTCCACACCACACACTTCCACGCTACACAAATCCACATCTAACAATTCCAATCCAACCCACATAATTCTACTCCACATCACATGCATCCACTCCATAACACATGGGTAAAAAAGACATAGACATTTAAAACGCCAATAGCTCTAACTCTCGCACATACGAGACCTATTGGCATTGCACAAAATAAATTCAACTTTGCAAAATGCCAAACAATTCCTCACCATATAATACTACCCTACACCATGCCACATTATTACACTTCAAATCATCCCACTTAATTCCCCACAACACCACACAATTCAACGCCACACAGCATAATTGCACTCCACATAATACCACTCTACTCAGTACAACATAGATACATCCCACATAAATGCACTCTATGCCACATACCAGCAATTCACATAAATGCTCTCCACACCATGACACATAATTCCACCAATAAGCATCATTTTACTCTACGCCGCACAGTTCAAGGCAGCATAATGCAATTCCACACATTTCCAATACACACAACATATCTCCACGCCAAACAACATATTTCAAATACACAGCACAATTCCACAACACACCACAAATCCCTGATCCACACCACAGATTTTCACCTCATGCCACAAACGTTAACTGCACACCACATAATTCAAACCCATAAAATGCCACTCCACAACACACAATATCACTCTAAATATGTCTGGTACACTTAATACCATTTAATTACTATCCACATACTTCCACAGCACACATGTCAATTATTTCCACAACACAAATACACACTACACAATACCACAGCTAACTAATACAATACAACCTACTTAATACCACAACACACCACATACATACACTCTATAACTCATAGGAAAAAAACATTGCCGTTTACAATGCCAAGTAGCTCTAACTCAAACAAATGGGAGACCTGTTGCATTTCCAATGCTTGTTTTGATAATCTCATCTTTACAGTACAGACAACACATATGTAAAACAATTAACACAGATAACATAAATCAAAATGTACAAAACAATTAATTAGATGAGTGTGTATGTTGTGTTTTTGAAGTTGGGTTCTACAATTGGGGTTCGGCCCTTTTGCACCGACTTGTGTCCCTTTGCATAGGAACACAAGGCAGTGCATAAGGGGACGAACTCCAATTGGGGAACGCAGCTTCAGACATTGGTTGGCTACACTCAAGGATCAGAGAGTAAAACCCTGTTGAACGCTATGGAGTACGATTTGAAGAAACTTGGCCGACTGGGAGTGCACAATCCTCTTTATTTGAGATTATGTTGTGTTTTTCCAATTTATGTTCATCAATGGCCATGTGGGCCACAGTAGTGTCATGATGCCCTTGAGCTTGCGAATGATGACTCATGCACATGTATACATTGCTTTTTTGGTTGATGTTGTCAAGCATCTGCAATTACCATTTTTAGGTCGAGCCTAGTCAGCGCACATGCGCACCTCTAGGG
The DNA here is from genome assembly GCF_964263255.1 of Lissotriton vulgaris. Lineage (NCBI taxonomy): Eukaryota > Metazoa > Chordata > Amphibia > Caudata > Salamandridae > Lissotriton > Lissotriton vulgaris. The sequence goes on along the minus strand of NW_028245833.1, from coordinate 129,150 downwards.
GAGACTTGTTGTAGTGGACGCTCCGCCCACTCTCTGGCCATATTTGCCATTGGCTTGTGTCAGTGTTCATCATAAATGCTGGCGTCTGATTTGTAAACAGGCTTGGTAGTCCCTCCTTGTCTCCATTTGTACCCTCTCATGGCGATCAAACCTTTTACTTGTGTCCTTTCGATATTGCCTGCATTAGCACTTATGGCAAACTCTTTGCCTAATTAATTTTAAAGAGCACTGGTGGGTCACTAGCTTTAGCAATGGCGGTCATCCCTCCTCCCTGTCCCATCCATGCCCTTCGTGTAGCTTGTGTTTTTTTATTTTTATTTACGGCAGCCCTTGCACTCCACAGCACACACACGGTGCTGCCTCTCCTCCATTCAGACAGTGCTCCTGCAGCTGCACAACACCGCCTTCATTTTAGTCTGTGAACACTATTTACTTTATTGAATTTATCTTACTGCAGGCATGACGTGTTTGAATGTAAGCAAAGCACGTCGTCCCTGCAGTAAGCAGCCAGGACAATGGCGGCCGGCATTCCAGTGCCATAGGTCTTGCATTTAATTGCAAGACCTATTGCACTGCAAATGTTTTTTTTTTTTACAGATGTGCGATCGGGCAGACAGGGGAGATGGTGTAATTTGCCCAAGATCACACATTGCTATAAATCCTGGTTTTTCTGTGCTCCCACTGCGCACCATGTATGTTGCTATAAGGGCTATCCTGTTGGTTTTCCAGCCAAGGGCTTGTGTCTAGCATAGCCAGCCTGGCCATGTTTACAAAAACACACAACATTACTAAAGGAGACAGCCGGGAAGGCAGACAATTTACTGACTTTGCGTATGAACCTCTCTTACAGGCACTTCTTTTTATGAAACCCTAGAATAAACCGGCAGCAGGAAGGGGGCAAGTATTTTCTGTGCTACTGGGAAAATAGCATTTTGCCACTAGTGTAAACCATGTTCGGTAAATAAGAGCCTATTTTCATACATTTTCTCGTAATTTGTTGGTGAAGCCCTAACTTACTGCCTTACCTCAGCTATAGAAAGCGCTATTTCCAGATCTTTATGTGGTCCAGGTCTCTCAGGGCCTCAGACCCACTAGAAATGAAAAACAGACTTTGAAACCGAATTTCTGAACAATGAACGTAAAAAGGGATATGGTAGTCCATGTCAGCAATTTCGTTTCTGTTCATATTTCACGTTTAACTTAACCTTCCAGGCCCCAAGTGCTAGCTGTTTACAGGATGTTGTGTTTCTGTATTCTTTTTGTGCAGGATATTATTCTTATATACTTTGGACTGAGTTACCTCTAGTTGTTTATAAAGGGCCACGACGGGGAGCTCTGGAGTTGAGGCTGCATTGCAAGTTTCTTATGGTGCCCGTCAGTCGGTCATAAAGCTGTTCAGAGTACATGATCATCCAATCCTTGGCCTCTCTGCAGAGCACACAGAGCTATGGTCACGTGTTCCAATTGCAATTGTCATTCTGTGCAAATGTATATGAAGTCAGTATACAATTGTCAAAATGTTGGCATGGCAAAAGTAAAGAAAATTCTGTGCTAACAGGTGAGTTGGTGCGTTGTGTGTTTGGGGGTGGTGAAGTGAAACAGATGCGAGGAAGTGCATTCAGGCAAGAATGAAAAGAGGGTGCTGAAGAGGAAAGAGATGAAGTGTAAGATATGCAGATGAACAAGATGTGGATATAAAAAGGGCATACGGTTCAAAAATAGAGGGACCATACCAGGAGTGACTGAGACACTCTGAAGACCATTACCCCTTTCAGAGGCCTCAGTAATGTTTAATGCACTGTTTCAGAATTGGAACATTTTCAATATTAATTAATGCTGTTAATCCTTTATCTTAAACAGCTAACAACCACGGACAAAGCCAATAGTTCAGGCTGTTTTTGAGTGTATGTCAGTTGTTGAGTTATATATCTGGATGCAATAAGAGAAGCTAAGATAGGAACCAAAATACTGGTCTGAGCTCTATGGCACACTATGGGAATGGGAATCACGGAAATATAGTTTACATGTTAAGCCACGCCCTTGATTGCATAGGCCACTCTCTTTTTAGAGACATGACCTCACACACACACACTTTTTTTCATCCCACTTAAAGCCCTGGCTATATCTTACAAGAAGTTACTAAACATATGTCAGGGACTTAAGTTAATTCACACTTTTCTCTCCCCAGTTTCGGATTTGTTATTTATTTATTTATTTTATTTATTTATGACAATTATAGAGCGCGCTGATACCAAACGGTGTCCTGGCGCTGTAGTGATAGCTCCCCTAGCCATGAAACCTGTTATTAATTGGTAAACAGCCACGTTTTTAGCTTTTTCTGGAAGGCCAACAGATTCGCGACCTGTCTCAATGCAATTGGTAAAGCATTCCAAGCAGTGGCTGCCCCCAGAACAAAACTTCTGCCCCCCCAGCGTGCTTTCCTGCTACTTGGGGTCCTGATAAGCCCTTGACTGGCCGACCTAAGCTGTTTGTTCGGTCTGTACCACTGGAAGTGCTGTTATAGGAACGAAGGACCACGTCCATGAATCGCCTTGAAGACAATGCACAAGGATTTGAAGGTTATCCGTTTCCGCACTGGGAGCCAGTGCAGCTTCACCAGTTCCCGGGAAACGGAAGCAAACTTAGGGATGCCCGAGACCAAAAAAGCTGCAGCGTTCTGCAAAACCTGTAGTTTATTGAGCAGCCCCTGTTGGGCCCCACAAAAATAGGCTGTTACAATAGTCAAGGCGGGAGAGCACAAGGGCTGTCACCATTTTCCTACTCTCCTCTGGCAAGAAGGGGAGGATCTTCCGGATGATTTTAAGAGACCAATGGATGCAGGTCAGTGCATTTACCTGGGGTTTAAATGAGAGCTTGTCATCAATCAGAACTCCCAAGTTTTTCACCTTTATGGCAGGAGTGGGAAGAGTCCCCATCCCTTCGGGCCACCATTTGGGACTCCAAAAGTTGACATCGGAGCCAAAGAGTACCACCTCAGTTTTAGATGAGTTCAGTTTTAGGCAGTTTCTGGCCATCCAGGAGCCGACCGCTGCCATGCATTCCTAAAAATTGGAGGCCACGCCATCTTCTGTCCCTGGGAGCAGTGATACCACAATCTGTGTAACATCTGCGTAGGATGTTAGTTCGAACCCGTATGCCCGGATGATCGAGGCAAGCGGGGAGACATAGATATTAAACAGGGTGGGGCTTAGGGAGGATCCTTATGGAACCCCCCCCCCGCAGTTCGAATGGTCTTGAGTCAAACTCCCCCAAAGCCACCACCTGAACCCTGTCAGTCAGAAAGGCTTTCGGGATGCCGAGAGAGCCTTCCCATGGATCCCACGGTCCTCCATGCGATCCACCAACCTACTATGGTGGACGGTATCGAAGGCCGCGGAAAGATCGAGAAGAACCAGGGCCGCTCTGCCCCCTGCATCTAGCACCTTTCTAATCTCCCCTGTTGATTTGATCAGGGCAGCCTCTGTGCTGTGTCGTGCCCTGAAACCATGTTGCGCTATGTCCAGGCCATGTGTAGCTCCTAGGATTGCACAGAGCTGCGAGTTCATAACTTTTTCTATAGGTTTGGCTGGCAACAGTAGTCTGGCAATCAGCCGGTAGTTGTTGGGGTCGGCAATGTCCAATGAGGGACAATTGAGGCCTTGTGAGAAGTTGGCCTGATATATGATGTCTCCAATTCTGGGGGCACCTTGTATCAGTCTAAAAATCCCTTATGGTGTCTGGTTGTAAGTCAACCTTATAGACAAGCTATCCTAAGGGTAGCATGGACTAAGCAGCCTTAAAGGCTTAACTCAAGAGGTCATGTTAAGCAAGCTCTTTTAACAATCACAATCCTGTATTATCAAATGAAAGGACACCACACAAGTTATATATTATAAAAGTATATGTATTTATTACTAGAATAATCCTCTATACTCTTTATGAGTCTAGAGGCACAAGCGTTTAAACAAAAGCACAGTTAAACATATAACAGTTGCACAATTATGGATGAGGCCCAGGGGCCACTCAAACCATTTATTAAAAAAGTGGTATAAGTATCACTAATCGAACAGTGGTCAGGCCTAGGGTCTGGGGAATCGCTGGAAGCAGTCGGGACTAGCAATGCTGAAGTCGGGAAAAGCCAGCGGGATTCGGGTGCAGCGCTGAAACCACACACAGGCACCAATGCAAAGTCAATGGTGCGTAAAAGTTACAAAGTTACTGTTAAAGGAGTCTTCCGACTGGACTAGGATTACCAAACTTTAGACTTAGACACTAGAGGTGTATCCCAGTGCAGGAGCACCGGCGTTCACCTCACCCACAGGAAGCGGGTGCACGGGTGCCAAAGTGTGTCGGGTTTCGTCACGCAGTCTGATGGTGCCTGGAGATGATGATGCTGCAGGCGTCCAGAAGAGAAGTGTCCGGTGCGATCCAAGGGTGGATCGAAGCTGAAGGGTACCTGAAAGCAGAGGGGACAGAGTCTGGGCCACTCAGCAGTGACCAGGGTGGAACCAGGAAGGAACCAGGTAATGTCGGGCGCAGTCAGGTGGTTGTCAAAAAGCTTGTCTCCGCTGCCACATAGACTCTGGGGCACCGAGGATGTCCAGGAGTGGATCACGAGCTGTCCCACGCAGGTTCTCGCTTCGGTGGTGTCGGCTTCCGGTTTGGAGCAAACAAACCTTGGCAAGCGCAACCCACGCAGGATTCGAAGATTGCTTCTTACTCGGACCAGGAAGGTCAGATTGGGTGCTCCTTTTCAGGGGAGCGAGGGCCAGTCCAGAGCAACCGGACTGGCAGGTCAAATTCAAAGGTTCGTCCGTACTGGAGCCGCTAGCCAACGGGCAAGCGACCGGACCAACGCGTTTAGCCAAAAGATGCAGAAGGGCCCCACGCAGCACTCGGTGAGTGTAGAGGGGTGAGATTCGGTGCAAGAGTGGTTCAGGGCTGGGACTTCTCAAACCCCAATGCACAGCTTTGAGGGAGGTTCGGAAGCTGCACGGTCAGCGCCTTGTGGTCTTTCCAAGATGGCTGGCCCCACGCTTCCGGTCGCTTCCACGGGTCTCAGCTCTGCAGGGACTGTGGATCGGGCTGTTAGAAGGCAGGAACGTTGGGTCTTGTCGATTTCTGTTGCTCGAGTTCCGGCAGGAACTGCAACAAAGCAAACGTCGAGGTGCTGGATTGTGCCTGTTTGCACAGGGTGGTCACTCCTTGACCACAAGGGAGATTCTTCAGTCTTCTACGTTGAGTAGGATGTCGAAGGGTCCATAGTTTTGTTTCATAAGTTTCAGTCAGGATAATCTGATGTGCGTTGGCACTGCTCCCATTCTTATACCAATCTAGGGGGCTGGATTACCTGCTAGGTCCCTCCTATGGATGGGACCCAGGAAGGGGGTGGTTACACCCCTTTCCCTTTGTCCAGGGTCGCGCTGGGACTGGGGCTGGGGCTGGTGTGCCCCAGAACCGGTTTGACTGGATTGGGCAAGGGGAATCCTTGTGCGCCCCAGGCACTGTCTAGTTCTTTCAGCCCTCCCTGCCCCAAGACACTATCTCCTGTCTGGGGCGGTGTAGCACCTCCCCGCGACAGGAAACCCTTTGTCCAGGCCTCCTCTGCCAAGTTTCGGTCAGCAGCAGGAGGTCAGAATTGTGTCGGTGGCAGCAGCATCCATTTTGTGATGCTGAGGCTCTGGTTAGGATTAATTGCGTTTTAGTAATGTAACATGTCTTCTCCCTCTAGAAGGGTGGAATGCTATCCCCGTCGACAGAACTGTCGAGGGGATAGTATTCCAAATCGTATGACACCTTACACGACATGTTTTGATAAAGTCAAACCAAAGTTAGCACATACCCGCGATGGATTATAATGCATTTAAGAGTATATGGTATGGCATTATCCCGGAACAGCTAAGGGAGTTGTTCCCGACAGCTGCAGACAGGCTCAGCTCATGCTAGAGCACCATCTCACGTATAACCAAGCACTCTGCCTCCAGGATTGATAAGGCCTGCCATATGAGTGACTTATAGCCTTATATGTGTCCAGATATAGGTTTAGATATAGGTATACTATATCTAAGCAAGGGGTGATTACACCGCCTTGCCCCAGCTGAGTGATCAGCCAGTTGTGTCAATTTAAGAACCAGCCAGGGGTGGCAAAAGATATGCATCAGCCCCTGGTAGGCCTTGGATGCACCTATGCCCTTGGCACCTATTGTGCACTGTGTAGGGGCTGACAAGGTGTCCAGTACCAAATTGGTGATGTCCATATCGTACATGTCTGTGAATTTAGAGAGAGAACAGCAGGCTGTGGGTCTGATTAGCAGGCCCACAGCCACATTAAGTCGAAAACCAGTGAAGCAAAAAGCAAAAATTGGGGTGACCATAGGATAGCAGACCCTACTCTCCTACACAACCCCCCCCCCCCCCCCCCAAACGCAGGGACTTTAAACTTAATATTGACCAGATAAGTCTTCATGTTCTAAGTGGAAATACCTGGAGAGACCATCTGCATTTCCATGGTCAGTCCCTGGTCGGTGTTCCACTGTAAAGTCCATCCCCTGTAGGGAAATGGACCACCTGAGTAGTTTGGGGTTTTCACCCTTCATCTGATTTAGCCACAAGAGGGGCTTATGGTCTGTCTGGATTAGGAAGTGAGTGCCAAACAAGTATGGTCTCAACTTCTTCAGGTCCCAAACCACAGCAAACGCCTCCCTCTCAATAGCTGACCAACATTTCTCCCTGGGGGTCAGCCTTCTGCTAATAAAAGCAATGGGCTGGTCTTGACCATCTGCATTAAGTTGTGAAAGCACAGCCCCACCCCCAACTCAGAAGCATCTGTTTGAACAATGAACGTGGCACGGGGCGCCTGTCCATCCCAAAGGTGTCCAAGGCTAGAATGGGTGGCAGGTCCTTCAGGTACCTGGCTGCGTCCAGCTGGAATAAACTCCCTGTGGCGCTTCGCTTGGAACCCTCAGAGTCCATCTTCAGAGCTAAACTTAAAACATTCCTTTACACCCAATAGCGACCCACCTCTTCACCTCTCCTGCTAGCACTAGGATCTTCAGCGCGGGGACACGCCGTAGGCGTCACCATGCGCTCTATAAATCCCCCTATTATTATTATTATTAATATTAACTGTTTGGAGTAGTCAGGACTCTTCAGGATAGGTGCAGAGCACATGGCCTTCTTCAGGTCATCAAATGCCTTTTGACAGCTAACTGTCCACTGAACCTTTTTTGACATCTTCTTGGATGTCAAGTCATTTAATGGTGTCACAATGGACCCATAGTTCTTTACAAACTTCCTGTAATACCCAGTCGGGCCCAAGAAGGCTCTGATTTGTGTCTGGGTAGTTGGAGGATCCCAGTCCTTGATGGTCTGGATCTTACTCTCCAGTGGTTGAACCTGACCCCCACCTACTAGGTGGCCCAGGTACACAACCTTACTCTGCCCTATCTGGCACTTGGTAGCCTTGATAGTCAGACCTGCCTTTTGCAGGGCCTCCAGAACCTTCTTCAGGTGGGTCAGGTGATCCTCCCAGGTGGAGCTAAAGACAGCAATATCATCTAGATATGCTGCACAAAAGTCGTCCAACCCAGCAAGGACTTGATTCACCAACCTTTGGAAGGTGGCAGGTGCATTCTTCAAACCAAAGGGCATCACCACAAATTGATAATGCCCACTGGGGGTTGAGAATGCTGTTTTGGCTTTAGACTCTTCAGCTAACCTAATTTGCCAATAGCCAGATGTCAAATCAAATGTGCTCATAAATTTGGCAGAAGCCAACTTATCAATGAGCTCATCTGCCCTTGGAATGGGATGAGCAACTGTCCTAGTGACAGCATTGAGACCTCTGTAGTCCACATAAAACCTAAATTCTCTCTTTCCATCTTTGGTATGGGATTTTGGCACAAGGACTACTGGGCTGGCCCATGGGCTCTCTGATGGCTCAATCACTCCAAGTTCAAGCATTTTCTGCACCTCAGCCTTTATGTAAATGTAAATGTGATGGGCATTTATAGAGCGCTGCTACCACTCCAAGGAGTATCTTGGCGCTTACACAACCCAGGTGGAAGAGTTGGATAGGGAAAGAAGTCCAGGTTTCTTAAACACAGCCACTACACTAGGGTTCTACACAGAGTGTCAGACATGGAGAAAATCCAAGTTTTCAATGCCTTCCTAAAAGGGGCTTCTTGGGAGAAAGACCGCAAGGAAAGGGGGAGTTTGTTCCAGGCCTTGGTTCCTAGTACAAAGATGGATTTGCCACCCTTTGTAGCCAGTTTAAAGCGGGGAATGGTAAGTAAGTTCTGGCTAGCGGATCTTAAGCAGCGTGCTGGGTAGTATCTTTTGAACCCCCTTCGTAAATAGGTCGGGCCACTATGATGGAAGGCCCTAAAAGTGATCAAGAGAAGTTTAAACAGAATTCTCTTTCCTATTGGCAGCCAATGTAAGATATTTAGAGCTGCAGAGGCAGATGATCTACGGGGCAGACGCAGTACGAGGCGGGCAGCCGCGTTTTGGATCATCTGCAATTTGTGGAGCACGATTTTGTTTGCTCCAGCATAAAGTCCATTGCAGTAATCCAGCCTAGAATTTATTAAGGCCACTGCGACTGTTTTCCTCGCCGAAAGAGGAAGGAGGTCAAAAAATTTCCTAAGTGCTTTAATAATTTGGAAGCACATACCTGCCACTGCTGCAGCCTGAGGTTTGAAGGATAGGCAGTTGTCAAACTTTATGCCTAGGTTACGGGCGGATGCAATTGTGTTAGGTGGAGCTTCTGCATCCGATGGCCAGCATGCTGTGGGGGAAAAAGGATTATTGATCCCTATGGGTAAAATGTCCGTTTTTCCGGCGTTGCACTTTAGATGGTTGTTATTCATCCATTTGAATGTTGCTGCAAGACAGTTCCTAAGATCTTCCTCGGCACCTGGTTGTTCCTTATCCAGCACCAAAATCAGTTGGGTGTCGTCAGCGTATGAAATAGAACTGATCCTGAATGACCCGATCAAGTTCATCAGGGGTGCCATAAAAAGGACAGGGCTCAAACTGGAGCCCTGTGGCACCCCTGAGCTGACGTTTTTAGCCTCAGACCGATATGGGCCAAGCACTGTTATTTGGCGTCTGTTTGTAAGGAAGTTCCTACACCAAGCCAACACCTGTCCTCCCACACCTGCGGCAGCCAATCGGTCCAGTAAGATGTTATGGGACACGGTATCGAAGGCTGCCGACAGGTCAAGAAGGATAAGGACAGCCTGTTTTCCCCGATCCATTGCTGCTCTTAAAGTTTCAGCAGAGTATAGTAAAGCTGATTCAGTAGAGTGTTCTGACCGAAAGCCTGACTGATTGGGATAGAGAACGTTATTCTTCTCCAAAAAGTTTGTCAGTTGACTATTGACAAACTTTTCAGTCAGCTTAGATAAGATGGGTAGCAGAGAGATCGGGCGCAGGTTGGAAAGGGTGGTAGGATCGGCCAGGGCCTTTTTTTGGAGTGGCTTGACAGCTGCAAGTTTCCAATCCTCTGGGATACTTGCTGTTGCTAGAGAAGAATTGATGATACTGTTAATCATAGGATTAACTATCTCTATTAGATGGTGCAACACCAGAGGAGGACAGGGATCAAAAGGGGAGCCTGATTTGCTGGCTAAAATAGCTTTGGCAGTTTCCTCCAGGGGGACTGGGGCGAACTCGTCAAAGCGGAGGGGGGAAGTCATCTTCGCTATCTTTTCGCCATCCGTTGTGATGGTGGTTTCTGATGGGAAGGTATTAGTGATAGTTAGGATTTTGTTATCAAAATAATCAGATATCGCGTTACAGAGATCTTGCGATGGAGGGATCTCTTGCGATAGAGCTGAGGGCTTGATAAAATCCTTAACAATCCTAAAGATAGCTTTTTGTTCTTGGCCTGCTGAAGAAATGGCCTGTAGGTAATGGGCTTTTTTTGCTAATTTTAATCCTACATGATATTTCCGTCTAGCTGCTATATAGATGTTACGTAATTACGACGCCACCTCCGTTCTAGAGTTTTCACTTCGCCTAGCTCAGCCTTAAGAGCTGGTGAAAACCACAGGGCATTTTTTTTCTTATTCCTAGGTTTCATGTTCTCATTGTTAGCTGGTATAAGCAACTTGCCCGCTCCAGCAATCCAATCACAGAAGATTTGATAGTCTGAAGAAGTACAATCGGCAAAAGTTGGTAATTCATTTTTAAGTTTTTCAACAATGTCGGCTCTCCTGGCTAATGTCTTCCAATTCGGAGTGGGTTTTATATAAGGGTTATCTGTACCTTTTAAGGAGTTAAAAAAGGATTTCCGGGTTTCAGCTATAAGGAAGGGAATTAAAAAATGATCTGTCCATACCTGAGGGCAGGGAGGTTTGACTATCAGGCTGGAAAAGTTAGAGCTGATACCGTCTAATAGATGTCCTGCTTGATGTGTAGGTTCATGGTTCAGCAAAGTGAGTCCCAACACTTCAATTGTGTCTAAAAAGCAACTGACTCCAGGATCAGTTGGGGCCTCAAGATGTAAGTTGAGGTCACCCAACACCGTAAAATTAGAGAACCTGAGAGTTAAGTCACTCAACACTTGACTGACATGGTCAGGTTGCCTGTAGATCTTATTCTTCACAGGCAGACTGTCACCAGTGCCCACCTCATGGGTGCACCAGTTAGTTTGACTGGGTGTGAGAGAAAACATATGTCTATGGGCCTGCAACACATGTCTGCAGTCCATCTGTTGCTGGGCAGCGAGGCTGCCTGCCAAGGCTACTCCATCAACTGAACCATCTTCAGGGTTCTGGGACAACAAGTCTGGGAGAGGGTCACTCTCTTCCTCCTGTTCCCCATCTGTGGCCATGAGCAAGCTCATGTTCTCCCTGTCAACAAATGCTTTCAATCTGTTTACATGGATCACCCTATGGGGGCTCTTAGGGGTGCCGAAGTCAACAACATAGGTGACTTCTCCCTTCTTTTCAAGTATGGTGTAGGGTCCAGACCATTTGTCTTGGAGAGCTGCTGGGGCCACTGGCTCCAACACCCACACCTTCTGCCCAGGTTGGTACTCAACCAGAACAGCCTTTTGGTCATGCCAAGCTTTCTGTAATTCTTGGCTGGGCTCCAGGTTTTTGGATGCTCTCTCCAAGTACACAGTCCACAATATCTAGCTTAGGCTTTTTGAGCGGTAACTCCCATCCTTCCTTCACCACACACAATGGACCCCTCACAGGGTGGCCAAACAAAAGTTCAAAAGGGCTGTAGCCAACCCCCTTCTGTGGGACCTCTCTGTAAGCAAAGAGCAAGCAGGGTAAAAGGATGTCCCATCTTCGCCTAAGCTTTTTACGGTAACCCTTTTATCATTCCCTTTAGGGTCTTGTTGAACCTTTCAACAAGCCCATTGCACTGAGGATGATAGGGTGTGGTAAACTTATAGTTCACTCCACACTCGTTCCACAGTGCTTTCAAGTATCCAGACATGAAGTTGGTACCTCTGTCTGAAAGAACCTCCTTTGGAAAGCCCACTCTGGAGAAAACTGCCAGGAGGGCCCTTGCCACAACAGGTGCTGTTGTGGTCCTCAGGGGAATTGCCTCTGGATACCTGGTGGCATGATCCACTACCACCAGTATAAATCTGTGCCCAGATGCTGTTTGTGGATCCATGGGACCCACAATGTCAATTCCAACTCTTTCAAAGGGTACCCCCACCACAGGTAGTTGTATCAGGGGGGCCTTTGTTGTGCCACCTGACTTACCACTGGCTTGGCAAGTGACACAGGAGCGACAAAACTCCTTGACATTTTCTGACATATGAGGCCAGTGAAAGTGAGGGACAAGCCTGTCCCAAGTCTTTTTCTGGCCTAAGTGTCCTGCAGAGGTATAACCAACCTCCTGGTGGCACCAGGCTTGGGGTCTCTAGCCTCTGAATAAAGGAGCCCATCATCCCAATACACTTTATGGGTACCTTGAGCATTCCCAGCAGCCTCAGCAGCAGCTTGCTGTCTGAGGGGTTCAATGGAAGGGCAAGTTAACTTAGCCTGCCCCAGGTTTGCCCTTGAGGGTCCCCCTGTCCCCAGAAACTCAAACTGATCAGGTTCAAGTTCTTCAGAGACAGGCTCCTCTTGGATCTCAGAATCAGTCTCTTGAGAGCTGATCCTCAACCTAGGGCAAGTGGGAAGGCAGTGCCTTAACCCTCCTACTCCTTCTCTTGGATTGTGGTTGGTCTATTGTTTCAAGATCCACCACAGGTTCAGGTAGGCACTTCTTGGCCTGGGATCTGGTTACAGCAAGGACATGTGCTGATATCCCTAGCATTTCTGCATGAGTCCTGTACTCCACTTCTGACCAAAGTGAGTTCTCTAGATCATTGCCCAACAGACAGTCTACTGGCAGGTCTGCACTCACAACAACTTTCTTGAGGCCAGTTACCCCTCCCCAGGAGAAGTTAACAACAGCCACACTATGTGTAGTAGTGGCATTGCTTGCATTGGTCACTAGGTAATTCTCACCTAGTACAATTTGTCCAGGGTCCACAGAGTTAGGTGTCACCATAGTGACACTGGCATATGTGTCCCTGTAGGCCTGAGCCAGTTTCTTATTAATTAAAGGTGTCTGTCTATACTTGCCCAGATTACTGGGACTCACAGTAGTGGGCATGGATATGTCCACATCATAGAGCAGAACTGCCTGAGTAGGAATTCTGAATAGGCCAGACTCCATCTCAGTACCCAGGGTCAACCCTACTAAACCCTTTGGCTGTGCACTACCACTGCTAACTGTATTAGGGGTGCAGGTGCCTTAGGGGCTGCAGTGGTAGGGACTGGATTTTTCTTAGTGCATTCACTCCCCCAGTGGGAAGTGGACTTACAAGTATTGCACCAAGGTTTCTTTGGGCCATCATTCTTCTTCTTCCTCTTGTTTCCATTCTGGGACCCACCCTCCTTATTAGAATTATTTTGGGGGCCTGAATAAGACCTCTGGTCTTTTTCTTTTTCTTTCTTATCCCCACCTTTCTGGTCTGTTTTCTTCTGGTCACCTCCATGGTGCTGGGGTTTCTGCTTAATCCTTGTTCTGACCCATTTGTCTGACTTCTTTCCCAATTCTTGGGGAGAGGTCTGATCTGAGTCAATAAGGTATTGATGCAACAGCTGGTTCTGACAGTTATTAAGGATCTGTTCTCTCATTATAAGATTGTACAATCCTGTATAGTCTGAGACTTTACTTCCTTGCAGCCAGCCCTCCAGAGCCTTAGTGGCACAATCAACAAAATTAGTCCAGTCCTGAGTCTGAGCTTTTTGGGTATCTCTGAACAACAACCTGTATTGCTCGGTGGTTAGGCAAAACCCTTCAATAAGAGCACTCTTCAGGACAGAGTAGTTTTTGGCATGCTCAGGTCTAACTGTGAGGAGCCTATACCTCCCTTTCTAAGAAAAGGAGTACCATAAAATTGCAGCCCACTAATCTTGAGGAACCTGCTGTACCATGCAGGCTCTCTCCAGAGCAAGATATGTAGGTGAGCAACCCAACATACCCTTGCGGGCTCGGGCAATACTTATTATACGAGAAAGGCCAGCAAGGGGTTTTGTTCTATTTCTATTTCTCAGCGTTGGTAGGGCCTGTTGTAAGTAATCAGGATACCTAAAACTGTTTTTAATCAGTGGCTGTAATACGTTATTAGCTTTTAGTGGAGGAGTCACAAAGGATCAGTACATACAGTGTTACCACACTAACACAGTAAATATAGTAAATAGTAAATAAATGCAAGAAACCAGGGTTTTGTATTGTCTGAACATTATTATTTGTTTTCAAGACAAAAAATATATTTTTATAAAAAAGAAGTAACCATTCTTATAAAATAGGGTACATACACAGATACTAGTTAGATATTCAAGGTATTGGTTGTTTCCTCCTTTGATATATCTAAATCACAAGTCCAGACTGCTAAAACACAATGATACAGTGATTTCAACTCCAAATCAGAAGAAAATCAAAGATGATATATTAAATCAAATGCAGAGTTGGACTAGATAGTCGACGTTTCGGTCTCTTTAGGAATTTTTCACAAGACCATCATCAGGACAAAACAATTCTACATACAGTAGATGACCCTTTTTACTTAGATAGAGATAAGTCCTTTCTCTAGTCAGAACGGCAGCAGCACTTCCAATTATAGCGTTGATGCAGGGCAAAGAAATAAATCTTTTTGTGCCAGAGTTTACTCGTATTATATACAGAAGTGATGTCAAGTATTCAGAAAAGGTATCCAAATTTTGGTCAATTCCGGGACACCCGTGTAGTTTTCGAATCTCAATCGTAACCGCGCCAAACTCCAAACAAATCAGGGTAGGGCTTGTATCTGTGTATGTACCCTATTTTATAAGAATGGTTACTTCTTTTTTATAAAAATATATTTTTTGTCTTGAAAACCAATAATAATCTTCAGACAATACAAAACCATGGTTTCTTGCATTTATTTACTATTTACTATATTTACTGTGTTAGTGTGGTAACACTGTATGTACTGATCCTTTGTGACTCCTCCACTAAAAGCTAATAACGTATTACAGCCACTGATTAAAAACAGTTTTAGGTATCCTGATTACTTACAACAGGCCCTACCAACGCTGGGAAATAGAAATAGAACAAAACCCCTTGCTGGCCTTTCTCTCCAGAGCAGTCATCCATTTGTGGATGTCATCCCCTTTGTTGGACAGGCCTCGTGACAGGCCCGACCCCTCCCCGCATAGCGGGTCGCGGACTACTGCTACCCCTGTTCCCCGGACAAGAACCACACCTGCAGCCCGCTGGGTCAACCCCCAGCTCTTCCCCGACGGAACCCTGGCTCATAACCATAACATTCTCGGCTGGCCCGGGTCCCTTCCCGAACCACCGGCCCCGGCCCAGCCGCCATCTTGGACCCGCCACAACCAGGCCTCGTGGCCGCGGGTCGACCTCAGCCTCAGGCCTAGCCAAGCCCCGACATCGAGGCACCACCATCCACCCAGGGGGTAAAGAGACCACTTGGCGAGTCAATGGAAGAAGGAGTGTCGATGGCTCCCCTCCGCCAGGTTTCGATCGCCCCCAGCCTCCCTGGGCGCTGGCTCCACCCCCCTGCTGGGTGCCTGGACTCCCTCATCCCAGACCCCCCGACCTCCAAGTGCGAGGGTCTGGACATCAAAGGGCGCCAGACCTATAACTGGGGTAGCGCCAGAGCAGGAAGCCAGTTGTATCCTGGAGTCGAGAGACACCGAGACAAACTCATCCTTGGAGGCCTGCTGGCGCTGCCGCGGCTCCTCTTCGTGAACCATATTTGAAGGCCTGCTGGCGCTGCCGCGGCTCATCCTCGTGAACCATCTTTGAAGGCCTGCTGGCACTGCCGCGGCTCATCCTCGTGAACCATCGTTGAAGGCCTGCTGGCGCTGCCGCGGCTCATCCTCGTGAACCATCTTCGTAGGCCTGCTGGCGCTGCCGCGGCTCATCCTCGTGAACCATCTTCGTAGGCCTGCTGGCGCTGCCGCGGCCCATCCTTGTGAACCATCTCCATAGGCCTGCTGGCGCTGCCGCGGCCCCTACTTGCGAACCCTCCAGCTCGAGGATTGAGAGCTATACACCAGCTACCCCTGTACCGGACCGGTACTGAGACTGTCCCGCTACCCCCTTTCCCAAGAGACTAGAATTGAAGGGATCATCGTATCCTGGTCCTGCTGTATCGTCAAGTTAACCTGCCTAAGAATACCGATAAAAGTGTACAGAACCTATCTTTGTGTGGCGTCCATCTGTGGGGGGGGGGTGGTTGCTCGTCCGTACGATTGAAGGAGAGGGCCCTCGCTAGGAGGCCTCTCCCCCTTGCTCGGCCGACCCTCCGGGTTCCCGTTTAACACCCTTCCTTGTAGGGGGGCACAATCTTTTTCAGGTTTCTATTATCATAGGCCCTGTCTTTCTCTCTAGGAATTATGCTGCCACCAGTGAAATCTAATCCACTCAACTTTTGTTCCCTTGCCAAAGCAAGTTTAGCTTGGGCCAAGGCTACCTCTTCCCTCTCTATCTGGAGTTGGACAGCCCTCATTCTGGCCTTATGCTCTCATTTCTGGGGGAAGTCATTCCCCTTTGAGATTTCCTTGAAGCACTAGAAATGTGAGAATCCCTGGAGGGAGATCTCACCCTTCTACTGCCTGGAACAATTCTAGTATGTACTCTGGGGAGGTGCTGGCCCTCTCCATTTCCAAGTAGGTCCAAGTTGGCTTGGTTAAGCCTCCCCACTTGTACCTGGATATCCCCTTGATTCTGATCTGACTCGTTACCATCTGATTCTGGGTCCACCACCACATCTTCTAAGTCTGGGGGGGGGTTCTCATTCTCTGGGGGATTCACTCCATCTCCTGACCCTAAGGGAGCTACACTAGCTTTCTCAAGATCATCCTTCTCCAGGATGGCTATCAGGATGGGAATGGTGGGGCTGTGACCCCTTTTCAGCCCCCTTGAAATGCACAGGGCACTCAAGTCCTTGTGGCTGAGGTTATCATAGCTGGAAGGTGCCTTTGTAAGGTCAACCGTCACAGGCTGAGAACCTGAAGCTCCCTCTGTGCCAGCCATGACTGCTACAGAGGTGTAAGTGGTGCACGTACCTACACTAAGTGTTTTCCTACTGTACCTTCCTAGTGGGTTGTAGGCAGGGTGTGCTAAGCCCTTTGATCTACAACTACTAAGTTCAGTAGAACTTAAATATGCTAAGCTTTGTTTATATGTACCTAAGGTACTTGATGTGATCTTTCAATTTGATTGCAATGGTAAAACAACAGCAAGCTCAAATCCCACCGCTGCCACCAATGTGAGAAGTTGGCCTGATATATGATGTCTCCAATACTGGGGGCAACTTGTATAAGTCCAAACAATCCCTTATGGTGTCTGGTTGTAAGTCAACCTTATAGACAAGCTATCCTAAGGGTAGCATGGACTAAGCAGCCTTAAAGGCTTAACTGAAGAGGTCGTATTAAGCAAGCTGTTTTTACCAATCACAATCCTGTAATATCAAATGAAAGGACACCACACAAGTTATATATTATAAAAATATATGTATTTATTACTAGAATAATCCTCTATACTCTTTATGAGTCTAGAGGCACAAGCGTTTAAACAAAAGCACAGCTAAACATATAAAAGTTGCACAATTATGGATGAGGCCCAGGGGCCACTCAAACCATATATTAAAAAAGTGGTATAAGTATCACTAATCAAACAGTGGTCAGGCCTAGGGCCTGGGGAATCGCTGGGAGCAGTCGGGACTAGCAATGCTGAAGTCGGGAAAAGCCCGCGGGATTCGGGTGCAGCGCTGAAAGCACACACAGGCACCAATGAAAAGTCAATGGTCCGTAAAAGTTACAAAGTTACTGTTAAAGAAGTCTTCCGACTGGACTAGGATTACCAAACTTTAGACTTAGGCACTAGAGGTGTATACCAGTGCAGGAGCACCGGCGTTCACAACTTACCTCACCCACAGGAAGCAGGTGCACGGGTGCCAAAGTGTGTCGGGTTTCGTCGTGCAGTCTGATGGTGTCTGGAGATGATGATGCTGCAGGCGTCCAGAAGAGAAGTGTCCGGTGCGATCTAAGGGTGGATCGAAGCTGAAGGGTACCTGAAAGGAGAGGGGACAGAGTCTGGGTCACTCAGCAGTGACCAGGGTGGAACCAGGCAATGTCGGGCGCAGTCAGTTGGTTGTAGAGAAGCTTGTCTCCGTTGCCACGTGGACTGTGGGGCACCGAGGATGTCCAGGTGTGGATCACAAGCTGTCCAACGCAGGCTCTCGCTGTCGGCGGTGTCGGCTTCCGGATTGGAGCAAACAAACCTTGGCAAGCGCAACCCATGCAGGATTCGAAGATCGCTTCTTACTCGGACCAGGAAGGTCAGAGCGGGTGCTCCTTTTCAGGGGAGTGAGGGCCAGTCCAGAGCAACCGGACTGGCAGGTCAAATTCAAAGGTTCATTGGTACTGGGGCCACTAGCCAACGGGCAAGCGACTGTACCAACTCATTGAGCCAAAAGATGCAGAAGGGCCCCACGCAGCACTCAGTGAGTGTAGAGGGGTGAGCTTCGGTGCAAGAGTGGCTCAGGGCTGGGGCTTCTCAAACCCCAATGCACAGTTTCGAGGGAGCCTCGGAAGCTGCACGGTCAGCGCCTTGTGGTCTTTCCAAGATGGCCGGCCCCACGCTTCAGGTCGCCTCCACGGGTCTCAGCTCTGCAGGGACTGTGGATCGAGCTGTTAGAAGGCAGGAACGCTGGGTCTTGTCGATCTCTGTTGCTCGAGTTCCGGCGGGAACTGCAACAAAGCAAGCGTTGAGGTGCTGGATGTTGCCTGTTTGAACAGGGTGGTCACTCCTTGACCACAAGGGAGATTCTTCAGTCTTCTACGTCGATTAGGATGTCGAAGGGTCCAGAGTTTTGATTCATAAGTTTGTCAGGATAATCTGATGTGCGTTGGCACTGCTCCCATTCTTATACCAATCTATTTATTTTATTTATTTAAGCTTATACCGCGCGCAGCTACCCACAGTGGGTTTCCTGGCGCTAGGGATAGACTGTAGAAGAAGGAGGCAGCCTCACCTGGCTAGAGCCATAGCAGACTATTGAGCGCGTTGAGTAAAAAGCAATGTCTTCAAAGCCTTGCGGAAGCGGAACAAGTTTGTCTCAAGTTTTAGGAGTTCCAATATTTGGGGCCCAGAGTAGAAAAGGAGCGACCTCCCATTGTTGTTAGTTTCCACCTTGGCATAGTGAAATTACCCATGTCCGATGACCTAAGTGGACGTAGGGGTCTGTAAGGTGTTATCAGCCTTTGAAGGTAGGCTGGGGCTGGATTACCTGCTAGGTCCCTCCTATGGGTGGGACCCAGGAAGGGGGTGGTTACACCCCTTTCCCTTTGTCCAGGGTCACGCTGGGACTGGGGCTGGTGTGCCCCAGAACCGGTTTGACCGGATTATGCAAGGGGAAGCCTTGTGCGCCCCAGACACTGTCTAGTTTCTTTCATCCCTCCCTGCCCCAATACACTATCTCCTGTCTGGGGTGGTGTAGCACCTCCCCGCGACAGGAAACCATTTGTCCAGGCCTCCTCTGCCAAGTTTCGGTCAGCAGCAGGAGGTCAGACTTGTGTCGGTGGCAGCAGCATCCATTTTGTGATGCTGAGGCTCTGGTTAGGATTAACCGCGTTTTAGTAAAGTAACATGTCTTCTCCCTCTAGAAGGGTGGAATGCTATCCCAGTCGACAGGACTGTCGAGGGGATAGTATTTCAAATCGTATGACACCTTACACAACATGTTTTGATAAAGCCAAACCAAAGTTAGCACATAACCACGATGGATTATAATGCACTTACGAGTATATGGTATGGCATTATCCCGGAACAGCTAAGGGAGTTGTTCCCGACAGCTGCAGACAGGCTCAGCTCATGCTAGAGCACCATCTCACGTAAAACCAAGCACTCTGCCTCCAGGATTGATAAGGCCTGCCATAGGAGTGTCTTATAGGTTTATATGTGTCCAGATATAGGTTTAGATATAGGTATGCTATATCTAAGCAAGGGGTGATTACACCACCTTGCCCCAGCTGAGTGATCAGCCAGTTGTGTCAATTTAAGAACCAGCCAGGCGTGGCAAAAGATATGCTGCAGCCCCTGGTAGGCCTTGGATGCACCTATGCCCTTGGCACCTATTGTGCACTGTATAGGGGCTGACAAGGTGTCCAGTACCAAATTGGTGATGTACCTATAGTACATGTCTGTGAATTTAGAGAGAGAACAGCAGGCTGCGGGTCTGATTAGCAGGCCCACAGCCACATTAGGTCGAAAACCAGTGAAGCAAAAAGCAAAAATTGGGGTGACCATAGGATAGCAGACCCTACTCTCCTAAAGGCCTGTTTCCAGCAGACTGGTTAATCCCCAACTTCGAACCTCTGATTAAAAAGCTTAGCTGAGACCGCGGCTATCAGGCCGCTGCCAGCTTTGCCACAGACGCCGGGCAGGGGTCGTGAGGTGAACCTGATCTAATGGTAAGTAGCAGCTTTTTGATATCCTCAGAGCTCACCGGCCCAAATGCTGAGAATGTTGCCTCCTGTGATTTTGCTGTGCAGTTCCCAGGTAAGAGTTCTAGCATGCTCTTTCTCACATGAGGCTCTAGTGATGTAAAGATGTGCTCCACCTTACTCAGGAAAAATTTGGCCAGATTCTCACAAAGTTCCTCACTGGGTGGAGTTGTCACAGGCTGAGGTGTAACCGGGATGGAAACAGTATGAAAGAGTTCCTATGGCGAGTTCTTGGCCTCGTTGATACGCTGAGTAAAGTAAATTTTCTTGGCCTCCTTAATCAGATTTTTTTAGGCCACCTTGCTTGATTTAAGTTTTTGTTTGTCTATGTCATGGTAGTTTATGCGCCAGGCCAGTTCAAGTTTTTTGCATACCAGCTTGGATTCTCTGAGCTCATTAGTGAACCAAGGGGCTGATGGAACTTTGCGTGTGGGGCGGCACTTTTTCGGCGGGGCTAAAATGGTGCAAGCGTTGTGCATCCACTTGGAATAGGAGGCCGCTGCTTTATTTACATCTCTTGGCAAAGGGGCCATAGGCCCCCAACAGGTCTTCAAACCTGCTTCCTTCGATTTTATTCCAGGACCTGAAAGTCCTTGCTGTTTTCCTGTCCTGTTTTGCCCTATAGGGCAGTGTGGTAGAGATATTAAACCGCACTACAGAGTGATCAGACCATGCAACAGGATCGGACTTAACAAATTTCAGATCTGGATTGTTCGTAAATATCCCGTCCAAGGTGTGGCCTGCTGAATGCGTGGGGCCTGTCACTACCTGTGTTAATCCCACCCCGTGCATCCCCTCAATTAGGGCATTCGTGTCCGAGATGTTCTCTAAATGAAAATTAAAATCTAAGACTGTGAAGGATTTTGCGCACAGGGCCTTCTCTAAAAGGCTGCCAACAGTGTCTAAGAAGCGCGCTCTCGCACCCGGGGGCCTATAGAGAAGACAACCGCTGAAAGACTGGTGGTTGGACGTAATGAGCTTAAACCCCAGGACCTCGGACGTTTCGGAGGGCACTTGTTGGAACGACCCTCTGATAGCAGAGTGATGAATTACCGCCTAGCCACCTCCTGTTTTCCCCGGCCTGTCAAGAACAAAGCTCAGATAACCTTGGAGGAGTGGCTTTGACTATGTCTGGCCCTGATGCCGCATCCATCCAGGTCTCAGTGACAAATGCGATCTTTATGTCATGGTCCTGGATCGTCTCTGCGCACTCCAAACTGTGTTTCACTAAGGATATGGCATTGATCAATAGGCAACTTATGTTTCTCAGAGTCCCCTCTACTTTGGCAACCTTAAGACTAATGACTGCCTGGACAGGCTTTAGAATGATAGCTGGGACACTCCTGAGACAGGCTGAGCATACATGGGAGCCTGCCTGTACAGCCTCATCCGGCCTCAATCTAATGCAGCCTCCTTTCCTACCTCCAGCGTTCAGGCTTAGCAGAACGTCGCGGCCATAGAACAAAGTAGGTGGAAATCCTGCTCCCTGCCGGCAAGGGTTCATGGCGCTAGGCGCGGACAAGCGTAGACGGGCTTGCCTTCGCGCGCCCGCTGCGCATGTCCGCTGCGCGGCCGTGTCATCCCTGCTTTTAAAGTGGTAGGTGGGAAAAAGCCTAGAGCGCTCACCTTGGCCCAACGCGAGATGGCGGCCGTCCGGGTGAGCGCTGGATCGCAGTCCCCCCTTCCTGTGCCTCTGATGTGAGTGAGACACAGCCCCTGACTATCCGCTTCTAAAGTGCGTTCAGCGGTAAATTAAGTGCATTAAAATACAAAGTTCATCAAAATATTAAAATCAGTTTAAGAATTCGGCAATCCAATCCCCGGGTCCGAGAACCCTTGAAAGTACAAAATCGCAGTAGCAGCAGTAGGGATGACCAGCGTGTTAACCTGCTCCTGGCTCACTCCTCAGGAGCTATCAGGGCAGCGCAGTCGCGCCATCCCTGCTTTTAAAGTGGTAGGTGGGAAAAAGCCTAGAGCTCTCACCTTGGCCCAACCCAAGATGGCGGCCGTCCGGGTGAGCGCTGGATCGCAGTCCCCCGTTCCTGTGCCTCTGATGTGAGTGAGACACAACCCCTGACTATCTGCTTCTAAAGTGCGTTCAGCGGTAAATTCAGTGAACCCACCACTGTACAACGCTGCGGACAGAAGGCACCCAGAGCGCCAGACATCCCTGGAGGTGCGAACGCCTCCCGGCACAGCTGCAACATCTGTTTTTCCAGGAGTGGCTTTTTTTTAGGTCTCGTGCCTAGCGATACACTGCGCAGCAGTGTTCTCGCTGCGAGAGTCCTTTTGGTCAGATTTAGAAAATGAACCTGCAAAATACACACGCTCGTGCATGTGATTTTACCTTTGCGGCCTGCTATTGGCCTTTCCCTGCGTGTTCTTTTGTAAAATAGACACCAAAAGGCCAGTGGCAGGCGCATAGCTCCGCCCCTGGCCTATTGGTGTCTATTATGCGCATTTCCTGCCATATGGTTTCAGTTATCGTGCGCAGACACGGGCGAGATAATTGAAAGCATTTGGGCGCGCGCGCACCACTCGCGCTTTGTTGTTCACAAAGGCGATCGCTTTCAGTTTCGCGATTGCCTATCTCCTCCCTTTGGTCCCCTCCCCTTTGGTCCCCTCCCCTCTGCCCCCACCATCTCCTCAGTACCCAGCGCTAAATGGGAATATCTCAAAGGGTGCCCGCAAAACACTGCAAGTTTGCAATTAAAACCAGAATAGGGGAGCAGCCCCCGTGAAACAGAGCAGGAGGTCGCCACCGCTTTGTAGAACCCCTTCTACATCAGGGCCGTGGGAGCCGATGCTGCGGGGGGCACATCGCCCTAGTCGCGGGGCCAGCAAAGAGAGGCAAAAGGCTAGGGGCCTCAGCTGCAATGGAGAAAGGCTCAGGCCCTGCGCTGTGGCGAGCACGCACCCAATCCAGCTGCAGGCACCACCACAGTAGCACCACTCACTAGCAATCAGCAGGGGCCGGCTGGCAGGCAGGTTCCATCTCTTTGATTTAAACAATTACTTGACTCACAATTTTCTCATATGTACTTTTTTCATAAAAAACATAGAGATACTTTGAAGAAAATGCACACACCAAACGTTATTTTTCTTTGTCAGCAAAGTTGTAATTATTCAATCACTTCGCAAAACATTTGTTCTTTTTTGGATATTTAAAAATCGGTTGTCCATATACATTGAAAATATAATGACAATAAATAAGTGCAGCAGTGAATAAACGTGATCTGTGACTAATGGTAACTGTTATAGTGATACAGTTTCGTGAAAAATGCAATTAGATACACTGGTCCAACAATGACTTAAATTTACTCAAACAGTATTGTAAATCATATTTTTCTGTTGAGATGTAGTGAGGACCAATTGGTGAATTAGCATCGGTGACGAATTCGGGTTTGAAGTGCCGCAGCCGCGATCACTTGAGGAGCATGACAGCAGACGTCTGTATCTCTCTCCCGTTCTCGAGTCCATTGACTCGAGATAAATTCTTTTACGAAGATACCACGCTTCGATAAAAGAGAGAACAATCATCCCACAGAGGTTATGAATAAGACACCTCAGTCTCCTTCTTTAAGGTTGTCCCCCTCTTTGTCCTGATGAAGACCCGAAACGGTTGCTAATAAACCGGCACCATACCGCTGGGTCGAAACGTCAATGCTAATTCACCAATTGGTCCTCACTACATCTCAACAGAAAAATATGATTTACAATACTGTTTGAGTAAATTTAAGTTATTGTTGGACCAGTGTATCTAATTGCATTTTTCACGAAACTGTATCACTATAACAGTCACCATTAGTCACAGATCACGTTTATTCACTGCTGCACTTATTTATTGTCATTATATTTTCAATGTATATGGACAACCGATTTTTAAATATCCAAAAAAGAACAAATGTTTTGCGAAGTGATTGAATAATTACAACTTTGCTGACAAAGAAAAATAACGTTTGGTGTGTGCATTTTCTTCAAAGTATCTATATGTTTTTTATGAAAAAAGTACATATGAGAAAATTGTGAGCCAAGTAATTGTTTAAATCAAAGAGATTGAGTACAATCCGACAGAACCACTTTTTGCATATCACGTAATACCCAGGTTCTGAGGGTCACTGGGTCACCCCATTATAATTAATGGCAGGCAGGTTCCAGCAGGTCAGCAAGGTGAAGAGGCAGAAGCGTCACTGAGGCAGTGCGGCGCGGGCTCCAGCCGCGCGCCCGCCACGTGATCCCGAAGGTAAGCGTGGCAGCCAGCAATGAACGGAGGGTGCAGCAGTGAGGTCATGAGCCCAGGAGTGGTGAGCGAAGCTAACCGTTGGTAAAATGGTAGAACCCCAGTGTGGAGGGTGGAGAGGCAGCGTGAGGAATCAGCAGGGCCGGTGATTAGCAGGTGAGGAGTGGCCGCATGGACGTCATCCCCCGCCGTGTGCGCTGCAGCAGACAGCAGAGCCGCGGGGGCAAAGACAGCAGAGCCGCGGGGGCAAAGACAGCGGGGAGACCCGGGGTCGTGCAGACCTCGTCGCGGGGCCAGTGCAGTAAGGCCGACCGAGAGAGGCAGAGCAGGAGAGCCCCGGCTGCGAGAGAGGTATGCCCAGGTGCCCCCATGGCAGCGCCACTCACCGGGATCAATTGGGGGTGAGACAGCAGGCAGGCCCCAGCGGGTCGCTGTAATTCTAGCAAGGCGGCCGGTGGGAGGAGCGGGTGTAACAGCTCCACGGCATCATGACGCGCGCTCCGGCCTCGTGTCCTTAAATATACCCAGTAGGCTCGGGCAGCCACCAGCAGGAGGTAGGCGATGAGCACACAATACCGAAGCCTTTCACAAAAGCGAGCATCCTTAATGATGTTGCTTTCTAGGTTTATGTTTAAAGGAAAGTTTAGTAGCTAGATTACAGTCCATTTAAACATTCGACAACTAACTTAAAAATATGCAATACCAATTAAAAAGATTATAACGCCCATAACTGCAACAGGAGATCATCTCATGCCTACTACATTAGACTTTAAAATTAAAATAAAAAGACAGCCAAGAGATGCTACATCAGGATGTTGCAAGCCCACCAATAATGAAAAGCATTCAAGTCATACATAACACTATAATTTTCCTTCAAAGCATGAAAATACAAGGTGGTGCTTTTCTGAAAATGTGTCCACTACTCAAGCAAATGACCTAGATGATTGGGAATTATGAACAATAACAAACCTCCCTATATACCCAAGTAACTTTCGAGAACTTGCAAGTCTGTGTAGCACAAGGCCCAAACTGGAGGCCTATGCTCAAAGGTATATTTGGATGCAAACTAAAGTTTCTGTCTGCATTTACCTCGGTTATGCCTTCCAGCAACGGACATAGGGATCCCTGGCAAGCATAAGCCCGTTTAGAGGGACATAGATCTCCGTACCTGTAGATCCCACTCAATGGATGGAATTGAGCGTGCTCCAGGGTGTGGCTAGTTTAAATCCTGTTGCGAAACGAGTTCTGGAGAATCCTGGCGCGCACACAATCATCAAGGCAGAAATATAATTTCGGCGTTGGGTACTTTCGCGATTATTGCTAAGTTTAATGCATTCTAAAATTCAACCTCACTTGGTCTATTAGATGTATATGGGTATTTCTTGTCACAAGTCTTTGTAAGTATGATAACGTGAATGTTTTGCGCTTATCACAGATGTTGAAGAAAACTCCATCTCTGGTTTTCTGAAAAATGGGTAATTCGAGAATCTTAGCGATAACTGCAATTGGGATCCTTCATATATCAGCTATGATGACAGGATCTCTTACAGAAGGCAGAACTCAAATATATAGCCCGCTAAATACTTGTTTCATTATCGATCACACGCTCGCATTCCCAATAAGAGAACTAGCAGGTGCCTAGCTGAGGTCATGAGAATTAGTACAGGGCCTTCTAGAGTAGCAGAAACGTAAACCACTTCAGCTGAGCAATTTTCGTTCCTCTGTTGCCAAGATGCAGCACATGCACGGCTTATAGGCTAGGTTAGCATGAGTAAGAAAACTAGGCAGCAGTAGATTACAGTTAAGACATACTATACCTGTTTACATTCTTCTACAAGAAGTATAGGTAACTGGTATCTCCATGTGCTGGGTCACTTGTATGACGGGCTTGTCTCTTCTCAGGGCAAGGTTGTATAATAAGAGGGGCTTTCACTAACTCGTATGTTTGATGAGAAAGTTTGCGCAGAGTGGACGTCATGGCTCCTGGTGCGGGCATATGTAGGAGCTACCTAAAACTTGCATGTAACACAGAATGAAGGAGTACTTTGTATCTGCTCATGTAGAATTTATTACACCAGCAACAAAATCAAAGGACTTTAGGGAAGACATCATAGAATAAGCAGCAAAATTTTACAAGCCTCACCAATGCCTCGTACGGTCGGTCAACCACCCCAGGAAAATAATAATAGGGAACAAGGCTGATCAGGAAAATTAAAGAACTTCAGCTAAAGAGGCTTAGAAGCTACACACTTTAACGAAGAGGAGAGTTTGCTGCCAGTAGTATGGAAGAAGACTCTGAAGAAGTGGTTGCTCTTGTCCTCCGGCATGGTGTCATGTCATCTAGAGATGGTGCTGAGTGAGCTGCTCTGGATAATTAGCGGGCCGATCAACATTCTGGAGGAGGTGCCCGTGCCTAATGAGGATTGAAAGATGGGTTGTGCAGTGGAACACTGCATTGCTGCACTGGTGACAGCTGACTTTAAACAAGCATTTGCAATGCAATAGGTCTCGCATTATTAAAGTTTGAGCTATTGGCATTGCAAATGACAATGCCTTTTATTCATTTGCATCGGTGCGTAAACAAGCAGTCCATGCTTATGAGAAGCAAGGTTGGCAGTCTCTTTTACTGCCAGCCTTGCTCATCGTAAGCAAGGACTATACGTTCAAAGTGTGTGTTTATGCACCGATTGCAGGTTTTAAAAACAAATGAATAAAAGGCATTGTCGTTTACAATGCCAATAGCTCAAACTTTAATAATGCGAGACCTATTGCATTGTAAATGCTTGTTCCGCCATTTTATTTATTTTATTTATTTATTTATATCATTTCTTAAGCGCACTGTTACCAACCGGTGTCCTGGCGCTGAACTGATAACTCCCTAAACTTCAAGCCTCGCAACTAGAGAGTGAAAAGCCATGTTTTCAGATTTTTTCTGAACGTCAACAGGTTCATATTTTGTTTAAGGGTCAGGGGAAGGGCATTCCAGGCCTTCGTCACTCCCTTAACAAAGCTTCTGCCCCCCCAGCGCAACTACCTGAATCGGGCTGTTTTGACCAGCCCCAAACTGGCCGACCTCAGTTGTCTGCCGGGTCTATACCATTGGAAGAGCTCCTAAAGAAACACCGGGCCCTGACAGTGCAGTGCCTTAAAGACAATACACAGAGATTTAAACAGAATCCGCTTTCGCACCGGGAGCCAGTGCAGCTTCTCCAGTTCCCGTTTGACCGATGAGAACTTAGGCAGACCCCCTATAAGGCGGGCAGCCGCATTTTGTAGGATCTGAAGTTTGTTCAGCAGTCCCTGTTGAGCCTCAAGGAGAAGGCTGTTACAATAATCGATGAGTGAAAGCACAAGTGCAGTCACCACCGTCTTTCTGCTCCCAACTGGTAAGAAGGGGAGGACCTTCCTGATGATCTTCAGCGTCCAATGTATGGAAGAAGTGATAGCCTTAACTTGAGGTTTGAAGGAGAGTTGATTGTCTATGATCACTCCTAGATTCTTCACCTTCCAGGTAGGAGATGGTGGAGATCCCATATCTTCCGGCCACCACTTCGGGCTCCAGAGATTTGTGTTGGACCCGAAGATAAGTAGCTCGGTCTTGGAAGAGTTCAGTTTTAAGCAACTCTTTGCCATCCAAGAACTGACTGCTAACATGCAGTCCTGGAATCTAGCAGCCACCCCTAACTCTTTCCCCGGGAGCACTGAGACCACAATCTGAGTGTCATCAGCATACGATGTTAACTCGAACCCAAAGGATCGGTTCACCGGGGCAAGAGAGGAAACATAGATGTTGAATAAAGTGGGGCTTAGGAAGGATCCCTGAGGGACCCCCCCTGGGAGTTCGAAAGGTCTTGACTCGAAATCTCCCATTGCCACCACCTGCACCCGATCTTTCAGGAAGGCTTTAAGGATACTCAGTGCTCGTCCCTTGACCCCGCAGTCCTATAACCGGTCCACCAAAACAGTGTGGTGGACCGTATCGAAGGACGCAGACAGATCCAGAAGGACCAGCACCGCCTGACCCCCTTCGTCCAGTGCCTTCCTAACCTCCTCTGTGGACTTGATCAGGGCGGTCTCGGTGCTGTGTCCTTCCCTAAACCCATGCTGAGCTAGGTCCAGCCCCTGCGAGTTGCGCAGAAATGCCCACAACTGGAAGTTCATGGCCTTCTCAATAAGTTTGGCCGGAAGCGGCAGTCTGGCAATGGGTCTATAGCTGTTGGGATAAGTAATATCCAATGAGGGCTTTTTAAGTAATGGGGAGATCGATGCCCGCTTCCATTCTGTAGGAAAGTCAGCCATCTCAAACATTAAATTGAAAAGGTTGGCTAGAGTGTTAGCAATTGGAAAGGCCGCCAAACTTAGCCACTGATGCAGGGCAGGGATCGTGCGGAGATCCTGACTTAATTGCAAGCAGCAGTTTATGAATGTCTTCGGAGCTCACTGGCTCAAACGCCGAAAATTTGGCCTCCTATAGGTTGGCAAGAGGGGCCCTATTTGACCCCTCCAAGAGACTCTTAGCTACCTGCGGTTCGAGAGTAGTGAAAATGGCTTGCACCTTGCTCATAAAGAAATTGGCCAGGGATTCACAGAGCTCAATACTTGGTGGAACCATCACCGGTTTAGAAGTAGTCAGGGTAACCATAGTATCGAATAGTTCCTTCGCTGAGTTCTTGGCTTTCTCTATGCGGTCCGTAAAATAAACAGTCTTAGCCTTCCTTATACTCTCTTTGTACGCCCTTTGGCTGGCTTTCAGTCTCTCTTTATCAAGGTCATTGTATTCAACACGCCAAATACGCTCCAATTTCTTGCAGGCTGCTTTGGCTACTGTGAGCTCAACAGAGAACGACGGAGCTGACGGAACAGCCCGAGTAGGCCGACAGATCTTAGGTGGAGCCAGCATATGGCAGGCCCGATTTATCCAGTCCGTATACTCGGTAGTAGCTCTGTTTACATCTGCTGGCAAGACCATCCTAGAGGCCTCTAGCAGTTCCTCAAAAGCAGTGCCGTCGAGATTTTTCCATGCCCTACACATCCTGGTTGATTTCCCGTCCTGCAACGGGTGGCTAAAGATGGTAAACAGCACCCCCGCATGATCTGACCAGGCCACCGGTTCAATTTTAGTGAACCTGAGGTCGGGGTTGTTTGAGAAAAACCTGTCTAAAGTGTGCCCAGCGAGGTGCGTTGCCCCTGTGACCACCTGGGTCATTCCGGCCCCAAGCATCGCCTCCGCTAGGGCCTGCGTGTCCGTGTCAGACCCCCCCCCCCCCTCCAAATGGAAATTGAAGTCCCCTAGGACCATAAAGGACTTAACACATAGGGCTTCCTCTAGAATACTGCCCACTGATTCGAGGAAGTGGGACTTCAACCTGGGAGGTCTGTACAGGAGACAGCCCTTGAAAGCTTGATGGTTGGACAGCAACAGCTTGAACCCCAGGGCCTCACAGGCCTCAGTGGTCACTGGCTGAAATGCTCTTTGGATGGAGGTGTGATAAATAATGGCCAGCCCTCCTCCCCTTTTCCCTGGCCTGTCCATAACAAAGTTCAGGTAGTTAAGTGGGGTGGCCTTCACTAGGTCTGGACCGGATGCTGCATCCGTCCAGGTCTCGGTGACAAACGCGATTTTAATATTCTTATCCTGAATCATCTCAGCACACTCAATGCGAGCACGTGTGGACTGAGGCGGACGAGCCCGGCCGGGGTCAGGCAGTGGGTGCTGTGGAAACATGCTGCGGTTGAGAGGAGATGCCCTGTGAAGCACAGTGCAAAAATAGAGCTAAATCCACTATTTTGCCTGACATAGAATACAGATGGGCGCCATAAATCAAAATATTTGGTAAGATCACAGGGGGGGGGGGGGAGCATTCGAATTTAGAGGCTAGCAGGACCAGCATTCGATGTGGCTTCCAGCACCTCGTCAGGGGGTAAGATGAGCTATTTAAATTTGACAATGAATGCACGAGCAGAGCCAGAGATCTCTTCAAAGTGTAAACAGGCAACAGAGGCACTACAAATAAGCATTTGGCGAAGCAAATCATTGTGGTTTCTGTTTAAAGGTTTCCTCACGCTTTAGACACAATTAACAGGTGCCCTAAATCCGTGCCAGGGTAAAGGTGGGAACATTTCCACTGCTACTGTATGACGCCCATTACGCTGAAAAGCGTTATTTTCATGTCTTTAGCAGTCATTGGGTATCATAAACAAGAGTGCCCTGAAGCTGACGCCTTATCACACCTTATAGAAATATTAAAGAGCTTCCCTAACGCAGAATGTATAGCACAGAGAGCAACAGTGCAAGCTATATGCACAAGTACAAAAATTCGCACAAGACCAGTGCAATCTGAATGTAATATGAACAGCAATCAAAAAAACTCTGAGAACGTTCACAGCAACGTTAAAGGCTACTGCAATTAAAAGGCCTGCAATAGGTCTCCCCAACAGTTTCCTGGCTACTATATTAAAACTTTTGTAGCTCTCTACAAAATACCCACCACTGTCATTTCTCTTGTACTAATGTCTGCGATTTCTCGATAAAGGCCATCTTGACATACAAGCATTGGCAAAACCTTTTGGCTTTCCAATGGTTTTTGCTGATGCTTTACAGAAAGTTGATGCCGCCAAGTGGCAGGAGCAGTGTGGTTGGAAGGAGGAGGATAGGCCAGAAAAGTGGGCGGAATGTGGAAGCAACACGGAGAGCGGGGGATTAGAGTGACGAAGCAGCGCATGAGAAAGAGAACAACAAAAAAACACACATACTCCCATGCCATGATAAAAGTAAAAAAAGGAATCTTCCTGAATGCAAGTAGTGGTAACATACAAGATCATAGTAAGAAAGAAAGGCTCCAGAAGCGGCACCAAAGGGAATAGAGAGGAGAGCCATTGCCTAAGAAGGAGGGACATGACAAACAAGAAAGCCTCCACTCAGGAGCAAGGTGCTGACTCAAAGCCCACTACATGTATATATTTTAATTTATT
Source organism: Lissotriton vulgaris (assembly GCF_964263255.1). NCBI lineage: Eukaryota > Metazoa > Chordata > Amphibia > Caudata > Salamandridae > Lissotriton > Lissotriton vulgaris. Next base: position 97,896 of record NW_028245833.1, on the reverse strand, counting down.
AGAGACAATAGGTCTTCGACAGCTTTATAGGTGAGACCTAGAAACAGCAGTTTTGCAGAAATCACATTCCGTATAGGGGAATTCCTGCTGCAGAACTACCCACAACTGGAAAAAATGCCAGTTTCCAGTCTTGTTTTCAGTAATTGAGGGCTAGCACTAGGTTAAGCTTCAAGGCAGCTGTCATACCCTGCCTTATCCAAGCACCAGCTCGGAATCTGGAAAGGAAGAGGTAAGAGCTCTGATAGGTCAGCGAAAGAACTAATGAAATCAAAGCATTGTAAGGGGGTGAGAGCGACAAGAAAGCCATTTGATAACAGTGTGTGGTACCAGGGGTCTACCTATCAATAGAACAGCAGGTGGAGTGATATCGGGGCCCCATGGATTAGAGGGAAAAAGGGATGGAGGCATTTTCCTGACGTGCATTTGGGCCAGTGATACCTTATCCCATAGGTAAATACCACTAATGCCGCGCTAGTGTGTTCCTTTTAATAAATCGGTTTCCAGCGCTGTGCATTTCCTTTACTTCCGCGCTGCAGCGGTCATGGAGAGGGCGTGTTTTTGGTATCCTGTGTGATTTTTTAATATCCTTATTTCTTTTACACCCACAGAAATAAGCACATATAGCATATCCTGAGAAAGGCGAAATACATGATTGTACGGCATTACAATGCGGGCTTTTACACCGTGTGCCGTTACAACGCTGTTTTTACAACGCAAGTCGTTACAACGACTTGCGCTGTAAGGGCTGGATAGTGGAATAGTTTATTTTTCTATTCCAACTCTAGCCCTCGTTACAGTAGGGAAGGTGTTGGAATAGAAAATTAACTATTCCCTATCCAATAGCGCCCTCCAGCGCAAGTCGTCGCAACGACTTGCGTTGTAAAGGCAGCGTCGTAATAGCAGTGCGAGGTAATGCCCGCGTTGTTAAGGATGTTTCCCGAAATATATATATTTTTTGTCTTCCTGCATTTTTTCTATCGGGGCTCATCCATTTGGAAAAATCTTATTGGGCTATTGTTGCATCTGTTCCTAACGAGTCCAGAAAACGTTCAGTGGTAAGAATTTTCACTAACTTTTTAGGTCTCGTCCTCGAGACCTTTTGTCGTTGAAATGCCTCTCAAGGGAGACAGCCCGGGGCACGAGCGGCGATTGGGGTCTGAGGACGCGCACGTCCAGCCCGGCGCCGTGCACATCTCCTAAACACATTCACAACAAGTCAGCTTCTTGCAATTGCGTGACGCACTCATACAGCCAGACTCATGCATTCACACACACAGAAACACACGCGCACACACACACGCATGCACACACACACACACACCCCCCCTACAACTAAGTAGTCGCTCTGGCGGCTGCCGAGTGAGGAGCTCCCGGGTTGGGGATATCCCCCTATTTACCCCAACATCCACCCCCAAACCACTAAAGTATATTTCCTAGTGTCTTACCGGCCGGAATCAAACTCCAGAGTTCCGAAGTCCATTACCTCGACTGCCTCTCCGTTCTTCAGCAGGCTAGAGCCCTCCGTCTCTGCCTCCCTGCTCTTCAGCAGCACCGAGCCCTCCGACTCTGATGTTCGGCGAATCCACCACCTCCAGGCGGATCGAAACTACGACTCCCTCCTCTACAACGAAGACACCATTTGTTCCTGGAAGTGGGGACACTCGAGCTGCCGGTACTGAATAATGAACAGGATTGCTCTCCTTGTTTAAGAATAGTGCACAGCTTCGCGCAATGCATGCCAGGCTCAAGTCGGGCCAGTGACATCGAGGACGCCACGCCTATGAAAACTCGTGATTTTACTTTCACTTTCTTTGACTAGCGTTGCTCTCTCGCCTATTTGCTGCGAACCTGTGCACTGTTCTTAGAGTCCTCACCTCTCTAACTTGCGAGGCTGGGATGTAAACGCGCCCTCGCACTGCGATTAGTCATCAGCTGCCCCTGTCTTTTCGTGGCCCGCATGAGCCTGGATTGCCCCGCGTGGTACGTTGGCTGAGTCAGGAGAATGGCCACCGGCTTCTCGTTCGGGGCCGGTACCGCCACCGCCACCGCCACCCTGGGGGCGACCACAGGAGGCACCTCCACAGGTGGAGGGGGCTTCTCATTCGGGGCGGTGGCGCCAAGGTAAGGAGATTCGTTGAGTCTGCCCTATTTGTCTGTCTTTCGAAGTTAGATAACCCGAGGCTATTCAACACCAGTGCTGAAGTTCTCGCTCCTTTTTATATGTACCCCCACCCTTGTTGTAGCCCCCATCTTCGAGAATTGCAGAGGATGGCTAGATGTGTTTTATTAAGCTGTAACCTGAAACTTGTTTCTCTTTGTTGCACAGTCTGTACGCCTAGTTTAACTCTTGTTGCAGTCTGCCTGGCTAGTGTGTATTTATCATTTGCACTACCTTCTGCCTGATTAGTGTATTTTTACCTCTTGTTGCCCAATGTGCCCGGCGAGTGTATTTTTACCACTACCTGCTTATTTTGCTTGGCTACTGTATTTTTTCTCTATGCTTCACTGTCTACACACCTATTGTATTATTAACCTTGCTACACAGTCTTCCTGGCTAGTGTGTTTTTACCTCTTGCTGCACATTCTGCCTGGCTAATGTATATGTATCATTTTCTGTGCATTCTTCCTGGTTAGTGTATATTGCCATTTGCTGCCTATTCCGCCTGACTAGTGTAATTGTACCCCTTGCTGCACATCCTCCCTGGTTAGTGCATAGCTTCCATTTTCTGAACATTCAGCCTGGTTAGTGTATGTTTACCTCCTGCTGCACATCCTGTCTATCTAGTGTATATCTATAATTTGCTGCACATTCTGCTTGGCTAGTGTAATTATACCTCTTGCTGCACAGTCTGTCTCGCTAGTGTATTTTTACTTCCTGCTGCACATTCTGCCTGGCTAGTGTATTTTTACTTCCAGCTGCACATTCTGCCTGGCTAGTGTATATATACCTTGTGCTGCACGTTCTTCCTGGCTAGTATATATTTGACATTTGCTGTATACATGGCCTACGTATTTTCTTGCCTATGTTCCCTGGTTGTGATTGTTTTTTTTGCCTATGTTCCCTGGTTGTGCTCGCTCTTCTTACCTCTCTTCCCTGGTTGTGATCGTTTTTTCTTGCCTCTCTTCCCTGGTTGTGCTCGCTTTTCTTGCCTCTGTTCTTGCCTCGGTTCCCTGGGGTGTTACTGGGCAGAGGTGGGCGTGTGGTGAGGGGCAGTGGGTGCCGAGGGCACGGACGCCAGCGCACCGGCTGACCTGTGGCTCTGTGTGTGTGTGGCTCTGTGTGTGTGTCTGTGGCTCTGTGTGTGTGTGTGGCTCTGTGTGTGTGTGTGGCTGTGTGTGTGTGTGTGGCTCTGTGTGTGTGTGTGTGTGTGTGGCTCTGTGTGTGTGTGGCTCTGTGTGTGTGTGTGTGGGGGGGCTCTGTGTGTGTGTGTGTGGCTCTGTGTGTGTGTGTGTGGCTCTGTGTGTGTGTGTGGCTCTGTGTGTGTGTGTGTGTGGCTCTGTGTGTGTGTGTGGCTCTGTGTGTGTGTGTGGCTCTGTGTGTGTGTGTGTGTGTGGCTCTGTGTGTGTGTGTGGCTCTGTGTGTGTGTGTTGGGCTGTGTGTGTGTGTGGGCTCTGTGTGTGTGGGGCTCTGTGTCTGCTAATACACTTGCCTACTCTCTAATGCTCACATATTGCCATTGTAAATGACAATACCATTTATATATGTTTAAAAAAACCAAAAAATGAAAAGAATGCCATTTGTAATGCCAATAGCTCTAACTTTAACAAAGACGAGACCATTGCATTGTAAACGCTTGTTTTCTTGTCAGCTATCTTCTAGCCATCCGCGTATCACGCTGACTACACCATATTTGTGACGATTTGTCTTTATTAGGTACTTCTTTGTACATCTAGCCGTGTTACTGGCCTTGATTAGTTTCTCTGTACTCGAGTTCAGGTACTATGTAGTCCATGTATGTTTATTATGTGTCAAGCATTGGGAGTTAACCTATGAAAACCCGCCTTTTTTTGGTTGCTATTAGATCTAATCACTGATACTTTGGGATTGCTATAAGTTCTATATCTTTCTATTTCAAATCTAGGTACACTCATTTGGTGGTTGGTATCTAGAATCTTGTTCTACACGTTACCTCTATGTTTCTTGTGTACACGGGTCCTGCCTATCATTCCTTTAGTCTGTGAAAAAAAAATTCGCCCTGAAGCTGAGCCGTTTTTCTGCTGATTAAATGAGCATGCATTTTATTACTTGATATAAGAAAAGATCTATTCATATATTATTATATTGTCTGCAGATTATGCATATTTTGTATTCTTTATACATTTTTACTTACTTCAGATACATCCCACAACCTGCATTACGGATATACCCGCCCTGAGGAAGGTGAGACCTTCAATAGGTCATACATCGAAATGCGCGTTGGCATTGTACATAGAAATCTTCTGTGGTCCACACAAAAACTCTTCATTTCATCTATTTATGTTTTATTGTCTAATTTTGAACATCAATTGGATGATATTTTCTACTATATTTAAAAAAAAAAAAGATCTATGTATATACAACTGTGGTTCAGCCTTTTAAAACATTGCTAGTATGACTGGATCCCTGAGTGTCAGGACGAATGAGAATGGGTGTTTATGTGTCTGCTGGTATGAGTGTTAGAATGAACGGGATGTTATTTATTTTGCTTATTGATTGTTTATGCATAAGAGTATATGAACCGATTATTAACAAATTCTGATATGTTTTTGAATTTATGATCTCTGCATGTCTCTGTTCATAGGCCAGCTGCTTTGGAGCTTATCTATTGGAAACTTTTAGCACCTTTTGATTAAATACAGGTCGAGATTTTCTGTATTATTAGTCTGTACCTTACCTACGCCACTGAGTATTTGCAAAGCGCACGTTCACCCCTTAGGGCATCTTTCTTACATCTTATTTGGGAATGATAGACATTTATTGCTACCCAACACAATGAGGCGTATTTAAACAATCTCTGAAGGATGAAAGGCTGAGTGAACCCAACAGCATTTGAACCTATGACCATGCTTTAAAACCAAGATTCCTAAAGTAGATGCACTCTCTGAGCCACAAGGTCTTGGTGATAATCAAAGAGATGGAAGAGAGTGCTCAGACAGTGAAACTTGTAACAGGAACTTTGGAGGGTGCTACATGGTTTAGGGATGCCCCCGTATATACTAAACCTCCTTATCAAACTGCATAACAACACCTATGCCCAGGTCAGATGGGGGTTGAATGGGGAAAAGACCGACAAGATCAGGGTCGAGAGGGGAGTAAGGCAGGGCTGTGTCCTGGCCCCCACCCTATTCTTCCTCTATATCAATGGGGTGGTAGATCACCTACTCGGCGAACCAGCAGACGCTCCCACTCTGGGAGGCGTAAAAATTCCAACTTTGCTGTTCGCCGACGACACCCTCCTCATCTCTAAAACCCCCCAAGGTCTCCAGACACTACTGAATCGCTTCCAGGACTTTTGCACCACCAGGGGACTTGTCATCAACGTGGAAAAAACCAAGTACTTAGTTATGCACCCACCCCGCAAACTTGGCCGCCCTCCCATTCTGAACTCTATACCCCTTGAAAGAGTGGCAGAATTCGACTACTTGGGAATTCGACTTAACGACGCGATGAGCTGGACCGCCCACATCAATAAAATGACAATGGCCCACAAAAGGGTGGGGGGGGCCCTCCTTAAGGAGTTCAACAACTCAACAAAACATTGTGTTGCCCCTCTACTAGATATATATAAAGCACGTGCGGTCCCTGCGTCACTTTATGGAGCCGAACTGTGGGGCCTGGGCAAAGTGGATTTACTGAGCAAGGCTGAAAACAAATTCATTAAAGATCTCCTTGCCATTCCATCGAGTAGCCCGACTATCCCAGTGCTCATGGATGCTGGCTGTAAAGCAATAGGGGATCAGGCCCGTCTTCGACCCCTCTTGCTCTGGGCTCGCCTGTGGAGGGTACCGGAGCTAAAACCTTATGCCGATGGCCTAGCTGAGGTGATGCACTCCGACGGTTGGCATAGCATTAAATGGCTGAAGGACATTAAACTTCTTTTAGGGGACCTAGGCCTGGACTCCTGCTGGCATAGCCACTCTGCTCCCCCGAAGGAGACCTTAAAAAAAACTTTTTGGGGAGTGGGTCCGTGTGAAGCGCATCAGTAATCAGCAGCACTGCAAATCCACCGCAGCTTTTCTGCTGATAAAAGATGTCGTCGCCTACGAGCCGTACATGGACATAATAACAATCGCCATGGACCGGTCCTTGTACATCAAATTCCGGCTAGGAACCCTACCCTTGGCCGACCTCTGCTCCAGGTGGAATAAATCCCAGCCCTCATCACGCTATTGTGCTCTTTGTCCCGATAAACCAGAGACGGTGCCACACTTTCTTTTCGAATGCCCGGACTATGGTCGCCCCAGATCACGTTGGCTTGGACCTATCTGCAGAGAATTGGGTACCCGCCAGTACTCCGTCGCCCTTCGGATTCTTTTAACCAATACAGCCCCTCCTATTGTTTGTGCCGTTGCCAAGTTTTTAAAATGGGCTTGGTTGATTAGACTCAGAAGACTGTCCATATCAATTTAATCCTTTTTTTAACTAATTTATGCTGATCAAATGTGTTTTACTCTTTTATCTAATGTACAGTCATACTTTTTTCGACATGCTGTTTTTATCTTTTGTACCGCTTTTATGATATATGCATATCGAAATAAAGCAATCAACCAACCGTAACAGGAACAATAGCAAAATCTAGTGATTCAGGGCTACAATAACGGTACAAAAGGGGGTGGTGATGGACGGAGCATCTGAATCAATCAAACACTCACACCCAGTCAAAAGATCTGGGTTTAATCCATCACCGTTCTTTAGCCCACTCTGCCACCCCAGTTCAGACATGGCTATATGCAAATCAGTCTGACCCTGTGCCTCATGGGAACAGTCCAGCCCGAACTGCCAAGCCATGTCTTCCCTGGACCGGAAACAAGCTTCCGAGGACCGGTTTCTGGCATTCCAGCCGTCTTCAGCCCGGCTTGCTTGAATCCAGTGGCAAAGTGAGCAAGGGACTCACGTCTGAGCATACCCTGCCACACTTATGGCAGCCAAAAGCGGTACTAAAGGGGGTGGTGATGGACGGAGTATCTGAATCAATCAAACACTCACACCCAGTCAAAAGATCTGGGTTTAATCCATCACCGTTCTTTAGCCCACTCCGCCACCCCAGTTCAGACATGGCTATATGCAAGTCAGTCTGACCCTGTGCCTCATGGGAACAGTCCAGCCCGAACTGCCAAGCCATGTCTTCCCTGGACCGGAAACATACTTCCGAGGACCGGTTTCTGGCATTCCAGCCGTCTTCAGCCCGGCTTGCTTGAATCCAGTGGCAAAGTGAGCAAGGGACTCACGTCTGAGCATACCCTGCCACACTTATGGCGGCCAAAAGCAGTACAAAAGGGGGTGGTGATGGACGGAGCATCTGAATCAATCAAACACTCACACCCAGTCAAAAGATCTGGGTTTAATCCATCACCATTCTTTAGATCACTCTGCCACCCCAGTTCAGACATGGCTATATGCAAATCAGTCTGACCCGAACTGCCAAGCCATGTCTTCCGAGGACCGGTTTCTGGCATTCCAGCCGTCTTCAGCCCGGCTTGCTTGAATCCAGTGGCAAAGTGAGGCACAGGGTCCAGCTGATTTGCATATAGCCATGTCTGAACTGGGGTGGCAGAGTGGGCTAAAGAACGGTGATGGATCAAACCCAGATCTTTTGACTGAGTGTGAGTGTTTGATTGATTCAGATGCTCCGTCCATCACCACCCCCTTTTGTACCGCTTTTGGCCACCATAAGTGTGGCAGGGTATGCTCAGACGTGAGTCCCTTGCTCACTTTGCCACTGGATTCAAGCAAGCCGGGCTGAAGACGGCTGGAATGCCAGAAACCGGTCCACGGAAGCTTGTTTCCGGTCCAGGGAAGACATGGCTTGGCAGTTCGGGCTGGACTGTTCCCATGAGGCACAGGGTCAGACTGATTTGCATATAGCCATGTCTGAACTGGGGTGGCAGAGTGGGCTAAAGAACGGTGATGGATCAAACCCAGATCTTTTGACTGGGTGTGAGTTTTTGATGGATTCAGATGCTCCGTCCATCGCCACCCCCTTTTGTACCGCTCAGGGCTACAATAAAGCAATAATCTAGGGAAGGGCTAAGTCAAGTCAAGTCAAGTCAAAGAATTTATATAGTGCACTACATACCCAGAGGGTCTCAAGGCGCTTAGGGAGGGGAGGAGGATTACTTGTCAAATATCCACGTTTTAAGTTGCTTTCTGAATGCTAGGTGGTTCTGGGTAAGGCGAAGGTAAGTGGGGAGCGAGTTCCATGTTTTAGCTGCCAGGTATGAGAAGGATCTGCCTCCCATGGTGGTCTTGTTGATGCGAGGTACAGTGGCAAGGGCTTGGCTGGAAGAACGTAGTTGGCGGGAGGGGGTGTAGAAGGACAGTCGTGAGTTGAGGCATTCTGGTCCGATGTCGTAGAGTGATTTGTGTGCATGGGTTAGCAGTCGGAAAGTGATCCTCTTATTGACGGGTAGCCAGTGGAGGTCTTTCAGGTGACCAGAGATGTGTTTGTTACGCGGGATGTCTAATATGATCCTGGCTGAGGCGTTTTGGATTCGTTGGAGTTTCTTCTGGAGTTTAGCGGTAGTACCTGCGTAGAGGGTGTTTCCGTAGTCCAGTCGGCTCGTGACCAGAGCATGGGTGACTGTTTTTCTGGTTTCGGTGGGGATCCAGCGAAATGTTTTTTTGAGCATGCGAAGAATGTTGAAGCAGGATGAGGATACGGCACTGACTTGTCTGTTCATTGAGAGTGAAGAGTCCAGGATAACGCCTAGGTTCCGTGCGTGGTCTGTCGGGATGGGTGCTTTTCCAAGGGCTTCCGGCCACCAAGAGTCGTCCCATGCAGAGGGGGATGTAACTAAGATGAGGACTTCTGTTTTATCTGAGTTCAGTTTCAGACGGCTGTGTTTCATCCATTCGGCAACTTCTTTCATTCCTTCGTGTAGGTTAGTTTTGGCGGTGCTGGGGTCATTGGTGAGAGAAAGGATCAGTTGAGTGTCATCCGCGTAGGAGATGATGTTGAGATTGTGTTGGCGAGCGATGGCCGCAAGGGGGCTCATGTATACGTTGAAGAGGGTGGGACTGAGTGAGGATCCTTGTGGTACGCCACAGATGACTTCAGTGGCCTCGGACTTGAATGGTGGAAGGCGGACTCTCTGGGTTCTTCCGGTGAGGAACGAGGTGATCCATTCAAGTGCTTTTCCTTGTATTCCGATGTTTCTGAGGCGTTGTAAAAGGGTGCTGTGGCAGACTGTGTCGAAGGCTGCAGAGAGGTCGAGGAGGATGAGGGCGACTGTGTCTCCATTGTCCAGTAGAGTTTGAATGTCGTCTGTTGCTGCGATGAGGGCGGTCTCAGTGCTGTGTTTTGCTTGGAAGCCAGATTGTGAGGAGTCGAGGGATTTGTTGGCTTCGAGGAAAGCGGCGAGCTGATTGTTGACAGCTTTCTCGATGACTTTGGCCGGGAAAGGAAGGAGCAATATGGGGCGGTAATTTTTGAGTTCGGTGGGGTCTGCTGTGGGTTTTTTCAGAAGGGCGGTGAGTTCAGCGTGTTTCCAGCTTTCCGGGAAGGTGGCGGAGTTGAAGGAGCAGTTGATGACGTCTCAGAGGTGCGGTGCTATGACGGAGTCTGCTTTGTTGAAGATGTGGTGAGGACATGGGTCTGTGGGGGATCCTGAGTGGATGGAGTTCATCAGGCGGATGGTGTCATCGGTGGAGATTGGGTTCCAGTCGTTAAGTGTGTTCAAGGGGGGAGAATGTTCAGCATATGGTTGGGTGGGTTGGTCTTCGGGTTGGTTGTCGAAGCTGTTGTGGATGTCTGCAATTTTGTTGTGGAAGAATAAAGCCAGGGAGTCGCAGAGGGCTTGAGAGGGGGTGATGTCGTTGGAGTTGGCCGAGGGGTTGGTAAATTCCTTGACGATGTTGAAAAGTTCCTTGCTGTTCTGGGCGTTGTTGTCTAGTCGATCCTTGAATGCTGTTTTCTTGGCCTTTCGGATTAGTTGGTGGTGTGTGCGGGTGGCGTTTTTGAAGGCGTCCTTGGTGCTAGTGGTTGGGTCTTTTTTCCAGGCCTTTTCAAGGGAGCGGCAGAGTTTCTTGGACTTCTTAAGATCATCGTTGAACCATGAGGCCTTCTTGCTGCCAGGTTTGCTTTGACGTTTTTTCAGTGGTGCTAGGATGTCGGCGGTGTTGGATAACCATAGGGTGAAGTTGGCGGCGGCTTGGTCTGGGTTAGAAGAGTGGGCTGGGGTGTTTAGAAGGAGCGATGAGGAGATCTGGTCGATGGTGATTTTGTTCCAGTTTCTTTGCAGAGTTGGTTGGAGGTGGTTGGTGGGTTTCGGCTTGTTGTAGGTGAAGTGAACGCAGCTGTGGTCAGTCCAGAGGAGATCCGTAGTGTGGCTGAAGGAGACATGATTGCTGGAGGTGAAGATGGGGTCGAGTGTGTGACCTGCGATGTGGGTGGGGGAAGTGACCAGTTGTTTAAGTCCGAGGTTGGCGAGGTTGTCCAAGAGGGTGGTGGTGTTGCGGTCGTTGTTCTTTTCAAGGTGAAAGTTGAGGTCTCCCAGAAGGATGTAATCTTTGGAGGGGAGCGCGTGTGGAGTAATGAAGTCCGTGATGTCTTCACTGAATTTTGCGCGGGGTCCTGGTGGTCTGTAGAGGAGGGTGCCTCTGAGTGTGGTCTTGGGGTCGATGTGGATCTGGAAGTGAAGGTGTTCAGAGTTGGCGAGGTTGACGTCAGAGCTGGTTGAGATGTGGATTGATTTTTTATGGACGATAGCGATTCCTCCTCCTGTGTGGCCGGTACGGTCCTTGCGTGTGATCTTATAATCTTCTGGGATGGCAATGGTGATGTCTGGGGCGGAGGAAGCGTTCATCCATGTTTCTGTTAGGAAGGCGACGTCTGGAGGGATGGTGTCTAGTAGATTCCATAGGTCAATGGCGTGTCTGTGGACCGATCGGGTGTTGAGAAGGATGCATTGTAGGTGGTTGGGGTCGGGAATCTGTGGTGTGGTCGTAGCGGAGATGTTGTCGGTGCCGATGAATTTGCAGGAGTAGCAAGAGAAAGGTCCATGGGTGTGTCCAGGAGCGGCTTGGACGCAGTTGGGGGCGCGACCGGGGTTAAGGGCTAGGAGGGAGGCAGCATCGTAGGTAATGCGGGAGGGCAGGGCAGCGCGAGGGGCAGGGGGTCTGGCGCTGGGCGCGGTCCAGGCGCGGACGGGCGTAGACGAGCTTACCTTTGGCACACCTTCGGCGCGGATTGGGCGCGGTCGCTGCGCGTGAACGCTGCACGCGGGAACTCCTGTCATATATGGGTGGTGGAGGGGGAGGGGCGAGGGCGTCTCAGCTGGGAGGCGGGGCGGGCTATAGATGACCACAACAACAACACAAACAAAATGGAGGCGGAGGGGGGAGCACAGCGGAAACGCGCTAATACAGAAAAAGCGGCGCTTTTAAATTGTAAAGTGCAAAATTATCAGAGCGGCAGCTAGGCACACAGCAGGCAGCAATTATTAGGCAGAATTATCAACAAATCAATGCAGCAACGATACCGAGTGACACAGGAGGACACTGGGGAGCGACCACTCAGCCCAAGGGAGAGGAGCGAGTCTAAAGACTACAGTTAAAGCACCCAGATGTGTAAACGCTTCTGAAACACAGTCATGCAAAGGCTCTGGTTGTATAGCACGCCCCTAACCTGAGACACTCCTGGAAGCGAGATGTCCTGCACTGCTCCGCCCACGAGTGTATATGGTAGGCACAGGCTACCTAGATCCACCCAGTGGCGTATCGTGGGTGGGCCACAGGGGCAGTTGCCCCGGGCGCAAAATTCTTAGGTGCGCAAAATTGGGGGAGCAAATTGCGCAGCACACTTGTCTTGCCCTGGGCGCAGGCAAACAATGCTACACCGCTGGATCTACTCCACACTTAAACAAGCATTTGCAATGCAATAGGCCGTGCATTAGGAAAGTTTGAGGTATTGGTCTTGTAAATGACAAATTTTTTATTGATGTGTTGGTTTTGAAAATAGCGAAATTAATAGCTTTGTCATTTACAATGCCAATAGTTTTAACTTTCGCAAACGTGACACCTATAGCATTAGTAATGCAATATGTGTTGTATTTACATGACTTAGATGTATTAATATTACAAATAACAATGGCTTTCATTTTTTTAAAATAATTAATACTTAAATAAAAGTTATTGTAATTTATAACGGCAATACCTTAAACGTTTGTAAATAACTTTTGGGAAGATTATGTTCAGTGTATTTTATTGTGATGAAAATCCAAGAACAGAAGTGAAATATTAACATGTTTTTGTGACATTTGTAATAAATCGTGAAACATTAAGAGAACATATTAGAACCAGTTGTTGTTGAATGGTTGCACAGAGTGATGCTGTGGCCTTCAGTGGTGCTGAGTGATGCTGTGGCCTTCAGTGGTGCTGAGTGATGCTGTGGCCTTCAGTGGTGCTGAGTGATGCTGTTGCATTCAGTGGTGCTGAGTGATGCTGTGGCATTCAGTGGTGCTGAGTGATGCTGTGGCGTTGAGTGATGCTGTGGCGTTGAGTGATGCTGTGGCATTGAGTGATGCTGTGGCAATGAGTGGTGCTGTGGCATTGAGTGGTGCTGTGGCATTGAGTGGTGCTGTTGCGTTGAATGGTGCTGTTGCGTTGAGTGGTGCTGTGGTGTTGAGTGGTGCTGTGGTGTTGAGTGGTGCTGTGGTGTTGAGTGGTGCTGTGGCATTCAGTGGTGCTGAGTGATTCTGTGGTGCTGAGTGATTCTGTGGCGCGGAGTGATGCTGTGGCGCTGAGTGATGCTTTGGCTTTGAGTGGTGCTGTGGCGTTGAGTGGTGCTGTGGTCTTGAGTGGTGCTGTGGTGTTGAGTGGTGCTGTGGTGTTGAGTGATGCTGTGGCGTTGAGTGATGCTATGGCGTTGAGTGATGCTGTGGCGTTAAGTGATGTTGTAGCATTGAGTGATGCTGTGGCGTTGAGGGATGCTGTGCGCTGAGTGGTGCTGTGTCGTTGAGTGGTGTTGTGGCATTTAGTTTGCTTTTAACTTGCGCCGCATCCTGTGCTTTGTCGCATTTCTCCTGAGGCGGAAGCCGGGAGACGCTAGACTTCTTTTGTAAAGGGCATAAATGCTGCATATTTTAACTCTCACCTTTCAACCTCCCATACTTACGCCGCATTTCGCCCCCTGCACCCACTCAGCCGATTAGGAGCTGAGGTGCATTTTGGAAGTCGGAGGCTACTTGCAACTCAGCGGCCATCTTAGGTGAGGCTGGCTCGCTGGTCACGGACTAGGCTTGCTGCCTCTCGCTTCCAACGCTATAAATCTACCGTTCAGTAGAGGCTCGCGTTAGTTCTTGCACCCTCCTTACCACTCCTGAGGCGGAAGCCGCGAGCCTGAGAGTCTGCATGTTTGTGTGTTTGCGATTTTAAAATAAATTGGAGCTGTGTCACGTACTTTGTTTAGTTTTCTTTTAACTTGCGCCGCATCCTGTGCTTTGTCGCATTTCTCCTGAGGCGGAAGCCGGGAGACGCTAGACTTCTTTTGTAAAGGGCATAAATACCGCATATTTTAACTCTCACCTTTCTACCTCCCACACTTACGCATTATTTTGCCCCCTGCACCCACTCAGCCGATTAGGAGCTGAGGTGCATTTTGGAAGTCAGAGGCTGCCTGCAACTCAGTGGCCATCTTAGGTGAGGCTGGCTCGCTGGTCGCGGACTAGGCTTGCTGCCTCTCGCTTCCAATGCTATAAATCTAGACAGTCATGGCTCCACGTAGCGGACGCGTGCTGCGGACACGCCTCCTACGCGCCGAAGGAGGGCCGGGAGCGGGCGGGCGGGCGCTCCCTCCGGTCATTTACCGGGTAAGGCAGTTAGTTACGATACATCTCAGCTCACTGAAATAAATGATAGGGAGAGTGCCTGTTGCGTAATTTATCCCAACTGCTCTTCAGGGAACAATTGCTGCTCCAGATGTGGGTGGACCCCGGTCAATGACTCTATTTCCATTTTGAGGGACTCTCCTGGGGTGGAGATTAACTATAACAAGGGGGCGGGTACTGGGAAACAGGTCAATACCGTCGCCTGCTATCTCCTTAATACCAGGTCACTTAGCAAGGATGCTCTGGACATCTTTAATCTTCTATCTGAGTCCAAACCAGCGTGTTTGTTTTTAACGGAGACTTGGCTCGGGGAGGGATCAGGTCCGGATGTTGCCACGGCCCTCCCCCAGAACTATGTCATGCTCAGAAAGGATCTAGTAAATGGCAAAGGAGGGGGGTTGCAGTGGTGGTGGACAGACGCTTCTCCTGCTCTATTGTCCCTACGGAAGACATCCACGGGGCGGAGACCCTGGGATTTTGTCTGTCACTGTCACCTCATCAATCTTGCGCAGGGCTGCTGGTCTACAGACCTCCCGGGCCGACGGGCTCGTTTCATGAAGTGCTCTATACTGCTATTTCTTCCTTAAGCATGAAGTTAAAGCACTGCCTGCTTTTGGGTGACTTTAACATCCACATGGACGTGGCTGATTCAGTAGATACGATCAAGATCCTGGATACCACTAATCCATTGGGTCTTATCCCCTTTCTTGCTATCCCCACTCATAACAAAGGCCATACATTGGATCAAATTTTTTCGACCTGTCCCATTGCTGTTGCCACTCCGATGCCTGTGTTGTGGTCTGACCATTATTTGGTGACATTTGAGATTATAAGTACAGCCAGGTCAATAACCAGTAACCTTAGGCGTCAGTCCACGGCCCCGCGCGCCTTCCATCGCGTGTCATCTGACATGCTGGCACAGTCGTTGATTGCTCATCCTTGTTTGTTTACTGGCAACCTAGAGGCCGATTTAGATCTCTTTCAGTCCTGGTTCGCGCAGCGCGTGGATGAGCTGGCTCCCCCCTGACCATGCGTAAAAACACCACCCGGGACTCTGCTCCTTGGTTCACGCCTGCGCTAAATGATAGTCGACGGATCTGCAAGAAGGCCGAGAGGGCCTGGCGTTATAACTATGATGAGCTATTAAAGGAGGCCTACAGGGTGCGCACCAAAATCTATCATAAAGATATTCTAATGGAAAAGAAGTCTTATTTCGTCAGACGAATTGAAGAGGCTTTTAACACCAGCAAAGAACTCTTTGCGATAGTGAAGGAATTCACTTCGCCTCCATCTATTACATCTAAGTGCTCCCATTCTGAGACCTTGATTGTTCAACTTGCAGATTTCTTTGCCAGTAAAATCAAAAACATTCAAGCGTCCTTTCCACCGTCAGGACAGGCGGTGTGTCCCAACACCTCCTCTCTCTCATTGTCTTCTGCCCCTGAGGGGCCTTTGCTGTTGAACTTTCCTGCTCTTTCGCCTATGGCATCATTGGATCTTCTTTCCAAACTTCAGTCGGGCTCTCCTTTGGATCCTTGCCCTGCCATGGTTCTTGCTAAATTAGCTCACGTTATCAATCCCCTAATAAAACCAGTATTAAACCAATCTCTTGACACAGGTGTGGTTCCTCAGGTTTGGAAGCAGGCTCTTATCCTTCCTCTCCTAAAAAAAACCTAGCCTTTATCCCAGCCTACATGCCAACTACAGACCTATCTCTCTTCTCCCGGCATTTGCTAAGGTCGTAGAAAAGCATGTCCATTCCTCCCTCTCTACTTTCTTAGAGACGCATGACATCCTACATTCCACTCAATCGGGATTCCATGTCAATATGAGCACGGAAACAGCATTGTTGGCAGTGTCGGAAGCCATACAGGAGGTTCTGGATGCTGGAGGAAAGGCGATGCTAGTGATGTTAGACCTCTCGGCGGCTTTTGATACCGTCCCCCACAGCCGTCTTCTTTCTAGACTCTATGAGATAGGTCTGAGGGGGACGGCGTTCAGTTGGTTTGAGTCATTTCTATCTGACCGCCAACAGACAATCTGGGCCCCCCCGCACTCTGCTATAGTGCCGCCATTGAATGTGGGTGTTCCTCAGGGGTCTATCCTGAGCCCCACGCTTTTTAATATCTATATGGGCCCTTTGGCGGCACTGGGGGAGACCTTTGGCGCCCAGATTGTATCGTACGCCGATGACATTCAGCTTCTTTTCACGTGTGAAAAGAGCACTGCTTTTAATGGAGAGAGTATCAAGACCTGCTTGGACGCCGTTTTCACCTGGCTCCAACAGAATTACCTCAAGTGTAACTCTGATAAATCTGAGGTGCTTTTCTTCGGCTGCCCTCCGGATCCAGGATGGAATTTCTGGTTGGCAGCGGCAATGTCCCCTCCCTCCGCGGCCACTTCGGTGGCCAAGAACTTTGGGGTAAAGATGGATAATTGTCTCTCCTTCAAACCTCAGATCTTGGGAGTATTTGGTCAGTGCTTCGGTCACCTAAAAATGCTGAGGAAATTTCTTCCTCTTCTATCCTTAGCACACAGAAAGATCACGGTCCAGGCCTTGATAGGCTTGCGACTGGACTACGCCAACGTGTTATATTTAGGTCTTCCTGAATATCTTCTTTCACGTCTTCAAACAGTGCAAAACTCGGCAGCACGAGCGATTTTCGGTCTGAACCGGAGATCCCACACTGCAGCTCTCCTTAAATCCCTGCATTGGCTGCCGATTCGTAAGCGTATCATCTTTAAAACATTTACCACGGCATTTAAGGCCCTCCATGGGACTGGTGCCAGCTATATCAGGAAAAGACTGGGCCTCTATCTTCCTTCAAGGTCGTTACGGTCGTCATCATTGGCACTGGCCACTGTCCCGGGAATAAGGCGAGCGCGCACTGGGGGCCGCTCTTCTAAACGCTTGGCACCCCAGCTCCGGAACTCATTACCTGTGTCTCTGCGGAAAAGAGACAACCTCCTTGCTTTTAGGAAGGAACTCAAGACATGGCTTTTTGGACAATAACCTCATGGGACTCTCTTGCTCTGTGCCTTATAGATCTGTTTAGTGCAGGGACACTCTACCTGAGTAGCTGTGCACTTTAATAAATCATCTTATAACATAACATAACATAACATAACATAACATAACATTGAGTGGTGCTGTGGCGTTGAGGGGTGCTGAGTGATTCTGTGGCGCTGAGTGATTCTGTGGCGCTCAGTGATGCTGTGGCGTTGAGTGATGCTGTGGTGTTGAGTGGTGTTGAGTGGTTCTGTGCTGAGTGGTGCTGTGGCGTTGAGTGGTGCTGCGTGATGCTGTGGCGTTGAGTGATGCTGTGGCATTGAGTAATGCTGTGGCGTTGAGGGATGCTGTGTGCTGAGTGGTGCTGTGGCGCTGAGTGGTGCTGGGGCATTGAGTGGTGCTGAGTGATTCTGTGGTGCTGAGTGATTCTGTTGCATTGAGTGATGCTGTGGCGTTGAGTGATGCTGTGGCATTGAGTGATGCTGTGGCATTGCGGGATGCTGTGGCGCTGAGGGATACTGTACGCTGAGTGATGCTGTGGCATTGAGTGGTGCTGTGGCATTGAGTGGTGATGTGGCGTTGAGGGGTTGTGTTGGAGGGTGGAGTTTGAGGGTGGAGTTGGAGGGTGTAGTTGGAGTGTCTAGGGTGGATTTGGAGGGTGGATTTTGATTTGGATGGTGTAGTTGGATGGTGTAGTTGGAGGGTGGAGTTGGAGGGTGGAGTTGGAGGGTGGAGTTGGAGGGTGGAGATGTAGGGTGGAGTTGGATTTTGAGTGTGGAGTTGGAGTCCGTAGTTGTAGTTTGCAGGTGGATTTGTAGGGTGGATGTGGAGGCTGGAGTTGTAGTTGGAGGGTGGATTTGTAGGGTGTATTTGGATGTTGGAGTTGGATAGTGGATTTGTAGTTGGAGGAAGGAGTTGGAGTGTGGATTTGGAGTGTTGAGTTGGAGGGTGGAGTTGGATGGTGGAGTTAGAGGGAGTAGTCGGAGGGTGTATTTGGAGGGTGTAGTAGAGCTTGGATGGTGGATTTTGAGGGTGGAGTTGGAGGGTATAGTGGTGGGCGGGTAGAGTGGTGGTGCTAGAGTGTGGCGCTAGAGTGTGGGCGCTAGAGTGTGGGCGCTAGAGTGGTGGATAGGGTGGTGGTGGATAGGGTGGTGGCGCATAGAGTGGTGGCGCATAGAGTGGTAGAGTGTTGATGGAGAGAGTGGTAGAGTGGTGGCATAGAAGGCTGTACTGTGTGTGAGAGAGAAAGTGTGTGTGTGTGAGAGAGTGTGTGTGTGTGTGTGAGAGTGTGTGTGTGTGTGTGTGTGTGGGTGGGTGAGAGAGTGTGTGTGAGAGTGTGTGTGTGAGAGAGTATGTGTGTGAGAGAGAGTATGTGTGTGAGAGAGTGTGTGTGTGTGTGTGAGAGTGTGTGTGTGAGAGAGTGTGTGTGAGAGAGAGACAGTGTGTGTGAGAGAGTGTGTGTGTGAGAGAGAGAGTGTATGTGAGAGAGAGGGAGTGAATAACAAGAAGCCAGGCAGCCGAGAAGGCGTCTCAACATCCTGTCAGAGTACAAGCAGAACAGGGACACCAGCCTTCACTTTCGTAAATCCAAAGCAGTCTACTTCTCGATAAGAACTCAAGGGAGGCAGGAAGAGGTAAAATACCTTCCAGTTTGAAGCACCATCAAAGGGCTATTAAAATCGGATGCAAAGTAAACCCTTATTTGTGAATTGTAAACGCTCTGGCATTGTCAATAAAGCATTCTCAAATTGAATTGCATGGGAGAAAAAAATGGAAAGCGAGCGACAGAAATCATAGCCAAGTGGAAAGAGTCCCTGTCTAATCTGTAGTAGATTCTGCTCTCTTGCATAAAAGCGTAGGATGTCTTATGCCAGAGCCGAGGATTTTGAAACTGAGCAGCACCATGCGATTCTGGGCAAATCACTTCATTTTTCCGTGTCTAAAAAACAAACACAAACAAGACCAAAAAAAAACGGAGAAAATTACACAAAGGGAAGGGGAAGGAAGTAGAGACGAAGAAAAGATAACGAGACAGAGAATGAAAGATGAGGTGAAGGAAACAAGGAAAGGTGGTGAAGGGCGTAGCGACTAGCGAGGGAGAGAAAACATAGAAGGGGAGAAGAAAATGAGAGAAGAGAAAAGGAGGGTAGAAAGAAAGAAAACAGCAGCATGTCTTATTAAATGACTGAGCGACAGCGGAAGATTAATGAGAGAGAGGGCTGTGAAGAGGGAGAGAGAGAGAAAGGGCGAGTGAGAGAAAAATCAGAGGTAAATTAAGCGCACTCGATTAAGAAGCAGCAGCCAAGGGAAGATAAGTGGGCATTAATGAGAGGCCACAGGCTTGGAGGGAGAGGGCATGGGAGGGGGGGAAGGAAGGAGAGTAAACATAAGCGAGTGTGTGAGGGAGAGTAAATGAGAGGAGGGAAGAAGAGAGCATGAGAGAGAGGGGGGAGAGACAGGAGGCGAGAGCATATGGGCATTGCTGTGGGGGGTGGGTGAGCGGGGGAGCAGCAGCCTTTAATGTCTGGTGGTGTGAGAGACAAATGTTGCCAAGCGCGCGCCTGGCGAAGCTTCACGCTTCAGTAGAGAACATGCATTGGGAGAAATCCGCTTGTTCAAGAGGGTTGTTTCAACTACAATAGTTCAGAGCTATAAATAGCTCGACCTAAAATACAACAAAAATCTATGTACATTCACACAATTTTGTCACACTGTATTTAAATTAATCCTAAAGAGAAAGTCTGAGAGCATAACCTAACCACCTCCAGTGCAGAAATGTCTTGAATTCCGAGCTCTCACGGTTGGGGTTTAGCAGAGGCTTGCTACCAAAAGTGCAGTGCTCGAAGGATACTAATGGGGGGCTGCACCCATAGTTGGCACGTTTCCCAGATCCATGCGGGACTGGTTAGGCCAGTCCCAATTTGTAGGTCAAGCCTGGGCAGGTCTGCGAGGCATGCTGCATTTGAGTATGGGTTTGAAGCTCCGCCCATATTTTCCAATGGCTTGCATCATTGTCCTTTGTAAATGCTGGCTTCTGATTCGTTAATAGGCTTCTAAGTCCCTCCTTAACCCTTTCGATGCTCATGACGAGCTCTGCTCGTCATGATGCACAGTTGAGCTGTGCTGATGACGAGCTGAGCTCGTCATGAACAATGGGAGTGATAAAATATCAGCACAGGAGGGGGAAAACGCCTAGCAGCCAAGGTGTTAATACTGCCTTGTCTTCATTTGTAACCTCCCATGAGGACTGCCCCTTTTATTTCTGTTGTTACATGGTATGTCGACCTTAGTCTGTACGTTGTATTTTCTTTGATGAGTTTCTCCTACTGCAGGCCCAGCATGCTTTCCTAAAAACATTCATCGCGCCATGCGCACTTTCACTTTACAAGCAGCCTGGGACAATGGCGGTCGCTTCTTTTAAATGCAACAGGTCTTGCATTTACATGGGTTTGAGCTATTGCCATTGTAAATAACAATGCCTTTTATTTAGGTGTTAATTATCAAAATAGATAAATAAAAGGCAATGTCGTTTACAATGCCAATAGCTTAAACTCCTGCAAATGTGAGACCTATTGCATTGCAAATGCTTGTTTTTATTCTTATTGGTGCTAGACACCATCACCATTAGCAAAGCTTGGTAGCCACAGGGAATTTCCTCTGGTTGGGAGCCTCAGTCCATGCACAAGTAATTTCTCTTTTAGAACATTTCAGAATAAGAGAGGGGGACCCACCATCCAAAGGGCGGGGTACCACAAAGGCAAAAGTCAAACAAGCATTTGCAATGCAATAGGTCTCGCATTAGGAAAGTTTGAGCTATTGGTATTGTAAATTACACATTTTTTATTTATGTGTTGGTTTTGAAAATAGCGAAATTAATAGCTTTGTCATTTACAATGCCAATAGTTTTAACTTTTGCAAATGTGACACCTGTAGTATTTGTAATGCAATATGTGTTGTATTTACGTGACTTAGATGTATTAATATTACAAATAACAATGGCTTTTATTTTTTTAAAATAATTAATACTTAAATAAAAGTTATTGTAATTTATAATGGCAATAGCTTAAACTTTTGTAAATAACTTTTGTAAAGATTATGTTCAGTGTATTTTATTGTGATGAAAATCCAAGAGCAGAAGTGAAATATTAACATCTTTTTGTGACATTTGTAATAAAGCTTGAAACATTGAGAGGACATATTTGAACCAGTTGTTGTTGAATGGTTGCACAGATTGATGCTGTGGTGGCGCTGGGAGATGTGGTGGCGACGAGTGATGCTGTGGCGTTCAGTGATGCTGTGGTAGCACATAGTGATGTTGTGGTGCCCCTGAATGGTGATGCTGTGGTGGGGCTGAGTGATGCTGTGGTGATGCGACAGATTGACAGAGTGAGTGCGATAGATAGATAGAGGGAGGGCAACAGATAGATAGAGTCAGGGCGATAGACAGGTAGATAGATAGATAGATAGATAGATAGATAGATAGATAGATAGATAGATAGATAGATAGATAGATAGATAGATAGATAGATAGATAGCGACAGTAAACATCCCGTATTCGAGGAATTTACTCTGTGCAATTTCAATTTTGATTCAACGTTTCAATGCGTCCCCTCGAGCACCTGTGTTATGCTACTAATATAAATGAATTTGCCGGTTAATCACTGTACCCAAACAAAAGGAGGCGGGCATGTGGCCTCTGGCTTCAAAGTCACAAAACCTGAGTTCAGATCTTAGTTCCTACACGTAGGCAAAGCGTCTTTGTGCTTTCTGAGCGGGCGGGCACAGTGAGTGCTGAGAAGTCGGACTACCAGTGTGCTCATTGTTTTGACTGTCTCTTCACAGTTTTTTTTCTATCCAGCCATGAAGTGAAGGCACCTCAGCAAGTTAACTACACCACATATTTCTGCATGCAACAAGAAGTATTTGGGGTCTGATTCCAGTCGGGGCGAGTTAGACGTTTATTCTTTTTTGACCAACAAAGTCAGTTTCAAATGGACAGTAAAATAAATAAAACACAATGCACGCCTTCTGCTGTGGGCTCAAAGACGGGAATGGACAGGGAAAGAAGGCCCGGAAGAAGAGCTGTTATGTCTGATGCTTGTGGATGGCTGAGGCTTGTGGATGGCTGACGCTTGTGGATGCCTGAAGCTTGTGAATGGCTGATGCTTGTGCAAGCCAGACCCTTTTTGGATGCCTGACGCTTGTGGATGTCTGATGGGTGATGCTTGTGGATGTCTGATGCGTGATGCATGTGGATGCCTGATGCATGTGGATGCCTGAGATGTTTGATGTTTGTGGATGTTTGATGTTTGTGGATATCTGATGCTTCTGGATGCCTGATGCTTCTGGATGCCTGATGCTTCTAGATGTTTGATGCTTGTGGATGTCTGATGCTTGTGGATGTCTGTTGCATGTGGATGTTTGATGCTTGTGGATGCTTGATGCTTTTGGATGCCTGACGCTTGTGTATGTCTGACGCTTGTGGATGTCTGATGCTTGTGGATGTCTGATGCTTGTGGATGTCTGTTGCTTGTGGATGTCTGTTGCTTGTGGATGTCCGATGCTTGTGGATGTCTGATGCTTTTGGATGTCTGATGCTTGTGGATGCCTGATGCTTGTGGATGCCTGACGCTTATGTATGTCTGATGCTTGTGGAAGTTTGTGGATGTCTGATGCTTGTGGATGTCTGATGCCTGATGCTTGTGGATGTCTGTTGCTTGTGGATGTGTGGCACTTGTTGATGTCTGTTGCTTGTGGATGTCTGACACTTGTGGATGTCTGACGCTTGTGGATGTCTGGCGTTTGTGGATGCCTGACACTTGAGGATGCCTGATGCCTTTGGATGTCTGATGCTTGTGGATGCCTGACATTTGTGGATGTCTGATGCTTGTGGATGCCTGACGTTTGTGGATGTCTGATGCCTGATGTTTGTGGATGTCTGATGCTTGTGGATGCCTGGCGCTTGTGGATGCCCGACGCTTGTGATGTCTGATGCCTGGTGCTTGTGGATGTCTGATGCTTGTGGGTGTCTGATGCTTGCGGATGTCTGTTGCTTGTGGATGTCTGTTGCTTGTGGATGTCTGTTGCTTGTTGATGCCTGATGCTTGTGGATGTCTGACGCTTGTGGATGTCTGATGTTTATGAATGCTTGAAGCTTGTGCAAGCCTGACGCTTGAGCATGCCTTATGCTTGTGCATACCTGACGCTTGTGCATACCCGACGCTTGTGGATGCCTGACGCTTGAGGATGCCTGATGCCTGACGTTTGTGGATGTCTGATGCCTGATGTTTGTGGACGTCTGATGCTTGTGGATGTTTGTGGACGTCTGATGCTTCTGGATGTTTGTGGATGTCTGATGCTTCTGGATGTCTGATGCATGATGCTTGTGGATGTCTGTTGCTTGTGGATGTCTGATGCTTCTGGATGTCTGATGCTTCTGGATGTCTGATGCTTCTGGATGTCTGATGCCTGATACTTGTGTATGTCTGATGCTTGTGGATGTTTGTGGACGTCTGATGCTTGTGGATGTTTGTGGACGTCTGATGCTTCTGGATGTTTGTGGATGTCTGATGCTTCTGGATGTCTGATGCATGATGCTTGTGGATGTCTGATGCTTGTGGATGTCTGATGCTTGTGGATGTCTGTTGCTTGTGGATGTCTGATGCTTCTGGATGTCTGATGCTCCTGGATGTCTGATGTCTGATGCTTGTGTATGTCTGATGCTTGTGGACTTCTGATGCTTCTGGATGTTTGTAGACGTCTGATGCTTCTGGATGTTTGTGGATGTCTGCTGCTTCTGGATGTCTGATGCATGATGCTTCTGGATGTCTGATGGTTGTGGATGTCTGATGCTTGTGGATATCTGTTGCTTGTGGATGTCTGTTGCTTGTGGATGTCTGACGCTTGTGGATGTCTGACGCTTGTGCATGCCTGATGCTTGTGCATGCCTGACGCTTGTGGATGCCTGACGCTTGTGGATGCCTGACGCTTGTGGATGCCTGACGCTTGAGGATGCCTGATGCCTTTGGATGTCTGATGCTTGTGGATGTCTGTTGCTTGTGGATGTCTGATGCTTGTGGATGCCTGATGCTTGTGGACGCCTGATGCTTGTGGACGCCTGATGCTTGTGGACGCCTGATGCTTGTGGATGTCTGATGCTCCTGGTTGTCTGATGTCTGATGTTTGTGGACGTCTGATGCTTCTGGATGTCTGATGCATGATGCTTGTGGATGTCTGATTCTTGTGGATGCCTGACGCTTGTGGATGCCCGTTTCTTGTGATGTCTGATGCCTGGTGCTTGTGGATGTTTGATGCTTGTGGATGTCTGATGCTTGTGGATGTCTGATGCTTGTGGATGTCTGTTGCTTGTGGATGTCTGATGCTTGTGGATGTCTGATGCTTGTGGATGTCTGTTGCTTGTGGATGTCTGTTGCTTGTTGATGCCTGATGCTTGTGGATGTCTGTTGCTTGTGGATGTCTGTTGCTTGTGGATGTCTGTTGCTTGTTGATGCCTGATGCTTGTGGATGTCTGATGCTTGTGGATGTCTGTTGCTTGTGGATGTCTGTTGCTTGTGGATGTCTGTTGCTTGTTGATGCCTGATGCTTGTGGATGTCTGACGCTTGTGGATGTCTGATGTTTGTGAATGCTTGAAGCTTGTGCAAGCCTGACCCTTGAGCATGCCTTACGCTTGTGCATACCCGACGCTTGTGCATACCTGACGCTTGTGGATGCCTGACGCTTGTGGATGCCTGACGCTTGTGGATGCCTGACGCTTGTGGATGTCTGTTGCTTGTGGATGTCTGATGCTTGTGGATGTCTGATGCTTCAGGATGTCTGATGCTTCTGGATGTCTGATGCCTGATACTTGTGTATGTCTGATGCTTGTGGATGTTTGTGGACGTCTGATGCTTGTGGATGTTTGTGGACGTCTGATGCTTCTGGATGTTTGTGGATGACTGATGCTTCTGGATGTCTGATGCATGATGCTTGTGGTTGTCTGATGCTTGTGGATGTCTGATGCTTGTGGATGTCTGTTGCTTGTGGATGTCTGATGCTTCTGGATGTCTGATGCTCCTGGATGTCTGATGTCTGATGCTTGTGGATGCCTGATGCTTGTGTATGTCTGATGCTTGTGGACTTCTGATGCTTCTGGATGTTTGTAGACGTCTGATGCTTCTGGGTGTTTGTGGATGTCTGCTGCTTCTGGATGTCTGATGCATGATGCTTGTGGATGTCTGATGGTTGTGGATGTCTGATGGTTGTGGATGTCTGTTGCTTGTGGATGTCTGTTGCTTGTGGATGTCTGACGCTTGTGGATGTCTGACGCTTGTGCATGCCTGACGCTTGTGCATGCCTGACGCTTGTGGATGCCTGACGCTTGAGGATGCCTGATGCCTTTGGATGTCTGATGCTTGTAGATGTCTGTTGCTTGTGGATGTCTGATGCTTGTGGATGTCTGTTGCTTGTGGATGTCTGATGCTTGTGGACGCCTGATGCTTGTGGATGTCTGATGCTCCTGGTTGTCTGATGTCTGATGCTTGTGTATGTCTGATGCTTGTGGATGTTTGTGGACGTCTGATGCTTCTGGATGTTTGATGCATGATGCTTGTGGATGTCTGATGCTTGTGGATGTCTGATGCTTGTGGATGTCTGTTGGTTGTGAATGTCTGACGCTTGTGCATGCCTGACGCTTGTGGATGCCTGACGCTTGTGAATGCCTGACGCTTGAGGATGCCTAATGCCTTTGGATGTCTGATGCTTTTGGATGCCTGACGTTTGTGGATGTCTGATGCCTGATGTTTGTGGATGTCTGATGCTTGTGGATGTCTGACGCTTGTGCATACCTGACGCCAGTTGATGCCTGACGCGTGTGGATGTCTGATGCTTCTGGATGGCTGATGCTTGTGGATGTCTGATGCTTGTGGATGTCTGTTGCTTGTGGATGTCTGTTGCTTGTGGATGTTTGATGCTTGTGGATGCTTGACGCTTTTGGATGCCTGACGCTTATGGATGTCTGATGCTTGTGGATGTCTGTTGCTTGTGGATGTCTGATGCTTGTGGATGTCTGATGCTTGTGGATGCCTGATGCTTGGCGATGCCTGATGCTTGTGAAAGCCTGATGCTTTGGATGTCTGATGCTTGTGGACGCCTGATGCTTGAGGATGCCTGATGTTTGTGTATGTCTGATGCTTGTGGATGTCTGATGCTTCTGGATGTCCGATGTCCGATGCTTGTGGATGTCTGATGCTTGTGGATGTCTGATACTCCTGGTTTTTTGATGCTCCTGGTTGTCTGATGCTCCTGGTTGTCTGATGTCTGATGCTTGTGGATGCCTGATACTTGTGTATGTCTGATGCTTGTGGATGTTTGTGGACGGCTGATGCTTCTGGATGTTTGTGGATGTCTGATGCTTGTGGATGTCTGATGCATGATGCTTCTGGATGTCTGATGCTTGTGGATGTCTGATGCATGATGCTTCTAGATGTCTGATGCTTGTGGGTGCCTGATGCTTGTGGATGTCTGTTGGTTGTGGATGTCTGACGCTTGTGAATGTCTGACATTTGTGAATGCTTGACGCTTGTGCATGCCTGACGCTTGTGCATGCCGGACGCTTGTGCATGCCTAATGCCTTTGGATGTCTGATGCTTTTGGATGCCTGACGTTTGTGGATGTCTGATGCCTGATGTTTGTGGATGTCTGACGCTTGTGGATGTCTGACGTTTGTGAATGCTTGATGCTTGTGGATGTCTGACGCTTGTGCATACCCGACGCTTGTGGATGTCTGATGCTTCTGGATGTATGATGCTTCTGGATGTATGATGCTTCTGGATGTCTGATGCTTCTGGATGTCTGATGCTTCTGGTTGTCTGTTGCTTGTGGATGTTTGATGCTTGTGGATGCTTGACGCTTTTGGATGCCTGCCGCTTGTGGATGTCTGATGCTTGTGGATGTCTAATGCTTGTGGATGTCGATGCTTGTGGATGTCTGATGCTTGTGGATGTCTGATGCTTGTGGATGTCTGATGCTTGTGGATGCCTGATGCTTGTGGATGCCTGATGCTTGTGGAAGCCTGATGTCTGATGCTTGTGGATGTCTGATGCTTGTGGATGTCTGCTGCTTGTGGATGTCTGTTGCTTGAGGATTTCTGTTGCTTGTGGATGCCTGATGCTTGTGGATGCCTGATGCTTGTGGATGCCTGATGCTTGTTGATGCCTGATGCTTGTGGATGTCTGATGCTTGTGGATGTCTGATGCTTGTGGATGTCTGATGCTTGTGGAAGTCTGATGCTCCCGGTTGTCTGATGCTCCTGGTTGTCTGATGCTCCTGGTTGTCTGATGCCTGATGCTTGTGGATGTCTGATGGTTGTGGATGTCTGATGGTTGTGGATGTCTGATGCTTGTGGATGTCTGATGCTTGTGGATATCTGATGCTTGTGGATATCTGATGCTTGTGGATGCCTGATGCTTGTGGAAGCCTGATGTCTGATGCTTGTGGATGTCTGTTGCTTGTGGATGTCTGTTGCTTGTGGATGTCTGTTGCTTGTGGATGTCTGATGCTTGTGGATGCCTGATGCTTGTGGATGCCTGATGCTTGTGGATGTCTGATGCTTGTGGATGCCTGATGCTTGTGGATGCCTGATGCTTGTGGATGCCTGATGCTTGTGGATGCCTGATGCTTGTGGATGTCTGATGCTTGTGGATGCTTGATGCTTGTGGATGCCTGATGCTTGTGGATGCTTGTGAAAGCCTGATGCCTGATGCTTGTGGAAGCCTGATGTCTGATGCTTGTGGATGTCTGTTGCTTGTGGATACCTGATGCTTGTGGATACCTGATGCTTGTGGATGCCTGATGCTTGTGGATGCCTGATGCTTGTGGATGCCTGATGCTTGTGGATGCCTGATGCTTGTGGAAGCCTGATGCTTGTGGATGTCTGATGCTTGTGGATGCTTGTGTATGTCTGATGCTTGTGGATGTCAGTTGGTTGTGGATGTCTGATGCTTCTGGATGTCCGATGCCTGATGCTTGTGGATGTCTGACGCTTGTGGATGTCTGACGCTTGTGGATGTCTGAAGTTTGTGAATGCTTGACGCTTGTGCATGCCTGACGCTTGTGGATGCCTGACGCTTGAGGATGGCTGATGCCTTTGGATGTCTAATGCTTGTGGATGTCTGTTGCTTGTGGATGTCTGATGCTTGTGGATGTCTGATGCTTGTGGATGTCTGTTGCTTGTGGATGTCTGATGCTTGTGGATGTCTGATGCTTGTGGATGTCTGATGCTTGTGGATGTCTGATGCTTGTGGATGCCTGATGCTTGTGGATGCCTGATGCTTGTGGATGCCTGATGCTTGTGGATGCCTGATGCTTGTGGATGTCTGATGCTTGTGGATGCTTGATGCTTGTGGATGCCTGATGCTTGTGGATGCTTGTGAAAGCCTGATGCCTGATGCTTGTGGAAGCCTGATGTCTGATGCTTGTGGATGTCTGTTGCTTGTGGATACCTGATGCTTGTGGATACCTGATGCTTGTGGATGCCTGATGCTTGTGGATGCCTGATGCTTGTGGATGCCTGATGCTTGTGGAAGCCTGATGCTTGTGGATGTCTGATGCTTGTGGATGCTTGTGTATGTCTGATGCTTGTGGATGTCAGTTGGTTGTGGATGTCTGATGCTTCTGGATGTCCGATGCCTGATGCTTGTGGATGTCTGACGCTTGTGGATGTCTGACGCTTGTGGATGTCTGAAGTTTGTGAATGCTTGACGCTTGTGCATGCCTGACGCTTGTGGATGCCTGACGCTTGAGGATGGCTGATGCCTTTGGATGTCTAATGCTTGTGGATGTCTGTTGCTTGTGGATGTCTGATGCTTGTGGATGTCTGATGCTTGTGGATGTCTGTTGCTTGTGGATGTCTGATGCTTGTGGATGTCTGATGCTTGTGGATGTCTGATGATTGTGGATGTCTGATGCTTGTTGATGCCTGATGCTTGTGGGTGCTTGTGGATGTGTGATGCTTGTGGATGTCTGACGCTTGTGGATATCTGATGTTTGTGGATGTTTGAAGCTTGTGCATGTCTGACGCTTGTGCATGCCTTGCGCTTGTGCATACCTGACGCTTGTGCATGCCTTACGCTTGTGCATATCTCACGCTTGTGGATGCCTGACGCTTGTGGATGCCTGACGCTTGTGTATGTCTGATGCTTGTGGATGTCTGATGCTTGTGGATGTCTGTTGCTTGTTGATGCCTGATGCTTGTGGATGCTTGTGGATGTCTGACGCTTGTGGATGTCTGTTGCTTGTGGATGCCTGACACTTGTGGATGCCTGACGCTTGTGGATGCCTGAAACTTGTGGATGCCTGACGCTTGTGGATGCCTGACGCTTGTGGATGCCTGACGCTTGAGGATGCCTAATGCCTTTGGATGTCTGATGCTTTTGGATGCCTGACATTTGTGGATGTCTGATGCGTGTGGATGTCTGACGCGTGTGGATGTCTGATGCTTGTGGATGTCTGATGCTTGTGGATGTCTGTTGCTTGTGGATGTCTGTTGCTTGTGGATGTCTGACGCTTGTGGATGTCTGACGCTTGTGGATGTCTGATGTGGATGTCTGTTGCTTGTGGATGTCTGTTGCTTGTGGATGCCTGATGCTTGTGGATGTCTGACGCTTGTGGATGTCTGATGCTTGTGGATGTCTGATGTGGATGTCTGTTGCTTGTGGATGTCTGTTGCTTGTGGATGTCTGTTGCTTGTGGATGCCTGACGCTTGTGGATGTCTGACGCTTGTGGATGTCTGATGCTTGTGGATGTCTGTTGCTTGTGGATGTCTGATGCTTGTGGATATGCATGATGCTTGTGAAAGCCTGATGCTTGTGGATGCCTGATGCTTGAGGATGCCTGATGTTTGTGTATGTCTGATGCTTGTGTATGTCTGATGCTTCTGGATGTCCGATGCTTGTGGATGTCTGATGCTTGTGGATGTCTGATGCTTGTGGATGTCTGATGCTTGTGGATGTCTGATACTCCTGGTTTTCTGATGCTCCTGGTTGTCTGATGCTCTTGGTTGTCTGATGCTTGTGGATGCCTGATACTTGTGTATGTCTGATGCTTGTGGATGTTTGTGGACGTCTGATGCTCCTGGATGTTTGTGGATGTCTGATGCTTGTGCATGTCTGATGCATGATGCTTGTGGATGTCTGATGCATGATGCTTCTGGATGTCTGATGCTTGTGGGTGCCTGATGCTTGTGGATGTCTGTTGGTTGTGGATGTCTGATGCTTGTGGATGTCTGACGTTTGTGAATGCTTGACGCTTGTGCATGCCTGACGCTTGTGCATGCCGGACGCTTGTGCATGCCTAATGCCTTTGGATGTCTGATGCTTTTGGATGCCTGACGTTTGTGGATGTCTGATGTTTGTGGATGTCTGTTGGTTGTGGATGTCTGACGCTTCTGGATGTCTGACGTTTGTGAATGCTTGACGCTTGTGGATGTCTGACGCTTGTGCATACCCGACGCTTGTGGATGTCTGATGCTTGTGGATGCCTGATGCTTGTGGATGCCTGATGCTTGTGGAAGCCTGATGTCTGATGCTTGTGGATGTCTGATGCTTGTGGATGTCTGATGCTTGTGGATGTCTGTTGCTTGTGGATGTCTGATGCTTGTGGATGCCTGATGCATATGGATGCCTGATGCATATGGATGCCTGATGCTTGTGGATTCCTGATGCTTGTGGAAGCCTGATGCTTGTGGAAGCCTGATGCTTGTGGAAGCCTGATGCTTGTGGATGCCTGATGCTTGTGGATGCTTGATGCTTGTGTATGCCTGATGCTTGTGGATGTCAGTTGGTTGTGGATGTCTGATGCTTCTGGATGTCCGATGCCTGATGCTTGTGGATGTACGATGCTTGTGGATGTCTCACGCTTGAGGATGTCTGACGCTTGTGGATGTCTGAAGTTTGTGAATGCTTGACGCTTGTGCATGCCTGGCGCTTGTGGATGCCTGACGCTTGAGGATGTCTGATGCCTTTGGATGTCTGATGCTTGTGGATGTCTGATGCTTTTGGATGCCTGCCGCTTGTGGATGCCTGATGCTTGTGGATGTCTGATGCTTGTGGATGTCTGATGCTTGTGGATGTCTGATGCTTGTGGATATCTGATGCTTGTGGATGTCTGATGCTTGTGGATGCCTGATGCTTGTGTATGCCTGATGTCTGATGCTTGTGGATGTCTGATGCTTGTGGATGTCTGATGCTTGTGGATGTCTGTTGCTTGTGGATGTCTGTTGCTTGTGGATGCCTGATGCTTGTGGATGCCTGATGCTTTTGGATGCCTGATGCTTGTGGATGCCTGATGCTTGTGGATGCCTGATGCTTGTGGATGCCTGATGCTTTTGGATGCCTGATGCTTGTGGATGCCTGATGCTTGTGGAAGCCTGATGCTTGTGGAAGCCTGATGCTTGTGGAAGACTAATGCTTGTGGATGTCTGATGCTTGTGGATGCTTGATGCTTGTGGATGCCTGATGCTTGTGGATGCTTGTGGAAGCCTAATGCCTGATGCTTGTGGAAGCCTGATGTCTGATGCTTGTGGATGTCTGATGCTTGTGGATGTCTGTTGCTTGTGGATGCCTGATGCTTGTGGATGCCTGATGCTTGTGGATGCCTGATGCTTGTGGATGCCTGATGCTTGTGGAAGCCTGATGCTTGTGGAAGCCTGATGCTTGTGGATGTCTGATGCTTGTGGATGTCTGTTGCATATGGATGCCTGATGCTTGTGGATGGCTGATGCTTGTGGATGCCTGATGCTTGTGGATGCCTGATGCTTGTGGAAGCCTGATGCTTGTGGAGGCCTGATGCTTGTGGATGTATGATGCTTGTGGATGCCTGATGCTTGTGGATGCTTGTGGAAGCCTAATGCCTGATGCTTGTGGAAGCCTGATGTCTGATGCTTGTGGATGTCTGATGCTTGTGGATGTCTGATGCTTGTGGATGTCTGT
Source organism: Lissotriton vulgaris (assembly GCF_964263255.1). Classification (NCBI taxonomy): domain Eukaryota; kingdom Metazoa; phylum Chordata; class Amphibia; order Caudata; family Salamandridae; genus Lissotriton; species Lissotriton vulgaris. Next base: position 65,875 of record NW_028245833.1, on the reverse strand, counting down.
TGCTTGTGGATGCCTGATGCTTGTGGATGCCTGATGCTTGTGGATGCCTGATGCTTGTGGATTCCTGATGCTTGTGGATTCCTGATGCTTGTGGAAGCCTGATGCTTGTGGAAGCCTGATGCTTGTGGATGTCTGATGCTTGTGGATGCCTGATGCATATGGATGCCTGATGCATATGGATGCCTGATGCTTGTGGATTCCTGATGCTTGTGGAAGCCTGATGCTTGTGGAAGCCTGATGCTTGTGGAAGCCTGATGCTTGTGGATGCCTGATGCTTGTGGATGCTTGATGCTTGTGTATGCCTGATGCTTGTGGATGTCAGTTGGTTGTGGATGTCTGATGCTTCTGGATGTCCGATGCCTGATGCTTGTGGATGTACGATGCTTGTGGATGTCTCACGCTTGAGGATGTCTGACGCTTGTGGATGTCTGAAGTTTGTGAATGCTTGACGCTTGTGCATGCCTGGCGCTTGTGGATGCCTGACGCTTGAGGATGTCTGATGCCTTTGGATGTCTGATGCTTGTGGATGTCTGATGCTTTTGGATGCCTGCCGCTTGTGGATGCCTGATGCTTGTGGATGTCTGATGCTTGTGGATGTCTGATGCTTGTGGATGCCTGATGCTTGTGGATATCTGATGCTTGTGGATGTCTGATGCTTGTGGATGCCTGATGCTTGTGTATGCCTGATGTCTGATGCTTGTGGATGTCTGATGCTTGTGGATGTCTGATGCTTGTGGATGTCTGTTGCTTGTGGATGTCTGTTGCTTGTGGATGCCTGATGCTTGTGGATGCCTGATGCTTTTGGATGCCTGATGCTTGTGGATGCCTGATGCTTGTGGATGCCTGATGCTTGTGGATGCCTGATGCTTTTGGATGCCTGATGCTTGTGGATGCCTGATGCTTGTGGAAGCCTGATGCTTGTGGAAGCCTGATGCTTGTGGAAGACTAATGCTTGTGGATGTCTGATGCTTGTGGATGCTTGATGCTTGTGGATGCCTGATGCTTGTGGATGCTTGTGGAAGCCTAATGCCTGATGCTTGTGGAAGCCTGATGTCTGATGCTTGTGGATGTCTGATGCTTGTGGATGTCTGTTGCTTGTGGATGCCTGATGCTTGTGGATGCCTGATGCTTGTGGATGCCTGATGCTTGTGGATGCCTGATGCTTGTGGAAGCCTGATGCTTGTGGAAGCCTGATGCTTGTGGATGTCTGATGCTTGTGGATGTCTGTTGCATATGGATGCCTGATGCTTGTGGATGGCTGATGCTTGTGGATGCCTGATGCTTGTGGATGCCTGATGCTTGTGGAAGCCTGATGCTTGTGGAGGCCTGATGCTTGTGGATGTATGATGCTTGTGGATGCCTGATGCTTGTGGATGCTTGTGGAAGCCTAATGCCTGATGCTTGTGGAAGCCTGATGTCTGATGCTTGTGGATGTCTGATGCTTGTGGATGTCTGATGCTTGTGGATGTCTGTTGCTTGTGGATGCCTGATGCTTGTGGATGCCTGATGCTTGTGGATGCCTGATGCTTGTGGATTCCTGATGCTTGTGGATTCCTGATGCTTGTGGAAGCCTGATGCTTGTGGAAGCCTGATGCTTGTGTATGTCTGATGCTTGTGGATGTCAGTTGGTTGTGGATGTCTGATGCTTCTGGATGTCCGATGCCTGATGCTTGTGGATGTACGATGCTTGTGGATGTCTGACGCTTGTGGATGTCTGAGGCTTGTGGATGTCTGACGCTTGTGGATGTCTGACGCTTGTGGATGTCTGAAGTTTGTGAATGCTTGACGCTTGTGCATGCCTGACGCTTGAGGATGGCTGAAGCTTGAGGATGGCTGACGCTTGAGGATGGCTGACGCTTGAGGATGGCTGATGCCTTTGGATGTATGATGCTTGTGGATGTCTGTTGCTTATGGATGTCTGATGCTTGTGGATGTCTGATGCTTGTGGATGTCTTATGCTTGTGGATGTCTGGTGCTTGTGGATGTCTGATGCTCCTGGTTGTCTGATGCTCCTGGTTATCTGATGCTTGTGGATGCCTGATACTTGTGTATGTCTGATGCTTCTGGATGTTTGTGGATGTCTGATGCTTCTGGATATCTGATGCATGATGCTTCTGGATGTCTGATGCTTGTGGATGTCTGATGCATGATGCTTCTGGATGTCTGATGCTTGTGGGTGCCTGATGCTTGTGGATGTCTGTTGGTTGTGGATGTCTGACGCTTGTGGATGTCTGACGTTTGTGAATGTTTGACGCTTGTGCATGCCTGACGCTTGTGCATGCCGGACGCTTGAGGATGCCTAATGGATAAGCGTGGCTCAATGGCTAGAGCGGCAGACCCTGATGCAGAGGTCTGGCCCGGGACAGGGGTTCAATTCCCGCCTCGGCGGCTCTTGGACCCAATTTCCCCGGACCTGATAATTCTCGCCTCGGTGCCTAGTCTAATCATGGGTCCCACTCTGTGACTCTGGGCAATAGCTTGCTTAATATCCACAACAGCCCCAGCAGCGCTGTGGATGCCTGGCTTCACCTTGGGGGTGCCCAGGAGTGGACATTTCACAGGAAAGCCAGGATGGGTTCCACAGCGGTATGAATATAGCGCTACGAGGCCTCCGGGTAGAAGTGCGCTATATAAAATACACTACATTTACATTTACATGATGCTTGTGGAAGCCTGATGCTTGTGGATGTCTGATGCTTGTGGATGTCTGATGCTTGTGGATGCTTGTGTATGTCTGATGCTTGTGGATGTCTGACGCTTGTGGATGTCTGACGCTTGTGGATTTCTGAAGTTTGTGAATGCTTGACGCTTGTGCATGCCTGACGCTTGTGGTGCATGCCTGACGCTTGTGGATGCCTGACGCTTGAGGATGGCTGATGCTTGTGGATGTCTGATGCTTGTGGATGTCTGATGCTTGTGGATGCCTGATGCTTGTGGAAGCCTGATGCTTGTGGAAGCCTGATGCTTGTGGATGTCTGATGCTTGTGGATGCTTGTGGATGCCTGATGCTTGTGGAAGCCTGATGTCTGATGCTTGTGGATGTCTGTTGCTTGTGGATGTCTGTTGCTTGTGGATGCCTGATGCTTGTGGATTCCTGATGCTTGTGGATGCCTGATGCTTGTGGAAGCCTGATGCTTGTGGAAGCCTGATGCTTGTGGAAGCCTGATGCTTGTGGAAGCCTGATGCTTGTGGATGTCTGATGCTTGTGGATGCTTGATGCTTGTGTATGTCTGATGCTTGTGGATGTCAGTTGGTTGTGGATGTCTGATGCTTCTGGATGTCCGATGCCTGATGCTTGTGGATGTCTGACGCTTGTGGATGTCTGAAGTTTGTGAATGCTTGACGCTTGTGCATGCCTGACGCTTGTGGATGCCTGACACTTGAGGGTGGCTGATGCCTTTGGTTGTCTGATGCTTGTGGATGTCTGTTGCTAGTGGATGTCTGTTGCTTGTGGATGTCTGATGCTTGTGGATGTCTGATGCTTGTGGATGTCTGATGCTTGTGGATGTCTGATGCTTGTGGATGTCTGATGCTTGTTGATGCCTGATGCTTGTGGGTGCTTGTGGATGTCTGACGCTTGTGGATGTCTGACTCTTGTGGATATCTGATGTTTGTGGATGCTTGAAGCTAATGCATGTCTGACGCTTGTGCATGCCTTGCGCTTGTGCATACCTGACGCTTGTGCATGCCTTACGCTTGTGCATACCTCACGCTTGTGGATGCCTGACGCTTGTGGATGTCTGATGCTTGTGGATGTCTGATGCTTGTGGATGTCTGATGCTTGTGGATGTCTGTTGCTTGTTGATGCCTGATGCTTGTGGATGCTTGTGGATGTCTGACGCTTGTGGATGTCTGTTGCTTGTGGATGCCTGACACTTGTGGATGCCTCACGCTTGTGGATGCCTGACGCTTGTGGATGTCTGATGCTTGTGGATGTCTGATGCTTGTGGATGTCTGATGCTTGTGGATGTCTGATGCTTGTGGATGTCTGATGCTTGTGGATGTCTGTTGCTTGTTGATGTCTGATGCTTGTGGATGTCTGACGCTTGTGGATGTCTGTTGCTTGTGGATGCCTGACACTTGTGGATGCCTGACGCTTGTGGATGCCTGACGCTTGTGGATGCCTGACGCTTGTGGATGCCTGACGCTTGTGGATGCCTGATGCTTGTGGATGTCTGATGCTTGTGGATGTCTGATGCTTGTGGATGTCTGATGCTTGTGGATGTCTGTTGCTTGTGGATGTCTGTTGCTTGTGGATGTTTGATTTTCCCGACCACAAAAGTGAACGCGATGCAGAGAAATCAATGGTGCTCTCCCCTCTAAAGCCACAGAAAGCAATTAAATACCAACATTATGAATGTAACATCACCTGTCAGTTAAACTGGGTGCCACAGCTTCGACATTAAGAGACAGAGGGCGTTGGCCAAAGGAAGCACTGAGACACCTTGGAGCTGGAAGATAAGAGCATGTACCCCGATATTTCATGTTTACCTTTTTGACTGAGACAAACTACAACTCACTGCCCTCTGTTGCTCATTTCAATTTCGAAAACAGTGGCAGACAAAACAACAGTGCTGGCAACAAAACAACAGTGCTAAGACCTTTCAACAGTATCACGTACAGGCTGTTGTGTAACGTACACATCATGTTTTTTTGTTGTTGTTGTTGTTGGAAAAAATAATAAAAACAGAGTGTAGAAAATACGACTAAATGATCAGACCTAGGTACAAGAACAGCGCCATTATTTACAAGGCCTCGATTGCTTGATCCGCAGTTCGTAAAGCGATTAATTTCCTTTATGTCCATGAGTCAGACTCCCATACGTCTGTCACCATGGCAACTGTAGCAGCACCACACAGGCAGACTTCAGCGAGGGGAGAAGCTCTATGGGAAAAGTTGTAAAATAAACATGGAAGCACATTTAGGACCGGCAGCCCAAACATTCACTTGAGGCTCGCCCACAACACAACAAACACAACTACAGCCGTGGCCCTGGATAAACTGAAATTCAATTAAATTAATATTCACGACCTTAATTCAAAGAAGGCAAAGGTGGTAATATAAGTATTAGGTTCTGAAACGATTGCGGCTGTACGAATTTGTGTTGCTTCGCCTCATTAAAAAGGGGGTGAGGAGGAAGGAGGGGGGAGAGAGTGCACTGCAGAGGAAGAGGCTGAAGGTGGGAGGGCGGGCTGAGATAGCCAAAGGGTGAGAGAAGAGGCATTGCACAGAGGGGGGCGGGGAGAGCATTCCTTTGAAGTGTGAAGCTCTCTGCATTTCTGTGGCAGCAAACAGCAAGCGCGTTCACAGGCACATGCACTCGGCGTAATCCGCCTGGTTCAGCTTTCCTGTTTCACCTCTATATGTCTCGACTTCTGCAATGCCAGAGGCATTGGCAGAGGGCGAGACCTAAAAAGAAACCCCTTTGGATAAAGGCACACTTCATACAACGTTCATACACAAACACGCCTCTCAGCAGTGGTATAGCTATAGGTACGAAGGATGCAGTAGAACAAGAAGAAATTATCAAGGAAGATACAGATCTGGAAAAATAGACACATTTATTAATAGCTAAAAATAATTAACAACACTGTGTACATCACAATAAATATCAAGTTCATAACACTTCCAGTCATATGCTGAAAGGAAAAAATTGTCTCTCTTTTCTTTTTAGAATACGGTGTAGGCTCTATTAAAAACACAAATGTATATACACATAACACAATGGTATGCTTCCGGGTGAATAAGGGCACCGGGAGTGTATTTAAAGTACTGCTAGACGGCCCGTATTCCTTACGCTGACTGACGGAGGTATCCTGCCCCGCATGAAGGTTACAATAAGAGACAGATCGCTGTCGAAGACTGGGATGTAAAGAATCCTGACAAACAGTCGCTGTGAACCAGTAATAACCTCGTTGTGCGATTCGCTTTAAACAAGACAGACTCAAAACGCACCGGCAAGTACCGGGACGGCAGGAGACTTTGCGAAGGAGTGTCACCAACTTTTACTTGTGAAACCACTAAGGAATGTATGGTGGCTTACATGAACGATTTAACAGAATATACTAAACTACCCAAGGATGGAAGAAGTTTACTGAATTGCGGATATCTGACAATTACCCAATAATCAGTGACTTAATACTTGCTTAAAGGTACACATGATACACAGAACCTGTTGGCAGTACTATTTCTGAGTTCCAGTTGGCATTATACTCTGAAGATTTTAAAACTCCCAGAACTAACAGATGTTTTCTTTGATCAGGACTTTTTATACATTTTCCTGAAGAAGGTGTTGGCCAACAATTTAGCGCCCACGGAAACACGTCAATGCTTTTAAGAGAAAACCGTGTAAAATCTATGACAATTGTCTCTGATTACAGCATTTTTGTACATTAAATATAGCTGTTACAATTGAGGCATGTATGATTTACTGGCTTTCTTCTGCAATAGGAATTAATTTTTCCTTGTATGTTCCCAATTACTTTTTCTGTATATTAATTTTGTGCATATTAATGTATATATATATATATATATATATATATATATATATATATACACACACACCTTTGTGTTTTTAATAGAGCCTACACCATATTCTAAAAAGAAAAGAGAGACAATTTTTTCCTTTCAGCCTATGACTGGGAGTGTTATGAACTTGATATTTATTGTGATATACACAGTGTTTTTAATTATTTTTAACCATTAATAAATGTGTCTATTTTTTCAGATCTGTATCTTTCTAGATAATTTCTTCTTGTTCTACTGCATCCTTCGTACCTATTGCTATACCACTGCTGAGCGGCGTGTTTGTGTATGAACATTGTGTGAAGTGTGCCTTTATCCAAAGGGGTTTCTTTTTTTACTTTGGTCTTTCAGAACATTGGCATTGGATACTAACAATTGGTCTCCTTCTGAACTGTACAAAGATCGCTTGTCTCATTGGTTTGCCTTTCAGAGCAAGAGGGAGCCAAGCCAAGAGGCGGGGAGTAAGAGCCAGATACAAATAACTGTCAAACACTGTTGGCCCAAAGCTGTATGTATTTTTTATTACAACAATATTTTCATAGACGACATTTATCATTAATAAATTAATAGGAAAAAAAATTAGACAAAAGTTTCTTCTGCAAATAAAACATTGTCTCCTAGTCATAACCTTGTCCAGCTGTCTAACTTGTACTTCGTACGCTTCTGACACAATACATCAGTCACCAAATGATGTTGTATCACTTGCCTCCACACCTATTCACTCAGCTTGTTTTTGGTGTCTATGCCATCACATTATTATTTTTCATAGGGCCCAAACACCTGCATTACCAACTGTCCCACCCCCCAATGAATCACCTTCATCTGTGTCATTCTAGGAAAAGAGTCAGGCTCAAAGTTGTGGGGAAGTGGCAGTCAGAAAGGCCCCAAAGAAGGCAATTTGCTTGCACCAACCTCGGCACTGCTTAGCTGCCTGAAAATGCATACGCTTCCACGGTGTCCCTCTTAACTGAGTTCCAGCTGAAGTGCAGTTTGCCTTCAATTAGACAGTCAAGAACAAGGTTGTTGGGGCTGAGTGGCAAACAAGCAGGTTTCAATGACCAATACGTCATGGGTCACTCCAGCAGAAAAAGTTAATGGTAGCACCGATCTGGATAAACACTACAATCGGGTAGTTGTTGAAATCTGGGCTCCATACTCCTCCTGCCAAAGGAGTTCCGTCGTCCACACTTGAACCCCTCCTTTGAGTGTCCGGCAGAGTAGTGCACTTCTAGAATGTTTCAACGAAGAATATTGTTCATATTGTAAAACATCCATGGAAATGGATTACTTTAAAGAGACAGGTCGATTATGAGACCATTAATATGCAATTTTGCTGTATTTTTCAGTTAGGTTTATGTTGAAATGTAATTACAACGAATTTGTATTTGTATGTCGATTTGTAGAGCGCGATTGCTGCCCGGGGGCGTCCAAGCGCTAAAAACCAACAGAACAAGAGGAGGTAATGCGTTCCTAACAACAAATACCACATCAACATATAAAATGCTAATCGCCAACTATGGTTCAAAGAATGGGAGGTCGGTGCAACTGATATTACAGAGTAGTAACTAAATGCCAAGTTGGCTACTCCGCTTCTTACCGCTGGTGCATAAAACGTCTCTTCAATATTGCCCCGTGGATTAGCTACGCATGGGGTCAGTTCCTTGTGATTATCTTCCCCATCCACACTACTTTGTCCTCAACTTCTTTACAAACGTCACTTCGTCCCTGTTTTTTATACCATAATCTTTAAGTTTCTTTCGATCTTCCGTCAGCTTTTCCCCATTAAACATTAAAAGGTATGTTCGCCATACATACTTCCAACTAATGTGCTGTATACCGCCTTCGCGCGACTGCTTTAGCTGAACGAACCTCTGTATGGCTTTCTTTAAATCGAAGACGGTGGCACTCTGCACAACAACAATGGGCATCGTTTCTCCGTCTGCTTTGTTTACTTTGACCATCATTGCCTGCCCATATTCAAGTGCGATTTGAGAATGAATTTCTTCTAAAGTCACCTGGATGGGTAAATCGCAGAGCAATGGATCTTGTACGATCATTGCCAGGCCTTCTTGGAAGATGTCTACGGCTTCCGCGTGGGGAAGCTCTTCATCCTCTTGTTTTTCTTCAGCAACCACGTCCTCAAACTTCACAGCAGCACCTCCAGGCGGGGCAGGAGATTCGGCATCCATATTCAACACAATAAATCTATCAGCATTCCAATTTCCGCTTCAGAAATCCTTCGGTACCAGCCTCGAACTCGTTCTTCAACTTCAAAAACCTCTAACGCTCTCTTCCATTGCAACATCAGCGACATAGACAACAGACTTGCAAAATCCCTTATAGATGCGGACATAGAAAAAAGACTATATCAAGATGGCAGTTTCTTCATAGGGCCTTCAGTTACTTAGCGTTTGCTTTTTGGTCCCGTGACGTCACCACGCAGCGTAGTTCGCCCACACTCTTATTTCATTTCTTTGTTAGTCTTAAGCGTGTACGGGTAGTGCACTTGGTTAGTTTACGGCTCCTCTGCTTCGGATGCGAGTGAAGGAATGGTTGGCCTGCAGTGCAGCGCTCCCAGGGCAGGTTTCTGTTTGGGCGTACTCGGGTGCGTCATCAGACTGCGACCGGCCTACGAGAGCAAGATGGCGGCGGAAAGGATGGGATGCTGTTGGTGTTACCAAAATCCCTGGGACACCTAGGGCTGTGCTAGGAAAGTTACGGAAGGCTCCAGGAGGAGCATACGTCCGTAGCGCTCTTAATAATTCCTTAGAGTTTCGGGAAACAAGTTGAAAAATATCTCAGAAGCACAGAAGGGTAACCAGCTAGCCGGGAGCCGGCAGCCCGAGTCCGGAGCTGCGGACATGGCCTCGGGCTGCCGGACGCAGTGTTTACCAGAATGGAAGCAACATATTTCGCTGGAGTTGAGACGGAGGGACCGGGCCCAGAGGCAGGGATTCGAGGAGCTCATCCAGCAGTGTGAGTTAAGTTGCTGGCGCGGGATATTACACCAGACTCATTTTAGGCATCTCCTAAGGAAGGGATTCTAACAGATGGTGCGAGGACTTGCCGCTGTGTTCAGCTTGACGGGCCTGACGACCCCTATGTTTAGTTAGAAAGGACGGAATATGACTTTATCCGGTCTGTGTTAAGATGCAGGGCGACATACGGATAATTAACATGGGTTTTGTGGGGAAATAGAATTATTCATCTTTGAGACTAGTGGTTAATTTTTATAGTGTGTACACAATCGGGTTGAGGGCATGTAGATCAATAGATAACGACCTTCGTTAAAGTGTGTGGTGTAACCAAGCTCGGGAATGCCAACAGGTATTCATTCACAAGTATTACACTAGGCCAGAATTGTCGTAGGCCATCCTTCCGACTTCCATCTTGTAAGTTATCGCTGTTCCCGTTCCAGCTAGGCTGATCTGTTATATGCCACAGTTAAATGTTGGTGTGGTAGACGAAATAGCCTGCTCGTAAACGTGCTCTGGCGAGTTCTAGTAAGAAAACCTGTGGTCGTCCGAAGTCTCACATTTCGAGTGAGATTGAACAACACCAAAGAGCATTATTTCCCCCCCCCACCCCCCCCCCCCCCCCCCCCAGCCGCTTTCGCTTTGCGATTCTCGTGCAGCTTTCATGTCTAGATATGCTGAGGGTTTCTCATTCCGCCGGGGAATATCTTGATGTATTGTTAGTTCACCTGACGCTGTGAGCTAATAATATTGTGTAACCGCTCTTTTCAATGCTGACCGCTTAAAGAGTGATTGCTTGTTGAATTTGTGCTCTTTGAAGAGTGTAGGCCAACATAGTGGGGATTGTTAGCCCCCCAAAATATGACTTAATCCGCTCCTCCTATTGTAACCTAACTGTTTACCAGGTTTTAAACCCTTTTATAACTCTTTCGTTTTTCAGATAATAAGCTGCTGGAGAAGTCAGACCTTCAGGGCGTGTTGGCTTCGAAGTTGCAAACCGAGAAGTACGAATCCCATATCAGACATGACATCAGGTCAATTTTTTTTTTTATTATTATGTACAAAACCTATTTGGTGATTTAATAGACTAAACGTTTGCTCCATGCATATAAGAATTTAGCCCACATATAGGGTACACATAACCCTTGTCTTGCCTCTTAGTTCACTAATAGCATTGCCATCAGGGCTTACTAAAGCATGAGGTGGTAGTGCACTGTCATTTACAAGACAGCAGATTTTCCATTGAAATGGCCATAAACGTTCCCATTAACATGCAGTTATACTTTCAAAACTATAAATGTATAATGGAAATATGGGTTTCAGCAAACATTTATCATTTGCACATTACCCAGTTTTCTTATTTGTTTTAATCCTATTAAAACAATAACACAAAATTGCAAAACAAGGGCTTTCATCGCTGCTGTAATTTATTTTGACATTTTTGTACGGTTTACATTTTAGGTATTTAAGTGTTAGAATAAAACATGACATCACAGCCTTTCTTTACATATTTCCTTGTACAGCCCTTTGTCACAGTTCACTTTACATCTATAATTACTTTCCCATGTCTGACTGCAACTTCCAAGGATTTTGTAAATTACATTTTGACCTCTGTCTCTACATACAACAAATGTGACAATATAAAAATATTTAAAAGAATCTCTAAATCTCCTTCACTTTGAGTGAACAGAATGTGATTTTTAGCTCGCCAGAGGAGGCAAGTAGGCCCTAGATATAGCTCGCTCTGATCAAATCTGACTCGCCATAGCGAGTGGGCAAGTAGAAGTGTTACGGTCTGATTGTCAGACATTGCCCCTTAACCACAAGTTGGTTGACTTTGCCATCCCTTTTAACCTTCCTTTCCGCTATAGTTGAAATCCTGATATTACATTCCCTATTGTAGCAGGACAGAGGCAAAGATTAGGTTCAGGGGCAGGCCATTCAAACGTCCGCACAGGTTAAGTGTTCACCTAAGTTCAGTGTCTTCAGCAGCTTTTTTTGTCAAATAGTCTCTAGTTGGTACTGCAGCTGTGCCTGCATGGCTCAGTCACTTTCATTACTTGGTGCAGTTAAACCAGGTAGTTGGCTTTTGGTGATTGGCTAGCGTCCAGGCTGTGAGACTGGTGTGGATGGCAGGCCCCTCCTTTGTAGATAACAGCAGCAGCTACTGCAAGCAAGGCTATTTTCATAGGACTGGCTACCTGGGGCCGGCTTAAGCAGTGGCACCAGTCTTGGGCAGTAGTGGCCTTTACTTGAGCAGCTGCAGACGAGCACTCGAGCTTGCAAACATTGCCGTCTCCAAGCTGATTCTACTTCATTGAGTCTGGGGGGCAGTTGGGACCTCTGAGCCCAGCTTCAGTGGTGATTGAATCTCCTCCTCTTTTGGGGGTTGCAGCATAGTTACTTGGCACGCAGCAGACTGCTGGGCAACACAGAATGACACACTCTTGTACAACCTTATTTGCAGCTACTTGAATTGCATAAAATGCAAAGGGAACGTCTTCATAGCACGGACCACTTGTATATCGCTCTCTTGGCATCGTCAACTTTCCAAGAGGCATGTCTGAGTTTCTCATAACAGGGAAACTTATTGCAGCCTTATTAAACTTCATTGCTTTAGTTTTCCTTAGTTACTCGGTTTATAAATGAGAGTATTTGCGATTAGCACCTACCACCCATTGTAGGCCGAAAGGAATGTCTCTGTAAGAAGTTAATACAGGCGCACAGCAGCCATGACATAATTTGAATATGGATTGTCAGATGTAAAAGGAGTGTCAGAAGGTTAAAAGGAAGGCGACAACAGTACACTTAAGTTTTAGGGAGCTAATTATAGGGGTATGCTTTGTATCAAGCAAACGTTTCCCACTGCTACCTTCATAAAGACCACAGTACATTTCCCAGTTAAAAAGCACTATTGCTTTACTCTTCCATGTGCTAGCGAGAGCAGTACATTTAACCTACCACCAGTACAAGCCCACATACCTATACAATCCTATCTTGAACTATAACCTCCTAGCTATCTCATTCTTACATAATGTTGAAAAGCATCAGTAAGCGCTCACTTTGTTTATTTTCAGCATTGTGAATTTGTTAGCTCAGATAGTGGGCAAATGCCAGCCATGTTCCTTAAATGTAATAACAGTAAGTGTTTATAAAAGTTACAACCGTTACCATATGCCCTTCGATAGCAAGCTGTGGTGAACTTCTTGATCTGTCTATGAAAGTGGCAGATGGTGAATTTCACTGGAGCTGATTCACTTACGAATGGGGTGCTGGCGTCTGGCATCCATTCACTAAAATTACAAGGCTTCTGAAAAATCTTGGTGGTGTTACCAGTCATTTTTAGAAAATTTGAGAAAGCTCATCTGCAGCAGTGTCTCAATTATGCAAGAAAGTCATACACAAGTGCTATGGCTTGGTACGATCACCTAGTGAGCACAATCTCTGTTGAAAGGCTTTGTGAAGTAAAAAAAAAAAAAAGCATCAGCAACAAATACTGAAGTACTTGCAAGGGTTCGTTTTAAAACTTTACTTGGGGACATTGTTCAACAACTTTGTACTCGTGCACAAATGGGGATAATCATTTCAAATATTTCATACATATTGGCCAGAAATTATGCGACCCACCTGTGGTCCCCAATCCACAGTTTGACAAACCCCCTCTTCTAAATTTTTAAGTTACCTTTTAATGCAGAAGACCAAGTGCAATTATCACCTGTAAATATCTTTAAATTATGTACAGATCACTGTATTTTACTTTTTTAACTTGATTCTTTCATATTTGTTTTCCCTCTGATATTTAAGTATTTACAAATCCTATGGTGTAAACCTAGAATAAAAGTACGTCTGGTCTCAAAGACCTGGCCAACACAGCTTTACAAGTTAGTTTTAATACGCCACTGTTGTTGCCATTCACCAGTAAACCAAGACTGTTAAATTGATCAAGTTCCTGGACTCGAAGTCGAGAATTTTCGTGCACTTCAACTTTCAGTCATGGTTGTTAAAACCTGCACCAGTCCAAAACCATGCAACATCCACAGTCCCAGCACTTTAAAATTAGTAAACTGAAAGAAATATTTCAAAGCCTCTGCAAACCCTTGGCTACTGCAGCGAGAAGTAGAATAATGTGACTCTCATTGGGTCTCAAGCACACGCTGTTTACTACACTGAATCACTGTGCTTTACAGAGTATGCAAGCTCATTGACACTCTAGAAATTGAACTGGGCACATTAACTTTTCAGATCTGTCTCCCAACACACTATATATCAGCAAACTATTTTATTAAAGGCTTATTAGTAGATTTCCTTCAATTGTAAATCTCGAATGCTTTAGTCTGGTAATAGTTACTGTTTATTTATGTTTTTATAAAGTTTTATATAGCGTGATCCTTTAATAGCTCTAATGAATTCCAAAGCCGGATTTGGGTGCTAACAAAAGCTGTATGATAGGCAAGAAAGAGTTCGATGGAAGGACCAGTCGAAACGCAGAGCATTTACCAGCTTTGGTATGGGAATTACCCATTATGATTTCTAGTCTTTCCTTCAGTATTTCAGTATATGTTGATCGTTGATTAAACAAACCACTCGTTTTGCTATTTAAATAACGTCTATGGCAAGATGATATTTTAAGTCACAGGCAGCTGCCCCCCTCCCTACCTATAAGGTAGAGGACTATGACTATATCTCTTGCACTGTTACTTACCTAGAGGAAGAGTTTGCTTCTGTCGAATTACAGCATACTGGTTAAATGGCACAATTTGTCTGGTTATTGGTGCAAGTACATGAGTATGGAAGTTTTGACTAAAATTCCATGGGCAGCGTTTTGCTACAGGTCACTTATTGAACTTCACTGCTCCTTCCTTTGAACAGCCCAGGGCATGACGGTTATAGGAGTGAGACCTTGCTACAGGACCTAGCAGAGATGAGGATAAAACACCAAGAAGAGCTCACAGATCTCCACAAGAAACGAGGAGAGGTAAGTTCTTGCTATGGGTAGTTATTTGCAAGGTTACATTTGTCTCCAAATAATGTCTTACAGTGTATCCTTGCATGCAGTCATGGCTGTGATATGTTCCTGGATCCTCCATCTTTGTGCCCCAGCCTATTTCACTCCACCCCCCCCCCCCTTTCAGTTTCTTCCCACCATGAGCCCTTTTAATGTCTTGCTCTCCCTTACACACAGTTGGCCCAGACTGTGATTGATTTGAACAACAAGCTTCAGCAGAAGGACCGTGAGATTCAGGCCAATGATGCAAAGTAAGTTTGTTCCTGTTTTCTTTTTTTATCATGTGTGTGCAGACATTGCCTAACCCCCACTGTGGTTGCTGTTTCAGAATTGCCCAGTATTTGCAAGACATTGAGGACCTTAAAATGGAGTGCCAAGATCTGCGCTCCAAACTGCAGGAATTAGAGGAGGTGAATCAGACTCTTAAAGATGAATATGACGCTTTGCAGATCACCTTTAATGCCCTAGAGGAAAAGCTACGGAAGACCACAGAGGACAACCAGGAGCTTGTCGCCCGCTGGATGGCTGAGAAAGCCCAGGAGGCCAACCGCCTAAATGCAGAAAATGAGAAGGATGTCAAGTAAGTCCTTTCAAACATCCCCATTTCCATATTGACTCCTGAAGATCTTGCCACTTTAGCTGCATTCTCTAAGGCACAATTTGTTGCAAAATTGACATCCTTTGTTGTCCATTGCTCGCTGCTCGCCACAGGGTAGGTGAGCGAATTACAAATTTCCTAGCTATCGTAAGGACACGAAGGCGAGAATTCTGCTGTACTTTCTTCATTTTTATTATACAGCAGCCATATAAAACCAAAACAGACTTCATTTTCCACAGGACCCAGAGGAAAAAGTCAACAGTTCAATCACTACTCACTCAGGTCTGCAACTCCATTCTCCTTTCAGGTAACTACCCAGACCCCCTTAAAAACACTCTACTAAAACCCCTGCTAAAAAAACCTTCCCTGGATAAAAACGAGCTAAAAAACTACTGACCCATCGAGAGTCTCCCTTTCATGGCGAAGGTGATCGAAAAAACCATGAACATTCAGATCTCTGAATTCATTGAAAAACACCATCTCCCGGACAACACGCAATTTGGATTCAGGAAATACCATGGGACAGAGACAGCCTTGATTAAGGCTGCCAATGACATCAGGGTAATCGGGGATCAGGGGGGAACAGCCATTCTAGTAATGCTGGATTTATCAGCAGCTTTCGACACGGTCGACCATACCATCTTGGTCGACCGTGTCGAGGGATTTGGCATCTGCCACACTGCCAAAGACTTAATTTCGTCCTTCCTAGCCAAAAGAACGCAGGCTGTCATCTTAGGACCCTTCCAATCGGCCCAACTTTCATCTCCTTGTGGAGTACCTCAAGGCTCATCCCTGAGTCCGACACTTTTTAACATCTATGTGTCGGACCTTGCTAAAACCATCAAAGCACACGGGATGAGCCTAACCTCCTACGCCGATGATACCCAACTAGTGTTGGCGATCAAGGGGGACGGAGATCTAGTGGCTGAAAAATTCAAGAAAGGACTTGTAGACATAGGAGAATGGATGGCTACCAACTGCCTCAAATTAAACTCAGAAAAAAACGAGGTGCTCATTTTCAGACCCCTTCTTCCAGCCTGGCCATCAAGCTGGTGGCCAGAGGCCTTCGGTACCCCTCCCACTCCAGCTGCTAAAGTCAGGAACCTCGGTATCATCTTCGATGAGGGTCTAAATTTCATGGATCATGCCAACAAAACAGTGTCCATAGCACACCTGAAATTGAAGATAAGGAAAATACGTCCTTTTCTTCCTGACTCAGCCATCAAAACACTGGTCACTTCTCTTGTCCTTTCTGCTCTGGACTATTGTAATGGTCTCTTTCTCAATGCTCAATCCAGAGTAATTACTAAACTGCAGACTATTCAAAATGCAGCAGCACGTCTGCTTTCTGGCAAAACAAAATACGAATCAATTTCCAACAGTATAAAGGATTACCACTGGCTCACCGTGCGAAACAGAATCCATTTCAAGTCCCTCTGTATTGTGTTTAAAGCGCTCAACAACCAAGGACCCCACTTTTTGAAAGAACAGCTACAACAATACAAACCTAACAGAGTTCTGCGATCAGCCACCTTCAATCAACTGGTCATTCCTCGCACTAAAACCGTCACATGGGGCGACCAACGCTTTTTGGTGGCCGCCCCAAAGCTCTGGAACACGCTACCCCTAAACATCAGGGAGAGCTCCTCTCTCCTTCAATTCCGTAAGCTTTTAAAAACCTGGCTGTTCGCTCAATGATTATTCCTTCCTCATGTTAACCGTTACAAATAACTGGTTTTACTAGCGCCAAGACGCCCAAGGGTAAATGATGCGCTTTACAAATATTAAAAATAAATAAATAACCAATGTCCAATCAATGGTGTCACCACCCCCCTTTTTGTAAATCAATCAATGGTGTCAGGCACCACTTAATAGTCCTTCACCCCTGTTGCTGCCTCTTCTTCCTGCGACCGAAACAGATTACTGTTCCCTTCAGCCTTGTTTAGACCCTTCAGCTCCTGAAGAAAAGATGATGGTTTAGCAGAGTATTCCACTTTGACAAATGCATGTTTAAAGTTTCTGAGAGTTTGCTATATTCTCCATTGTGGTAACATTCTGGATCATAGGTTAAGCCAAGCAGAAAAGCACAGGGTTGCTACTCATCCCATTTTTTTTTTTTTTTGTTTTTTTGTGGCATTGTGCTGTCTTGGGGCTAGCAGTTCCAAGTCCCAGAGCCATCTGCTGTAGGATACTGTTTTGATATTCCCACTATGTGCAAAAGCCAAACTCAAGGTTTTCCAGCTGCCCTGCGATTACTCTTCCACCTCTTCTTTACCTGGCGTCTTACTGTCACCATATTTGAAGAGCCCTAGTTGGACATTGGACTCCACTGTGACATCTTTCACTAGAAGTTCTGTTAATCAGTAGCGTATCCTCAATGAGGATAAAAGAATGTTACTTTGTATGATCCCATCGGAGTTAGTTTTGAACCCCATCATGGCGTAATTCTCTAGATTGTTCCGTAACCTATCATGAATCGCCAGCAACAAGGACATCGGAGTGTGGCTTTGTCTGATCACGTCTGGTTCGACAAGGGAGACCTATAATAGTCATCCCGTTCTTGGTCTAACCTCATTGGTGGTGGTACATGTATGGTTATCAGGGTTGCTTAGTTTGATCAAGTCTGATTCAACAGTTGCGACTCATTGTCAAATCATCCATTACTAGGGCTGTTAACAACCACGTATCACCCACAATGGGGGTCAGGGTGTCACTTTGATTAATGCCTGGCTGTCTTCACTCACTACAAGGTCACTTTCATTAATTTTGACCTCGTGTGCAGCTCATTTCGCAGATTGACCTGACTTGTCTTTTGGCATTTTACCAGTCGCACACCTCAACAGGATATGGCGGGATCACTACCACGTTTTACAGCCAAAAAATAATAATTTGCTGTATATTTAGCTGCACAAATATGTATATTTCACTACATGTTTGCTAATGGTAAACATGAATTTTGTGGGCTAATCCTCGCCTCCGTGTCCTTAAAAGAATATAAACTTTCTGTTACTATAGCTAGATTATTTTTCATTCTATATCTGGACCGGAGGCTATGATTAAGCTAGTTTAAAGCTTCTCCACGACCAACAAAGCAAAGTGACCCTCAAGAGGAAATGGTTTTGAAGCCATGACTCCTCTAGTGGAGTGAGCACCAAATATAAGAGCATCAATGCCAGCCTCATGCATAGCCCATCAAACCAATCTAGTGATAATAGGTAAAGAGACCTCCTTGTAGAGATTTCTGAGAGCAGTCAAAAGTTGTCGTTCTCCATGTGGGTGGATTTCCTCCATCTTTGTCTCTTAATTCTTAATACACCGCACAACACAGTTTTGGGGAATCTGGAAAGGAAGGGTTAGAAACAACAAATTACATTTAGTTCAATGGGAAATATGAAAAGAAACCCTCTCTGGGATAAATACCCTACTCGTAATGTCCAATGCTCTGACATCGGAGACCATTCAACAAGATATCAAGCATAACCGCATAGCCAACTCGGCCGACGGCTCCTTACATGAATCGTACTTATCGTACTGCCAAGACCAGAAAGTTTGAGGACCTTATTGATGTCCCATAGTATTGAGTACCAAGGTTTCAGAGGAGGGAATGAACTGATGCCCCTTAGAAGTGTCCTCACCTAGGGGTGTTGTCCCCAACTGGATGATCACCAGTCTGCGTATGACCAGCTGGTATCGCCGACCTGAAGGTGTTGATGGATCGATAGGCCAGGCCCTAAGCTGCAGGGGAGGCGAGGAAATTAAAGATATGGACACCGTCTGCGCCCCCCCCCCCCCCTTCCCTGTAATCCTCCATGCCATGAGAGGTAGAAACCCCACCAGCACTAGCTAGTGGTGATTCCCTTACAGATCCTGGAGGAGATTTGGAAATAGGGAATGAAAAATCCAAAGAAGGTTCCAGTAGAACCAGATACCACACTGCGATTTCCAGATTGAGGTCACTAGCACCATTTCTGCCTTCTGCGCCGAGAGGCACATTATCATCGCAAACTGGGAGGGAGGCATACCCCTGCTCAAGAAGCAGTCCTGGAGAAAGGAGTCTGTGACTACCGCTTCGGGATCCGGGCACCAGCTAAAGTACCTGGCTGGGTGGTTACATGCAACGAGGTTTACCGACAACAGACCCCGCTTTGCCTAAATGGTCTGGAAGACCGGCAGATGGTATTACTAAAGGCAAGGGATGTGGCCTTGTGGCCGGAGCTGGTGCCTTTGGAGCTGGGGAACCAGATTTTAGCCTCTGTGTTGGCTCTGCATCTTGTGATTCTGGGAAAATTTCTTAATCTCCCTGTGCCTACCCGAAAACAAAAATGAATATGTCCTATGTTGCGTAACCTGTGCTCATGTAAGCGCTTCAATACCTTCGGGTTGAGTTTGCACCATATAAATCTGCACCAAAATAAAATCTTGCGTCTTTCAGATGTCAGGAGTGCTGCCACTTGGTTACATTTTCTCTGGAGGTGTTCCGCTTTCATGGAGAACTGATTCCTAGAAATTTATGGTCAAATTTGAGAGGGTCTTGTAAATGCGAGACCTATTCAAAGAAGTGCCCGCCATTGTCCCGGGCTGCCTGTAAAGTTATGTGTACATGGGACTAACAAGCCAATTAACGAATCAGAAGCCATCATTTACGATGGGCAATGACAAATATGGGCGGGCGGCTTCAATTCCATACTCCAATACAGCATGCCGCAGAGCAGTGCATGCGCTGCCCAGACTCGCCCTAAAAATATATATATATTTTTTTGTGTGTGTGTGTGTGCAAATTCAATAAATAGTTTTTAATTTGAGTGCTTGTTTTTGTGTGTCTAGAGTGCTTGGATCAGGCACTCAGTGGGGTCCCCGGTTCTTAGTAGTGATTCGGTGGGGGTCCATGGGTTCCAGTAATGGTTACATGAGGGTCCACAGATGTCAAACGGTTAAGAACCACTCTCTTGGTTTTTACCATGGTATGTTTTAAGAAGAATGTTACTTCACCATTTGTCCTTCCTTTTAGACCAGAAAGTAAATCCCTTTCACTCTTCCGGAAGGCTAGCCAGTCTGGGGCAGTCTAAGGTTAAGCAAAGAACAGGGAGCTCAGGTGGCAGCCTCATAAACGTTGGCTGCAGTTGGGATCCTAGAGGGTAACTGAAATGATATATTGACACAATCATGATCTCTGACTTTGGTTTAGCTCCACGTTCTCATAAAGGTTGGTTGATTGTAGGAACGTTTACTCCTAGCTTACTGAGGTGATAACCCAAAACCAGAAGTTCACTAGGAGGAAAAGCCCTTAAGAGCAAGAATACACAACTTTTGTTGTTGTAAGAAGTTCACTTGACCAATTCTACCTTGCTCTGGCCTGAACAGAAAGCACAATATGGTTGGTACTACAACAGACACTGGTTTAGGCAGTGGCATTTGCAAACTAATTGTGCTCTCTATCCCTAAGGAGCACCAACTTTTTGACAACCATTCAAGAGATGAACACCCTAAAATTCCGCTGGGCTGATAAGCGTGTGGTGCTATGCTAAGCAGAAGAGTTCTGTTAACCCTGGTTGCCATTACATGCATGATCACGATTGACCGCAAAACTGGACCTGCTACCCATTTCAGACTTGTGTATCTGAAGCATAAACATTCTTGGTCTGCTGGTTTTATTCTGCTGTGGAATTGGGTGGCGTTGGGTTGTTCACAATTTAATAACTGCTCCTCATTGTATTATCCTATAGGAAGCAACAAACCCGATTGCAGAATGAGCTTGCTGAAGCTGCGAAAGAGCCCTTGCCCATTGAGCCGTAAGTGCTTGAATAGTTTTAATTGGGCTTTTTCTTTCACCTCCTCTGTTAATTCTTGTGTTTTCTGTTCTCTTGCATTACTATAGCTTTCTTCTTTTCCTTCTTTCAAATGCATTTGCTACAAATTTGTAATAGGCACTTAATGGCTGACAACTTTCATTGCACTTTACGTACTGCCTGCATAACATCCAGTGTGTTTTTAGTTCTGGTGTTTTCTGCACAGCTTTAAAAATGGTTGTCTGCCCTCGCTTGCTGCATCTGTTTTGTTCAGCTTAAACGCTAGAAAACAAACTCCCTGCATTTCAGAGCTGGCCTGTTGCTCACATTTTCTTTTCCTTTTACCTAGTATTTCGACTGACCACCACCTAGAAGTACCTTATTGTTTCTCGGTAACATTGAATGGTCTGAAAGGATTAGCAAATTATTTAGTTTATTACTTCAACGGGCTTCAGATTAGTATCTGGTAATTGGAGAAAGCATTTTCTAACGGCAGGGTGTATTTTAAAGGTCTAAGCCGGTTTGCTTACGACTTCTTGTGGGCATTCTAAAGCTTTCCTAGGTATTCATTTTGCACATTGCTTACTATTGGTTTTGTTACTCACTGTTACTTGCTAGTTTTGAAGTGTAGAGGACACAAATATTTGAATATCATAACACATCAGTGCACATGGTGATATTTCCACAGTTTGTGAGTAAGCCGGTTTGCTTACGACTTCTTGTGGGCATTCTAAAGCTTTCCTAGGTATTCATTTTGCACATTGCTTGCTATTGGCTTTGTTACTCACTGTTACTTGCTAGTTTTGAAGTGTAGAGGACACAAATATTTGAATATCATAACACATCAGTGCACATGGTGATATTTCCACAGTTTGTGAGTAGCAAAATTATCTGTCAGTGTATATGTAATAGTCCTTTCAATTGAAAATTTGTTTTTAGTGGCAGTGTACTACCACACCATTATACACTCCACGACATGCCACTCCACTCAACGCTCCACTTAATTACACATTTACCCTACTCCACTATGCCCTTTCCCCCTTCTCAACTCTGCCCCCTTCTCAACTCTGCCCCCCTTCTCAACTCTGCCCCCCCTTCTCACCTCTGCCCTTTCCCCCCACCTCCACTCTGCCCACCCCCTTCTCCACTCTGCCCCCCCCCCCCCCCCCCAACTCAAATCTACTCCACTCACTCTAACCCTCTCCACTGCAATCTACCCCATCGGGTCTCGAGAAATCTACAAACCCAATCACTATGACAAATTAGATTTTCATCATGGCAAGCTATTATTCGGTCCTACTAGCCCGTGCTAGTGAACTGAAAAATAAGATGCTCTGTTCCCTCACAAATCAAATGAGCAATAAAGATGGCTTTAAATCTTGTTCTGTCACATTAGCACTGTATTCATAAAAAGAGGTCAAACGTTGTCTTACCCAGAATCCCCTGCAAACCTCAAATTTTGCTTTAAAAAAGAAATGACACTTTTTTTACATTTGTGTGTGTGAAAGTTGTGGGATCACTGGGTGGAATAAATGTCCTCCCACCCAGCGTTTCCCCAGGTCTCCCGATTAAAAATGGTACCTCACTTCGGTGTGTGGGCCAAGTACCCGCGACTGGGATGAGCATAAAACCTTGTGGAGGGAATCAAAATTATCGATAACATAATGACCTGGTTTTGCAGTGGAGTTCCCTGCAACTTCAAATTTAGCTTTAAAAAATCAAATTTTTCTTACTTTCTGTCTGGGATAACCATCCGTCGCAAATTTCCTGAAAGTTCTCCATCAACGTAAGTGGACCTCATACCAAAGTAATATATTGTATTTACTTGAGCATAAAAAAATCCTCATTCTGTCTGACGGAAATCCTGATCCTCAAGGCTGAGATAGCTGCACACGATTCTGTAACAATTCTATACTTGTGAGGGTAGTTTTGAAGATGCATCATGTTCCAGATATAATTTCTCACACTGAGCAAAGTGGTAACATTAGATTTAATGTACACTATTGGTGGTATTATTTGAAGGATGTACATTCAGGCATACCTTCAGGACAAGTTTAGTAGATTGTAATGGTGGAAATATTTTGAGAGAGCAACTGATAGAAGCTCTGAAAATTCATTAGGGGTCCTATTCACAAGGGAACTACAGCCACAAATTCCGAGGGTTTGAATTTGTATATGGAAAGCCAGAGGTTTTCTGAGTAATTGAAATGCAGGCAATATCAGAGTACATAAAAACAAATTGCAGCACAAACGTAAATACTTACGCAGAAAGTGCATTATATCCGCCCCCCCTTCAAGAAACGGCAACCATCTAGTCCAAATTTTAGGAGGTTCACTGGTAGGAAGTCAACAGCAGGTCCTATACTACTGGTTTTAGGCTTGAAATATTTTTCAGATAGGATTTTGACAGAAATTCATTGTAAAAATGTCTATGTTTTTAATCTAGGGAATGCACAGTTTAACCTAATGCTGTTCACTTATGCCATATGTTTACAAAAATAATCATTCTAATGGCATCCATGTGAGCGTGCCGGACTCTGTTCTGGCCTCTGAAGTGTTGCTATATCCGTAGAAGAGTTCTGCAGTATAAGCGGGGGGAGGGGAGGTTGCTTAGAATGTACATGCGTTTAGGAAGCAAACCAAGGCTAAACACGCAAGTTTAGTGATCTTTCTACGAATAACTATATTTGAAGGTGATGGTGGGGCGGTTACTTTACTATTTTTTACATTTCAACACAGAATGCATTCCTTCTTTTCGGTTAAAATTTGCTGCATTGCCCACCCCGGAAGGAGTGTTGTTAACACAAGCTTTTGAGGGAACAGTGAAAGACTTGATGTTCAACCATGAGACAAACCTCCTGGATCATTCACTTTTTTTCAACACCATGCTTTTTTAAACATGCATTCTTCATTATAAGTTTAGGAGATAGTGCATTGGTGGGTGATGGTATTATTTTAGACCAACCTCGCCAAGTTTGTTTGTTTTTCATGGAGTGTGCTAGGATTCATACTACGTCTGTGATAGTGCTTGGTGCACTGGTTTATTTAGGGAGTAGGGTTCAGGTTGAGTGCATTGGTGGGTGATAGTATTAGTTTAGACCTACCTCGCTAAGTTTGTTTGTGATTTTCATGGAGTGTGCTAGGATTCATACTACGTCTGTGATAGTGCTTGATGCACTGGTTTATTTAGGGAGTAGGGTTCAGGTTGAGTGCTTTCAATTATTTTGCTGGTTAGTTGTGCTTTTGTATAATTCTGTAAGCAGGTTATGGGAATTGTTAGTGACTGCTGATTGACTGTTTGCTATTGAGGCTACCTCATCAACTCCTGGATCTAACCACTGTGCTTCTTGGTCACTTTGAAAAGCACTGGAATTGTTACTGAGCAGCTCTTCCAGGTTATTTTGGAAACCTGCAATAAATGCGGTCCAAGTCCAATTGGTTTACACTCTAGCCCTTCCTAGGCCCTGAAAGTCCTACTGCATTCATTGTTTGAAGCATGTAGTGTGAGTTCTGTTCCAGTGGCAAGTTAAAGAGTTGGTTCTTCTGCAGGGATGATGATGAGATAGAAGTTCTGGAACAGAACCATGATTCCACAGGAGATACATCCCCCGTCCGAGCAGTCACCCGTACACCCAGGTAAGGAGGCAGGGTGGTGGGTGGCAGAGATTTTAGATTACTGGGGGCAAGTAAATTCCCTCTTCTAGACCTGCTCACTTGCTGTTAAGGGTTCTCGGTTAAAGAAAAAAAGTTCATTCACATCCATTGAAGAGCAGTTCAGATGGGTGCCCCCTAGCGCATATACCAGAGTTTTGGGGGGCAGATTGATATTTAATTGGAACAACTTCGATTTATTGTGGTGTACGCATTTCAAACTTTAGAGTACACTTGTTGTACTGATTATTGCAAAACACTAGCTCTGCCTGAATGTATGCAGAAATATTCTGGCAGTGATCAATTAGTTGGTTGATACTACTGTAATGATGCAAAATAGAATATTGTGAATTTTTAGAGAAGTACACGAGCATATATTTACCTCTATGCAACCCTCCTCCTTTCCAGTAAGAGACAGTCCCAGCCAAGCGGAGGCCTTCTGGATTCTTTCACTAATATTTTTGGGTAGGTTCCATCTTTCCACCCTTCCTTACAGTTTTCTACTTAAATATGTCCAACCTTTTTGGTAATGTTTTTCTCTCTTGGTGCCTCTAATTCTCTTTGCTTGATCTTTGCACCGCCTTGATGTGTCTACAACCTTTCAGTGTTTCTCCTTTGGGGACATTGCTACTTCTTGTAATCCTGCAGATGACCACCATTCAGTCTTTGGTACTTTGTGTTTTCCATGGGTTGGAGGGGGTACTTCATGCAAGATTTGATGTTCAGGCAGTGTAACCAGGTTAAGCTTAATAACCTTTTTGCTCCCTAGGATTGATATGGTTTAGGGAAGTGATATGGCAAGGCTTTCTGGTCTGCCTGTGGCAGAGCATGCCCTCACCAGATTGCATGCCACTTCAGAAGAAGTTGTGTTTAAAGGTGATCAGTGATCACATGTATTATTTCATACACCTCTGCCCATAATGAAGATTCTCTTAGGCGCTGCCATGCAAGATGGTAAAAAGTAGGCTGCTGTGAGCCACTGAAGAGTTGCAATGGCATGTAAAGTTGTGTTTGATTTAAACTGGATAAGACGCAATCTGTAATTCGGGAAGAGGAGTGTCCGTGGACTGCAACAGACGGGTCATTGTTTGTGTATCTGTCTGTGCTCCACATTTTAAGCGCTTTATGGGATCAGTTGGATGGGGATAGTTGCATTTGATTATGTAGGCGTGTAATGAGTTTGCGTGATGGAAGGTAAGTATGTATTCCTATGCTGAGAGTATCATGCTGCCGACAGGTGGACCTCAATTGGTAGTACAGCAGCAAGTCGAGAAAGCTGCATACCTGTGATGTCGACAAACGATGTTATGAAGCAGTCATCGGCCTAGAGATACGAGAATGTTTTGATTATATACTTGGTGGGTCGTGCTATAGCTATAGCGCCTTTGTCCTGCAGGTATGACATAGTGGGATTGTTGGTAGTGGGGTAGAAGGAGAAATATTCATCAGTTGTTACGATGTCTCCTACCCGGAAATATCACCACAATGCACACAGTACTTTGGACACAGAACAGCAAGTAATACCAAATCAGTGGTTTCCAGGGGGAGACCATACCGTGTCAAAATAGTGGAATGTGATCCGCGATCTAGGTCGAGACTGGACCCAGAAGATGTAGAAGAGTTGGGGACCCAAGGAACCACCCCAGAAGAGTGCCTAGGAACCCCAGAGTGGTCATGTGCAAGAGTATGCACGACCATGTACTCACTATCACTCAATGAGTAAGTCGTGGTTAAAGTCTTACCACCGGAGGATGAAGAGAGTTGGCTGGAACTCACATGTAAATTAGAAGAGTACCAGAAAGCCGAGGGGAGTCTGCGCCACCAGGAGGCACGGAAGACAAAGGCCCCTCTCATTCAAGTATGCTGGCAAAAAGGTGATGCAGAGCTTCAAGTACTGTGACACAGTTGGTAGCTCTGCCCGAGCTACCGTGACACTTAAGGTAACAGTCCATCTGTTCAACCAAGCGCGTCAGCGCCGATCAGTTCTAGTAGGGACCGACTCGTTGCCCGAACCTTTCAATGTGCCAGAGTTGGGGCACCTGATGCGATTGCCGTGCGATGAAGCGGTGCGGTGCACAGGCCTCAACTGGATGAGAGGACAGCTAATGCCTCGAGTGAGAACAGGACCACCACCTGTGTTACTGAGCCTTGTGTAGTCCATGGAAAGCCAAGATCAACAAACCGGTTGGCTGCAATGCGGTGCCTGCGGGTGCAGGGGAGTGACTCCTTCACTCCAAGGGAGATTCCTTTCGATGTCTTTAGTTGTCCACAGGCCCAGGATGGAACCTGTATGGAGCACTGATGGTGCAGCGGGTTGCAGGACGACTAGGTCAGGAGCAGACTGAGTCTTCTCAGTTGCAGTCTCGGTCACAGAGCAATGAACGGTGCGATCAGTCTGGTATGACTCCGCCAGGATGTCCAGAGGGTCATATTTGAAGTGGAGTTGAATGTAATCCCACAACCAATCTAGGGACCCACCCACAGGTAAGCCCTTAAGTACCATAAGGTGAGGGTTGCGTTGATTCAGGGGTTCCTCCCTGATCTGGAGTATGCAAGGAGGTAACCAAATGTGCCCTTCCAGCAGACTGTGGCGCTGGCAAGCGCCCCCACCCCGGTCTAATAGACTAAGTCCTGTCTGGGAGGTGGTCCCACCGCCCCGTAACCGGAAACCTATTGTCCTAACTTCCCTTGCTCTGGCATGGCCCAGCAGCAGGAGGGCAGAATCGTGTCAGTGTTCGGCAGCAGCCCTAGGTTATTGTCAGTCTCTGTAAGATCGGGAGCATGTGGGGGCTCTCCTGAGGGACCCTACTTGGGATGGAATCCTACCTCCAACACTGGATACGGTATTGGGGTTTGATTCCAACATGTGATACCAAACATGCTCAGGGTCGTTCCAGGCAGTTAAGAGATGGTCATCACGTAATGACGCATTGCCCCTCTGTATTGTAATGGCTGATTCACTCAGAAAGCCTGGAGAATGGACTCTGGTTTGTAGAGGTGGTCTGCTCATGCATGTCCACCCTCACGCTCTGAAATGTGAACTCTGGCTTTGGGACTGAAAGGCCTGCTAGAGGTGTGACTTATAGGTTTAAAGTGCAGTGAAGGTAGATATTAGGACACATATCTTTTGTGAGGTGCATGCACCAACTCGCACAGGCTGCAATGCAAGCCTGTCAGTTTGGAGGGTCCCTTTATGGGTGGTATAACGTGCAGCAGCCCATGGGGGACCCCTGGTGTACCTAGCCATCTTAGTACCACATACTAGGTACACCTGCAGACAATTAGGAATGTACCAAGATACTCACCATAGCCAATTTATGGAGGGAGCACAGTGACTGGAGTCCTGGTTAGCAGAATCCCAGTCAGACCAGTCAGGACAGTAGAACACCAGAAAAAAGTGGGGGTAACCAGAAAAGCTGATCCTACACCACAGGTCCGTCCGACACAGTCCACTGTATCGATCCCCATCCTGGAAGGCTTGTAGGGTAAATAAAGTGCAGTTCTTAAAGGCCATGGGGATGCCCGGCCTGCCTCTATTGCCCTATGAGGTTGGAATGCTGCCAGGTATATCTAGTAATGCAGGAATTGATATCGCTGCATATCCGGTGCTCCCAGCCTGCCCTGTGTGAGAGGGAGTGTTAATAGCTTGTATGAGGCCCATAGTTGCTAACTCGCCCAAATTAATGGCACAAGATTTGGACCAAATCTGTATTCTGGCCAGCCAGTCGACAATGCAGCCGTAAATGGCTCTCCAAAGCTCCTCCCGGTCTCTACTGAGCCATATATCTAGATATTTACTTGTTCTGGGGTCCATATCAAAGGGTACTCTGTTGTGAAGGGTTGCTTGCCATCTGTCTTTGGTGGGGTGGAATAATTAGGTGAAGGTCCTTAATCCTATTACGTTTGCCTTTTACTCCTTGAACAGTAGAATTATTGAATTATTTCAGATGGCATGTGCTTCACACTGGTACCTCATCGTGTCAGTTTTGGCCAGAAGTGGTTGTATGTACCCACGACAATTTCTCAACTGTTTGAGATCATTAAGAAGTCTGATGCTTCTACCTTACACCTTGACAACCCTCTCCCATGTGATGTACCTTTTTTTTAAATCCTCAGGCGACGTTCCTCATCTTCCTACCCTTTGCAGACTGAGTGTGCAGACAGCCCAACTGGGACAATCCGAGAGGTGCGTCTGCCAAACACAGCCCTTTTTGTCTTTGTAAGTATTACATTTTCTTTCTTGATCATGATCAGTGTTTTTGTGCTATTGTGTTTCAATTCATTCTCTTGAATTTAGTGGAGGTCTGTGATGAGTAGTAAAAGGGCTGACTGCCAGTGAGTTCCGCTCTGTCATGCTCCCAGCAGCTATACTTCTATCCCATCATAACTAGCTTTGTTGTGCTTGGGTGCAAAGGTTGCTGACAACCAGCGATGCCTTCAGGTCTTATCCTCCAAAGTGTGTGAGGTGCTGAGACCTTGAACTTGCATCCAACAATGCCTGTGTATAAGGAGATTGTGGTGGGTGCGGATCTGCTGGACATGATCACTAATTGTAAATCTGAGACCTCAGTCATAGGACAACCTTGTGTGGAGGAAGTCAGGGTTTTGAAACCGGTGGCATTGAGTTGCTGCTGTCTATTGTGAAGTACCCTGTTGTGTATTTAAATGTTTTTGCCAAAGAAGCGCTTTGTTTGTGTTTTTGAAAACTGGCCCCTTTCTATCCGGTTGGACTACCGTATTTGTGCTTTGTTTCATTTGTTTTCATAGTGTAAACTAGTTGGGTAAGTTTAGGTCAAATATATTTTAGTGGCTTTTCAGTTTTAACGCAAAAGTTTAAAAAAAAATCCGTTTCTATACTTGTCATCCAGTTCTGATTTTTATGCAGCACGAGATTCTCAAAGGTTCAGGTAGCCACTCACTAGTGATGACCATGGTGATGAAATCCAGGTTGAGTATTTGACCCTGAATATAGGGTCCAATAATTCTGCTTCCAGCCATTGCTTTTTTGAGCACAAGCCTAAGCAAATAATGGGCGTTGTCTAGGTTACAATTCAAACAGTGCTCATTTCATGTCAGTTTATCTTCAGTAGATGGATCTCCTACCATTCGGCAGAAGTCTGAGCTACTCTACTTAAGGATAGCACTATATAACTTTGTTTTCCAGTGGGCTGAAGGGCCCATTTTTTCTTTTTCTTAGCCACACTGTTTCCTTGCAATTTGATTTGTGGCTTGTGGCGAACACATATCTTCAAAATAGTATGTTTACAAGCTCCTTGTCGGTTTCATTGTGAAAGCCTGCCTTTGTGGCATGCTGCTACTTTGGTAGTGTATGATGCACTTCAGATGATACAGATAAAGGGTGTGTTTTTTTTTTTTCTGTAGGATGCTCATGATGGAGAGGTGAATGCTGTTCGTTTCAGCCCTAGCTCCCGACTACTTGCCACTGGAGGGATGGACAGGAGGGTGAAACTCTGGGAAGTGGTTCGAGGTAAGTAGCTGCTCGGGAGACAGATCTTGGAAATGGGGTTATGAGTGGTTTTGTCCATTTGATCTTAGGATATTTGAGGTCACTGGGACTGGTTTACTGTGTTGGAGGGACTGATGTTTATAATCTGGTTGGTACAGTCAAATGTACCTTTAAATGCACAAGAGTATTAAGTACCTCCTGGAGAAGTGGAGGGCCATTTGGTTGTTCAGTTTGTTTCGCATTGCACCTTTGTGGGCCGCACGAAACATAATTTTATTGTGGTTTAAGTGTACCTTTTGAACCCAAGCCTGGTTGTTCTGATACTCCTTCCAGTAGAATGTTCTATGGGTGGTTGGCCTAAATTGCCCACAAAAGCAACACAAGTGGTGCCTACAGTTTTTCTGAAACCGCTCC
Organism: Lissotriton vulgaris; assembly: GCF_964263255.1. Lineage (NCBI taxonomy): Eukaryota > Metazoa > Chordata > Amphibia > Caudata > Salamandridae > Lissotriton > Lissotriton vulgaris. Next base: position 35,454 of record NW_028245833.1, on the reverse strand, counting down.
TCAAGGTGTCAATATGACATGATAAAATGTGCTTGGATTGGTGTAACATCTTTGAGCGTGTTTTGCAGATAGCATCCACCAACATTTTTACATTGCTACTCTTTAGGTCACTTAACTTTTAATGTGAACCATTTAAAGCCAAAATGTGCTGGCAGGGTCACATCTATTTTGTCTTTTCTTCGTAAGGGTGTTCTTAAAAACACAATGATAAAGGTTTGTTTATCTCCTCAGCTTTGTTCCTCCTCGTAAAATTGAAATTATTTTGCACATCTCGATAGTAGAAAGGCCAGCCCTTTTTATGGTTTTCGTATTTAATCGTTACTGAACATAGACTTTGCAGGAAGGAGCTTGAATGCATTTACCAACTTGCTGATCATTATTCTTGCTTCAGAGTGTGTGGCTGGACCAGTGAACAGCGGGCGTGAATCGCTTAAAGCACCTTCTTACCATAGGGTGTACACAGCACTTGCAGAATAACGTAGAGCTAGTGGCCTACAAAATGAAACACACACACACACTATAGTTGGCTAGCTATGTCAGCTTGCCATTTCTTTGGTTTCACTCGCAAAGGTTTGTCCAACTTTGAAAGTCCCTTAGTACCCAAATCCATGAAAAGAACCCTCACTGCTCCATGAAAAGAACCCTCACTGCATATGGCACACTTTTGTTGCATTAACCGATACCAATCAAACTCTAATTTCAAGTATGAAAAGGGGGTAAAAAAAACCTCCAGACCACGCTGCACGTTCCACACAGTTGCTAGACGTACGATATATAAATACGGCTAACATTTGGAAAATGTTTGTTTATTTGGAAAAGGCCTTTGGTGGCACTTAAAGCAAAAAGGCAAACTGGTGACAATAGAAAGTTTGTCACAAATATCCTGAATGTAAGTTTGAGTGCATTTAAATGTTCCAGTTAAAATGCCTTGCATGTACTTGCTTGGCAGATGAACAGTTAAGAGAAATCTGGTGTCTTTAGCTAGTACATATAGTTAAAACTAAAGTTTGTACTATTGTTAGATTTCATTACTTACCTAACTCTTATCTCTTTCTCCGCAGACAAATGTGAAATGAAAGGTGCCCTTACTGGCAGCAACGCTGGCATCACAAGCATAGAGTTCGATAGTTCTGTATGTGTTATTATCTACATGGTCCTGGTTTGACAGTTCTGTATGTTGATTTGCACAAGGTTTCTGTTTCATTGCTGTACTTGTCCCCTCCTTTGTTCAAGCCCTGTTCTGCTTTTGGAGGTTGCATGAAGGAAGCCAGCGACAGCAGAGGTACATTGGGATGCTGTAAGTCGTAGGGACAGTGGAGCTCCTCAAGGCCCAGGGGCTTTGGGTGCAGGGGTTTCCTTTGACATCTGTTTTCTCTTACTGATGCCCGTTGTTGTTTGTGAGGAGCCTTCGAATTCACACTGCAGGTGTTGTCTGGGAGTCCAGGTGGGTTCAGCCAATGCTGGACTTGTGCTGAGGATTGCTGGGGGATCCTTTTCTGGATCCGTAGGCCACCTGGACACAGGCCAGAGGCGTCTGGCGCAGAGTGGGTTCACAGATCTGAGGGGGGCACCAGAGTCCTTTCTGTCGCTTTCTTGTGTATTGAACTGCTATCCTCAGGATTTATGGTCTTCAAAGGCAGGCAGACCTCTCCGGAGTTGTGGAGGTCGCTGACTGCAGGACAGGTGTCATTTCTAGGTGGGATCTTCGAGGGCTGCAGACTGTCCGGTAGGACTGAAGCCAAGTCAGTGGCTGTCGACAGTCTTCTATTCACGGCGTCTTCTTCATCCTTATGTCGGCAGGAACTAGTGCTGGGGTCGGGGGGGCCTCCTAAATACTAGATTTAGGGGCATTTTAAGGGCGTGACACGGCCAATGGGTACCTTACCTGGGGTGTTACACCCTCAGCTATGCCACCCTCCAGAGTTGGAGGGGTATAGTCCTAACCCTGATTGGAGGAGTCCTACCATTTTCAAGTGGGTGGGGACTAAAAGGTGCTTCACCCTCTCCTCCAACACCTTAGGGGTGGAGTTGGCACAGGAGGGCAAACCTATTCTTTCCAAGTTTTCCAGCTGATTTTGCCACCCAGTGGGGGTCTAAACCGGGGGCTGCAATCTGCTTTTAGCAGCAAAGGCTGGGGTTTGCATCGCAAAGGCGGCAGTCCTTTGAATCTCCCCTCTCGAGCACTGTGCCCATCCTGGGGGCCCAGGTTGTGCTTTGTTTCTGGTCCCATAGAGCGGGGGCCAGTCTGTGACCACTTCAGGGTTGGTAGGTTTTCAGTTAGCACCTCTGAGGTGCCTTCTGAGTACATGGTACAATAAATCCAACACTGGCATCAGTGTTGGTTTATTGAAAGGAGTGGTTTGGTACAAAACACTCTTGGGTACAGAAGAGCCATCATGATGATGGGGACCTTGAGTGGTCAAGTTTCCAGCCCATGTAGTGTCTATGGCTTTCCTTGCACTTACAATATATAAGAATGTACTTGGATTTTGTTGGGGCACATTTGCTCATGCAGATATGCTCTCCCCTGTGGTATAGTGCACCCTGCCTTAGGGCTTTAAGGCCTGCTAGAAGGGTGACTTGCCTGCATCTTAGGCAATGGTAGTTGGCATGGCTCTCGGGCAGTGTACCATGTCGACTTTGTCTGCACAAGGGCATGCATTCTGCAGTGGCAGTCAGCATGGCCTAGGTGAGGGGTAACTAGGGAACCCTCTTCAGTCCCATTGTCCTAGGTAACATTTACTTGGGACTTCCATGGGCCTAAAGGATCAATTGTGGTACAGTTTTAGGGACAGAACAATAGTACTGGGCACCTGATTGGCATGGAACCATTACTCTACAGTCCAAGTTGCATCAAAAGCCAGGCAAAAAGTTGTGTGTGTGTGTGGTGGGGGGGTAGTGCAACAGACACCCAGCTTCACACATTCACGCTAGCTGAATGTTTGTGGTGTGGCTTGACTAAAATTTGTTTACAATCCTGTTTAAGTAGTTATCTTTTAGTTGTAGCAGAGGAGTACTGTTTGATTTTTAGTTGCAGAAAGGTGTATTACTTGATTATAGAGTTTGAAATCTCTTGCTACCAAAATATCATATCTGAATATCAACTTGGGAAAACACTAAAGTTAAGTAATTGTGGGTAAATAAATAATGGCTATAATTGACTCCACATCTGCAATACCCTGAAAAGCTATCTCTAAGATAGGTAAAGATGTGTTAACCTCCCATCTACTTATCTATATACCCTTACATACGTTAACCCTCATGATATATATTTTGGTAATATGATTTTGCTGTGCTTGATATTCTAATGCTACATATTTTGTCCTCTCTGGAGAGGGCAGAAATAAGATTCTTGTGTTAAAAGGCATCTAGTTCTAGCCATGATGGGCAGGCTTATCAAGTCTACACGTGTGGGGCCGCGTGTGGTTTGCCCCATAACACCTCACACACAATCTTCTGCAATCAAGTTGATTTTCATGCTGTGATATACAGTGGACTGTCCAGATTATTGAACATAAACTTTTTAAAATTTATTCAGTTTTGCTTTGCCTACTTAGGGACATCATCTCCTTGCGGCATCTAATGATTTTGCAAGCAGAATTTGGACTGTGGAGGATCTTCGACTCCGGGTAAGCTGTTCAGTTTTAAAATACCTTCTAAACCTGTTGTTCCCTCAGTGTAGAAGTTTTTATTTTTCCTTTTGGTGTGGTCCATGATGAGCTGTAAAAGGTCTGACCACCAGTAGAGCCTGTTTCAGACTCTCCCAGCAAATCCCTCTCTTCTACGATCAAGCTTCAGGTGTGCTGTGATTCGGTGAAGGGGCTGCTGACACATGGTGATGCGTTTAGCTCGTGATTCCTAAAGTTTGGTGTGACGAGTTCCTGATTCAGTGTCCAACATGAGTACACTCACAAGGAGGTTTGGGAGAGGCTTTACTAAATGGTGCATGATCAGAAGTTTTCAATCTGAGACCTTTTAGGCGTAGTTTCTAACAAATAGTATCATTGTAGATTCCATAATGTGCAGTTTTTGATGTGTGCATGGTTTCAGGTTCATAAGATACATTGCTGTACTTTTATGTTTATGACATCCTTTCACTTTAAAACATATAACTTGTCCCTTTCTACCCTCCTGTAGCACACCCTGACTGGCCACAGTGGGAAAGTTTTGTCTGCCAAATTCCTTTTGGACAACACTCATATTGTGTCTGGAAGTCATGATCGAACACTCAAGCTGTGGGACCTACGGAGCAAAGTGTGTGAGTGCTCCCCATCTGTATCCCTTTTTTAAGGCTTTTATTTCTCAATTGTATTCAAATTGCAATATCTTATCCTGTTACAGTTTCATGTAAATGTTTGAGTAATTGGATTTGGGAGGGATCGAGTAATACGCTACTCCGGAAACCTATATGTACAAAATAGTGTTGCTAAATATGACTCTTGTGCGATGTTAAATGGTATTGGATGGGCTAATGATCCCACTTTCTTCCCAATATACTTCTGGTATTCCATTTTCTAGTAAGTATTAATTTTTATCTCTGGCCACTCAACAGTGGTCCAATGTACTCTGGGGGGAAAAGGTTTGGATTTATATAGCACTTGCTACCCCTGAGGTGTTAAAGCTCTTTTTCAGCGTGTAGCACGTTACTCCGGAACCAATAAAGGATTAGTGGGGAATTAGTATAGTGGAGTAGGAAAGGCATCTGAGTTGTGGCTTGGTTAGTCGTTTGGATTGAGAAGGAGGAGGGCAGAGTTTCGTGTTTGTGTTTTTTTTTTTAAGTGAGCGGGAGGTGGATGGGATATATATGGAAATATGAAATTAATTTGAGTGGTGGACATGTTCTGTTTTTTTGGATTGAAAGGGAATAGTGGAGGGATAGAAGAGGAAAGGAGAGATTGAAGAGGGAAGGGGCTAGAATTTTTTTTTTTTTTTTTTTTTTTTTTTAATTTGTAGGAGGGGGTTTGTGATGAGGTGGGGAGGGAAGAGTCTGAAGTATGGGTTAAGAAAGGCTTGTCTGGGCGATCTGAATAGTACAAGAGGTATGAGATGATGCAAGCCGAGGTAGAGGAGGGAAGAGTATAGAAAGGGTTATTTTGGGGACCGTAGTAGTGGTATGTGGTTTGGGATGAATGAGCGAGTGGAGGTAGAGGATATATTGATAGAGGTTTAGGGTGAGAAATGGGGTAGTGCATAGGAAAGAGTAGTAGAATCAGGTTTGAAATGAGCCAGAGAGTTGAGCTATATATAGAGTGCAGTATAGGGTGAGAAAGGGTAGAGCATTGGATATGCTGAATTAGAATAAAAGTTATAAATGTATAGATACATATGTACACACAAGGTATATATGTGAAAGGAAAATAATACATGTAAATGAAAGTTGCAGATAACAAACTCTGACTGTATGTGTGTGCATAAGGAAGAGAGTATATGTAGATTAAAGATGCATTTTGTAAACTCCGGCTTTCAAGTGTTGTACTTGAATAATTTTTTTTTTGTATCCGTAGTGATGCAATTGTAGATAAATAGTTATAAGATTTACTTATTTATGCAGTCCCTTATATACAGAACTAACAGCTATATTTTTAAAAAACAGTATACAAGTTTATTCAATCAATACACATATATAGGCACATAAATATAGTCCAAATAAATGCTTATATACAGAGTGATAAGCTGTATATTTCTGTTTGTGTATGATGGTTATGTGGGGAAGAGACAATTATTTTCTGAAGATATGGTGGTTATCTTTCAGTCTTATGTTGGGTTTTAGAGTTCCATAGTTTGGCTGCTTGAACAGAGGATTTTTTTTTCTAGTACGTTGGCATTTTGAGGCGATCTGCCCTTCTAGAGCGTGGGTTCCTTAGTTGAATGTTTGGTGATTTTATTCCTGATGAAGAGGGGTCCTGTTCCACGTTCAAGCTGCTTTGCGATACATGGATCTTCTGGCAACTGGTAACCAATGCAGTGCTTACAAGGCAGCGGAGGTGTGGTATTTTGTCTTTATATGTAAGATCAGTCTGACAGCTGAGTTCTGAATCTTATGTAGTCTTTTCATAGTCGTTCAAGGTTATCCGCAGTAGAGGCTTTTGGCGTTATCGAGTTTGGGCAGAACAAGAAGGATGATAGCCTGTACCTTGTGTGGAAATCCCAGATGGGGGAAGATTCAGCAGAGTTTTTATAGTAACAAAACTCGATCTTGCCAGTTTGTCCACTTGAGCATTCATTGATAGCTAAGAGTCCATGGTCCTTCTGAGATTTCCTACTTTCTTTGATGCTTTAGGCAGTGTTCCCAGATCTTCAGGTCAAGCGTGGAGGGGTCATAATGTTTCCAATCGCCACACATGAGTCTTTCAGTTTTGGAAGCATTCCGTTTGAGATGGCACCACCCCATCTATTGATCTTCTGCTCAGACAACTGAAAATTAGTGACTTTCAAATGTCTTTGGGGCATTCCAGTTGGAGGAGCATTTGCTTTTCATCTGCATAGTTATAGCACTTGAGGTGAAATGTATTGATTAGTGCTGGTAATAACTTCATGTAGATGTTAAAAAGCATGGTTGAGATGATAGAGCCTTGAGGGACCCGTTCGTTTGTGAAGTGCGGTTTGGGTGAGAAAATTGGGGTTGGGGGGGGGGGGGGGGCATATGGATGACATTAGCTGTGTTGCGAAGGTAGGATGTGATCCAATGTAGATCAGTCCCCTGTATTCTGGCTTCGTAGAGTCTTTGTATCAGTGTCTTGATCAACCACGTCAAAGGCAGCTGAGTGGTCCAAGAGAAGTAGCACAGCAACCCTGTTCCTGTCAACTGTGTTCTTTAAGTCATCCCAGATGGCAGATTCTGTGCCGCTTTCTGGATGGAAATCTGCAAGTATGGCATTATCTTCAATGAACTGTGACATCTGGTTCATAGAGTCCAAGTTTTTTTTTCTTCATTAATGGGCGTATGAATGACTTTTTTTTGTTCTGGAAATATTCCTGTAGTTACGGAATTATTGATGATTCTTCTTGCTGGTGTTGCAGCATAGGTTGTTCAAGAATTCTCTTGAAGGTTTGCTGGGGACGAGGGTCAGAAAGGCTTCCAGCAGACCTGCTTGCTTTGACCAGGTCCATAAATTCATTGTGTGAAATGTGTTGGGAAGGAACGAAGAAGCTGGGTTAGAGTATTCTTTGATTGTTTTGGAAAAGGGTCGGTGCTTGTGCTTGGTCTTTGCTTAAATAAGAGTCCAACGTGTCTGCTTAGGCCGGGTAATGATTTGACAGTTTCTATGAAATCTGGAGTAACCGGATGAGCACCTTCTAGGCAATTTGGTTTACGAAATTCATTGAGCATTTGACAGAATTCTTTATTTGGGCATTATGAATCCTCTCTGAATAGGACATTTTCTAAGCTTTTTTGATTGATGACTTGTATAATGGTAATTTTTTGTAGGCGGAGTTTGTCTTGGATGGTGTTTGTTTTGAGCAGGCACGTTGCATAAACTGAATTTATTGTGTCTAGATCTGTATCTTGTGTTTCCAAGTGTTCCATATTAAGTTTGTTCCACGGTCGATAGGTGGATGCATACAAGGTGGTTTTAGGCAAGTCTCTTTGTGTTTTTATGTTGGGAAGCAAGCAAATGGTGGTCTGACCATGTGACTGGAGTCCTAGTTTAAAAGGTAATTTAGGTAAACTAGATACATTTTCTCCATTAAGCTACAAATGAAAAAAACACAGGGGTTTAATAAATCATGAGCAAAATATACATTTGTACACATCAGGGTCTTAGCAGTTTTTTCTTTCATGCTGTAGGTATAAAGACTGTGTTTGCTGGTTCCAGCTGCAATGACATTGTCTGCACAGAGCAGTGTGTGATGAGTGGCCACTTCGATAAGAAAATCCGTTTCTGGGATATCCGGTAAGAGACTGGGAAAGTGGGTATTGCATCTGGGAAAAATTTAGGCAAGGTCTACAGCTAAACATAGTGCCCACTCTCCTAATTCCTACCCACTCTTCCCCTCTTCTTTGGAAGATTATCTTTGTTCAGTGGTCTGTGTGATGAGCTGTAAAAGGTCTGTTCTGTTGCTGATCTGTCCTATTCTACAGATGTGCTTTGAATGGACAGATTGACTGCTTACAGATAGGATGCTGTCAGCTTATGCTTTCCTAAGTGTTGGAGGTTTGAGAACTGAACTTGCCCCCAGGCAGTCTGTTCTGTGTATGGGGGTTGCCCTGTGGTCCTTTCTTGAGTGTGTTCACTGAGCTGAACGTGACTTTTTAGTGTTTTTTTTAATTAATTTATTTATTATGAGTGCCAAACTCATGATGTCCATTCCGTTCAAGGTCTGAGAGCACAGTGCGGGAGCTGGACCTTCAGGGGCGAATCACGGCTTTGGACTTGAATCCTGATAAATCAGAACTCCTGAGCTGCTCACGAGATGACCAGCTAAAGATCTATGATCTACGAGCCAATGCAATCAGACATACTTTTAGGTGAGTATACTTTTTAGAGATAGACCTGTGTACTATTATGGTAGCTGAGATGTTTACTTGTCTCTGGCATTCTTTTCTGTCATTGGGGAGAGGATGTAGCCTTACGGCTAGAGCGGTCGACCTCAAAGCTGGGGAACCGGTTTCGGGTCTCTGCAAGGACTCCATATCCTGTGATTCAGAGAAAACCACTGAATCTCCCCGTTCCAAAATAAAATGAATGTGTCCTTGTGTAAAGAAACGTGCTATGTAAAGCGCTCTGATAGCAGATATCTTCGGGTCTAGTTTGCGTCCATGCAAGTGTCCCCCAGAGATAAGGCCAGGTTCAGTGGGAGCCATGATGCAGATCGTAGCTACTGGACCTCAACCCCTGTGGTTCAGGTAGTTTGTCACTCGCACCTAGCTCTATGAAAACTTGGCTAAGTACAGCTCTTACTGCAATTGTCTGTTGGGGTGGTGAGGTTAGCAGTGGTAGGCTTATCATGGAGGTAGCTTGGAGGTCAAGCGCTTCATTCAACAATTAACCAATAGACAAAATTACTTCAATGTCCAACCCAATGCTTGTTTTCTTAGGAAATCATGTCATTTTATTAGCACAGTACCATTAAATACTGCACAATCCAATCTAACATATGTGGTAGTGTCCCTTGACGCAAATCTAATTTGTGGCACAATACCCCAAGATAGCCCCTTCTAGGTGGCCTGTAGTGCTTTGGTGCACCCCTTTCTGATCGTGTAAAGCATGAATCAAGCTCGGTGCAGTCTCAGACTTTCCACAGTCAAGTACACACTCAGTTCAAGCCTTGTGAAATTTCTAAAGGTAGTCGTGTCTGCATGCTCCTCACTTCATGGTCTGACTTTCCTCCCTCCCGCACAGAAATGCAGACAATAGACTTCATTGTCAGGAAACTTCGGTCTTGTACTATGCAGGCCAGGGGCATCCAAATGATTTCCACTGCCATTATTTCTTAGGCTCACTCACACACTTCACATGAGCCCACTCTAGACGTACACATGGTATGCCAGTGCAAGGCTCAGTGCATAAACACAAAAGTTGAATTTTACTCAAGTGTGGCCAGTAAGTCTCACTCCCAGACACAAATCAAGTCTGGTCACACTTCTTAAAACACAGTATGCTGCTCACCATTGTTTAAGTAAATAACAGGAGTATAACCCATAGACCAGGTTGAGATCTGGGTGAGCACGAGAAAGCTAGCAACAATGTCTCAACCGGATTCAATAAACAAGCATTTGCATAACCAATAGGTCTTGCCTTTGGGACCTTATAAGTGTTTAGCCATGCAGCAGTTGATGTAATGATGTGTGCTGTATAACTAAATACTTATAAGGTCCCAAAAGCGAGACCTATTGGCTATGCCAATGCTTGTTTAAACACTGTAAACAAGTATTGGCAAATGTAACTGCTTTTCAGAGAGTGCATGAACTTAAGAGGGAAGGAAAGGGTTTAGGGACAGAAAGGGAGAGAGGGTAGAGTAGGGTGATGGGGGTGGCAAGAGTAGGATGAGGCGGATAGAGAGGGAGAAAGATCAAGGGAGGGAGTAGGCACGAGACTGAGGAAAGAGAGGGGAGAGGAAGCAGGGCAGAGAGGAGAGGTGACCGGCAAGGGCACTGAGTGCCCGAGCACGACGGCGGCATTGGAAGAGGGGAGATAAGTGAGACAGTCACTAGAAGATTGAGCGATGGTGACGGGTACAGGGTACGAACTGAAGAGGCAAGCTGAAATGGGAGGAAGAGTAGGAGGCGACCGACCGGGCAGAGGATGAGTTTGACGGGGACTCCTAGGGTCTGATCGAAATTAGCCTGCAGGGCTGGTAGGGGCAGGGCGGGCTCCAGAGGGACTCCTCTCCTGGAGGGGGGCTGCACTCTACTGAGAGACAATCTGCAAAGCCAGTGACAGACTGGAGACAAAGGTGAGAGACCGGCGTTAGGCCAGTATGAGACAGTCCCTGTAAAATAGGGTCCGGTGGAAGAGCTGGGTAGCAGGAGGGCACAAGAGACAGGGCAGCGGGGGAGCAGAGCAGGAGGCCCGGGAAGAGTTGGAGAGAATGCTGTCTGAAAGAGAATGCTCTGCTGAGAAAAACGTGCTACACGCAAATAGTTTTTAACACTGAGCGCAACTTCAAGCACTAGCAGGAAGGAGGCGGGTATATGTGTGGGGTGCTGTGTGGGGTATATCTGTGGGGAGCACAACAGAAGGCCTGAATCAAGGAAGAGGTGAAGATTGTTAAGAAGGCACAGAAAGCGGCACTCCAGCTGTTGAAAGCTGAGATGCAGACGGGCGAAAAAGCAGACAAAAGGCAAGAGTGAACAAGTGGGAGGGGTGGGGGAAGTGCGTGCGTGCGCGCGCTAAGTAGCAACTGTTTGCTCTATTTCAAAGCACATACTCGTGCTTGTGGTGTGCCGCTGCGCACTCCTGCAAGGCGTATGCCGTCACAAGCACGAGTGTGCTTGGAAAAACGGCGGCTATAGGTCTCCTATGCAGTGCATGTGTACTGCGTAGGCGAGACCTAAAAAGGCTAATACACATGTATGTACAAGACATTACATAAATGAAACAAAAGGAAGACTCCTAGTAGTTTGTTCAGATGTGCTCATCGCATCATATATTTGAAAATATAGTTTATACAAGACAGTTATATCAGCACTGTGAGCATAAAATGCAGAGGCACCCTAAGAAACTTGGAGAACGTTGTGCTCGTGACTTGAAAGTGATCACCTCTCAGGAGAGTCGGTGAACTCCAGGCATTAACCATACTAGAACCATTTCTACAAATTCACCATAACAAAGTGGTTCTTAGGACTAACCTAGAATGTCTAAGTCATGTCTGCTTTTCGCCTTAACCAGTCTGTAGAACTCCTAGTGTTTTTCCCACAACCAGACTCAATAGCAGAACAAGCTCTTCACACGCTAGACGTGAAAAGAGCAATACTTTACTATGTTGAAAGAACCAAATCCTTTAGAAAGATTAGACAACTTTGTGTCTTTCTCCCCAACTCATAAGGGCAATCCAACTCCTAAGGGCAATCCTATCTCAAACACAGTAAATTCAAGGTGGATTGTTAAATGCATCCAAATATGCTATGCTATGCTAAAGCCAAACGCACATTAACCATTCCCTTTAGAGCTCACTCAACATGTAAACTAGGGGCATCTAAGGCATTCTTAGGGAACATTCCCCTAGGAGAGGAAAAAAGCATTTTGGGACCTCTTGCAACGGAGATGGGGCCCAGATTTGACCGTTTGAGGTGTTTTTTTCTCTGAGTCCTATGATTATGCTGCCTTAATACTCTTCAGGCTAAGACTGATTCTCATAGCTCGTAACTGTGGGTTCTCCGACAAGTGTCTTCTAGCTCTGGGAGCTTGCAGAAGAGTTCTCAGCTGGTTAATTAGCACCCGAGCAAGTTCTGGTACGAGTAGACGGGGTCCCCACTTCCAGTTGTCTACGCCTCTCGGCTTGCTGAGTGAGGGTATAGACATCTTGAGTGTGAACTGAAGTGATTTTTGTGGCGATTGAGGATATTTAAAAAAACATTCCCCTAGATGACATCTGTAAGCAGCTACCTGGTCTACACCCCACACGTTCACAAAACACTATTGTGTAGGCGTGCAAGTTCAAGTTCAGGAATTTGTATAGCGCACTACTCACCCAGAGGGTCTCAAGGCGCTTGAGGGAATGATCGGTGCATTACTTATCGAAAAGCCAGGTTTTTAGCTGTTTTCTGAAGGAGAGGTGGTTCTGTGTAAGACTGAAGTGAGTGGGGAGAGAATTCCAAGTCTTGGCCGCTAAGTAGGAGAAGGATCTTCCGCCCATGGTGGATCTATGGATGCGCGAAATTGCGGCGAGGGCTTGATTGGATGATCTTAGTTGGCGGGTGGGTGTGTAGAAGGATAGTCGTGTGTTGAGGCATTCTGGTCGTAGAGGGCTTTGTGTGCGTGGTTGAGGAGACTGAATGTGATTCTCTTGTTTACGGAGGGAGTCAGTGGAGGTCTTTCAGGTGACCGGAAATGTGAGTATGACGGTGGATGTCCAGTATGAGTCTGGCTGAGGCGTTTTGGATGCGTTGGAGTTTTTTCTGTAGTTTGGCTGTGGTTCCGGCGTGAAGGGTATTTCCATAATCCAGTCGACTAGTGACCAGTGCGTGGGTGACTGTCTTTCTTGTTTCGGTGGGGATCCAACGGAATATTTTGTTGAGCATGCGTAGGATGTTGAAGCATGAAGATGAGACGGCGTTGACTTGTCTGGTCATCAAGAGGGAGGAGTCTAGGATGAAGCCCAGGTTACGTGTGTGATCTGTAGGTATGGGTGCTGTACCCAGGGCCGGTGGCCACCATGAGTCGTCCCAGGCAGAGGGGGATGATCCTAAGATGAGGACTTCCGTTTTGTCCGAGTTTAGTTTTAAGCGGCTGTTCTTCATCCAATCGGCTACTTCTTTCCTTTCATTCCTTCGTGTAGATTGGTTTTGGAGGTGTTTGGGTCTTTGGTGAGGGAGAGGATCAGCTGGGTGTCGTCTGCGTAGGAGATGATGTTTTGTTGTCGCGCGATGGATGCGAGGGGACTCATGTAAACGTTGATGAGGGTGGGACTGAGCGATGATCCTTGTGGTACGCAGCAGATGACTTTGGTGGCCTCTGATTTGAATGGGGGGGAGGCGGACTCTCTGGGTTCTTCCGGCGAGGAACGAGATGATCCAGTCCAGGGCTTTTCCTTGTATTCCGACTTTGCTGAGGCGTTGTATGAGGGTGCTATGACAGACTGTGTCGAAGGCTGCAGAGAGGTCAAGTAAGATGAGGGCAACTGTTTCTCCGTTGTCCAGTAGTGTTCGGATGTCGTCTGTAGCTGCGATGAGGGTGGTTTCGGAGGAAGGCGGCGAGCTGACTATTGACGGCTTTCTCAATGACTTTGGCCAGGAAAGGGAGGAGTGAGATGGGGCGGTAGTTCTTAAGTTTCGAGGGGTCTGCTGTGGGTTTCTTCAGGAGGGTGCTGAGTTTGGCATGTTTCCAGCTTTCCAGGAAGGTTGCGGAGTTGAGGGAGCAGTTGATGACATCGCGGAGATGGGGTGCGATGATGGAGTCTGCTTTGTTGAAAATGTGGTGGGGACATGGGTCGGTTGGTGAACCTGAGTGAATGGAGTTCATCAGGCGGATGGTGTCTTCAGTAGTGATTGGTTCCAGGCGTAAAGGTTGTGAGAGTGCGGTTTTGGTTCGGAGGTGGGTGGAGTGGTCTGTTCGGTCTGGTTTTCAAAGCTAATATATATGTCGGTGATTTTGTTGTGGAAGAAAGAGGATAAAGAGTCGCAGAGGTCTTGGGAGGGAGTGATGTCGTTGGTGCCGGCGATGGGGTTGGTAAATTCTTTGACGATGTTGAATAGTTCCTTGCTGTTGTGGGCGTTGTTGTCGAGTCGGTCCTTGAATGCAGATTTCTTGGAGGATCGGATCAATTGGTGGTGTTATTGGTGGCGTCCTTGAAGGTGGTCAGGTTGTCAGTGGTTGGGTTTTTTCTCCAGGTTTTCTCGAGGGTACGACATAACTTTTTGGATTTCTTAAGGTCATCGTTGAACCAGGGGGCATTTTTGATACCATGTTTGATCTGGTGGTTTTTCAAGGGTGCTAATTCGTCAGCGCTGTGGGTGATCCATTGTGTGAGTTTGGTGGCAGCTTGGTTTGGGCCCGATGATATGGCAGGAGGGTTTTGGTTAAGCGATGTGAAGAGTTGGTCGGTGGTGATTTTGTTCCAGTTTCTTCGAGGAATAGGTTGTGGGGGGTTGTGAGTCGAGGTCTTTTTGTAGCTGAAGTGGACGCAGCTGTGGTCCGTCCAATGGAGAGCTGTGGTGCGATCGAAGTAGATGTGTTTGCTGGAGGTGAAGATGGGGTCGAGCGTGTGTCCGGCTAGGTGGGTGGGGGTGTCAACAAGTTGTTTGAGTCCGAGATTGGCCAGGTTGGCCAGAAGGGTGGTGTTGCTGTCGTTTCTCTTTTCCAGGTGGAAGTTGAGGTCTCCCAGTAGGATGTAGTTTTCGGATGTGAGGGCATGTGGGCTGATGAAGTCAGTGATGTCGTCGTTGAATTGTGTGCGGGTTCCTGGTGGTCTGTAGATGAGGGTGCCTCTAAGTGTGGTCCTGGGGTCGGTGTGGATCTGGAAGTGAAGGTGTTAGGCGGCCGCAAGGTTGTCGTTGGAGCTGGTCGTGATTCGGATGGTGTTCTTATGGACGATGGCGATACCGCCTCCTGTTTGGATGGGGCAGTCTTTTCGTATGATCTTGTAATTGTCCGGGATGGCTATGTCGGGTGCTGATGAGGTGTTCATCCATGTTTCAGTAAGGAAGGCGACGTCTGGTGATGTAGTGTCGAGTAGATCCCAGAGTTCAGTGGCGTGTCTGTGGACCGAGCGGGTGTTCAGCAGGATGCACTTCAGGTGGTTGGAGTCAGAGGTGTGTTTGGAGGAAGTGGATTTGGTGTGTGTCCTGATGCAGGTGAACTTGCAGGAGTGGCAGGCGAATGGTCCATGGGTGTGTCCTGGGGTAGCTTCACAGCATTGTGGTGTGCGTCCGGGGTTGAGGGCAAGGAGGGTATCGGCGCCGTACGTTATGCGGATGGAGAGGGTTTTGCGAGGACCAGGGGGTCTGGCGCTGGGCGCGGTCCAGGCGCGGACGGGCGTAGAAGGGCTTACCTTTGGAGCACCTTCGGCGCGCATGGGGTGCGTCCGCTGCACGTGAACGCTACACGCAAATGCGTCTGTCATAAATGGATAGTGGAAGGGGAGGGGCGAGGGAAGGTCAGCTGGGGAGCGGGGTGGAGCTACGGGCTAAGAAGCACAACAACAACAAAATGGCTCCAACAGGTAGAAAGCGAAACTGGGCGAGACTGGGGCACAATCGAGCATAAAGTACTTTAGAATTAGACAATGTGAACAGAACAATGCGCTGATTGAAATATGCAGCACTACAGATGTCAATTTCACAATGTAGGCAGCGGCAGCAATGCGGGGGTATAATAGCGCTAATGAGAGGCAGCAGAGCGAGCGGAGCGCAGACGCGGTGGTTTGAGTCAGCTGGAAGGCGCTACGATACCGCAAATCTGCTTCAAAGTGCTCTGGAATCACCAAGCCTTGGGAGTGTGGGGAAGCGGCCTCTTCTGAGCGAGTCAGGAGAGTCAGCAAGCAAAACAACAAGCTAGTGTGGGCCAGGCTGTATTAAGAACCCTTTTTCAAACCACTGCAACAGATACAGGTAGCCACTGCTAAGGGGATAACTGCTGTATAGTCTATGCATAAGTATACGATCTACAGCTCCTATGCCTCGAACGGAAAATTCCTACTTACCTGTATGCATCTGTTCTTGGCATATAGAGCTGTAGATTCATATACGCCCACCCGCCTCCCCAGATAACTCTATCTGTTCCAGTACTCTCTTACTTAGAAACATTACACATGGACATCTTTTTTAATTCTTATTAACTCCATAACCCTCATGGCAAAAAAACATCTGGAGATGGAGTTGATGCCTATTGTGCACTATTGTCATAAGGAGAAGTCACCTACCTTGTGACTACAAAGACTTCTTCCAAGACAAAAACAAAGTGCAAACATCTGAGCCCAACACCAGATGGCAATATATGCATAAGAATACAAATCTACAGCTCAACATGCCAAGAACAGATGCATACTGGTAAGTAGCATTTTCCTTATATAGCGCTTACTACCCCTGACGAGGCGTCAAAGCGAGTTTTCAGCGAGTGGCACGTTACTCCGGGACCCATAAAGGATTAGTGTTGAATTAGTATAGTGAAATATGAAAGTAATTTAAGTGGTGGATAGGTTAGTCAGTTATTTGGATTCAGAAGGATAGAAGAGTAACAAAGGTTTGTATTTATATAGCTCTTGCTACCCCTGATGGTGTGTTGAAGCATTTTTTTGGGGGGGTACAAAATAGTGTTGCTAAATATGACTCTTGTGCGATGTTAAATGGAATTGGATGGGCTAAAGTTCCCACATTCTTCCCATTTTACTTTTGGTAATCCATTTTCTAGTAAGTATTAATTTTATCTCTGGCCACTCAACAGTGGTCCAATGTACTCAGCGGCAGAATGCAAAATATTGGTGCTTCCCTGCAAAATGTGATGAGGGGCCCATGAGTCTCCCGTATCTCAGATATTTATTGACTTTGGATGGAAGGTCCCCCCCCCCGACCATACACCTCAAACACCCACTCCTTGTTATGCCACTGCCAGTTGTGTTGATAAATCTAGCATCACTAGAGGCCTTTGAATCTAATCTCCTTGATGACATAAAGATTACTTGGGACATCTGCGTGTGCAGCCTGCTACATTACTTGGCCTAAGATTGTTTGTTCTGGTATTCTACTACTTTTACATGAAGTCCCATTTTTAGTGGCCTTTTCCAAATCCATAAAGGGTCATATTCAAAATTGTTTTACCACAACCTAGACAGTGAATATTCTTGGTCAGAGTTTTATTCTGTTTGAGTAGATCAAGAACTAAATAAGTTGTCAAAGATACGTTGATCAGTTCCTTTAATAGTGCTGAAACGTTACCAGAATTTGACCAACAATGATTTATAAGTTCATAAGTAAAGTAACTTCTTATGCAATTATTGCTCACAGGGAGCCTATTAAAGCAGTTTGACAAGCTCAACTTGGATGAGTGCCATGCTGGTTTCCGCGCCACTATTTGAAATCAGCTGCTGGAATTTGTTAAACTGTTCGTGTTAATGGGACTGAAACTCCATTTTATCAGGGGTGGAGTGTTAGGTGTTTTTTAAAAGCAGTGTCCTTATCAGGAAGTGATTCTTTATTTATGTGGTGGTAGTGGTTGGGTGTTCCATTTTGTTCTTTTTTTTTTTTTTTTTTTTTTTATTCTGAATTGTGTTCAGAGTGGAGGCAAGGATTGTTCTCAAGTTTCTTCCTTTATTTCTTCTCCAACTGACAACAAAAATGCAAAAAAACGTTCTCAACAGGCAACGGTGAAAGGACTACGATGGTTCAACCAATCAGCAATTAGTTCATTGGATATAGGCAGACGTCCCATGATTAACTTCCTTTTTCTTTTCTGCTATGTACTGTCAGAAATGGGGTCTCAAATTGGCAGCGGTTTGCACCCTGTCAATAGGGTGACCAACCGTCCGTAAATTACACTGACCGTCATTTTAGCATAATGTCCACAAGGCGTCCGTAATTTGGGGATCCCAAATTACGGACGCCTTACAGACATCATACTAAAATCGAAATGGGAAATTTCAGAAAGGAATGCTGTTTCCCATACGAGAGGCCCCAGGTGAGTTAAAAAGATTTCACTCGGGCCTCTTGCTCTTATCTTTTTAAAATGAAGAGGCTGCCTGCAGAGGCCCCTCCAGTGCCTCCCTCCTGCAGACTGTGGAGTGGCCCATTTTCAGTCTGAGACTGCAGCTGATTGTCATTCTATAAGGGCTAATGGGCCCAATTGTAGGGACAGCATGTGGGGTGCCTCCTCCTGCATGGGACTAGGGCAAAGCATTCTGCTTTTGTCTTGGCGCCATGCTGGAGAAAATACAAATAAAATAACTAACAGCGTTTTCACGGTACATTCAAAAGATTATTTCAACATACAAATAAAAAATACTATTTATTAATGTTTGTTACTAGCACAAATCTTGTTTGCAGAAAGGGCCCGATGTCGCTTTGCAAAGCTGCGCGCATTCTGAAAAACTCATTGATTGGCTCAACCTTATAAACTTATTTTGAATTGTATTTATTTTGGTTGTCTATTTACTTACACATTATTGTGCCACCTCCTCTGATATGTCTGTAAAAATTATGTTTCGTCCCAAATTTTTGTCCTGAATTTTGGCCTTCTGTCCTGAATTTTTGTCCTGAATTTTGACCCTGCCAGTTGGTAACCCTACCTGTCAAGTAGGGACCCCTCCCTCAAGTCGGGGCAAGGTAGTCACACAGCTAAGATGACCCCTGTTCCCCCCTACTTCGTAGCCAAGGCACAAGCAATTGGGCTTATCTCAGACTAAATGTGTGAAGCTTTTATTAATACACAGTGGAAACACTACAAAAGGAGTAGTCACCAGTTAAGAAAAATAACCGATAATGGAATAAAACAAGACCAAAACAACAGTAATCCAAAATACACAAGTCTAGATGTATTTATTTATTTTATTCGATTTATATAGCGCGTTCTAGCCCAGGGGGTCTCTAAGCGCTTGTCAGGTGAGCACAGCGGAAATTCCTAAAAAAAAACCCAATCAGGAATTATAGCCCAGCCCAGGCCTTCCGGAAAAGAACCGTTTTCAGCTTCTTCCGGAAGGACATCAAATTAGATTCCTTCCGCAGATTCGCCGATAGATTATTCCAGACTGCTGGGAGAGTATTGGAGATGGCGCGGCCACCCACAGTAGCCAATCTGAAGCGTGGTTGGGTAAGAAAAGTTGCTTAACCAGATCTTAACAACCTACCCGGTTTGTATGGAGTCAGGCGGGTCTTAATATATCTTGGCGCCTTTCCATAGAGCGATTTATTTTCGATGCAGAGCCCTTTAAAGAGCACCCTCTGCCTTATTGGCAGCCAGTGTAGCTCGTCTTAAGTGGGGACGCATGCGAGCTCCTTGGTTTCTTAAAAATGAGCCTGGCGGCATCATTCATCACCACTTGAAGTTTGTCCAAGAGTTTTTGGGGCAGACCAAGATAAAGCGAATTGCCATAGTCCAACCTTGATGATATCATTGCGGACACCGCCCGTCTCAAGGTGGAGAAGGACAATAATGGCGCAATTTTTCTGAGTTGTCGGAGAAGGCCGACACAGGTTCCTACCACCGTGGTGACTTGCTTCCGCATGGATAGTTTATCATCCACATGGATGCCTAGGCTTTTTACCTCCACTGGAGGTTCTGGGGGTGGCCCAAGTTCCCTTGGCCAAAACCTGTCGTGCCATGGATTACCAGCGATGGTGATAGGTAGAACCTCCGTCTTGTCCGGGTTGATTTTTAAAGAGTTCAACGACATCCAATTGGCTGTGTGTTTAAGAATGTTTTGCAGCCTTGCTGATGCCCCAGGAGCATTGTCCATTTGGATAATGATTTGGGTGTCGTCAGCGTAGTTATATACCTGGCAATCCATTTGATTGAGGAGTGAAATCAATGGTTGGAGATATATATTAAGTAGGAGGGGCGACAGGGCAGACCCCTGCGGCACTCCACAAGAGATTGGTGTTGCAGTGGAGAGCAATTCTCCCAGCTGTACTCTTTGCGTCCTCCCTTGTAGGAAAGATGCAAACCATGCATGAGCTGTGCCCTGAATGTCGAAATCCCTCAACCGCGACAAGAGTTGTTTATGACACACGGTGTCAAACGCCGCGGAGAGGTCTAACAACACCAGGGCACCGGGTATCTTCTTGTCTGCCCTATTCCTTAGCTCATCCAGGATAGACAGCATGACCAGTTCCGTGCTGTGATTCGCACGGAACCCCGATTGATTTGGTTCCAACAGACCATTCCTTTCCAGATGGTCGGAGAGATCGGACAAAACATGCTGTTCTAGCACTTTGGCAAGGAAAGGAATCTGGGAGATAGGCCTGAAGTTTTTCAGGCACTTCACGTCTGCCCCAGTTTTTTTTAACAGAGGGATCAGTCGTGCTTCCTTGAAGGCTGTCGGAACCTTGCCTAATGCTAAAGATGAGTTCAGGAGAGCCAGGACCTCTTCTTCTATTCCTGGCATGACCAGTTTGAAGACTTCAGGTGGGCAGGGATCAGCCTGGGAGCCAGACTTAACTCGCCCCATAAGCAGGGACAGTTCATCCTTCGAAATCGCCCCATTATGCAGGGACAGTTCATCCTTCGCAATCAAGGGTAGAGTGTCCAGAGGTCTGTCCACCAGCTTCTTGGCCGGGGTGGTCTGTAGGGGGCAGGCATGCATAGGAGTACGAGCAATTTCCGAGATGAGGTCTGTGATTTTGCTAGTGAAGAAGTCCTGAAACCTCTGATAGTCCTCTAACGTGAACTCCGGCCTCTGATCTTTTGTTTTCCTGAGTTCATTTAGGACTCGAAAGATTTCTTTTTGTGGATCTTTGGCTGTAATGATCCTAAAGTTTTAAAGATTAAATAAAGGTGTAGTTTTAATGATCAATGGTTGCACTTGACCCAGACAAAGTACCTTAAATGCATCAAAAGACTAAGTTATGGTAAGGTGCTGAAAAAGCAGACCATGATTTGGTTCCTTACTTCTACAGGGCAGATGATGCATCGTTTCAATACTGTTAGGCAGGCGAGGTGAGGCTTCATTTTTGGGCAAGTGGCCTCAGTTCCTTACTGTGGTGCGGTGTCAATGGAGAAATCTGTGCCCAGGGACGATGGGTTGAAAGTCCACTCCCACTGCGTCGGTTCTACCGTGTGGAAGCCGGCACTGCGTCATGCGTTGGCGTGGTGCGTCATGGACGACTGAGTGCTTGAGACTCACACCACAGCAGTTCTTATTACCAGGGCTCTCTTCCAAGGGCCTGGGAACTGGATTTGGCACCACTTGGCAAGACAGGACTCCGCAGAAGAGCCCATGTGCTGGTAGGTGAAGTCTTTGATGGTCCTGAGACTTAACCGGGGGCAAGCTCAACCCAAGACCTTGGAAGCAGGATGTAGAAAGCAAAGTCCAGTCTCTTTACTCCCAGGACAGAAGCAGCAGCAGGATGCCAGCACAGCAAAGTGGCAGTCTCTCCCGACAGGATTTCAGCCCTTCTTCCTGGTAGAATGTACTCGGCCCAGAAATGTTCTGAGCATATATGGTGTGAAGGATCCAGTACTACTTATATCTATATCAGCCTTTGAAGTGGGCAAACTTCAAAGAATAGTCTCTGTAGTGCACAAGACTCTGCCTTTCACTTCCCTGGGTTCCAGACAGAATTCTAGCGGGTGGAAATTTGTGTGAAAACAGGCACAGCTCTGTTCTGGTATCTGTGTCCTCCCCACACCCCACCCCACCCCACCCCACCACCACTGTAGGTCAGGAAGGCCTAACAGCCTGGTGATTTGGCCATCAGGATCTGCAGGGCACACCTCAGCTCCCTTTGTCTGACTGTTTAGAGTGAATGCACAAACAGCCCAACTGTTATCCTGACCCAGATGTGTATTCAGAGATGGGCTGAGGCACAGAATTGGTAAGTAAGAAAATGGGCACTAAGTAAAAGTGTTTGTTTCATAAATGCAATTTAAAAAAACACCTTTACAAAAAGATGTATTTTAAATTGAGTGCGGAGATTTCTACCAACTCCCAATTGACATACACTTGTAAGATGTTACTAGGCAGCTCCAATGCCAACCTATGGGAGAGATGAGCTTTGGTTTAGTGAAAAACTAAATTAGTAGTTTTGCAGCATAAATTATTTCTAGGTTTGCATGCTGTGCATTATTCCGCCATCTAGTGGTTTGGCCAGGATTTCTTTTTTTTTTTTTTTTTTTTTCTTCTTAAACTTTAGGTTTTTTTTTTGTATTCTCCTACACGCCCCATTGACCCCCCCCCCCCCCCCCCCCACCCCCTTTGACCGACATTTGATGCTGGCTGCATCCCTTTTGATGTCACATTCAGATTTTATTTTTTTCCTGCTGTTGGTCTGGAAATAAGGGAAGAGCCTTCGAATTTTTGGGCAGAATTCTGGACATTTTTGGGAAGCTTAGGCAGAAAAAAACCCTGTCATATAGATCGAGAAGGCCTCTGAGAAGGTAAGACCTCCGTCCACGATTCCCGTTAGGGGACCCAGTGGGAAACAGCTCAATTACGCAGATGAAACAAAATGAGGCCTAGAATAAAAGAATGAAGGAAAGTTTCAATTCCATTAAGGACACAACAGCGAGAATTGCTCTCACCCAAGGTTCCTGAGAACTCTTCCCAACTTAGGAGGATATGGAGGGTTGGTCTTAATGGAAGTGCATATTTCGGTTGAAGGCTCTCAAAAGATATAGGTATTTGCCTTTTATTACATTTTATGGGGTTGTTGTTAAAACATGATACTCAGATTAGCTAATCCTGTTTCTTTTTCCTCCAAGTCTTTCCAGTTGTGCAATGTTAGGACTCTGTAGAATGTTCATGGCCCGAGTTATAAAGGTACGGGTTCATGTTTCTGTTCTGGATTCTTTCAGGTTCTGAGAATAATGCAAAGAGATAGAAGCGCTCCTGTCTCATGCAAGAAAGAGGAAGTTAATCGGGGGATATCTCCCTATAGCCAGTGAGCTAACAACTGATTAGTTGAATAGTTGTAGTCCTTTTCCCGTTGCCTGTTTAAGAAAGTTAGTTTTTTACAAGATTGAAGTGTGCTGTAATAGAAATAAAGGAAGAAAGCAGGGCTTAATCCTTTCCTCTGTTAACAGAATGTAAACTTTCCTTCATGTTTACTAGTAAGTTTCATTTTTGTTATGCAGTCCGCAGCTTCATTCTGAAATTACTCTTTGAAATTGGGTATGTTGACAAATGTGTTTTGTGCTGGTGGTAGTATTTCTTGTTAGTCTGGATTTGTGGTTTTACACCTTAAAATTGTATTTTTTATTGCTTAACCAACAGAAAGAACTAGATGCAATGAACAGTTTCAACTTGAAAATCCTGATTTTTTGTTAGCTGTTCAAGCTTCAAGGGGCACAGAATGCAGCATGCTGGTCCCACATGTCTGCACATATTCTTTCTGGGTCTGAAGTGAAGTTCACATGAGGTCCAAATAATCCCAGGGTCAGAGTGTGGTTTCTGATTGAACCCCCTTGAAAAAAATATTAGTTCAAATAGTGGTGGCATGCCAAATAATGCCCTCTTTCTACATAGCACAAATATGCAACTCTGCCACAGCTTGATGTAGTTGCTAAATCAAACTTCACACAATATACTCATTGCGTTCTTGTTTTCTATGGCCCTGTTCTTACAGAGCTATCATTTACCTCTTGGTTGTTAACTTGCAGTTTACATCTCTTCACAGTGCCCAGGGATTCAAGTGTGGTTCGGACTGGACCAGAGCCATATTCAGGTGAGTAAAGAGGGTTGTGCTTGTTGGGTAGTTAACAAAATGGTTAGACATGGGTGTACCGTGGGATAATGTGGAAGACCTGGAGACTGTGTTAAAGCACTTGTGACCCATTTTCTTATAGTCTCAGGGTGCGTCTGTTTTTTAAAATGTTTTCACCTACGTAGTTCCTGTCAGAACTTGAAGTTCTGACTAATATAATGTTTTAAGACTATCTTCTTGTGGGACAATGCCATAGAATAAGTTGACCAACCTGCCCTGCTTGCGCTTCGACTGGTGGTTACGGGCCACTGGGACAGGTAATGTTTTTTCTGATTTGAAACATGGCTGAACTTTGTATATCTGACGCATTGTAAAATTAAATGATCTGATTGAGACTTCTAGCTGCAGATGCCTTACCTTTGAATTTCACAGGTGCCAGGCTGAATATGGATATTTTTCCTGGCAATACACTTTGTGCGCACCATCGTGTTGCTCTATTCGGCTCTGCGTGACGTCGTCTGCATCGGTTATGATGTAGCTGTACCTATTTTGGAGGCACGCCGATGTCAGTTTTTTTTTTTGCTGTGCCTGTTAAGCACTGATGCGGGAAGAGATACCCCTCTGTCGCTTTTTAACAGGTTTTTTTCTCAACTTTTTGTTGACATTTGAATTTTTTACAACTTTGCGTGCGAGGATGTTTTTGAGGAAGACCATTTTCAAGCCATTCGGTGCCTGCCACTGCATGTCGGTTTCCGACTTCCACCTAGTCTGTCTCTGTTTTGAGCACGTCCAGGATTTGAAATCGTGCTTGGATTGCCGGACATGGCTCTGGAGGCCTTGTGGGAGCAGACAATGAAGCCCTTGTGGCCCGGCAGTCATTACTGCCCAGTGAGTCTCTGTGAAGATCCTGGTCTAGATTGAAGAGGAGGAGGTCGCGGGACCACTCCAGGAGCCCAAAGTCCTCTTCACCCCACTCGAGGTCTTCGGGACACTTGGAAGAGGCATAAAAAGAAGTTGCCCAAGTGGACTTAATTCACCTCTGCTGTCATCTGGGCCCCATCTGGCTTGGCTATGGCACCGGTGGGGCCTCTTGGGTCCAATCTGGGTCGATGCTGGTCGTGCCAACGTGACCTCCTCCAGAGTCTGACCCTAAGTCGTTGCGTCTGGTGCCCACTAGCAGCACCAGCCCCATCCTTATCCCAGACGACTTCGCTTGATACTGATTGAAACCAGGAGTTCTATGTTGTCACCGGAGCAATTTGAGGCTGTGCTAGGCTTGGGAGGCGAATGGGAGAGGGTCCTTATACCCTCTGGAACACCAGGATAACAGTACAGAGCATTTGGACTGGTATAGGGAACTTGTGGAAGCTAGTGGACTGGACACTTCTCCAGATACTGGCAAGGTGACCTGACCCTGTCCCCAGGGCCGATCGCTTCTCGCACCACGCGGCTCCCTCTGAGTACGCCTGGTCTCCCTCACTGCCACTTCGCCGCTACCACTGAGCTGTTTTCTTTTCTGTATCTTGTCTCTTTTTCACGCCTGATTCTGTTCTTGTGCCCTGTTGCCACTGTTTCTCTCACTGTATTGTTGTGCATATGTTGTGACTGACTCTGTACTTGTGCCCTGCTGCCGCCCCTGTATCAGCTGTTATTTTTCACCGCCCTTAGGACTGTTTTTCCCATCTTGTTTCACCCCCCATCCCCCTGCGGCCGGCCCTTTTCCCTTCTGTACCCCTCCCATTCGCCACCCCGCTCCCGCCTCCCAGCTGCTCCTCCCTCCCACTTCGCCACTTATGGCGGAGTCCACGCGTCTGCGCTGCGGGCGCGCTGATTGTGCGCCGAAGGCGTGCCATAGGCAAGCCTGGACTGCGCCCGGCGCCAGGACCCCTGTCCCTCGATGAGGCCAGCCCACCCGACGGACTTTCAACGCCGAAACCCTCCCCGATCTCAACACCGGTCGGAACCCCGCCTGCTACCAAGCCATCCCGAAATGCACCCACAGACCCTTCACCTGCCAAGCCTGCAAATTCACCTGCACCCGCCAACCACCAGCAACAATCGCCTCAAGTGCATCCTGCTCAACACCCGCTCCGTCCACAGGCACGCCGTCGAACTCTGGAACCTCCTTGACACAACAGCACCAGACGTCTCCTTCCTCACAGAAACCTGGATGAACACCTCCTCAGCCCCCGACATAGCCATCCCGGATGGCTACAAGATCACCCGGAGGGACCGCGTCCACCAAATCAGAGGAGGCATCCCCATTGTCCACAGAAACACCATCCGCATCACGACCAACTCCGACGACACCCTCACTGCCGCCGAGCACCTTCACTTCCGCCGAGCACCTTCACTTCCAGATACACACCGACTCCAAGACCACCCTCAGAGGCACTCTCATACAGACCCCCGGGACCATGCACACAATTCAGCGAAACCATCGCAGACTTAGTCAGCCCGCACGCCCTCACCTCCTCAGACTACATCCTCCTAGGGGACCTCAACTTCCACCTGGAGAACAACTAGGACTGTAACACCGCCGCCCTGCTAGACAACCTCTGACTCAAGCAACTGGTGAACACCCCCACCCACTACGCCGGCCACACGCTTGACCCCATCTTCTCCTCCAGCAAGCACATCTCCTTCAGCCACTCCACCGGACTCCACTGGACAGATCACAGCTGCGTCCACTTCAGGAGAACCATGACCCACCACCACCCGTAACGGGTTCCCCGCAGAAGCTGGAGCAAGATCACCGCCAACCAGCTCACCGCCGCCCTCAGCCAGAACCCACCCACCAACGCACCGAACCCCAGCAAAGCAGCCCGCAACCTCAAACGGTGGCTCGCCAACTGCGCCGATGACCTCTCACCACTGAAGACTCCTCCCAGCGGACCCGGCAGCAGGAAAGCCCTGTGGTTCACAAACTACCTCAAAAACTCAAAGAAAGCCTGGTGCCATGACCAGACAACAGAAAACATGACTGCCCTCGAACGCCACCCGCAAACACCACCAGCTGATCCGCACCACCAAAAGGACAACATTCAAAGAACACCTGGACAACAATACCCACAACAGCAAGGAACTCTTCAGCATCGTTAAAGAGCTTTCCAACCCCAGCGCCTGCAACAACGACATCACACCCTCACTAGACCTCTGCGACTCACTCGCCTCGTTCTTCCACCGCAAGATCACCGACATACACAACCGCTTCGGCGCTCAGACCACGCACCCAACCACCACCACCCTCTGCACCTGGACCCCTGTCAGCACTGAAGACACCACCCGCCTGATGAACACCATCCACTCCGGCTCCCCAACTGACCCCTGCCCACACCACATCTTCAACAAAGCGGACTCCATCGCACCCCATCTCCGGAACATCAACAGCTCCTTCGCATCTGCCACCTTCCTGGAGAGCTGGAAACATGCCGAGCTGAGCGCCCTCCTGAAAAAACCCACTGCGGACCCCACAGACCTCAAGAACTTCCACCCCATCCCGCTCCTCCGTTTTCCGGTAAAAGTCATCGATAAGACCGTCAACAAACAACTCTCCGCCTTCCTTGAGACAAACGGATCCCTCGACACCCCCCCCCCCCCACCCCACCCCACACACACACACAGTCCAGCTTCCGAGCAAACCACAGCACCGAGACCGCTCTCATCGAAGCTACCGACCACATCAGGTCCCTGATCGACAACGGGGAAACTGCTGCCCTCATCCTCCTAGACCTCTCAGCAGCCTTCGACACCGTATGCCACCGCACCCTGATAGAGCGCCTCAGCCACACCAGAATCCAAGGAGCGGCCCTGGAGTGGATCACCTTGTTCCTCGCTGGAAGAACCCAGAGAGTTTGACCTGCAGTCACCGAAGTAATCTGCGGCTTTCCGCAAGGATCCTCACTCAGCCCGACCCTCTTCAACGTCTACATGAACCCGCTCGCAGCCATCGCACGCCAACACAACCTCAACATCATCTCCTATGCCGACGACACCCAGCTGATCCTCTCCCTCACCAACGACCCCGCCAGAGGCAGCCTCCAGGAAGGAATGAAAGACGTCGCGGAATGGATGAAGCTCAGCCGTCTAAAACTGAACTCAGACAAGACGGAAGTCCTCATCCTGGGACCATCCCCTTCTGCCTGGGACGACTCCTGGTGGCTAACTGCCCTGGGCACCGCACCCAAGCCAACGGACCATGCACTCAACCTGGGCTTCATCCTGGACTCCTCCCTCACGATGACCAAACAAGTCAACACCGTCTCATCATCCTGCTTCAACACCCTGCGGATGCTCAAGATCTCCCGTTGGATCCCCACCGAAACCAGGAAGACTGTCACCCAGGCTCTCGTCACCAGTCGACTGGACTACGGGAACACCTTCTACGCTGGAACCACAGCCAAACTCCAGAAAAGACTCCAGCGCATACAGAACGCTTCTGCACGACTCATCCTGGACATCCCTCGTTACAGCCACATCTCTGCCCATCTGAAAGACCTGCACTGGCTCCCCGTCAACAAGAGGATCATGTTCAGACTCCTCACCCACGCACACAAGGCTCTCCACGACATGGGCCCGAAATACCTCCACAGCCGCCTCACATTCTACACACCCACCCGCCAGCTCCGATCCGCCAGCTTCGCTGCCGTCCCACGAATTTGCAAATCCACCGCCAGTGGAAGATCCTTCTCCCACCTGGCGGCCAAGAAGTTGTACTCCCTCCCCACCCACCTACGTCTGACCCAGGACCCCCCCCCCCAGCTCCTTGAGACTCTAGCGGGTGAGTAGCGCGCTCTACGAATTTGTTTGATTTGGTCTCTCTGCCAACGGAGGCTATGGAGGGGGCATCCTATGCCATGGTGGTAAAAAGGGCAGCTGAGATTCCAGGACTAGAATTGCCCTCAGTGCAGGTCAGGACTAATCTCCTGACTGTAGTCTTTCGACCTGAGGCATCCACTTCTGAACCCCTTTTGCTCTTTAATGAAGCACTGACTGACTCCCTTCTAGGCACGTGGTCCTAGGCACATGGTCCAAGCCTAGCACAGGGTCTCCTGGGAATAGGACAATTGCACGCTGCTATCGCCCAGCGCTGGGTGACCTGAAGTTCCTTAGCCACCATCCCACCCCTGAAAGCTCAGTGGTGCAGGCCTCTACTTCTCAGGACGCATTATTTTATTTTTTATTTATTTTATTCAAAGTTTTATATAGCGCGAACAAGATCTTTGCAGATATCAGAGCGCTTTACAGAAACAAGGGGTAGGGGCAACAGGAGGGCGATTAAACAAACTATTGGGTACAATATAGTAGTCGGTAGTGAGTGAGTAGCAAAATAGGATAGCAAACATGTAAAAATATAATACCAGTAAACGATCAGGTAACCAATATTACAAAAACGGTGCAAAGTCTTTGATCCAACAATAATAGAGTTCAGGTGAACTTGGCCAGAAGGATGGCTTTTACCTCCTTCTTAAAAAATGCAGTGGAGGAGATAAGTCTGGTTTCAGGAGGGAGTGCATTCCAGATCCTGGGTGCCATTCCTGAGAAGGAGCGTTTGTATGTTTTTTCCTTCCGGAATTTTCGAGGTTTCAGGAGGAGATTTTTTTGTGCTTCTATTGGATCTCGAGCCTCCAGATATAGTCGGCTTTTGAGTGAGGTAGTTGGGTGACTTGTGGTGTACGGCCGCGTGTGTCATACAGGCAATTTTCAGCTGTATTCTGGCCTCAAAAGGCAGCCAGTTCAGGGATCTCAAGTCAAGGGATATATGCGAATGTTTTCCTGAACCAGTGATTAGTCTCGCGGCAGCGTTCAAGGAGGCTCTTAGGGGTGCGGTTGTTGAAAGGGGGAGTCCGCTGAGGGCCACGATTCCGTAGTCTATGCGAGGGATGACTAGGGCTTGTACAGCAGTTTGGAAGTCCTTAGCTGGGAAGAAGGGTTTAAGTTTCCTCAGAGTGTTGGTTTGGAAATTAGCTCCTTTAGTTGCTTTACTAATGTGCTGCTGCATGTTGGGGTTGGCGTCAAGTGTTATGCCTAAGGATTTCGCGGATTCCACAATGGTGGGTTGGACATTGAGCGCAGTTAGGTGATTGAGCCAGGTTTGGGTGATGGAGATTTTCGCAGGAGGTGAGATCAGAAGGAACTCTGTTTTCAGAGCGTTTAGTTTGAGGTGATTATCGGCCAACCATGATTGGGTGTTTTTGAGTGTGGAATTCAGAAGTTTGATGTTTTCCGGGGATTGTAGCTTGAGGTAAAGTTGAGTGTCATCGGTGTACATATGGAAGTGTACATTAGATGCTTGCAGCACGGTGGTGAGTGGTTCCATGACGAGGTCGAACAATGTGGGGGATAGGGAAGATCCTTGTGGGACGCCTAGAGTTACAGGTACAGCTAAGGACAGCACGTTGTTGATCTTGAACTTCTGAGATCGGTTATGTAGGAAGGAAGTGAACCATTTGAGAACAGTCCCGGATAAACCCATTCTGGTATTTAAAAGCTCCAGTAGGTTCTCATGTTTGACCGTATCAAATGCTGAGGAGAGATCAAGAAGGATGAGGAGGCAGGAATCATTGCTATCAAGGATTTGGAGGGCGTCATCAATTATGTGCGTCATAGCCGTTTCCGTGCTGTGTTTCGCTCGGAAGCCTGATAGATGGTTGAGGAGGTCAAACTGATCAATGTGTTTTGTCAGTTGGGAGTTGTACGCATTTTTCCAGCAGTTTGACCAGGGTGGGGATATTAGTGATAGGGCGGTAATTGTTTAGGTCAGCCCGGTCAGCTGTAGGTTTCTTGAGTATTGGCGTGACTTGCCCCACCTTGAGGGAGTCTGGGATGAGTCCTTGCTGAAGGGAGATGTTAATGATTTTAGTCCAGAGTGGGAGGAGCAGGGGGGTCAAGTCTTTTGAAGCATTAGCAGGTAGGGGGTCTGTGAAGTGATTAGAGGGCTTCGAGGTGCCGAGCAGTTTGTGAATTGTTTCTTCAGAGTAGGTGTCAAAGGACGTCCATGATGCGTTGTTTTTAGGTTGAGTGGTGGTCATGCTGATGTGGCTGGAGTATCGGCTTACATCAATGAGGAGATCACTTCTTATGTTGTCGGTCTTTAGCTTAAAGAAAGCAGCAAAGTCTTTGCAGTGTGGAATATCGCCTGTTGTGGTGTTTGCTTGTAAGGGTTGCATCTTGGTTTGAGTTTTGACTAGTTCGAACAGTTTTCTCGGTCGGTTTTTTGCTTGGTCCAGCTGGTGGCTAAAGAAGTCAGATTTTGAGCGCTTGATTTTCCTAAAGTAGGCATTTCTCTTGTTCTTAAGCGTTTTAAGGTGCAGTGCTGAGGGGTCAGATCTCCAGGTGCGCTCTGCCATTCGCATAGCACCCTGTCTTCATTGAGTCTACCATCATACAAGGGGTTAGAGTTCTTGGTGGAGACTCTCTTCAGTTGCAGGGGGGCGGCTTCGTTGATTTATTGAGTTCATAGAATCGAAGTAGAGGTCGGTCAGTGATTGAACATCAGAGGCGCCCGAAGGGGGAAGGAGGAGACTGCAGGTGTGGGGAGGCAAGGAGTTAGGGTTAAGATTCTTCATGTCCCTTTTCCAGATCTTGGATTTGGTGGGTTGAGCCGGGTTAAGTTTTTAACTTTTTCGTTTATTAAGAAAGTGATAATGTGGTGGTCTGACCAGTCACAGGGTTGGATCGCCCTCAGTTGGGTAGTGTCCTCTTTGGCGATGATAAGGTCGAGGATCGAGCCTTTGTCGTGTCGGGCTGTTGCAGATTTGGGCGAGGTCAAGCGCATTAAGGAAAGATTTGAGACTATTCACCACTGTGTCTTTCTGATCGTTCCAGTGGAGATTGAAGTCACCCAGGTAGATTTGAGTGATCTGCC
Source organism: Lissotriton vulgaris (assembly GCF_964263255.1). Taxonomy (NCBI): domain Eukaryota; kingdom Metazoa; phylum Chordata; class Amphibia; order Caudata; family Salamandridae; genus Lissotriton; species Lissotriton vulgaris. The sequence continues at coordinate 4,135 of NW_028245833.1, read as the reverse complement.
GACCGGCGTTGGATGAGATCGTGTCCATGAGTTGTTGGGTGAAGGTGAGGTTGTCCCCGGGCGGGTGGTAGATGACATGTAAAGAGCATACAGGTTTGCCCTCGCTAGAGATATCGAGGCTGAAGAGTTCACAGGAAGTGAGGGAGGGGGAGGTGACTTTGGTAACAGAGAGGTTGCTCCTAAAAATGCATGCGATTCCCCCGCCCGTCTTGCCGGTCCTGTCTAGTCTAATGATGTGGTAGTGGGGGGGGGGGGGGGGGGGGGGGGGGGGACTAGTATGTCCATTATAGGTGTAGAAGTTTCAGTTTGCCACGTTTCAGTCAGAATGGCTAGGTCAAGATCCATTGATGTGATGAGATCTGCGATGTCGGAGGAGTGTCTCGGGGCCGATCTGCAGTTGAGTAGGATGCATTTGAGTCTGGGGGTGCGAAGGGTGGTCGAGTGTTCTAGAGAGAGGGGGACTTTTCTGAGATTATTGGGGACGGAACTTCTGTGGCTTAGAGTGGGGGGCCTAAGGATATTTGTGAGAATTGTGGGTATGGGGTGGTGTGTGGTGGTTGTGTGTTTTTTAAGGGACCTGGGCCAAATGAGCGAAGGAGGGTGCATAAGTCTTGGTCCGAAAGGGTGTTGAGGGCGCGACGGGGGCAGTAGGTGTGATTGCGAGCGGGGATGGAGGGCCAACGCGGGGGGTATTGATTGAGAGGGTCTGTGGGGCGGGTGGGCGACTTGTTGGATGAGCAGGTGGTGGTGGGTAGGGGGTGTCTGGGGTGTGTGAATAGAAGTTCTTTGGTGTGGAGATCATCTTTGGACATGATTATATCCACCCTCCTACAGGTCAGAGTTGGATTGGGGATGGATTTGGGGATGAGAGCCGTGGGCGAGTGGTTGAGTAGGGAGCTGGAAAGGGAATTGGGGAAGGCGGGGGGGGGGGGGGGGAACATGCTAGCGTAAGTGCAGGGCTCTGCGGTAATAGTAAGTGGGGTGACATTCGATGGGTGGGAGAAATTGTGGGTGAGGGGTGTGGATGAGGTAGGGGGGAGTTTGGAGTCATATGTGAGGACGCTGGTGGGAGGCGGCGCCGGTGGGTTGAGAAATGAGTGTAGGCTGGAGACGGTGGGGGTGCAAGGAAGGTAGTGGGGGCTGAGAATGGGGGGGAGCAAGGGGGGTTAAGGTAAGGGAGGTGGTGTGTTCTGTGAGTCTAGTTGGGAGAGTGGGGTAGTGGGGGGGGGAGATAGGGTGGGTGATGGAACTGCCGCGGGGTGGGGAGGATAGGTTCAGGGCAGTGGTGGGTTCCGCGAGACTCGTGTGAGGTGGGGTTAGAGGAGGGGGGGGTATGGAGGATGTAAGAGGGGGAGTGATCTTCGCCAGTGAGTGAGGGGTGTGGCCAGGTTACATCGGGTGGGTGACTGACTACAGCGCTGGGGGGATGGGAGAGGTGTGAGTCGTTCAGCTGTTGTGATAGGTTTGGCATGTTAGATTGAAGATTGGAAGTGGAAGGTGTTGTGTAGTGTGAGGTGTTAGGAATGGAGGTCCGCCGGTTGGAGATGTGTTCTATGAAGGTGGGGAACAGGTTGTCGAGTAGGTCAAGGTTCCTATCAGTGGATTGGAATAGGATGGTCCCGTTGTTGTAGATGGTGATGGTGGCTCTGCCTGGGAAAACTTGGGATGGTGTGACCGAAAGCGTTAGGCCATGAGCGGATTTTCTGGTGGAGGAGATAGTGAGAATGGAGAGGAACGCTTTCCTCCACTGTGCTCTACGTAGAGTGTAGAGAATGATATCGGTGCTCGTGGCTCCATTGATCAGTGAAAAGTAGGTGTCCACAAACGGGGTTTCAGGGTGGGCCTTCATGAAGTTGTGTTTGAAGCGTTTGGCGTTTTTTTTGGTGAGCTCGAGTGGGTAGTTAATTTTGTATGTGTGCTTGCCCATGCGTTCCATGGTGGAAGAGGTGCAGGTAGAAGAGGGAGGGGTGTGCGTGGGTGAGTGAGAAGTTACAGGGCTGTAAGAATGAAAAGAAAGAGAAATTGAGGATAGCCCTGGGTATGGGCAGTTGATGAGAGGACTAGTCTAAGATGGCTGCCAAAGTGGAGGACTAGTCAAAGATGGCCGCCAAAATAGCATATAGAGGGACAAGAGTAGTAGTCCTTTGTCTATTGTTGTAGTGATTTACAGAGTTTAGTTTCCCTTTCTACTCTGGGGCAGGTCGAATTAGTCCAGCTTCTATGTTGCTTGATGGGGAGGAGAGAGGCTTATCTGTTTTGAAGACCCCTGACCGCGTTGGTATGTAGCCTCGTGGGCAGAGGGGGCGATTTATGGCCCCAGCCATTTTGGACTATGGAAAGTGAAAAGACCGCAATGTCCGCGCAAATAAATTGCATGCAAATACCAGTTTAAGATTCCGGGCAGAGAGTGCAAACCGGCATGAGTATTCAAAGTAATAATTTTGCGTGCAGATACCTTCCGGGTCGTCAGGCTGCACTGACGCTGCTCAAATCAGGCACCTCCAAAGCAGAGCTGCGCTGTGGCTGCCCGATCACACAACCAGGGCACACCGGAGACTCCCTGAATGCCAACTGCTCCGTTCTCGCTGATCCTTTGGGAGGAGGGGGGGGGGGGCATCCAGCTGGGACACCCTCTATCACCCGCGCCGGGTCAGTCTGCGCCACTTCCCGTCCTCTTGACTCCCACCCCGGCGGCTCCAATGACACTGTTTAGGGTGGGGGTAGGGGCCCTCCGTGGCAGCAGGGCGCCACCTCCGGGCGTCACCGGGGTGCGAGGGAACCAGCCCAGGAACGAGCAGGCAGGCACTCAGATCGCCGGGACACATAGGTCCAGCCACGAGCAGACCGGCACACAGATCGCCAGGACAGGCACACAGACGTCCAGTCCGGGGTCCCCGGGCAGGGTGGGGGTGAATTGCAGGCAGGCAGGACACCTCCGCACTCACGTGGGCAGTGGGTTTCAGTCGTCCGTCCGGAGCCTCCGAGGCGGCCGCAGCAGGGATCCAGGCTCTGGTCCACACCCACGAAGTCTGGTGCTAGCGGCGACTATTTCAGGCGGGTCGGACACCTCCGGTGGTCCGCAACAGCTCAACTCGCAGACAGCCACAACGTGCACCAGCCGTCCTTCTAGCGCTGCCAGAGCACAGCGGGCTCCAGGCAACAAGCATCCATGCCGTGCTCCGCCGATGGCCAGGGACAGCCCAGGGTCTGAAGAAGGTGGGGGGGGGTGGTAACACTGTCATCTCCTGCTACGCTCACAGCCTCCGGATAGATCGGGGATCCATAGAAGGTTCCAGCTGCCGCCAAACAGGTAAGGGTGTTATTGTTCAAATCCAGTTTCTTGAGGTAGTTGCGTTGCTCGAAATGCTGGAGATGCTGCTGGGTGCTAACGGGGATAAAGTCCAAAAATGGGATCCCAAGCACTGGAGCTCTTACCAAGAGCTCCTACCCGGCGGCCAAAATACTAAAAGGGTTAACGAATGGTATTTGGTTTCCATATTATACTTGGGAAGATGTTATTTTCCTCCAGCCTGGCATTGCGGTCGGTGAATACTGCATGCTTATTGGGGCTTTTCTCCCACTCCCTTTGGGAGACTGCTGCGCAAGTACTGCGACAAGTCCTGCAAGAGGTGCAGCAAAATTCGTCAAGCGGTGTGGCCTAGATATGACTGATTCGCTAGGCAGATTAATTTCAATGACAGTGGCCTTAAGGCTCCACTCCTGGCTTAGGAAAACTGGCTTCTCTGGCGCTGTCCAGGCCAAGCTGATGGGCATGCCCTTCAATGAAACCTGTCTATTTGAGGAAAAGGAAGATTTAGCCCTGGTCAGGTTCAAGAACTCTCGAGCTACAGCCAGAACCATGGGCCTCTCCTTGTGGCCAATTTACCTTTAGCCCTTTTCGTGGCAATGACAGGTGTTTCCAGCTGTCTCACCCCTATCCCAGGCACCATCCTACGCAGACTTCCCAAGCTGAGCAGGGATGTTGACGCATTACATTCCGACCCAGGAATGGAGGTCAGAAGTCGTCTGCCCCGGCAGCCGCAGCCTCCAAGCCTGAATCTGCAAGACCACACTACTCTAGTTGGCGGGAGAATCCGTCAGTCTTGCCCAATGTTATGCATTTTCAGTGGGGAAG